>NW_024871103.1:0-600000 GCF_019054845.1 Dipodomys spectabilis
GGAACTTTTCAGCCTTATGTGCTGGATCATTTGCCCATTAATTTGTGGGGGAGAGATATTATGGAAAAAATGGGAGTTTATTTGTTTAGTCCAAATGATGTAGTCACTCGACAACTCTTAGATCAAGGACTGTTACCTTCAGGGGGACTGGGGATTGGTCAACAAGGCATTCGAGAGCCCATTCAGCCACAGCCCCGACCAAATAGACTAGGTTTAGGATATTTTTAGCGGGGGCTGCTGCTCATCCTGCCCCTCACGCCGATCCTATTACATGGTTATCAAAAACTCCGGTGTGGGTGGATCAGTGGCCCCTATCAAATGAAAAGATTATTGTTGCCCAGCAGCTGGTGCAGGAACAGCTGGAATTGGGCCATATAGCTCCCTCTACTTCTCCATGGAATTCACCTATTTTTGTTATCAAAAAGAAATCTGGAAAATGGAGACTTCTTCAAGATCTCTGGCGAGTAAATGTCACTATGGAACTTATGGGGCCGTTACAACAAGTTTTGCCCTCCTCAATGGCCATTCCACAAAATACATACAAAATAATAATTGATTTAAAAGACTTTTTATACCATACGCCTTGCCTCTCAAGATTGCAAACGTTTTGCATTTAGTGTCCTTTCTACTAATTTTAAAGAACCCATAAAACAGTACCATTGGTTAGTATTGCCTCAAGGCATGGCAAATAGCCCCACCTTGTGTCAAAGTTTGTAGCTCGGGCTCTTTCTTTTACTCGCCAAAAATTTCCTTCCGTTTATATTATTCATTATATGGATGATATATTGTTAGCTCATTTAAACCCTACAGTACTACGACAAGTTTTTGGACAATTAAAACTAGACCTTACCTCTTTTGGATTAATTGTAGCCAATGATAAAGTGCAAGAGCATCCTCCGTTCACTTAACTTGGTTATATTTTGGGTCCTTATTATTTTACTAGTCAAAAATTACAGTTTAAAACTTCTCATTTGCCTACTTTACATGGTTTTCAGAAATTTCTGGGAGATATTAATTGGCTTTGCCCTTATCTTAAATTATCTACAGCTGAATTAAAAGCTTTATTTGATTTGTTAAAAGGAGACCCTAACCCTGCATCCCTCAGAGAATTAACAATTGAAGCGGCTAAAGCTTTAAAAATAGTAAATTCTGCTATCTCTTCCCAACATGTAAATTATATTGATTATTCAGCTCCTTGGGAAGCTTATATTTTAACTACACCTCATTCTCCCACAGCGGTCCTCTGGCAGAAGAAACCCCTTCTATGGCTTTCTTTATCTGCTACTCCTTCAAAAGTATTAACTCCTTATTATGAATTGGTGGCTACTTTAGTTCACATGTGCCGTGTGGAATCTTGTAAATATCTTGGACGAGATCCACATGTTATTTATATTCCCTATACATTACAACAGCAGGAATGGCTTTATTTTCATTGTGATTCCTGGGCTATTGCTTGGGCTAACTTTATGGGCACAATTTCACATCATTATCCCTCTAACAAATTGCTTCAATTTGCCTCTTCTTATACTTTCATATTTCCTCACGTGGTATCTTTATCACCTCTTTCTATGGCTGCCTTAGTGTTTACAGATGGATCATCTAATGGAATGGCTGCTCTTACTATTGATGGAAATACTACATCCTGGGATACTGGTCTTTCTTCAGCCCAGGAAGTTGAGCTTCAAGCAGTTTTACAGGCCCTTACGCTTCTGCCTACTAGTGCTTTTAATTTATATTCAGATAGTCATTATGTTATTCGAGCCCTTCGGGTTATTGAAACTGTCCCCTTTCTTGGAGCAGCAAATTCCACTATTCAAACTCTTTTTCGCCAAATACAGCTTCTTCTTCACTCTCGCACTTGTCCATGTTATTTTGGATTTATACGTGCTCATGATAAACTTCCTGGTCCATTAAGTGAGGGCAATGCTATTACAGACAAGGCTACTCAAGTTTTCCTTACTCAAATTGATTTGGCAAAACAATCACATGCCATCCATCATCAAAACAGTCGTGCTTTACGCCGACAATTTCAAATCACTCGTGAGGCAGCTCGTCAAATTGTAAAGACCTGTCCTAGTTGTACTACTTTCTTACCAGTGCCCTCCATTGGAATTAACCCTCGAGGTTTAGTTGCCAATTAGATCTGGCAAATGGACATTACTCATATTCCATCCTTTGGACGGCTTCGCTTTGTTCATGTTACTATACTTATTCTAATTTTATTATAGCTACTCCCCTTGCTGGGGAGACTAGCAAGCATTGTATTTCCCATTCTCTGCTTTGTTTCGCCAGTATGGGACTTCCTAAATATATTAAAACTGACAATGATCCGGGATATGTAGGACAAGCTTTTCAAAATTTTTGTAAATCTTAACAGATTATTCACTCTACAGGTATTCCCTATAATCCTCAAGGTCAAGGAATTGTTGAACTAGCTAATGGTTTGCTCAAACATCAAATTTTTAAATTAAAAGGTGGGGAATTATACCCCATCTCTCCTGTTAACATTCTTTCTCATGCTTTGTTTGTACTAAATTTTTTAAACTTAGATTGTAATGGCCTTTCTGCAGCACAGCAGTTTTGGGAAAAAAGAGAGCAAAGAGCTTTTGCTCAAGTAAAGTGGAAGGATCCGTTAACAGGTGCTTGGCATGGGCCCAATACGGTTTTAACATGGGGTCGAGGATATGTTTGTGTTTTCTCGCAGGAAGAAAATGACACCCGCTGGTTGCCTGAACGCTGCGTTAGGATTGTGGAGACTCATGCAGATGACACAAACGCTGACCCATTGGGCTTACATGCCGGATTCCCCGACTGTGCACCCAGCCACCTGGGAGGGAGTTGACGTACTCATTCATGTTAATAGATCAGCATACGGTACAGCCCCCGATCCTTTCATCCAATATATAAAAATAGGAAATTTCATAGCTTCAGGTATTGGAACTCCTTTATGTTTTACCACCAATTTTAAAAGCTCCATTCCAGGCTGTACTTTTATGCAATCCATGACTCATAAAATTCAGATCCCAGACAAAAATCTAATATACAATATACAAATGACATCCTTGCCAGGTGGCCAATTAGTTTATGCAAATTCTACTCCGTCCTATAGGATACCCCGTTGCATTAATTCTTCACAGATAGAATCTACAGGAGAGCCTCATCCAATAAGGTGCAGGCATGTACAGCCATTTGTTACCAATATTTCTGGAACTAATTCTCAATTATTGGATTGGTCTGGAGCTAATCTTACTAATAAGTTCAATCCTGGATTGTGGTGGATGAATGGGCATCCTCGACATCATGTTTGGAGGTGGCTGCACTTAATAATATAACGTGGCCCAATTCATCCCTTTTAAAAAAATTATGAGTTGTGTATCCCCACCCCATGTTATTATGTATGGACCATTTAATAATTCAGTAGGAGCTAATTATTTTAATGTTACCTGTTCTAATTGTTCTTTTACTAATTGCTTATATAGTGGCATAACTGAATCCATACTTATTGTTAGACAACCACCTTTTGTTATGCTTCCTGTAAATATTTCTGAAACTTGGTATGAAGATTCTGGTATTCAGGTGTTAAAACAATTGAAAGAACTAATGCGCCCTCGTAGGTTTGTTGGGCTACTTATAGCTGGTGTTCTAGCCTTTATTTCGTTAGCTGCCTCCTCAGCAGCAGCTGCTGTGGCATTAATTCGAAATGTACAAACTACCCATTATCTTAATCAGCTTGCTCATAATACTACACAGGCTCTACACTTTCAAGGTAGGATTGATGATAAGGTAGAACAAAAACTAGAAGCCTTATATGAGTCAGTATTATCTTTAGGAGAACAAGTTCGCGCTCTGCAAACTTTACAGGGAGTGCGCTGTCATGCCAGGTTTGATTTTATTTGTGTGACTCCTCATATATATAATGAATCAAATTACTCATGGGAAAAGGTTGTAGCACATCTTAATGGTATCTGGCACCATAATAACTTGTCTTTAGATCTTTTTCAGCTTCACAGGCAAATTGCCGGATTAGAACAAGCCCCACCGCTGGACACTGAAGTGGCCAAAATAGCTAACGAGCTGTTTGAACAATTTCAACACTATATCCCTTCCCTGTCTAATGCTAAAGGATTTTTAATGACATTGCTTGGCCCCGGTGAACTTTTATTGTTGGTTTTTCTTTGCCTTCCTTGTATCATATGTGTCCTGCAAAACTCTCTTACAAGTTTAGCCAGTCAGTTACATAAGATCAAGCTCCAAATAAATGAATTTCTCCCGAGAGGAACTGCAGCCAGAGACGGGTAAGAGGGGGTCCAGTCTGACCAACCTAAGACAGGGCCTTCAGCTTTGCTCTGAAGAAGTTCCCAAAGATGGGTAAGGCAGACAAGGTGATCCACCCAACCTGAGACAGGCGGGTTCACTTCTTCAAAAAAAAAGATGGGGGAGGTGTTGGGAGCCGACAGTAAAGCTCCAAGTCATCTTGACCCTTGTGCTCACTTGAAGGCACGTACAAGGAACTGGCTTTCATGAAAAACACCAGGTGTCCGGGTTTGCCTTGCTATGTCTGTAGAATTTGTTTTACTTTCTATCAGATTACCTGGTCTTGGTTCTTTCTGCACCCTTGTTTTTATTAAAAATTTCCTTGCTTTTCTGCACTATGGTGACCTTAAGTTACCCCTTGACTTCTAATAGTACAAATAAGGAGAGTTAAAAATAAACGGGGCTGCAGTCTTGAGCTGCAGACCTCCCGACCCCATCCTTTGTCTTATGTCTTTATTTTTCTGTCCTCGCCCCCTAAATCAGGAGTCCCTTTCGTTGCTGGCTGGTTCTGGCAAAGAATGATTGTTTCCAATGCAAGTCATATATGAGAGAATGGACTTAACTGGAAAAAAAAGAGTCCATCTTGAGAAAATAGGAATTATACTAGCAATGAATCTGGTGGCTAAGATTACATTTCTTTTCTTTCTTTTCCTTTTCTTATATTCTTTTTTGTAGTTGTTGGTCGTGGTACTTGAAATCTGGGACTGGGCGCTGTCCTTCTGCAATGCAGCTCAAGGCTAGTGCTCTTCCACTTGAGCCACAGTATCACTCCCAGTTTCCTGGTAATTATTGGAGAAAAGAGTCTTTAGGACTTTCCTACCTGGGCTGGCTTTAAACCCCAATCCTCGGATCTAAACACACCCAGCTTAGGATCACATTTCTAACATTGTACACTCCAGATATGTAATGTATATGTTCATCTATCTTTATGTTAATTATTGAGTTAAAAATCTGGGCTACAGGTTAGACTTTACACTCACAAAATTGTTTGCAGTTTAAAAGTTGATACTCCTGGAAAAATAAAACCTAAGAAGGTAAAGGAGTCTGAGAAGTTCAATTTGCATCAAGCCTAGGCAGAACAGGGTTTGAGACACTACCTATAATTAAACAGCCAAAAGCTGGAATACCAGTCATGAGCAAGATTGCTGAATAAGAGCATGAGGATTTTGCATACATACATACAAACATACACATACACACAAAGGGACTTATATGTGCACACAAAAATATACAAATGAAACAACTCTCAGAATATGTAAAAAAGTTAGAAAACAATTGAAAATATGTCCTGAGTAAGACTAGAATCAAGTGATAATTTTTAATATTAGAAATCCCTCAAGTGAACTTTCCCCCCAAAAGTTGAGAATATTACATAGGTAGGAATCAGAGATAGTAAGAGAGTCAAGCAACATTATTAACGGGATAGGATCCATGGAGGAATGAATCAGGGAACCATATAGGTGCATATAAAAATGTTCATATCTTGTGTGAATTGTTAGAACATCTTTGAAAATAGTACATAAACAGTCTGAGCAGTCAGTCTAGTGGATAAGATCATAGGAGAAGTTCAGAATTGCTAGTCTGTTTCTAGAGTAAATAAACAATGGGATACAAGCCTGGAATTCTAGCACTTCGACAGGAGATTAGAGAATGGAATTACATTGCAATACCTTCCCTGGACCAGGTAGAATAATTTTGTCTCAATAAAACAAACCAAACAACAAAAAAGGAATACACAGTTGGAATTTTGGGCTAATTTTCTCATTATGTTTTGAGAAGTCAAGTTTCCTATTGAAATGCAACTCATATATATCCTCACTTGTATTTTAAATACTCTATTACAGAACATTCTAGATGCAAAATGGCTCATTATTTCCATCCAAAAATTTGCAAAACTAAGTAAGCACCATTCTGTTGGATTCCAAAGAAATGTTGAAGGATTACAAAAGCTTAAGCCTGGAGAAATAGCAAAGTTCATCTAATGTAGGACTTTGTAGACCTTGCTAAATTAGAATTTAGATTTAAAATATGTATTTTTGTTTTGTTTGCAATTTTAAATTCTATAGGATACTACAAAATTTTTTAAGTAGAGGGATTAATGGACAAATTCACAAATGATTCTTGCATTCTATTTTCCTAGAATATTCTTTCAAGAGCGTTATAAATAGAACATAGTTAATAAATAATTCCCACAGTTCATCTATACCATGTTAATGTGAATAATCTAGACAGAGTTGCTAAAAAATGGATGATATTAATTTATAAATTTAGAAAAACAGCAATTTTTGAGGGTTTGGTTTAAAATGGTATGAAGAGAGTAATTGTGTGACATCTTTTTTCAACCACTAAGTAACACAGGAAGCCATTTCCTTATTTACGTGCCTCTGTATACATTGAGAAAAATCCTAGGTTTGGGGTTTGTACTCAACTTTGTTTTATTGTTTTGCCTAGAGCTTGAACTCTTGTCCTGGACAGTGTCTCTGAGCCTGTTTATGCTCAAGGCTCATGCCCTACCACTTCAACCTCAGTGCCACTTGTGTCTGGTTTTTGCGGAGAAGTATATTAGAGATAAGATTTTAAGAAACCTTCCTGCCAGGGTGGGCTTTGAATAATTTTCCGATCTTAGCTTCCTGAATATCTATGATAATTAAAAAAGTATAAATATAAATAATATTTGCAAGTGATCTGATCTTAAGAATACCAGTGGAGGAAAAATTATGCAGCTCAGTTTATTGTGGTGTTCTTTCCAGAGCACGGAGGGCATCATATTAGCAGAGGTGTAGTATTTTTCACAATAGAGATAAGCTATTCATGATATGAATTAAGGAATTTTAGGGTGCCCCTTACAAGTTGGAAACTGTTGGACTAGATGACTTCATGTCATAAATCTTGGGATTGATAGGCATAGAAATAACAGCTTACTCTGATAAAAAAAAATTGCTTACTCTTGACGAATTAATTATTACAGATGCTTCATAGTTTTATCCTCTACCAGAATGTGGTTATTTTTCTGTTGAGTTCTCAATTTGTACACTCCATTGGAAAATGGGTCTATTGCAGAATTTCATAACATACAAAAAAGTACTGCTTTGAATCTCTAAAGTATGGAATGTTGAGAATTTAAAAATGAGTAATAATGAGTAATTATTTGTCAAAGAATTTTGAAAAAAACATATACTCTGTCCTCTTAACAACTTATTTAATTTTAAAAGTTATAGGTTTCCATAGCATTAAAGTGTTTTTCTGTTTTAGAATGAGAAAGTAATAAATTTATTCTTTCTCAAAAAATTCGGCAAGTATATTATGAAAATATTGTCTAGTTGGATAACAATCACCTTGATGACCCTCTGATAAAAAAGAGGTAATCAATTTGAATTAGATGTCAAATAGAATTGAATTTTAAAATATTGCTACATAAAGAATAATATTTACTGTGCCAATACAGTAAAATTACATTTTATGCAGCTTATTTGTTCAATTTTACTATCAAATTGATGTACAGTGAGGTTACAGTAATTGTAAGGTAGTGAATACAAACCATTTCAAACTTGTTACCCCTCCTTCATTTTTCTCACAGTTTTCCTTCACCCCTTCACCCCTCACAAGTTATAATGTACATTTCCAACATGTTGTCTTGTGAGTGTTGCTATTGCATTGGTTTTCCCTTTGTCTTTTGTCTCACCATTTTGCTTTTCCTCTTCACTATTTAAGGTAAATGCATACACAATACAAAATCAATTACAGCAGGAATGAACTATAGGGGGAAAACCCAAAGAAAACAAATCACATAGTTTATCAAAAACAACAACCACAAATGAAAAAATCTGGTTCCATATCTTGGAATTCATTTTGCTGAGCATCAGCTTATATGGTTATATATGTACGCAGTACAAAGCCACTGGAAAATAATAGCTGCATGGACACTATATCATGAAAAGAGCATGTTAACTTTTGGATGGTAAAGGTGGAATTAGGATTGGTGAATTCACGGTTCTGATAAAGGAATTTCAAGAGTTTTAAGTTATGACAGGTAAATTTGAATTGTTCAAAAATTTTAACAACTTAGCCTATTAAGAAAATTTAAAATTACCTGGGAGAATAGGCTTTCATGCAAAGAAATCCACGGAGACTTAGTAGAGAGGAAGCAATGTGGGTGAAGATGGCTCTTTTTCACACTAAACAAACAAATCTCAGAAACGTTGCTGTAAATCCTGTTGGTTCCCTTGGAATTATCCTTACCCAGGAAATATATTCTCACTGTGTGAAACAAGGTTGTATTGGAATTTAAATTCAAGTTCTTAAAAAAAATAAGACATCAAAATTTGTGAATTTACCTTTAATTACCAAACAGTAAATCTCTGAAAAAGATAATTTGAGTCAAAATATTTAGGGAGAAAGTTCTCTCCAAAATGAAAGAAGGTGTTGGGTTTACACATTTCTGTTTGTAACACTTTCCACAATGTCTTTGCATGTGAAGCAGTGAAACAGAAAAAAATCTGATTATATAATTCAAACCAATGATTTCACATTTCTAAGTGTCTCACAAAAAATAATATCCTTAATAACATGAGGTAGTGAAGACTTCTCTTATTACATAAGCCAAAATGTTTTGGGTTCAGAAAAGAATTGAGCAAATGGAAAAGGTAAGAAAACATAGTTCTTAGAAGCCCTAACTAAGCGTATTGGCTTCAGCAGTGAAGGGAGTCCAAACATTTTTATATAAATTGTGTTAATATTTTTTGGAGGGTCCGGTCATGGGGCCTGAACTCTGGGCCTGGGCTCTGTCCCTCAGCTCTTCTGGTCAAATTTAGCGCTCTACCACTTGAGCCACAGCACCACTTTCGGCTGTTTTCTTTTTGCTTATGTGGTGCTTAGGAATCGAATCCAGGGTCTCAGGAATTCAAGGCAAGCGCTCTACCAAAGAGCCAACTTCCCAGCCCTAAATTGTGTTAATATTTTTACTAACTAAAGTGATTTTACAGAGCCTATTTGGCTCACTACAATGCCGAACAGATTGAATGGAGACATGAAAATAAATTCCACATCCAAATGAGGCAACTTAAAGAGTTTTCAAAGAGAAATCATGAAGATGTAACAGTGATGGATCCCGTATAGTCCTTCAGCTTCACTAGACTTGAAGCCAAGATGTTGTGATTAATTGGAAATCAGGCAAGAGCTAAGAGGAGGACATAGAAGCAAGACATAGAATCATTGTCCTTTTGTAACAGGCACTGTCTTTCTAGGTATAGGTGATTTAACTCTACTCTCCTCCATACATCTTGGTGAACAAATGCAAGACCAAGAGAAAAATAATATATTGAAATAATTTTGCATAGAATAACTTCATTGTTCCTTATATGGTATCTAAGGAGAGTCTTAAGATAGAAGATAAAAGTGCAGTATTTTTCAGTTTCTTTTAACCATCTTCTTAGCAAAATATATCTTTTAGGTTAGAATTGATTGAACCAAAAAGTGATGGAGTATTTATTTTTGTGGGCACTTTAGACACAAGAAGACTTTCAAGGTAAAAGAAAAAAGAAAAAATACAGCCAAATATTTGTGATCACAGCTTCTTGGACTGTTTTCTGGAGACAAAGTTTTACATTAGATTTCTTCTCATTGACATAGATGTTGTTTCATGGCAACCAAATGCAAGAGGGAAGTTTAAAAGACTCGCCTGGACAATTGAACAGCATGAAAGGAGAAAATGGCAAATAATATTTAATGAATTACTTTGACCAATTACTTTGCCAGAAGAAAGAAGGAAAAAATATAATTCAAAATCAATTGACTTAAAAGTATGAAAAAATAATAGTGAAGAGAGATTAGAGAAAACATAGAGGATTGTTTTCTCTCCAATGGAGTAATGGGTTCTTGATCTTGTTTCTTCCCTTCTATCTTCACAAGCTATCAAGTGTGTCTCACGACTGGGTTATCCAGTTCAGACAGAGAACTCGTAGAAGAAAGATACTATTTGCAGCAGATGTAGATGATTTATAACCTTAGACAATCTATTTAAATCTGTTCAAAATTCTCTCCTATCCCAAACTTCTCTCTTTGGACAGCGTTGTTTACTTTTCCCAAGACTACCCTTCATTAACTGCTTAAAATTTTGGGAGGAAATATTCATACTCTCTAGAAATTTCTGGATGGTTGTCATTTCTGTGTGTTTTTGTTTTTTGTTGTGTTTTTAAACTGAATTTCAAAAGGTTGTGCAAGTGTGTTACAATTAAATATATCCATCTAATTGTCCAATGCTCTTGGATCAGAGTCACTCCTTCCATCATTCTCAACCAAACGCTTCTCCAAGATTTATTTCAGATTTACCACTTCCTTTATCATATGTGTACATTGAGTATTCTAGCTGTACTTGCCCCTTGTTCATTTTTCATTCATTCTATGTCTTTACTATAATTCCTTTCTGTTTTCAATTTCCTGATAGTCATCCTGTTAAACTGTCTATTAATAATTTGAAAGGTTTATATACATTTCATGGCGTTTCCATTCTGCATATGCTTGAACTAATGTCAGCTTATATTTCCATAATTCATTCATCTGCAGTAACAATTTGCAATACTGGAGACGTGAAGCACCTAAACATGATTTTATTCTCATTCATTTGGAAGATTAATCTTTAGTCAAAAAGAAAGTTAAAAAATGGCATAGAACGTATTCCTAGCTACTAATTTTTATTAATGGCTTTGTACAGCGGTGTGATTGTTTTATTTTACATGGTATAATATTTTCTACTACCTATAAGTTTTGGAAAAACAAGAAAACTAAAATTTATTCCAATAGAGGAATGTGATAGAAAGAGAAGACAGATTTTATGTTTGTCATATCTCTGATGAGTACCCATATTGAAGACTTAAAGTCATTTTTCTTCCTATGTTAGACAGAGAGGGAAAACATAATATTACATATGATAAGACAACTATTTGTGACATTTTAAAATGTACCTTATTAAATGATGACATTTACTTTATTAGCTAACGTTTCGGTTTGAAATTTGGCAGGCTGATCTATTTAACACATTTCTGGAAGGCCCCTACTGAAAAACACAAATTGTGGTTGGTACTATTTCTACACTTTAATGAATGGTTGAACGTGTTTGGCATTAGTGCTTGGTAAATAATTCAACGCTATTGTAACTTGCTCCCTACACTTGAAAAACTTGTAATGTCACTAAATATCATCTAGTTGTCAAATGTTATTTTGGCGAATGTGATTTTAAAAAGTTAATTTGTAAAGGAATAACTTTCAGGAGATTAAATGTAGATTATCATTGGTTTGAGAGTGACATTTTTATACCACTGATCCATGTTGTACTGAAGTCCCAGTGTTTTGAAGCCCTAAGGATCTTCTCAATGTTTTTCTGAATTATATTTGAACTCTAAGTAAATTTTTCTGGGCCTTGGTAGACCAATTATGGATCTATCCTTCCAGGTACTATTTTTTGGCCCACTTATGCTGGACTAAAATCTTTCATTAATCATAGGGGAGGGGTATTAAAAATAATCTTGTGACACCTTGTGAACTTGTTCACTCATATGGGCTGGTCATCTGTAAGTTGAATGTTTGAATTATAGTACATACACTCAAATTTTGTGATATCATCTTTCATTTTAAGTTGCCTTGCATTTCACAATTGCTTACTGCTAAATCCTGTATCTCAAGAAACTGGGGCCCTGAAATATAGGAAATGAGAAATTGAAATGGGTCTTCGATTACTTTGGTGCATGTTGCATGGGTCTTTGTGAGAAGTCTTGCCAGTGTTATCTGATAATGCAGGTAAGTGGTACCTGGGATCCTAGGACTCATTGGGTCATGCAGAAGAGTAATATTTGTTAGACATCTTATTAGCAAAATTTGGGAATAATCAGTAGGAATGCTTCAGAAATATGGAGAAAAACAGTTTGGGACCAGTGAATTAAAACAATAAACAGAGAAGCAGAGTAAAATCCCTTATAGATTAGAGGAAAACAACATTTGTTTTTAACCATGTGAATTCAGAAGACCAAGAACAGTTAGAATGTATCACAAGTTTATACCAAAGACACTGCGTTGATACGTTTATATTCTAATATACATTTTAAACCTAATTATTTATATTCTAATTCTACTTATTGGAATAAATAAATATTAATTTATTTGTGAAATTATCAACTAATTCTAGTAAGTTTCACTGTGTGAAATATAAAATCAGCACATATAAATATAAAATATATAACTATATATAATATAAGAAAAAGACACATGTTTTGCATTGTTCTGTTGTGGTTACAGTATCAAAGGCAACTCTGTTTTAAAGTATTATTCCATTATCTCTAACTCAGTGTTTGATAGAGTTGGAACTAAAGCTTTACCATTTGTAGAATTACAGCCTGGAGGCAAGAGAAAACACTCTGATTAAAACATTAGCAATTTAAGGCCCAATAACGAGGAGAAACTTCTGGACTTCTCCTGCAAGTATGTAAATATTTGGTGATAGAAATGCAATAGTGTAACTTCCTGCCTGGTAGGATGGTAGACAGGCCAGGACATTAAATAATCATGAATATGATCAATTTTTTCACCTTCTTGGCTTTAGTTACTTTTGAAATGTTAGATATAATTGTTTATTATATATTATATATTATAATAAACAATTATATTTTGATAAAATACCTTCTAGTCTGAACAGTTCTGACTGAACTGTTCATCTCTCTATGATCCCTTGTAACTAAGATTAGTTTTGTTCAAGTAAAACAATCTATGCTGTCAGGGTAAGATATTCTGATTGGTCTGTTCCTACATGGAAGAAGAGTAAAGGGTCAGGTAGACATTTGTGCCAGTAAGACCTCATTTTGGAAAATGTCAGCTGCATAAGGTTAGAAGTAGCTCTTAACCAAGGCTTACTTTGAATCCATTAGCTCCACAAAACTAATTCAGTTGGATCAATAAGTACTTGAAAAAGCCATCACCTTTGAACCTAGCTATAAATTATTGAAAGTATGATCAAATTCCAAATGAAAAAGACTTAAAATTGTCATTGACAAAAAAAGTTTGCAAATGTGAGCATTTGGCTGAACAATATATTTTTTTCCACTATTCCCAGAATTTTAGGGAAATAAGATCAGTAGCATTGTCAGAAACAATATAGTTTCCTTGTTACAAGTAGGCAACCAATGATATAAGTCTGTATAAAGATTGCATCATTAACTACTTAAATTTATAAGATACTACATGTTTCACAGCATGTATTCCCAAATTACAATACAGAGATTAACATGGCAATTGCACAAGGATGATATGAAAATTTGTGAAGTATTCCGTACTTTTCATTCTTCAGATGCAAGAAATGAAAAACAGTTATTAAAAAGTTGATTACAAAATAACAAGTGTAACAACACACGTAATTAATATAATTAAATTTAGTTTGGCATCAGTGTATTAAATCTTCACATCATAAAGGCGTTTACATACCATAAACTTTACAAAACTTTTGAAATTAGACAACATTGTCATTTTATCCCAAAGAAAAATAATATTAGGACCTAGGTAAAAAAGGAATCTAAAACTTTCTATATGGAATACAATCTGAAAGGACACATTAATAAACCTATATATTATAAAATAATATAGAATTCAAATTATATCTAGGAGAGAATAAAATAAATTATGAACATTACACAAACATAGAATATTTTAAAATATTTTTTTTCAGACAAGCACCAGAAATACTTTAGTTTCTGTACTACTCATTTAAACAGATAAGTTAAAATTATTTCTGATTAAAATTTCACAAACTCTGCAGAAATCATTATACATGTATACAAAAACTCTTGAATACATTTGACATCCAATGCAGGCAATTCACTTGTAAGAATTCCACGGAATTCATGAATTTTTACAGTAAGTATTGGTGTTGCCGGACGCTGGTGGCTCAAACTATAAAAAGAATTTTGAGGTTTTACCAGGTGTAATAGACTCAGACAGTCTTACCACTGTAAAGGTCATGATAAGGTCTCTAAAAGAGACTATTCAAGTTCATAAAGGGCAGAAGATTGCCAAATACTTTTACTCTCATATCTAAACTTGCCTAATCCCACACTGACTCAAAACAGAAAAGGAGGGTTTGGAACCACAGATACTGTAGCCTGGGTTCAGGAAATTACAGATAAAAGGCCTTACAAGGCCATTAAATCAATGGAAAACAAATGACAGGAGCTGACAGATCCTGTATAGCTGGAAAAGATTGGCCTATGGCCTGGCCAGTGCATTATACTTCTTCTTCCTTAATTGGATTAGGGATGGCTTCTAATGTAGCTTAGTCAGCTCAGAGACTCAAATGGGTATGTGAAGGGCAGCAAGGCCACTTCAAACCTTGTTATCCCCAGGTTGCCCTTTTCTTTATGGGGCAGAGACATCATGCAAGACATGAAAATACAAATAGGACCAATAGATTCCTCATCGAAGGAGCAAAATTTTTCATAGGGGCCACTGAGGAACAGCTTTATGTTGACAAAATAAAATGGAAAAGTGATGATCCTGTATGGATTAACCAGTGGCCCTTAACTCAAGAAAAGATTCAAGCCATACAGGACTTACTTCAAGAACAATTGAGTCATGGAAGAATACAAAAGACTACCAGTTCATGGAATACTCCATATTTTTGTAATAAAAAAGAAGTCAGGAAAATGGAGATTATTACAAGATCTAAGGGCAATTAATAAGACCATGCATGACATGGGAGCCGTTCAACCAGGTCTACCCTCTCCTGTTGCAGTCCCACAGTGTAGAAACATAATAATAAACTTACAGGATTGCTTTTCTACAATAAAATTACAACCAGAAGATTCCAAGAGATTTGCTTTCAGTGTCCCTTCGGCTAATGTTAAAAAACCTTATGATAAGTACGAATGGAAAGTGCTACCTCAGGGCATGAAAAACAGCCCTACCTTATGTCAACAATATGTGAAAAGGGCTATAGAACAAATTAGAGAAAAATATCCAGGGGCATATCTTATTCATTATATGGATGATATACTTATGGCCGATGAAACTAGAGAATAGGCAGAAAAAATATTACAGGATATGGTAGAATAATTAACAAAATTTGGATTGATAATAGCTCCTGATAAAGTTCAACATGAACGACCTCTAAATTATTTGGGAGAAGTGATTGGACATGATTATATTATGTCTAAAAACTAAAAACATTAAATGATTTCCAAAAATTATTAGGGAATATTAATTGGATTCAGCCTAGTTTAAAAATAACTACAAGACAATTAGATCCTTTGATGAAAATGTTGGACGGAGACCCTAATCCTAAATCCACCAGGAAAATAACTCCTGAAGCCCTATCCTGTATAAAATTGGTAGAAAAAGCATTGAATACAGCTAAAATACAACAAATTAATATTGCACAAACATGGTCCTTTATAATTCTGGCTACGAGCTTTTCTCCCATAGGATGTTTTTGGCAGGATGGGATACTGGAATGGATCCATTATTCCCATAACTCTGGAAAAATAGTTGCTTCATATCCCTTTTTATGTGCTAATTTGATTTTAAAGGCTAGTTTAAGAGCTAGAGAATTATTTGGCCAAGAAATACCTAACATTATTATCCCTTATAATAAGAAACAATTAGATCATTTAATACAAATTGATGATGATTGGAAAATTGCTATATTAACTTACACAAATAAAATAAGCTTTCATATGCTCCAACATCCTTTGTTACATTTTTATACTGAAACCCCTGTGATATTTCCAAAGGTTGTGGTTACAGAACCTTTGGGTGGGGCATTAACTATTTTTACAGATGGATCTTCTAGCGGAAAGTCTGTGGTTTATTGCAGTACAAAACCACCATTAATATATTATGACCCAACTGTATCTGCACAACAGGCAGAACTTATTGCAGTTCTGCTAGCCTTTCAAAATTATTCAGAGGAGTTTAACCTTTACACAGATTCCTGCTATGTGGTTTCCTTGTTTCCTGCCATTGAAACAGCCCTAGTTACTGGTCATTCTAAAGTAAAAGAGTACTTAATAAAATTACAACAACTATTACAACAAAGAACGACAAAAGTATTTGTGGGACACATCAGGGGGCATAGTAATCTCCCTGGACCTTTGTCTCAAGGGAACAAGTTTGCAGACATTAACTAAGGAAAGTCATGTAATGTCAGCTTTAGAAGAAGCTCAGGAAAGTCATAAACTACACCATCAGAATGCTAATGCCTTAAGAATATGCTTCAAGTGTCCTGAGAACAGGCAAGACAAATTATTCGGGAATGTGAGGCATGCCAATAAGTTTTTCATCCACAAAAAATGGGAGTAAATCCTAGAGGCTTAAAGCATAGAGTTCTGTGGCAAATGGATGTTACCCATGTAACAAAATTTGGGAAACTCTCCTTTGTCCATGTTACTATAAATACTTATTCTCATGCTATGGTTGCTACAGCCCATTCTGGACAGGGTGTGAAAGATGTTATTCAACATTTGGTTAAAGCCTTTGTGGATCTAGGAATTCCTAAGGAAATAAAAACAGACAATGGACAAGCTTATACCTCCAAAGCTTTTGCTAAATTTTGTGCACAATGAAAAATCGTGCATAAAACAGGGATTCCATATAATCCACAAGGCCAAGCAATCATAAAACGGGCTCATCAGACCTTAAAAAGTCAATTGACAAGAATTAGACAGGGAGGAGAGAAGCAATACTCCCCCCATTACACTGTTAACTATGCTTTACTGGTTCTTAATCATTTCAATGCTGATGAGCAAGTAATAACTCCAATGATGAGACATTGGGGCATGGAAAAAACTACAACTTTTCCTTTACTAAAATGGAAGGATCTACTCACTGGAACCTGGCATGGGTCAGACATCCTGTTAACACCCGGGAGAACTATGCTTATGTTTTCCCACAGGAATGGGAATCCCCGATTTGGGTCCCAAACAGACTCATCAGGCCTTTCTCAGGCCCAAAAAAGAGCCAGGAAGAAAATGAAAATACATCAGGAGAGAAAACTGGAGCAGAAGATAAAGACTCTCTCTCTATCACCACCACAGGCTAATTCAACAAAAACTGCAACACCACCTACGTGGGGAAAGATCGAGAAGCTGGTTGAAAAGGCTCGGCACATTTTGTTAATGAGTTAAATAAGGATGTTTCTCTAACATTAACAGAGCAACAAATTATTGATCCAAAATTAAAAAACAAACTAGAGGCTTTGGAAATAGTAGTCTTAAGGTTAGGGACTGAAGTCAATAATCTAAAAACTCAGCTGACAACAATGTCATCAGTCATTTAAATATATTTGTGTTACCCCATTACCTTATAATGAGAGTTTAGATTGGGAAGCTACCAAAGTGCATTTACAAAAAATCTGGAAGGACGATAGCTTAACTCATGATATAGGACAGCTACAGGAAGACATCTCAGCCCTTAGTTAAGCTCATTTGGAAACCGTGGGGATAAATTCTTTGGCAGAAGACTTACAGAGAGGATTAAAAAGTCTTAATCCTTTAGATTGGTGGCACAACTTGGTTACATTTGGAGTCATAATACTAATTGTTATATGTATTCTTGTTGTCTTTCCAGTCCTCTTCAAACTAGTCTTCTGCCCCATCTCCTCTATACTAGAAGAAATTTCTCTGGCACATCTAAAAAATAAAAAAGGGGCAAATGCCATGCCTACTCTGGTGGAGTCTGCTTAGCATGGAACACCTGCTTTCAGACCTGAGAATGGGGCTTCACAGAAGCCTATCTCTGAGAATGGGACTTCACCGAAGTCTACCTCAGAGAATGGGGCTTCAAAGAGGCCTACCTCCTGGAAAGGCTGGCAAGCCTTGGGAAAGATGTGTTTCTGTTCCTGTTTTTCTTTTCTTCCCTGTATAGGAGTGCCTATTAATCTTTTACTGTTCCTGCTGCTTGTTCTACTTACTCATGCTCAATGTTTCCTTATTCAAGCCTCTTTCTTAAAAGTGTCGATGACTCCAACATCCGAAGAGTGTCCTGAGAATATGACTAATTCACCAGAATTAATTGCTACTCTAAGCCCCTCTTATGGAGGCTATTAGACAAGTCATAAGTAAGTATTGGGGGTTTCATGACGTCACATCAGCAGAAGGAATTGATTGTAAGAGAAGCTGTAGGCACGGCTAGAGCAAAAAGAGTGTATGGCTACTGGAGACTTTCCTTTAATCCTAAAGCATATACAATAGACTCATGTAGATATCCTGTAGATAAGAAAGATGTAGAGGGATATTTAGACCAAAAGCTAAATAAGATTCTTAAACAGTTGGTAGATGGAAGGTGGCAATGGCTTATCAGAGGAAAATGGTGGGATCCTCCATTATCTAGAGGACTCCAAAGACTACCCCAGATCCATAGCCTTTTACAGGTGTGTATGATAAGGATGGCAACCATTGGGAAAACTACTTAGAAGAAAGAACTTCCTATTACTCTCTTTCATTTACTGAGAGACTTGCTAGATCTAGGTCTCCTTGGTACTTAGTATCAAAGAAGGAACAAGAAAGATCTTATGATACAGTTAAGGCCTCTATGGAGAAAAGTAAACAATTATGTGAAAGGGTTACAGAAAAGACACTATGAGCTTAAATTTGATATATGGCCAGAGATACAGATGTGCAATGACCTAGCTAGCCACAAAATCCATGCCTCTGATCAATTGATAGAGCAAACAAAATTTTATTTTTTAAAAAAGATGGAAATAGAATTTATGTATTTGCTTGAAATTAGTAAATACATTTTAGTAGCCTACATAAAGAGACATAGCTTTGACCAAATTACAGACAAGAATCTAAATCCTTGGTAATTCTAGTAAATCCTTGGTAATTCCAGTAAAATCTTCCTGAAATCAGTTGAATCACACTTTTCCTGTACAATGAAGAAATAGGTTCAAGCTAGTAAAGCAGCTAGAGAAGGCAGGAAGTTTTTATCTGTGACAAAAAACTTTGTGGAAAATGGTATTGAGGATTTATCACTGGTGATCCATTTGCACTGGAAGCATGATTCTGAACTATTGCTTGCTGAATCTGAACTATTGCTTTGATCATTATATTCTCCAAGAAGAAAAAATGAGAATTGATAGTTTAGAAGTACTAACACATTTTGACCTTCTCACTAAGCACCTTCAATCATCAAAATCACATGAAGAAAATAGACAGGCCTACTTTTTTAGATGAAAAAATTGTCTTTTAAAAAACAAGGAATTTATGTAGTCATGCATAGGACTTCTATTTTACGAATGCCTCATACATTTTTATAATGTTGGGTAACAATAAATAATGGATCTATTAGAAAGCTCTTAAAGCTCATATGTTCAATAGTGAGTTCTCTTATACTGTATCATGGTATTTTTTTGTTTATGGTCTTAAGAAATTTACCTAACTAACTTGAATTTCTGATAGGACAGTATCATCACTGTACATCTTGCTTCTATACTCTCAGTTTTACATTACTATCTAAGTATGTGCATTAGATAGTTGTAGAGAAAAAAGTAGAAGCCACACTAGCGGCTCATGTCATTAATCCTAGCTAATCAGAAAAATGAAATCTGAGGATTGTGGTTTGAAAGCAGACCAAGAAAAAAAGTCCATTAGATTCTGATTTGAAAGTAACCAGCAAAAGGTAGAAATGGAGCTGTGGTACAAGCAATAAAATGCTACACTTGAGAAAAGTGAAATAAAAAATAAATTCTGGGAAAAGCTGTGTGTACTGTAGGAAATGTCCTGCTGTGTTAGGAGCCATTCCAGATGTGTAGAGGCTCTGAGTTTTGACTACAGTTGTTCTGAGAACAATAGTGCCATCTTCTCGGGGGTTGGAATATTCATGTGCTCAAGGACTCCTGAGGCCTTGGGCTACACGTTGGGGTGTGTGTGTGTGTGTGTGTGTGTGTGTGTGTGTGTGTGTGTGTGTGTGTGTGTGTGTGTGTGTTTCCCTCATTTTTCCCTGTCCACTTTGTGAGTGCCTGTCTGCCTATTCCTAATCTCGGATGGTGTTCTCCATTGCATACTAGCCTTTAGCCCCCATCAGGATCTGTAATGAGTCTTAAATTGTCAGAGACCTGAATATTCCACTTTTCATTTGGAGCCCAAGTTTGGCTCTCCATATCTTTGTCCACCACCAGAGGATTCTGGGTCAGCAGGGCCAGCTGGCATATGTTCTCCCCTGCCTCTGGGAGGGCAGGGTCAGTCATGCGATGTCCTGTCCTTTTCCTCAGATGGGCCTCTGGCTGTACATCCCACTCCTAGCAGTCTGGCAGTGGAGTGGGGGAAGGGTGGTTGCCAGTGGCTCTGACTAACTCGAGCTTGATAGCTGACTGAAGGCTAACCCAGCAAGGATGATCCGCGTTTACATGGGAGGTGAGGCCAAGGTGGCTTGGAAGTATTGGTCGATGTCTAGGAAATGTCAACATATCTTATCACAGGTAAGTCTATCTTCCGACCCGAGCAGGGCCTCTAGACAATTCCAGATGTCCAGAATACAGAGGCACAGACTTTGAGCTCCAGGGCCAGAGAACTAGGGGATGAGAGACTGATATGGCCAGTGCCTCAATGTTCTGGGGCATTATCCTTGAACTGGCTATGTCCCCCTTGTGTAATTTCTTAACCCAGTGTTGTCCACACACCGGCCACTTGTGCTGTGGAAGTGGCAGGAGCAAAGGTGAGATCTAGGATGAGAAAAATCAGGATTTATGCCCTGAATGGAATGTAGGGTGTCTTTAAAAAAATCTTAGAGCTGGAACTCAGAGCTGGGCACTGTCCCTGAGCTTCCTTTGTTCAAGGCTAACACTCTAACACTTGAACAACAGCTCACCTTTCATCTTTTTTAGTAGCTGAGTAGACAGAAGAGTCTCACATACTTTCCTCCTTGGCTGTCCTAAGAGCTCAACCACTTGAGTAGTTAGGATTTCTGGTATGAGCCACTGGCACCTGCTAAGGATGTGTGTGTGTGTGTGTGTGTGTGTGTGTGTGTGTGTGTGTGTGTGTGTGTGTGTGTGTGTGTGTGTGTTTACCAGGGCTTGAACTCAGAGCTTAGGTGGTATCCTAGGTACTACTTGAACTACAGTAGCTCTGCTTCCCATGTTTTTCGTGATTCTTTGGAGATAAGAGTTTGCCTAGGCTAGCTTTGAATCTTGATTGATCCATAGGTCTCAGCCTTGAGTAGCTACGATTATAGGCATGAGCCACTAGCATCCAGCTGCATGGATGTCTTTTCCTACTCTCTTCTGTTCTAACAGCTGTCTACTTGCCCTGGCCTAGATCTCTGACCTCCACATCAGCTTCCACCATCCCCTGACTGTGTGAAGAACATAAAACTCAAACCTGATACCATTCTTTTTCCTTAGGGGAGGAGGTTATGTTTCATCTGAAGCCTGAGGTAGGAGGGGTAGCTGTAGATGGGTGCTCAGCTGGGAGAAAGGTAGTCTGTTTTAGCCAAGAAAGGAAGTGTGGCCAGATGCTAATAGCAGGAGCTCTCATACTCCTAGCTCGTCAGGAGTCTGAGATCTGAGGATTGCCATTCAGAGGCAGCCCAGATAGAAAAGTCTGTGAGACTCTCTTCTGCAAATAACCACCCAAAAGCTGGAAGAAAAGCTGTGGCTTAAGTGGTAGAGTGTTAGCACTGAATGAAAAAAGTGAGGGATAGAGCCCATGCCCTGAGGTCAAGCCCTAGTACCAAGGTGCTTATGTGTGCACACACAGACACAGAGACACACAGACAGACACACACACACAAAACACATACACAGGAAGGTGGTAATGATGAGGTGAGCTAGAACTTGGGGCAGTCCTGAGGCATTGTCACAGTAAAATCTACAGGCATATCAAGTGGTTTCTCCCTAAATCCTTCTTGGGCTGAGGGGTCTGGGCCATGACAGTAAGTTCCATGGAACCTGTCCCTCCATCTGTGCACTGGGCCACAGGACCAAAGGGAGGGCACTATGGATGCTCATTTGTAGTCGACCCAAGATTGCAGACCTTCATGTGCCCCTGAGCACTGGAAAGGAAAGCAGGCCTCTGAGCCCTGGGACTTCAGGGACAGCGGCTGCTACAAACATCAGCCAGCCGGCTGTGTATTCCTGAGACTACAAGTCTTTCATGAGCCCAACACAACACCTGCCCAAGGTGTGCCTGACAAATTCACTCGTGTGATATCCGCATGAGTGGGCATTACCTGGTGTGACATCTTGTAGCTTCTGCCCCTCCCGGCTCAGAACTGTGGTCTGAGACTTCAATTTACTGTTCAGATCCACATTACATCCATGACAGATGCCATTCTGATTATCTCCATGCCCCAAGGCCCCACCCTTCTCTGGTACTGTGTCTTGCTCTGTAGGCAATGGCCTCCAAACAGGCTGCTCTCAATACTTGTAGGACACCTAGACATTGGGAGACCCTTAGGGGCCCACTGGAAAGTACTCTGCTTAGAGCCAGAGAGTGAGGTACAAGCAGGCCAGGGGTTGGTCATGGGGCTTGAACTCTGGGCCTGGGCGCCATCCCCAAGCTCTTCAGCTTACCACTTGAGCTACAGAGCCACTTCCAGTTTTATGGAGGTTCCTTGGAGATCAGAGTCTCCCGGACTTTCCTGCTTAGGCTGGCTTTGAACCGTGGTCCTCACATCTCAGTCTTCTGAGGACTAGGAGGACAGTTGTGAGCCACCAGTGCCCAGCTAATATGGCTTTTCACCACAGTGGACTAGGAGCTCCTGAAAACTTTTCTTTTTTTCTGTGCCAGTACTGGGGCTTGAACTCAGGGTCTGAGCTCTAGTCTCTAAACTTTTTCACTCAAGGTTAGCACTTTATCACATGAGCCACAGCTCCATTTCTGGCTTTTGGTAGTTCATCGGCAAGAAGAGTCTCACTAACTTTCCTCCCCTGAGCTGGCTTGACACACGATCTCTATCTCAGTCTCCTGAGTAACTAAGATTTACAGGGGTTGAGCCACTGGTGGCATTGGGCTAGAAGCTTTTCTTAAGCAAGCGTTCTTCCCTGCATTTGCCCTGAATCCTACATGCAAAGGAGGTCTGAGGGTCAGGAGCTGTTAAAAATAAGCTTCCAGCCACAGGAAAAGGATGGGGTCCCTGGTAAAAAGCTAAGCTAATCTTCACCCTGTGCCCCATTCTGGGACCCCACCCTCTGCCGTACCTGTGACTCAGCCTTGAATGTCCTGCCATACTTGCCTGAAGCCACAGAACCTTCATTCCACCCACACCATCTGCTCTACACCACACCTCAGGACCTTTGCCCATGCTGTATCTTCTGCCTGAAGCCCTCTGCCCTGAATCCACATTTTAGTACTCCTGTAGAATTTTGGCACTGCTTATATCACCTCCTGGAGCAAGTCTTTACTTCCCTTCTCCATCTTTTTTTTTTAATATTGAGTTGCTAGAGATAGAACTTGTGCAGGCTGACTGGCAAATGTTCTATCTTGTGTGTGTGTGTGTGTGTGTGTGTGTGTGTGTGTGTGTGTGTGTGTGTGTGTGTTTGTGTGCATGTGCGTGCCAGTCCTGGGGTTTGATTTCATGGCCTGGATGCTATCTGATCCCTGAGCTTTTGTGCTCAAGGCTAGCACTCTACTACTTAAACCACAGCTCTACTTCTGGCTTTTTGTGTGTTTAATTAGAGAAAAGCGTCTCATATAGACTTTCCTGCTTTCAATTGGGATCCTCAGATCTCAGCCTCCTGAGTAGCTTACAGAGGTTAACCACCATCATCTACCCTTTACCCTACCTCTTACCTATAAACTCGGCCCTCCTCTGATTCCCAGAAGAATACGTCTCATCAGGCTCACTTTTTTTTTTTTGCCAATCTTGGGGCTTGAACTCAAGTTCTGGGCATGTTACTGAGCTTCTTTTGCTCAAGCCTAGCATTCTATCACTTAAGTCACAGTGCCACTTTTGGCTTTTTCTTTTTCTGTGGTACAGAGGAATTGAACCTAGTCATGGAAGGGTGCTAATTAAAGTTATATAAAACATGAATTATAATGTGAATGAAATTCATGGTTCCATTACTTGTTCTAAGAAAACAATTATGCCTTTTGTTTTCAATTATATTTCTTTGAGAATGTGTAACATTCATATATTTCACTGTTAAAATTGATAACAGTTACATTACATCAAGTTGATTAAAACTGGTATTTGAAAATTGCACACTTAAAACAAATATACTTCCACTTTCTTCTAACACATAATTAGCATAACAGTATAGCAAAGCTTGGTGTTAGCTGTTCATGTGTAGAATTCTAGAAACTCAGGAGGCTAAGATCTGATTATTTTAGTTCATTGTCAGTGCAAACAGACAAAAATATGAAAAAAATATCTGGAATTATCCAGCAAGAAGCAGAAGGTGAGGATGTGGCTCAAGGAATAGAGTGTCATCATCCATGAGCAAAAAATATGAAGGAGACCATTAACCATTGAGTTCAAGCCCTAAAAATGGCAAATACACACAAGACAACAACAAAAAAGTAGTATGAGCATCAATAATAAAGACAAAATAGGAAAGATCATGAGAAATATGTAAACATCTTGCAGACAGAAATCATTTGACAGAATTTTGATTCATGAGAGGGAAAAGTCACAGTCTGATTTGTACAATCTCATTGTAGTCATTTGTGTTGAAACTTGGCTATTGGGTAACATGTGAAAGAGAAGACTGGACTACCTGACAGTGCAGACCTTGCCTGTGACTATGCAACATCCCGCACTACAAAAATCTAAAAGAGTGCTTGTTAATATTTTTTTAAACAAACCTCGTTAGAGACTGGTCCACATAGACTGGGGTCCTTATTTTGAGGCTTCTGATCAGTGCTTTTGTTTATAACCACTCCTATTTTATCCCTCTTCCTTTGTGCAGCTATATCTTACTTAGCTGGCACCAAGCCAAGGCTTTGAACTAGACCACGTGCCTAAATCCCACCCTTTTTTCAGCTACAACTCATTTCACATGCTATCTATGTTTTATCATGGTCTTCCTATTCTCCACAAGAAAACTCTTATATTCATGTAAACCCACTACAAATAACCTAGGTAGATAAGGGAGTAAGGTTTAGCATTGGCTGAGGCTCTCATATGTAGGTTTGCTCCCTAATAAATCTGTGCTACACTATCTCTTTTTTCTTCATGGTTTTTGAGTCTGACAAATGATTGATTTGGTTTGATGTAATCCCATTTATCCAAACTTACTTTGGAAATTTTGACCTGTGCCAAGGAGCCCTCATGTTTCCCCTAACTCTTCCTGTCACATTCTCAAGTTATCCGGACTTACATTGAGGTCTTTGATTTATTTGGGATCAATTCTGGTGCAGGGGTATATATAAGGATCTAACTAAAGTTTTCTGTGTACAGACAATTCTTTTAGCACAATTGTTTTTTTTTTGGGGGGGGGGTCTAGTCGTGGGGCCTGAACTCTCGGCCTGGGCGCTGTCCCTCAACTCTTCAGCTCAAGGCTAGCGCTCTACCACTTGAGCCACAGCCCCACTTCTGGCTTTTTTCTTTTTGCTTAAGTGGTGCTGAGAAATCGAACCCAGGGCCTCAGGCATGCAAGGCAAGCGCTCTACCATTGAGCTACCTTCCCAGCCCCTCAGCACAATTGTTTTGAAGAGGCTGTCTTTCTTCCATCCTGGGTTTCTGACTTACTTATCAAAGATTATGTGCCTATAGGAGTGGCTTCATTTCTGAGCCTTCAATTCTGTTGTATTGATGAAATTCTGTGCTTCCTTTGGAAAGAATGGCATTACCCATTCCTGAGGAAATGGAAAGACTGGAAAACGATATTAAGTGAAATAAGCCAGATCCAATTAAATATATGCTGCAAGGTTTTCCTCATTTGAAATAACTACACTATGTCCATAAAACTACAAGTTAATCCAATAGATAGTAAACGACAAAAAATTCCTCTTGGACATGATTAACTAACTGCAGTCTGAGCATACACATGGCAAGAAGATGGGAAGCTATTCTTAGGAGAGGATCACAATGGCTCAATACCTATGGGCATGTGACCAAATAAAATGTTGCTTCTTGCAATGAACTCTAATAATCAATCATACATGTGAAGTACATATATCTGCATATAATTTTAAAAGATGTCATAGAAACAACCGACTTCTATATAAACTCAACAGCAACATTCTAACTTTAGAAGAAAAAATTGAGGAAAGTTTTCAACACAAACTAAAATACACAGTGGAAAAGGTGGGAGAGAAAAGATAAGATGAAAAGTAGAATAGCTAACTATTGAAGAATTCATAAACAATTTCCAAACTTTACAAGAGAGCTGGTCAATCTCCAAGAAGGCCTAATAATAATTTAATAAAGAGTAGTAATACAATAGTTACTTGAAATAAATACTTTCATTTTAGAGAGGCCTGAATCCTCAAAAACTAAACAAAATATTTTCAATTCTTGTACCCATTGACATAAAACAAATATGAAATGGAAATAGTTTCCTTTTCTGTCCTTTCCATTCCTTTTCTGTTTTCTTCTTTTTCGTTTTTTCCTTTGGCACTACTGGTGCTTGAAGATGCTAAGACTCTAACACTTTAGATTATTTTTCTGTCCAAGCCTCTCATGAGCAATGATCTATTACCAATGACTTCCACAAACATGAGATAACAAGGAAATTACACTGTATCTAGCTTACTTTGGTTTCGTAATTTCTCACTATTATTTTTTTGTCAAAACTGGCCCTGATATGTCTTCTAAATCTCTGCCTTCTAATTAGCAGGGTATATTTCAGCTCAAGTTTGGACTCAGACTATTTTTCAATGTAAACTTTCTATATTGACTTCTGTTTTCTAGATATCATTAAATTCTATTGAGGTTAGTATGGATCTTTATGAAGTTATAAGAAGAACACAGAGATATCCCTGGAATAATTTTCCTGGTTTCTTTAAATATTTATAGCATGACATCACAAGTATGACATTAATATTTCACAAGTACTTTATGCATACTTCAGTAGTTTTAATTATTTTGCGCACATATTGAGTCCAATATAATT
This sequence comes from Dipodomys spectabilis, assembly GCF_019054845.1. Lineage (NCBI taxonomy): Eukaryota > Metazoa > Chordata > Mammalia > Rodentia > Heteromyidae > Dipodomys > Dipodomys spectabilis. The sequence goes on from NW_024871103.1 coordinate 27,341, forward strand.
TTATCAACTCTATATGAATATACCATATTTACACATACGTTTCTTTACCAAAAATGAGTCTTTCTCATGCTTCCCTTTTATTATTAAACCCACTACTTCTCTTTGTCCCATCCCAAACCTATTTCATCCTGGCAACCACCGCAATTTTTTTCTCCAACTTCTAGATCATGCAATAAATAAGCTTTTAAGATTGCCTTCAAATATATGATAGATTATTCCCAGTTATTGTATGCTTTAATATTGTATTGTATTCACTCGAGTTGCCTTTTGGTTCTGTCATAGAGAATGTAGCACAATTTGTTTCCCATTCACCTGAAGAAAGACTGAATTGATTTCCATTTCTTTGACTAGAGGAAGTAATGCTGCTAAAAATCTCTGTGTTTTGGCCTTTGGGTGAATGTTACATTTTATTTCTATGAGACAAAGCCTAAAGAGCTCAATTCCTGTGCTATACTGTGCGTGCGTGCATATTTCATATTCTAGGAACCTGTCACAATATTTTTAGTAGTGGCTTTCCCATTTGACATTCCTGCCTGCATCCAGTTTCTCTGTTTCTTGATAGCATTTAGTATGGTCATTATTGTATTATGTGGAGTAATTCTCATACATGTTTTATGATGTCATTTAAGTTTTAATGTGTATTTATTTGATGACTGATGATGATTTTCTTGTGGTTATTTTTCACAAGATATATTTTGCTGGTTTCTAATTGATTTTTTTAAACATTAGGTTTTGAGAATTCTATGTAGAATATAGATATGAGGCATCCTTCAGTTATAGTATTTGCAAATATTTCATCCTTGACTATGAGTATCCAACATCATCATCATCATCATCATCATCATCATCATCATCATCATCATCATCATCATCATCATCATCATCATCATCATCAATATTATTTTTACTACTATTACATTTGTACATGTGTGTATGGTCCTGGAGTTTGAATACAGGTTCCCTGAGATTTGTTGTTTTGTTAACAAGTTATCCTTTGAGTAATGCCTCACTTCTGCTTTCTTGCTGATTAATCACAGATAATATTCTCAGGGACTTTATTTTGTGGTCTGGGTTCAAACAACAATACTCAAATCACAGCCTCCCAAGTAGCTAAGGTGAGATACATGAGCCCTCTGCTCCCAAATTCTATTCACTACTTGTATATGGGCTTTCACAGACCAAATTACTTTACACTTTTCTTGAGTTCTAATATATCAAGTTTTCCTTTCCTATAATTTTAATGCCTAAGTTAAGAATGCTTCATCTCCAAAATTGTAAAGACATCTTCTTTTGCTTTATATTTACATCAATTTTTTTGTTTTATATGCCATGTTTTAATCCTGCTTGAAGTTAATATTTGAATAAATTGTTATGTTTAAGTCAATGCTCATTTTTTAATTCTCCTCAATACTGTCTACCTATCACCTCTTATTAAAGAGAATGTCATTCCACAAATATTTAGTTTTACTCCTTATTAAATATTCCTTAATAATACTTATGTGAATCTAATCGAGTGCCTTACAGTCCCATTGAGCTTTGTAATCTTTCCTTTACAAACATAACAATTCTACACTAACAGCTTTAATATTGGACGGAGAAATACATTCCAGTTTATATTTCTTTGTCAATGAGTCAAAGAGTGCTGGTCAGGTGTTTTTTAGAAATTTTCATAAACTTTTAAATATTAATGCAAATGAAAAACTTTAATCTTCCTAAATAAGTTATCAAAATATCCAAATACATATCTCTGTAATAATATACAAACATATGAGTAGGTCATACTATATCTAGCCAGAGCATACATATAGAGATTATTGGAAATAGAAACAACAATAAGATATTCCTGCAGAACCACTATGTAGAAATTGGAATCATTATACATTGGTGCTTGGCACTTAAAATGATATTGTCAATTTGTTAAACATACTGACAATTTTTAAGGTATTACATATAGAGTTGCCTCTATGATCCAGCATTTTCAATCATAATTTTATATACAAAATATATTTCAACTTATGTCAAGTGAGACACATGTACAAGAATATACATAGCAAAACCTTTTACAATAACAAAATAAAATATTGAAATTCCCATTGAGGACATTATACAGTTATACACATTCATAAAAACCAATATTCTCTATCCATGAAAAAAATTACATGGACTTACTTACTTGAGAAACACTAATATTGCAAGGGAGAAATGGATAAAATAAATTACATTCTCTGATTATGTGAGCTTTTTAACATTGGCACATCCGTAGTGGTAGACTAAGTAATGGTTGGTCAAGTGGAGGGTAGGTTGAAATGATGACAGGAAGTGGCTATTAATAAATATTGGAGTATTTTGATAGAGCAGTGAAGATAAAATGTTCTAGAACTGAAGGTGATGTTCATAGTCCAACACTTGGATGTTCTATGAATCATTGTACTTCATCGAATATTTACAGATTGCATTTGCATTACTCTTAGGAAAAAGTTTAGAATAGTAGTTGGTGAATCTGAGTGATAATTTAAAATTTAAAATCACAGAATTCTGTAATCAATAAGTTTAGTATATGGATGAATAAGACTATCAATAAATTATGATCTGTGACATATCATCTTAGTGACTATGACATTGTGAGTCAGTGAATATTCTACAAAATTATGTAAATTGAGGGATGAGATAGGAATGAGAGGAATGAAGGATAGTGAACCTCAAGGTGCATTCCATTAGCCATGAAATGTGTCTTACTGGTACACTGTTTGTCTTGCATGTGTGAAGCCCTCGGTTTGATTCCTCAGTACTACATAAACAAAACAATCTGTAATTGGCACTATGACAAGTCATAGAGTGCTAGCGTGAGGAAAAGAAGCTCAAGAACATTGCCAAGACCCTGAGTTCAAGCCCCAGGACTAGCCAAAAATAAACATGATGCATTTTATTAAGCCGGGCACTAGAGGCTCACGCCTGTTGTCCTAAATGCTCAGGAGGCTGAGGATTGAGGTTTGAAGCCAGCCCTGGCAGGAAAGTCCATGAGATTCTTATCTCCAATTAAATCTCAGAAAAATCTGAAAGTGCTGCTGAGCCTCAAGTGAAAGAGTTCTAGCGTTCATTCAAAGGAGCTCAGGGGCAGCGCCCAGACCCAGATTTCAAACCTCAGGAAAGAAAAAAGAAAAGAAAAAAAACCACACAAATTACTATACGTAAACTGCTTATCAAACAGCAATTTCTATTCAACTACTTAAAGTTAATTTAAAAATATGATTAGAATAAAATACTAATCACTTTGGGAAGAAGACATAGATAGAATTGAAACGTTGTTTACAGGAGACAAAGTAAATTTTATATCATACACTTTGAGTTGAAATTTGTTCTTGTCTTCTTACATCATTTATGAAATTGACAATATTGCAAGTTATGGGTTAATTTCCTTGAGAAACTGATTGTATTCATCTGTCTTTTCACAAGAAAACATAGTGGTGATTTTTTTTGTCTCTTTTTTTTTTAAATTGTGAACGTACCTTTCAGAAGGGTTACAATTACATGGGCAATGTAATGAGTTCATTTCTTATCAAGCGTTGTTGCCTCCACCTTTGTTTCCTCTTCCCATCCCTTCCCATCTTCCCCCACCCCACCTCCTAGCCAAAGTTGTACATTTTGTTTTTCGACATAATGTCTTGTACATCTCATTGCTGGAAGGGGTCCACCTGTATCCCTATTTAAACAATATGTTTTTTCCCTCCCCTCCAGAAATTATACAAACATCAAATACAGTGAAAGCAAGGCTTTACCGTGGGGGAAGGACATACAAAGAAACAAAGAAATCACCTTATACATATGTTAGAAACAATCACGAGAAAGAAAATACATTTGAATCCTTATCTTGGAGTTAATTTCTCCTAACATCTGACAGTTTCTGCTTGTCTCAGACATATATTAGTTATTGAAAATAAGGGAAACCATGAGACCTATGTTTCTTTGGGCCTAGTTTACTCCACTTAACATAATTTTTTCCAAGTCGTTCCATTTCATAACAAATGTGGCAATGCCATCCTTTCTGATGGAGGCATAGCATTCCACTGTGTATATATACCACATTTTATTGATCCATTCATTTACTGAGGGGTATCTGGCTTGGTTTCACATCTTAGCTATAGTAAATAATGCTGCAGTAAACATAGTTGTTCTGATTGCTTTGTTTGTGATCATTTGGGTAAATGCCCAAAAGTGGGTTTGCTGGGTCATAGGGGAGCTGTAAGTGGAATCTTTTTAGGAACCTCTATACTACCTTCCAAAGTAGTTGAACAAATTTACACTCCCACCAACAATGCAGTAAGGTTCCCTTCTGTCCAAATCTCCTCCAGCATCTGTTTTAATTACAATTCTTGAATATAAACATTCTAAATGGAATGAGGTGGTATCTCAATGGTGTTTTGATTTGCATTTCTTTTATGGCATTTCTTCATGTGACTATTGTCCACCCTTCTTTCCTCTTCAGAGAAGTTTCTCTTTAAGTCTTTAGCTCACTTATTCATTGGGCAGTTGTTTCGTTGAGGATTTGTTGTTGGGCATTTTAATTATTTGAGTTTCAGGTGTATTTTAGATATGAGAGCCTTGTCCATTTTACGGCTAGTGAAGATCTTCTCCAAATACTTGGGATTTCTATTGATCTTGCAAGCTATGTCCTTTGCCATGCAGAAACTCTGTGATTTCAAGCAATCTCGTTTGTCCAACCTTTCTTTGATTTGTTGTGTTTCTGGGTTTCTATTAAGAAAATTTCTGCCTGTGCCAAGGAGACCTAGGGTATCTCGTATTTCATTCTGTACTGTTTTCAGGGTGTCTGTTTTGACTCTGAGTTCTTTGATACATTTGGTGTTGATTCTTGTGCAGGATGCTATATAAGGCTCTAGCTTTAGTTTTCTACAAGTGATCCACCAATTTACCCAGCACCCTTTACAGAAGAGGCTGCTTTCTTCCATTCTATTTTTTAGCTCCCTTATCGAAGATTAGGTGTGGGTTCATTTCTGGTTTTCAATTCTAGTCCATTGGTCCTGATGTCTGTTCTTGTGCCAGTACCAGGCTGTTTTTATTACTATGGCTTTGTAGTGGAGTTTGAAATTTGGTATTTATATTCCTCCAGCACTGTTCTTTCTGTTAAGGATCATTTTTGCTATTTGGGTTTTTTATTGTTCTATATGAATTTTTGGATTGCCTCTTCTATTTCCTTGAAGAATGAGGTTGGAATACTGATATGTATCACACTGAATTTGTAGATAGCTTTGGGAAGTATTGCCATTTTCACGATGTTGATCCTTCCAATCCAGGAGCATGGGAGGTTTTTCTGCTTCCAAAGTTCTCTTTTGATTTCCTTTTTAAGGTTTTTAAAGTTTTCATCATAGAGGTCCTTCACTTCTTTGGTTAAGTTAATTCCTAGGTTTCTTATTTGTTGTGGGGCTATTATAAATGAGGTTGCCTTCCTTATTTCACCCATGATATTCGCATTGTTGTCATACAGAAAAGCCATTTATTATTGAGGGTTAATTTTTTACCCTGCTACTTTGCCAAATTTTGAATCAGCTTCAGTAATTTGATAGTGGAGTCCGTGGGATACTTTAAATAGAAAATCATGTCATCTGCAAAGAGGGAGAATTTTCCTTCATCTTTCCATATTTGGATCCCTTTGATGTTTGCATCTTGTCTTATTGCTGTAGCTAGGCATTCTAATGCTAAATTGAACAGAAGTGGAGAGTGGACATCCTTGTCTCATTCCTGAGATAAGAGGAAGTGGCTTTAGTTTTTCACCATTAATTATAATGCTTGCTGTAGGTTTGTCATATACAGTCTTTATTGTGTTGAGGAATGTTCTATGAATTCCTAATTTTTCCAGAAACTTCATCATAAAGGGTTGGTTGGATCTTGTCAAATGCTTTTTCTGCATCTATTGAGATAATCATGTGGTTCTAATCCTTTCTCTTTGTTGATGTGACGAGTCATATTAATTGATTTGACTATATTGAACCTGCTTTCAATCCCTGAAATGAATATTTTTTGATCGCAGTTTATGATTTTTTGGATGAATTGTTGAAATCGATTGGCCAAAATTTTGTTGAGAAGTTTTACATCAATGTTTTTCAAAGAAATGGGCCTATAGTTCTTTTTTCTTTGATGAGTCCCTGCCTGGTTTTGGGATGAGGGTTATCATGGTTCATAGAATGTGTTTGGTAGTGAACATTCTCTTTCAATTTCATTGAAGAATTGGAGGGACTATTGGTGAGGCCTCTGCTTTGAAGGCCTTGTAGAATTCCACTGTAAATCCATCTAATCCTGGGCTTTTCTTAAATGGAAGATCTCTTACTGCTCTTTCTATTTCAATGCTTGATATGAGCCTTTTAAGTTGGTTTAACTCACTGTGGTTTAGTTTCGGCATCTCGATATCTGCCAGGAAAAGGTTAATTTCTGCCAAGTTTTCAAACTTATTAAAATAAAGTTTTGAGAAGTATTCCCTTATAATGTTCTGAATCTTGGTTGTTTCTGTGGTGAAGTTTCCATTCTCATCTCTGAGTTTATTTACTTGGGTGTGTTCTCTCCTTTTTCTGATAAGATTTGCTAAGGGTCTGTCAATTTTGTTAATTTTTTCAAAGAACCAACTCTTTGTTTTGTTGATTATTTTTATCATTTTTTAAAACTAAATTCGCTTAATTCTGATGTAATTTTACTTATTTGTTTCCATCTAATGGACTTGGATTTATCTTTTTGCTCTTTTTCTAGGAGGTTCAAATGTGTCATTAAATTGTTGGTTTCAGATCTCTCCAATTTTTTGGTGTAGGAACTCAGAGCTATAAACTGCCTCTGAGTACTGTCTTTGATGTTTCCCAGAGGAGCTGGTAATTGTGTGTTAATTTTTGTTGAATAGCATGAATATTTGAATTTCCTTTCTAATCACTTCCATGACCCACTGGTGATTCAACAGTGTGTTGTTCAGCCTCCATGTTTTACAGGACTTTCTTTGGTGGCTTTTTGTGTTGAGTTCTAATTTTATTCCCTTGTTGTCTGAGAGAACACAAGGTAAAAGTACAATGTTTCTTGGGCTGGGAAGGTGGCTCAGTGGTCGAGCGCTTGCCTTGCATGCCTGAGGCCCTGGGTTCGATTCCTCAGCACCACATAAGCTAAAAGAAAAAAGCCAGAAGTGGCGTTGTGGCTCAAGTGGTAGAGTGCTAGCCTTGAGCTGAAGAGCTGAGGGACAGCGCCCAGGCCCAGAGTTCAGGTCCCACAACTGGACCCCCCCCCAAAAATGTACAATGTTTCTGAATTTGGAGAAGTTTGCTTTGTGACCTAAAATGTGGTCTATTTTGAAAAATGTCCCATGTGCTTCTGAGGAAAACGTGTATTCTGATGGTGCTGTGTGAAATATTTGGTAGATGTCTGTTAAATCTAGCTGATCCATGCAGTTGAGGACCTCCTTATTTATTTTCAGAGCAGTTACAATAGGTTGATGATATCCTATAATATGTGGATATCAGATCAAAATTTAAATATATCACTGCACACATACAGGACAATCATATATAGCTTGTAACTTGAAATTTTAAGAAGGCAACAGTTGGGGAAAAAGACAATGTTAGAAGGTTAATAACAAATACACAGACATGGAAAAATACAAAAAATGTGCAAATAGTTATTGTTAATAGTAACAAAATATTTTCCTCAAGTTTCAAAAATGAAACTATAAAAATAATACTTAATATCATCAAATAAATATGCCATGCAGAAAATTTACCATAGACATATATTTCCACATAATTTGTTTTATTTGATAACAAATGGATTAGAAGAAAATGTAATTACATGTCTGAAGATGATAACACTTTCAAGTGTCATTGATTGAATCCAACAAAGGATAGTAACAGAGAAGTAGAGAGTGAGAACAACCTGGGGTATGGATGAAGATACTCAGTGAGGAAAGAATGTGCTCCATTTCCCTCATCAAAATACAACTAAGACAGAACAGTTGTGAAGGAGAACCTTTTGACAGAACAGTTGTGAAGGAGAATAGACGAGTTACTAATTTAGGTAGTAATTTATTACTTTTATTCCCTAATATGATGTGATTCCCCAATGATGTGAGTGATCCTAGATTTTCTGAGCCATTGTTTCCCCCAAAGTTTCTTATTCCTCCCCTTGCCAATGATTCTTCTGCTACTCTCATTTATCTTTGTTTCTGAACTGAACTCCTGTAACCTTTTGGTTCATGAGAAAGTGCTGGAGAAATATGAGGATGGCCTGGAGTCTGAGCTAACATCCACTCCAGCTTGGAGAATCTGGTGAAGGACTTCCACTTGGGTCTTAGAATCAGATTATTTATTGACCTATTTGGAATTGGAGAAACTCACTCCCTCAGGCAGAATCTCCCTTGACTTTCTATGAAGAGATTTGGTACTAGGGCAAAATTCAGAGAATGAGCTTTCCCAATGTCATAAGGAACAGGTTCAAAACTAAAAGTGGCCTCAGTTCCCACAGGGGCGGTCAGAAGCCCAAAGATCACACTTTCACACTTTCTTCATCAAGGACCTGCTGGAAGGAACAGACTATGAGCATCGTCTAAGATGGAGATAAAATGAGACTGGGCCTAAGGAGGACACAAAAGAATGACCCTCTCTTTGACTACAAGTGAGTTGTGTAGTGAAACATGACAACTTCCTTCATATACGAAAATTCACTAGGTGAGTTATCTCACTGCCACTTTGCAGGAGGTCAGTTTCTCCAAAAGAGAAGTTGTTAAATGTTGTGACTGTCAGTTTGCTCTCTAGGCTGTTGTCTCTCTCACCCCTTCCCATGCCAGAATGCATTGCTTCTTTCAGGCACTCAAATACTTGTCCAGACTCCTAGGCAGGATTACTGTAGGCTATTGTTTGGCTAACCTCTTGCATTTGAGGTAGAATATGCCCAGGCTCTGCTCATGCCAAGAGGTAGATGGAAGAGGTGAGTATAAGCTCAGATTTGTACTGAAGAACAATCATATTGAAAAAAAATTAAATGAAATTAATAGTTGAGTGATTTAGAGTTTATAGCAACAAAATTTAGGTAATTATTAGTAACACATCTAGAATCATTTATTGGAAAGGGAACAGTGAATTAGGTCTAGGATACGATGCAAAAGACACACCATAGCCATAACAGGAAATAAGAGTTTGAAGGAACTATTGGCATAGGTCCATTTACTATCTTAGGAGTGACCTTGGACAGGAGGCTTTTAGAATAATATCTGAAAGAGAGGGAATTGCTGGGCACTGCTGTCTCACACCTCTAATCCTAGCTACCCAGGAGGCTGAGATTTGAGTATTATGCTTCAAAGCAAGCCAAGGCTGAAAAACCCAAAAGTTGTGCTGTGGCTCAAGTGGCAGAGTACTAGCCTTTGGCTCAGGGACACTGCCTAGGACCTGAGTTCAAGCTTCAGGATCAGCAGAACAACAACAACAAAATAATAATGATAAAAGAAATAAAAGAAGGACTTGAAGATATGCGATGGAATGATGATCGTGTGTAACTGTTTATGGAACATAAAAGGAGACAAAATTTGGAGTAAAATAATACCCATTCATTACTAATCAAGGATGCAAAGCAAATGCCAAATCCCTCTTCTCAAAAACTTCCAAACATGGGCTGGGAAGGTGGCTCAGTGGTAGAGTGCTTGCCTTGTATGCATGAGGCCCTGGATTCGATTCTTCAGTGCCACATCAGTAGAAAAAGCCAGAAGTGGTGCTGTGGCTCAAGTGTTAGAGCACTAGCCTTGAGCTGAAGAGGTGAAAGGCAGTGCTCAGGCCCAGAGTTCAGGCCCTTTGACCGGCCAAAATAAAAACAAACAAAAAACCCAAAAAACTTCCAAACTTATCTTTTCTCATAATTTAGGAGAGGCTCCTTTTACAGGAATTCTCCTTATCTAGCTCAAGGTCATCAGAACTTCAGTAGACTTTCCCTGTTGAGATGTAATGCACCTAACTCTACTGAACCTAATCATGGCTAGGAAAGTATGGATATTGATACATTTGTCATATTTATCCTTATGAATATATAATACTGTCAGGTATTAGATATAATATATTATACAATATATTATACATTATGTGTTATATATTAAATATGTAATACTTTAAAATATATTATGTATTAACAGACTTCCTAATTTTAGAGGTAGGAACAAGCAACATATTGAAAGAAAAAAACTTGAATCTCTGAGTAATTTCTCTACCACAGTACAATACCAGGTTTCATTCTTATTACCCAAAGAGCAATATAGGAAAGCGATGCCCATGGATGTGGTTCTCTGGATTTTGGAAAATATGAATGTGTAAAACTATAGCAACAGATAAATAAGTGAACACCTATGAGCACACACACTCAATTTCTTTTCTATGCTCCCTATTCACCTACACAGAGAGTACATGAGTTTCTTTTGAATTGTCCCGGAAGATCTTTATCTGGCTAGTGTAGCTTCACATCCTTTGTTCTCTAAGTAGCCAAATGTTATGTATTCAACAACAATACTTGTTACAGGCAGAGGTATCCACCCTGACACACAGGGTTTCAGAAATGCCACAAATAATTGGGAGGTACAGCAGTACTTTTCAAAATTGAATAGATTACATATTTATTAGAAAGCTTGGAAGAAAAAAACTTGAGTGTAGGATGAAATACTTGAAGAAAACTACAGTTTTAATTACACATATCCAGGTGCTGCAATAGAAAATAAATAAAAATAAAAAATAAATTACGTATAATTTATTACCAAGTCTGTACAAGGAAAATAGGATATGACACATGGCATCCTTTGACTTGAAGTTACAATGTTCCAAGGTATTTCCCCATTCTTGAGAACGAGGAGTAATCCATATTAAAAAAAAAAAAAGGCGAATGATTTTTACCAAATTTCAAAACATATTATATGTTATACAAAGGAAATGCAATAAGCATGCAATTCATTGTCTAGTAAATATCATATGGTATAAAGAATCTAATTAATTGATTCATAAAACTCAATACAATGCAGTTAAAACATCCAATATCTCAAGTGTCAATTTAGCAGAATACTTTCAATCTATGATGTCTATTTTGTATATAATCCAGCTCTATCCATCCCACAATGGCAGAAGGCTCTTCCTGAGAAATTCCAGAGACCTGTCTCCTGTGAGTGCTCAATGTAGACCTGTTCCCATTCTCTATTATTTGGACATGTGATAGACTGAATATCTGATAAATTGCCAAAGGCCAAATTTGGGACTGGCTTCCAGTAATGATATTTTGGTACTCAGAAAAAAAAGGAAAATTGAAGACCGAGGGAAATCTACCAGATCCCTGAAAGATTTCAATCATTGGGCTAAAACTGTACCCTTCTACTGATACTTGAACAAACTGCAGTAATTGTCACTCCAACCACATGTCCAAAAATTGGCTTTCCAAATATTGGCCTGTTTTCACTTTGGTAAATCAAGACACACTATTGTGGCTCTGTTTTACTTAAACTATCAGCTATGGTTTGCACAAGGGATAGTTGACCTTACCAATTTCTTAAATTTTAGGTCATCACACAATCACTTCATAGGCCTTAAACATTAAAAATACCTATCCATATAAGTCTGCATTACATACTTATTACTGTTTTTCTTCATTTGTCATGTTTTACATATTTGTATCCCAGGGCTTACTTCTATCTCAGTTCTATAATATTCCTTCTCATGATTGTTACCACTGAGTACATGTAATTATTTCTGTTTTTTCTCCAGCTTTGTTCTTTCTTTAATTACAGTCCTTAATAGCATCCTGTCTACTGACAACTCCTAGCTACTGATCTTAACAAACTCAAAAGTTCCCAAAGTGAGCTTTGATCTTTATCTACAAACCAATCCCTCATTACTATTTGATTAAGTGATAACTCTTCCAGTTGTCTTGTCAAAATACCTCGGAGTCATTTCAGACTTACATACTTTTTCACACTTCATATTTAATCTATGACCAGGTTTTGAATATATTAGGAAACATATATTTATATGTTATATGTGTGCTAGTACTATGACTTAAATTTGGAGCCTAGGTTCTTTTACTTTTCTTTTTGCTCAGGCTTGCAGTCTTCCTTTTAAACCACTGGTCCACGTTTAGCTTTTTGGTTCTTAGTTGAAGATAAGTGACTCATGGTCTATTTACCTATTCTAGTTTGAAACTATGATCCTCTGTTTTCAGCCATCTAAATAGCTAGATTTAAAGGCATGCAACACTAAAACCATCCTTATTATATTTGAATTAAAAATAAATTTAAAGAATGATTATTTGTAGTATTTTCAAATCAGTATGTTTTTATTTACAGTAAAACACATTGTCTTAAATGTTTTTCATTATTCCAGCTCACTTGCCAAGAAAGGAAAGGAAAAATTCACAACCAAAGAACTTCTGAATATACCAATGCTCAAACCTGCTAGCCACAATTTCTTTGATGGGAAATAACAAAGGATGATATCATCTACAGGCTAAGCAGGGGAAAATGTTCTGCACTGAAGTTGCTGAAAGGCTGATGAGGATGAGGACAAGCAACTTTATCCAGAAAGTATCACAAAGCGTTTGTGATAGTAAGCTGACTCTAGTGGATAAGTGTAGCCAATCTTAGAAGATGTTCATAGCGATGAAGATGAACACGTGATTTCACAGGTGTGCTTTCTTGAAGATATATCTTTATAGCATATTTTGTCTACCGTTGAAAATGAGACAGTTAAGATTGGGATGTTTTCTTTCCTTGTATCCTTCACAGTATAATATTAAAACAAGTTTTATACATATATTATTTATAGTAATTATAGAATATCCCTAATTATGCATATATTATAAATATATCATTTACATGTTATATAGTATGATATATTATATTATGAACAATTAATTTAATTTTCTACTCGTCTGTCCAGGTATTAAACTAGCAATATCTTTGAAAATTGATAGTAGAGTCCTTACAATTTCTATTGCAACAAATAGCTTTACCCAATAATTAGTTATTTATTCTGAATTTGTTTAGAAATGAAATATCATAATATAATTGAACATTCCAAAATAATTATGTAAGAACATGCCAAGGATGGAGTTAAAAAAAAAACATAATATGTCTCATGATTGTAATCCCAGCTAGATAGGGGCTGAAATCTGCATGTAGCTATATTAAGCCAGTTTGAGTTAAATGGCTCAGGGACAACACGCAGACCATAGTTCAAGCCTCAGTACTGCCACAGAAAAAAATAATGTGACTAAAGTACACAAATATATTTATTCAAATAAAGTTGTCATTCTTTGTATCTTTCACAATATAATACTAAAACCAGTTTTAAACATATATTATTTATAGTATTTATAGAATATCAGTTATTATACATACATTATAAATATATCATTAATATGTTATGTAATATAATACATTACATATATTATGCATGCATAATTTATACTGATAACACTAACATCCACTAAATTGATATATGTTTTAGAATAGGGAATAGATATTCTTATTTAAACGACTTGTTTTTCCCCTTCCCCTCCACAAATTATACCAACATCAAATTCAGTGAAAGCAGAGGTTATACTCGGGGGGAGGGACATACAAAGCAACAAAGAAATAATCTTATAAATGTGTTACAAACGAATGCATGAAAGGAAAAAAAAACATTTGAATACATATCTTAGGGTTCATTTTCCTAACATCACCTTATCTGACCTTTTCTGCTTGGCTCATACATATACTAGATATTGCAAATAAGGGAAAGCATGGGACCTATGTTTCCTTGGGCTTGGCTTACTTCACTTAATATAATTTTTTCCAAGTCTTTCCATTTCCTAACAAATGGGTCAATGTCATTCTTTCTGACGGAGGCATAGAATTCCATTGTGTATATATACCACATTCTCTGGATCCATTCATCTTCTGAGGGGCATCTGGGTTGGTTCCATATCTTAGCTATAGTAAATAATACTGCAATAAACATAGCTGTGCTGGTAGCTTTAGTGTGGTCTTGTTTGTAAACATTTGGATAAATGCCGAAAAGTGGGATTGCTGGGTCATAGGGGAGCTCTATGTGGAGTCTTTTGAGGAAACTCCATATTACTTTCCAAAGTGGTTGAACAAGTTTACACTCCCACCAGCAATGCAGTAAGGTTCCCTTCTGTCCACATCCCCTCCAGCATCTGTTGTTAATAGAGTTCTTGATTATAGCCATTCTAACTTGGATGAGGTGGTATCTTAATGTAGTTTTGATTTGCATTTCTTTTATGGCTAGGGAGGTTGAGCATTTCTTCATGTGTCTATTGGTCCTCCTTTCTTCTTCAGAGAAATTTATCTTTATGTCTTTAGCCCACTTATTTATTGGAAAGTTTTTTCTTTGAAGATTTGTTGTTCGGGGATTTAAATTTTTGAGTTCCAAGTATATTTTAAATATGAAACTCTTGTCTGTTGTTTGGCTAGTGAACATCTCCCGATCCGTAGGCTTTCTATTGATCTTGCTAGCTATGTCCTTTGCTTTGCAGAAGCTCTGCAACTTCATGCAATCCCATTTGTTCAATCTTTCATTGATTTGTTGTGTTTCCGGGTCTCTATTATGAAAATTTCGGCCTCCGCCAAGGAGACCTAGGGTTTCCCCTATTCCATCCTGCAATGTTTTCACAGTGTCTGCTTTGACTCCGAGGTCTTTGATCCATTTGGAGTTGATTCTGGTGCAGAGTGATATATAAGGATCTAGCTTTAGTTCTCTACAAGTAGTTAACCAATTTTGCCAGCACCATTTACTGAAAAGGCTCTCTGTCTTCCATTCTAATTTTTTAGCTCCCTTATCGAAGATTAGATGGCTATAGGTCTGTAGGTTCATTTCTGGGTTTTCAAGGGAATGGATTTTCTTTTGTACAAAGAGAAAGTAACTAGTCACAAAAATTATTCCTTTTGGATTATATATCCATAACAAACTATTCCCTGTGTATTCAAGGCACTTAATGATAAAAACTTGTGTTCATCAGCACAGGTGTCTTTAACATGAATTTCTTCTCCTTAAGTAATCATTTCAGGAATGCTAAACAGTGGAAGCTGAATGATGTTCGTTCAAGTATTTCTTTAGAAATTAAACCGATCTTTATTTGGTATAAAGATCCCATACAATTTCATTACTCACATTCTGTAGTAATGTTTTTGCCATTATAACCATAATTAGGAAGATAATGTGGGCTCATCTGCTCCATAAGTCTTGAACGTTTATGAATGTGAGACTTACAGAATATCCTCAGATATGCCTGGTGGAATCCTGGATTTGAATTATGGGTCTACAACTGATCAGTACTAGGTAATTGGGAAATTTGTTTGGTCTTGATGCCTACCTCTTTTTTTTAGTAAAATACTTAATTCATTCCCTAACTTAAAGAACTGTCATTAGCACTAAAGTTTCCCTAATGCAGGTGTATTAGGTGTCTGCACATCATGTAGTAGGTCCCAGAGAAGTCAGCTTCCATCAACATGATCACAGCATCCTTCCTGAAGGCCTTAAGACATATATACCCAATTGATGTTAATATCTGAGAAAAAAATGTCTTCACTAAAAAAAGAAAAGGTCACTAATGTTGGAGCTGTCTTGTGGCTTTTACTCTGAAGTAGTTTTTTCTAAATTTCATTCTTACTCTATTAGTGGTAGCAGTAGCATTCTTTAGTACTACCCTTCATGTTGCTAGTTTTGTGTTCCATTTTGAATACTGTTGTAACTTAGTTTATAATCTTTGTTAGAATAAATAAACTACAACTGCTGAAGTTTTCAATAAAGAGACAATTTTAGGTATGCATTATATTTTATGTGCTTAATAAAAATTTTCTGAAATTATTCCTTTTAGGTTATATATCCCTAACAAACTATTGTATATGCTTTCCTATATAATTTATATAGATTTTATATGATTTTTATATGACGTCTTAGAGATCCATAAATAAAACAGTTCAGAAGAGGAAGAGTGTAGGTAAGAAGACATAAAAATTACTATTATGGTGGTTTTAATGGCTAAGGGTAAAGAACATGTAACAAAACATTTGGAAGATTCATTTGCTCTTTTTGCTATTCTCTCGCCTTTCTTGGAGGAAGGTTATCACTATGAAGTGCCAAGTAGTCTCACTTTTCAAGACTTGTCTCAGTGACAGAAGTGATGGGATTAGGGACATATGCTCCCATTACTGACTTTTAGGCAATTTACCATAAAGTAATACCAGTAAATGTAAAGAAACTTTTGTGAGTGATGTGTATTCATTCTTCAATTGCCAAAATTAAATTCATATGTCAAAGCATCCAATTACTTACATTATAATAGATGTAGGTCAACTGGCATCACTAACACCTCCATAAATCAAATGCAAACTAAAGGTTCTACTTCAAACACCAACATCTAAGGCAGTGTTGGAAATACAAGGAGATACACAATAAATCTAAAGGAGTGAGATCTTTAACACTGGCAACGAGCAATGATAGCTGAATTTTTAACCAGGCTTGAAAAATTCAGGTGCCCACTAACTATGTGATTAGAGTTGTGGACTTTCTAGCTCGGTACAGTGTGACCCTCCCTAATAATGGTAAAGCACAGAGTAGAAGCTAAGTCAGTAAAATGTATAGGAAAGATTCTTCACTGAGAATTATTGCAGGGGGTGATCATCACTCTTGGGTTGAAAATGTACAGCCCATCATTCCACTTTACGCTCTAGTGTATTTCTGATCTGAAGCCAATTATAACACACCAATGTGCCATGAGTGCTGAGCAGTGTAGATGTATGTGAATCCTTAATATATGTGAAATCCTTAGAAGTATGGAATGGCCTGACCCTCACACTTCATTCTGTGTTGTTGAGTTTCATAGAGGAATGTTCATAATTAGGCAATTCACACTCATCTATGTTTGAATCAGGCAACTGAGATAAGACAAGGTCATCACTCCTGTGACGAGGTGCGTGAACTATGAAATAAATAACATTATTTCACAATATATATGCATTCCTGAAAATTTTTGCAATACCAAGTAACAAATGTACAAAAGGGACAATTTTCCATCTCTTATATTATCAGAAGTAAAGATACTCCCGAATTATAGTTTATTGCTAGAGGATCACAGGATGACTGCTGATGTTTGGTATCTCTCCAGGTGCTCCTATACGTTTGTGAATCTTCTCTGAGGAAGTGTTTTTCTATAGTTTGTTTTGAGGTGTTCAGATATCAGTACTGTCACTAACCTCAACCATGGAACAGCAAAGATGATGGGCTACCAGGCAAAAAAACTGAGAAATCACAGGAAGTGATAGGAAAGAAGACATCAGAGGACCCGAAGCCTCATTGCCAGGTTCTGGATCCCAAAATCCTGCTTAACATGCTTTATATTCATTCTACTAGAGTGGTGGGGGTGAGTGGCCACAGGCATGTCCACAAAATAAGGCATCAATCTAGCTTGTGGTTAAAACAATTAACATGAGGTCTTGTTTGTATACATAGTGATAATTGAATCCCTTATTATTAGGGAGCCGAAGGGACCAATAGTCATTACAACCATAGCACATGCCAGGCTTTAGGATGATATGAGACTCTTACTACTTTTCTTGCTCACTTGTTCTGAACTGTGATCTTCTCAAATTTTACTACTTCAATTAGTGGTGTGAATTCCAGTAGCCTGCCCTTAGTATAGATTGTCTAAATGCATTATTGAAAGCAATCTCACTTTAATCCTTTCTTGTTTAAGTTACTTAATTCATAGAGTAGCAATTTTTGCACCCATCCAAAAAAACAGGGATGATAATTGCATTCCAATATCCCTACCTAGTAGGTTGAAATGAATGGTACTTTTCCTTCCTGCACTGATTCAGAACTGTGATCCTCTCAAATTCTACCACTTTAGTTAATGGTGTGAGCTCCAGTTATGCCTACCTCTAAAAGATATGACAGAAATAAATGATTGCAGGTAATTTGAGTTAATCATTACCTAATATAGGTGATTTGATAAAAATATAGGGTAAGTTTGAAAGTATAATCAAAGTAGTCAGATATTTTGCTAAGTAATTTTGTTTCACATTAAAAACACACCTCGATCAGAATTAATGACTTCTTTTGCTGTCTGCCAACTTGTATATCATTTGGGAACATAAACTTAATGTCTTCCATGTGGAATAAAGGACTTTGAATGGTATGATGTGCTGGTTCACATCTATAATCATGGTTAGCAATCAGAAATAAATAGATCACAATTTGAACATAGCCTAACCAAAAGTTTAGGAATTCCCAATCTCAACAAACTAGTGGATCATGTTGAATCATGCCATTAATCTCAGCACCACAAGAGGCTAAGTTTCTGCCTAGTACCTGTGTCAATTAGGTAACTGGCACACTTGGAGGCAGTCACATCTCCTGATACAGAAACTAAGCTGAGATTCAGCCAAGAGGATGGAGATGTCTGCCCCACCTTCCCAGGGTGGACCCCACAGAATGCAGTGAGCATGCTTGCTTTCCTCCTCCAAATGGCTTGAGATGAAATGCTGCTGAGTGTTCATTATTTGATTCCAGTGACCTGTGGTAGAGCTGTAAAGAAATATTAAATTAAATTTCACTGTAGCCATTTGACCTGCTCTTCCCAGCCTGGGAGTTCAACTCAGCAAGTGTTCATTATTTGAGAGTTGAGAATACTGAGGGAGAGAAGAGAGGGAGGGTGAGTGAAAGAGAGGAGAGAGAGGGGGAAGGGAGTGAGAAAAGAAAGGAAGGAAGGAGGGAAGGAAGGAGAGAAGGAAGGAAGGAAGGAAGGAAAGAAAGAAAGAAAAAAGAAAGAAAGAAAGAAAGAAAGGGGAGAAAGAAAGAAAGAAAGGAGAAATAAAGTAAAAAGAAAGAAAAGAAGAAAGAAAGGGAGAAAGAAAGAAAGAAAGAAAGAAAGAAAGAAAGAAAGAAAGAAAGAAAGAAAGAAAGAAGAAAGAAAGAAAGAAAGAAAGAAAGAAAGAAAGAAGGAAAGAAAGGAAGGAAGGAAGGAAGGAAGGAAGGAAGGAAGAAAGGAAGGAAGGAAGGAAGGAAGGAAGGAAAGAAGGAAGGAAGGAAGGAAGGAAGGAGAAACAAAGAAAATGATTGAGAATGAATTGTTTGGAGTCACGAGACACATGGCAGAGGTACTACTTGTATTTGGTATTAGGTCTGCCCCAGGCCATGCAGACCCTATGCAGACACCTTCCCATTTCTTAGCTAAGTTTCCACCTTTTATATGTTACCTAGGTATCTGGCACACCTGGAGGCAGCCACCTCCCCCTCCTGCTAAGTCACAAACTGGTCAGCCTCTGGTCACATTTTCCATCTGACCAGAGGTGAGTCCCAAGCCCTGAAGTTACATCTAGATCCAGTGTGGCAAGAAGTTTTCCCCACCTGATCACACCTCTTCCGGTCCTTCGCCTGGATGCATCCTGGCCCGAGGTTGAGTCACCCCATTTTTTTGTAAATGCCTTTCAACCATGTATGGCATGGGCAGCAGTTCAGTAAATAAACTACTTTACCAGACTGAATACCATGTGGTTTTCTCTTCATTGGCTACCTAATGAAACTCACCTAATTAATATACTTTACACTTCAGAGTTTCTAGTTATGAATCCATGGATAATTTTGTGACACATGTGAGTTCAGTATCTACAAAACGTATGTACTACCTCACAATTTAAGAGTATAATTATGCTTGGAATATTTAATAGCAGCTTAATTAACCATAAAGTCTATTTTGTTTGCTTTCCTTTGTTTTGATTTTTGCTTAACATAATAGAAGTGTTGGTGGGACAATCTGAAAGGATCTCTGGCTTCATATTTTATCATCACCCTGGGCTACAACCTGTGTGCTACCAGCTCAGATGATGGGACTTCGAAATTCTGGAAAGTTGAGGCACATCATAAGGACCTATTACTTTGGCATTTCTCAGATTCTTTTTTAAATGTAATTGTTACTTAGAAGTGTACAGTGAGGTTACCATATCACAATTCATGTAATGTATACATTTGTCTTGTAGACAATGCCATCCTTTCCTGAGTTTTCTCCTAGTTTCTGGGTTTTTTTTTTATGTTGTTGATTTTTTTGTTTTTGTGCCTAACCTTCAGCTTGAACTCAGGACTTGGTACTGCCCCCGACTTTTTGTCATCAAGGCTACTCTAAGTCTGGAGCCCCAGCTCCATTTATGGCTGTTTGGTTGTTAATTGGAGAGAAGAGTCTCACAAATTTTCTCACTCCAGCTGGCTTTGAACTCTGATCATCAGCCTCCTGAGTAGCTAGGATTATAGGCCAGTGTCCAGCTGCTAAAGTGTTGGTTTCATGCTTCCCTGGTTGTGTTAGAATTTTCCTCAACTATTGGCACTAATACTGCATATCGCCTGGCTCAAATCTGAATTGGTAGAACATGCCTGTATTTTGAGGAAGAACGGAATAGGCAACTATAGGCCGTAGGGACATATACGCTAAACAAATCATTTGAAACATGACATAAAGACAAATAAGTTTATTGCCACTGGTCTGTTCCTGTCTTTACTGTTAATTCTGCATGGCCTGTGAATGATGTCATACATATCCAAATAGCCATTGGCAGAAATAAGGTTTCTCATCCTGTCCTAAAAACAAAACAAAAACCAACCAAAAATATTATGTATGAGTCCAGCAATTTCCTCTAATTAAAGACCAATCTGTCCTAGTTTATGAAAAAATGTCCTTTATTCAATTGCTGCTACTTTTTCTAACCACAAATAAAATGAATTCTGTAGTAGACTGTAGAATTGTATACCACCGCTGCCATTTTAATTCACAAGCAATTCAGACATTTAAATGTTTATTTATTTATTTTTGTCAGTTGTGGGGCTTGAATTCAGGACTTGGGCACTGTCCCTGAGACTATGTGCTCAAGTTAGTCAGCACTCTACCAGTTGAACCAGGGAGCCACTTCTGTCTTTTGAATTTTTAATTGGAGGTAAGAGTCTTATGGGGACTTTGCTTCCTTGGCTGCCATTGAACTTAGCCTCATGAGTAACTGGGATTAAAGCCATGAGCCACTCTCACCTGGCTTCAAATAGTCTGTTTTTATTATTATTGTGAAAATACCATGCAGAGGTGTTACAATTGCATGAGAAAGGTAATAAATATATATATATTGTTGCCCCTCCTTTGTTTTCCCTTCCCATCCCATCTTATCTCCCACCCACACCTCCCAATTTACCACCCCCCACTACCTACCACCCCGGGCCAAAGTTGTAAAATTCGTTTTTTGACAAAATGTTTTGTATATCTCTTTGTTACAATGGGTCCACCTGTATGCCTATGTAAACAATTGTTTTTTCACTTCCCCTCCAGAAATTATACAAACATCAAATAGAGTGAAAGCAAGGGTTATACCGTGTGGGAAGGACATACAAAGCAACAAAAAATCATCTTATAAATATGTTAGAAACAATCACAAGTAAGAAAAAGCATTGGAATCCTTATCTTGGGGGTACATTTCACTTAACATCAACTTATCTGACCGTTTCTGCTTGTCTTAGACATATACCAGTTATTGCAAATAAGGGAAAACATGGAACCTATGTTTCTTTGGGCCTGGCTTACTTCACTTAATATACTTTTTCCAAGGCTTTCCATTTCCTAACAAATGGGGCAATGTCATCCCTTGTGATGGAGACATAGAATTCCATTGTGTATATATAGCACATTGATCCTTTCATCTACTCAGGGGCATCTGGGTTGGTTCGATATCTTAGCTATGGTAAATAATACTGCAATAAACATAGTTGTGCTGGTAGCTTTAGTATGGTCTTGTTTGTGATCATTTTGGCAAATGCCCAAAAGTGGGAATGCTGGGTCATAGAGGAGCTCTATGTGGAGTCTTTTGAGCAACCTCCGTACTGCTTTCCAAAGTGGTTTAAAAAATTTACACTGCCACTAACAATGCAGTAAGGTTCTCTTTTGGCCAAATCTCCTCCAGCACCTGTTGTTATTAGAGTTCTTGATTATAGCCATTCTAACTGGGGTGAGGTGATATCTCAGTGTTGTTTTGATTTGAATTTCTTTGATGACTAGAGAGGTTGAACATTTCTTCATGTGTCTATTGGCCATCCTTTTTTCTTCTTCAGAAAAGTTTCTCTTTAAGTCTTAGCCTACTTATTTATTGGGCAGTTAATTCTTTGCAAACTTGTTGTTGGGGGATTTAATTTTTTGAGTTCCAAGTATATTTTAGATATGAGACCCTTGTCCGTTGTATGGCTAGTGAAGATCTCCCAGTAGTGGGCTTTCTATTGATCTTGCTACCTATGCCCTTTGCCCCGCAGAATCTCTGCAATTTCATGCAATCCCATTTGTCCAACCTTTCTTTGAATGGTTGTGTTTCTGAGTTTCTATTAAGAAAATTTCTGCCTGTGCCAAGGAGATCTAGGGTTTCTCCTATTCACGGACTCCACTCACAAATTACTCAGCTGATTCAATACTTTGGCAAAGTGGCAGGGTATAAAATTAACCCTCAAAAAGCAATGGCTTTTCTGTATGCCAACAATGAGAAAAACGTGGCTGAAATGATTAAAGCAACTCCATTTGTAATAGCCCCACAAAATTAAAATACCTAGGAATTAACTTAACCAAAGAAGTGAAGGACGTCTAGGATGAAAATTTTACAACCTGAAAAAGGAAATGAAAACAGAACTTAGAAAGTGGAAAAACCTCCCATGCTCCTGTATTATAAGGATCAACATCGCGAAAATGGCAATATTTCCCAAAGCTATCTACCATTTCAATGGGATACGTATCCATATTCCAAACTCATTCTTCAAGAAAATAGAACAAGCAGTCCAAAAATTCATATGGAACAATAAAAGACCTCGAATAGCAAAAATGATCCTTAGTAGAAAGAACAGTGCTGGAGGAATATCAATACCAAATTTCAATCTCTAGTACAAAGCCATAGTAATCAAAACAGCTTGGTTCTGGCACAAGAACAGATTTTAGGACTAATGGAATAAAATTAATACCCCAGAAATAAACCTACAGACATAGCCACTTAGTCTTCGATAAGGGAGCTAAAAAATACAATGGAAGAAAGACAGGCTCTTCAGTAAATGGTGCTGGCAAAATTGGTTAATCATTTGTATAAAACTAAAACTAGATCCTTATATATCCCCCTGCACCAGAATCAAATCCAAATGGATCAAAGACCTCAGAGTCAAAGCAGACACTCAAACAGACATTTTTAAAATAATGAACTGCTTAGCACCTCTGGCTCACATATATAATCCTAGCTATATTTAGGATTACAGGTATGAGAAACAAACACTAGATGTGTGTTGTTCATGATGGTTTGTATTGGCATGTTTTAATATTGTTCATTTCTTATACTACAATGCTCTTATTTTTATTTTCACTTAGGTGGGGGAGTGTTGAACCTTCTTTGGTTGAGATGGAGCCATGTGGAAATTCTTGCCTGGTATGGCATGGAATTCAAATCCTCCTGCTCTCAGCTCCCCATGGACCTGGGATGATAGACGTATTCCATCACACAGAACCAGGGGTTGGGGAGCATTTCAGGTAAAACTACACTGGTCTTGAACTGATGTCCCAAATAGCTAGCTTTACAGGCATATGCCTTCAAAACATTGTTATGTTTCATTTCAATTTGAAGTAGTGTTTGTACATACTTAGAGATACAATGATAACACATTATCTGTTTAATATATATAAAATAGTCAATATGATTAACACGTTTATCTCCTAAAACATTGAAGCTAATGTATTTTGGTAACTCCTGCCTCTGCTAGTTATTTTTTGGAATATACCATAAACATGACTACATTGATAGTGTGCACTAGAAGACTGGAAGTTGATAGAGATAGACAAGTTACCTATGTGCAGTAAGTATATATTTATCTATTGCTCCTCTGAAGAACATTATCATATATTCACCATAACAATACCACCATATATTCACCATGACAATAATATTCCTGCTGTGTAGAATATTCCATTTCATAATCTGCCATCTTTTATCTTTTTAACATTCTCCTTAGAAGTATGAATGTTTTTTGTTCCTTATAATGTTTTGAAATTATTAAGATGGAATTTTAAAAATTCATAGAATCTACTTAAATTATCTAATTTTGTTTGGTTTTGTGTTACTAAATCATTAAGACCAACTTTTCCTGAAAGTTATGCTAGCATACTATATCACTAAATTGTATCCTAATTACATCTTATTATTGTATTTTGATATAGGGCTTTGCTATTGCTGTTTTATGATATAGAGTGTTGTGAAGCTGGACTGAAACATGCAATCCCACTCTCTCCAGTAACAATGCTTTATCACCAGGTGCTGGAGACTCATAATTATAACTCTACCTAATCAGGAGGTTGAGATGTGAGATTTAGTTCAGACAGCCTGATCAGGAATTTTTATGAGTCTCTCCTCTCCAGTTCACTACAAAAAGCTTGCATTGGAACTGTGGCATAATTGGTACAGCACTACAGTGCTTGGGATTGTCATATAGTCCCTGTTCAATTCTTAAAACACCCATATGGACAGACACACATTCACCTACATACACACACACTCCCGCACACATGTACATGCACAAAATCACAGGCAATGTTGTATCTTAAATTCTTATCCAGAGATTGGACAACAGTCCACTTATTTGTGAAGGGTTTTCCTTTATTATTTTGATGGAGGAGGATAGTTCATAGCACACAGACGACAAGACTTTAGTGAGGAATGCTTTATAAACGACTAGCTTATAAAAAGAACAGGAGCACAGTTTTTATCTTTAAATATTACATTCCTTCAAATATAGTATTTTTAAATAATAATCATTGAATTATGAGAATACAATGCAGCACCTCTTCCTTTCTCCCCTTCCCATCTGTCATAAAATATGATAAAAATATCAAAAATACTCTTGTCTTACAAGACTGTACACCTGTAAAAATGTCTGACTATATGTGTAATGTTTGTTTTCAATACTTTTTTGATTTTTCCCACGTCTAAGTACTTATCTTTTTTCCAAGTGACAGCACACAGGGGCTTCAAGAGCAAACAGAAGATTAGGAAACAAAAACGTAACAATGTCCTAGGAATACATGCAAGAAGCACATGGCAGGCTGAGAGGGCCCTGAGAAGCAAAATGATTTGTGCAGGATGTGAAGAACAGTGACAAATAAGACCTGAATCTGACCTAGGAAGGGCTCTTTGAGGCTGAGAAAATGCCGGTATCTAGTCCAAGCTGAGGATGTTGGGATTTTAACAATGTCCATATGTGTATAAAGTGATGAGGGAGGGGAGATTTCAGCCTCCAGTTTGTCTTTGGGATGGTCTTATGTGAGAAAGCAGCATAGAACATTGGGATCTGAGAGATGACACTACCTCCCCCATAATGGAATTCTGAGCGCCAAGTAACTAACTGACAGCTCAAGCCAGCTTACTTGGCCTGTGGCTCAGGAACAAGAAAGATGTTCCTGTGTTGTTTTCAAAGTTCAAGAGACTCAGGTCTCAGGCATGAGAGGTGTGAGTGCCTCACTCAATGCTGCAGACATTGAATCAGTGCTAAACCACGAAACCAATGTCCCAGGCCTTAGTATAATAAGAAACCAAGGGAAACACAAGGCAACACAGGCAAGGTAGAACTATGATAGGAAACAAGAAACCAAGGGAAACACAAGGCAACTCAGACAAGATAGAACTATGATAGGAAACCTATTTAATCTCATCCTGGTGCACAATAGACCCTTCTTCTTTGTGCTTTTATATGTGTAGACTGAGAAAATATTTACGTGTAGTTTTCAATCCACTCTATTACAATTACTCAATTTGAAGTGTACAACTCCTTCCTGGGGTGCTGGGTGCTGAGTCCTTCATGAGTTGCTGTGTGCCGAGTCTTTCACAGGGTGCTATGTCCTCAGCCCTTCAAGGGGTGTTTTCTTTCATCTGGTCCTTGTTATAGCTCCACAAGTAAGATGATTGTGCTGGTGAGAAAGTTGAGGTTCAGATATGTCCCCAAAGAAGAGCCAAATTTATGTACGTACTGAACTCTAGTGACTTGTCTCCTACAGATAATTGTTTTGGTTTAGTTTAATCCATCATGAACCTTCAACTCAGAGCCTAGGCGCTGGCTTTCCTCTTGTGCTCATGGCTAGCGCTCTACCACGTTGAGCCAAGCACCTCCTTGCAGCAAAGTGTCACAGCTTAGGTGTCTTTAGCTGAGGTCTGTCATCCTGCCTGCTCAGGAATCTGAGGATCTGGGTTCCAAACTATCCCAGACAGAAAAGACTATTATATTCTATTCACCACTTAGAAACTTGAAGTGGAAGCTGGGCACTGGTGACTCATGCCCGTCATCCTAGCTACTCAGGAACCTGAGAGCTGAGGATCACAGTTCAAAGCCAGCCTGGGCAGGAGATTCCTTGAGATGCTTTCTCCAGTGAAGCACCAGAAAGCCTGAGGAGGCTCTGTAGCTCAAGTGGTAAAGTGCTAGACTTGAGCACCCAGTCCCAGTCTTCAATTCCTCCAACTTACAAGAAAAGAAAGAAACCTGAAGTGGAGTGCTGGGAATGTGTCTTAGGGGTAGAGTACTTTGCATGTACGAAACCCTGGGTTTGAATCCTCAGTACCACATCCCTAGAAAAAAAGCCTGAAGTGGCTCTGTGGCTCAAGTGGTAGTGCACTATCCTTATACAGGATAAACTCAGGTACAGTGCTCAGGTACTGAGTTCAAGCTCCAGGACTGGTGTTTGCACACACGTGCATACAAACACACACACACACACACACACACACACACACACACACAAACACAAACACAGATACCAAAAGTGGAACTGTAACACCAAATGATGGTAAAGCGAAGAGCTTCTGCTCTGAGCGCATGGTCAGCACCCTGACCCTGTGTTCAACCACAAAACCTAGCCACCCAGGGCCCAACTAGGAGAGGTGAAATGTTTCAAAACCTGATGAGTTTCACCAGCCATAGATGACAGGAAGCGTTGTGATTTTGCACAAGTCCTTAGAATTAGCAAGCTTCAGGAAACCTAGGGAGGCACCTTTGCCAATTAGGAATCTTTTCATTAGGTTCAGCTAACTTGTTGTCTGCCAGAAAGACCCTTGAATTAATTGTAGCAATTTGTTTCTACACTGGAACATAGTCTAAGAAAGAGAGGATAAGTGCAGGGAACTTGGACTGCCACAGGAGGTGGCACAAATGAAGGCTACCTGTCAAAAGAGAGCACTGGGGAGAGAGATAGCTTGGGGTACAAAGAGGCCTTTTTCTCCTGGCCTTCAGAATCTGCCCACACTCATCCTCACTAATTGCCCTGGATGAATTGTTTGTTATACAGCTGTACAGGAGTGAGGCCTTTTGTCTGCTTGTTCCAACAATGAGGCAGACTTCCTCCAGCAGCCTGGGATGCGCAGAAACCCTCAGGCTACACTGGGAACAGTCAGGGGAGCCCTGGAACATACATTGTCTTGAAATCACTCTCTGTGCTATGAAATCATTCTATTCAAACCTATCTTCATAGCAACTCTCGATGTTCACTGATAAAAATACATGCATACATACACAGACACATGGAGTTACTGGCTCTTTTTTTGTGGCAGGTCCTGAGGCTTGAACTGTGAGCTTAGGCACTGTCCCTGAGCTACATTTGCACAAGGAAGCACTGTATTGTGTCTTAACTTATGATTACCCTAGGCTGGGGTGCAGCATTTATACTCACATATGATCCAGGCTTCCTAGGACCTGAGTTCAACTCCCAGCACTGGCAAAAATGCATCAAACCAACAAAAATGGAGGAGGAAAAACCCAGTAAGTTTTACACAATCGTTTTACCTTTGTTTCGTTTGCATTGTGACCATCATGGATCTCAATGATTCGGCTTGAAAATTGTATGTGACCTTACATGGCCGAAGGCTCCCGGGCTGTCGATGATCCCTGAGCCCAACCCAGACACCTAGGCCCTTAGTTTATTCCTGGGACTGCCACCTACACATGGCTGAACATCCTGGAAAACTCGTTCCTCTCTATAGGAACACTAATAGTATGTTAGGCATGTACTAATTGAATTACTAATTAGCTAATATTTCTAAAATAAGATTGTATGCAATAAATACGGGTCAATGATTAATTTAATTAATTCTTTTTAAGTCTTCTACCGTGATTAATTAATGGAGGCATAATTTTAGACCAAGTTATTTATAGTAATAGAACATATAAAACATCACTTCATATAGAGTTATACACTAGAATCTACTTAAATGTTCATCTGTCTCTGTATACATTTATTTATAGATGTATATACATACGTAAATACACACACACACACACACACACACACATACACACTGCAATCTACACATCTATCTGATTATATATTAGCCACTTCTAGGGCTTGATCTCAGGTCATCAAATTTGCCTGCCAACTTCACTTGCATCAGACTGGTGTGCTAACTTTGACCCATTCATGAAGTGGGCCTTCTAGGCCCAGAGTTCAAATCACAGAACTACCAAAAAGTTAATCCTGGTGGTAGAAACCAATGATCCCACTTGTTTTTCTTATCAGTGAAAGTCCTGGGTCTGAGGATGATGTATAATACATAGTCAAATCTATGTCCTTTGTAATAGAATGTAAAAAATGTTATACATTTAATCATACTCTCTAAAATATATAAGAAATAAATAAAACACAAAATAAAATGAATAACACACTAGTTGCAATATGTAGTAAACATGTGTATGTAAATATAAATCATGTATTTAAAATGTATATGAATATTATTTTTTCGAGTGCTAGGGCTTGAATTCAGCCCCTGGGAACAGGCCTGACTTTCTTGTCTTTTATCATGGTGAGCTTTTCCTTCGTCAACAGTGCTGCAGATTTACCCAAACCCTGAGTTCAAACCCCAAGTCCGGCAGAAAAAATGGCATGAATTCCAAGCCAAGGAGCCTCATATTTTTTTAAATATTTTAAATGTATGTATATATGCGTGCATGTATGCATGCATGCATGTATGTATGTATGTATGTATATATGTATGTATTTTTATTTTCAAGCACAGGTCTTCAACTCAGGGCATGGCAACACTGCCTCAGTTTTGATCACTCTAGGCTGTGTGGAAGCCACTGGACCCATAGCCAAGCCTGGGTTTCTGAGCCTCAAAGGCTGACAGGAAATAAATAGATAAATAAAATGACACAGATAAAACCCCAGCAACTTGAAGATGGCTACCAGTTTTACATTTTTTTTTCAAGTTGACCATACAGGGTCTGAATGACATGGCTGAAAAGTGTTTGTTACCTGGCATTGCTGAAGGCTGGCAGGCTGCCAGGGAAGCCATAGACCAACACAGCAACATAGGACCTGAGTTTGAAGCCCGGTCCTGAGCCCTACCAATGGAGGGAGATCCTAAGAGTCTCATTCCTATTCATAGGAATACGGATGGAAGGTTATGAATATCAAGGTTGAATTAGTTGTTCCTGAATGATACTAGTATAAAATTAGAGAGTAATTTTAGGAGGCCAATGGATTTTAATGAATACTTTTTGACACATTCAAAGAGTACTATTAATTACATGGATGCAAGAGTTTCGGGACAGCAGTTGATTTAATTAATAATTCATGAAGGATGAAAACAACAATAATTACATGGAGACATAATAAATACCCAAGAATTGGTAGGAATGTAACCTATATAACTGAATAATGTGTAGACATCTCTGGCACTTATTAAAGATATATATTTATTTGTGTACTACCATCAGCATGTCAATCTGTTCTTGTTTTGTCGACACCTGGGGCTGGATCTCAGGTGTTGGGGCCTGCTTGTCAGCTCCATATGCCCCATGCTGGAGTGCTGACACTCACCTATTCATGAATTGATCCATGTATGCTGTGAGTTCAGATGCCAGCACTCACAAAAATTGAATCGTAGAGTAAAAAGACTAGGGTGACACATTTTCCTTTTCTGTGAAAAGCCTGGGTGTCAGGTGTGAAGTTTCATACATAGGCAAATCTATATCCTATACAATAAATGTAGTAAATATTCCATGTGTAATAACATTCAATAAACTAATGGTAAATAAATGAATAAAAATAAAGTGAATAAGTACACTAAGTGCAATATGGCTAGAGGCTGCTGTGTTGGCAGTCACCAATTCATGAATTGAGTCTTCTAGGCCCTGAGTTTAGATCCCAGCACTGCCAAAAATGTAATCTTGGAGTAAGAAGCCGAGCGTGACACATGTTTTCCTTTTCTTTGAAAGTGCTCAGTGTCATGTAGGATGTATAATTTGGATGCAAATCTAGATGCTATGTAAGAGAATGTCATAAAGGTAAGAAATGTCATAGGCGGAAGGATTGTCACTATAATAAATGAAAAACAAATTGAATTATTAGTGAATCATTCTGGGATAAAATTAGACACAATAGTTATAGAAAATGAATTAAGTAAAATTACTATTTTATTAAGCATTAACAGAATAAAAATTACATGGAGACATAATTAAATACCTAATAATTGGTTGTAACACATGATAATTTATTTATACATAATACTATATATATAAATTATATATGTAATATATAATTTAATTATATATAGACATCTGTCTCATTCTATAAAATATGTAATTATATGTATGGTTGTATATACATACATTATAAACAATAACAGGATATTAAGTAATTATTAATTAATGATTTATTAATTGTTCTACAGAGACAAATCATTAAGGAGACATAACTTAATACATAATAAATGGTAGTAATTATCTATAAATTAATAATATACAGACATCTCTCTTCTTATGCAATCTATATACCTCCTGGGGCTCGGTGGTTGAGTGCTCACCTAGTAAGCACAAAGCCCTGGGTTAGATTCCTCAGTGCCATATAAACAGAAAACCCAGAAGTTCTGCTGTCTTTCAATCAATTGAGCATTATCCTGGAGCACAAACGCTTAAGGACAGTGTCAAAGCCCTTACTCAAGGCCCAGGACTGTCGCAAAAAAAAGGTAGAGTGTTCTAACTGCAACTACAGAAGGGCAGCACTTCAAATACCTCATCACAAAGCAAGCTAGGAGTCTGTCGTTGACAACTGCCACTTAACCTGACTTAGCCAGATGTAAGCCGCTGCAACCCAGCTACATGGAACTAGAGGATGCTGGCTTACTCCTATCATCCCAGCTGCTCGGGGGCTATAAAACCCAGCCCTGACAGGAAGTCAGTGAGACTCTTTGAAATATGGTTCAGTGTTACAGCTCTAGCCTTGAGCTAGAGCTCAAGTATCCCCATGCTTTGAGTTCAAACCCCATGGGTAAACCTCCCCCCCCCCAAAAAAAAACCACCCAATAAACCATTAGATGTAAAATTGTGTGTTGGTGAAATGTTCCTCAAAGAATGGTGATACTGATTAAAGCACCCTAATTCTAATGACAATGTGTGGAATAAAGATATGTGCTAAGTCCTTCATAAGGTGCTCTGTGCTGAGTCCTGCACAGGGTGCTATGTGCTGAGACTTCACAGGGTACAGTGTGCTGAGTCCTGCATTGGGTGCTGTGAGCTGAGTCTTTCACAGGATGCTGTGTGCTGAGTCCTGCAAAGAGTGCCATGTGCTGTGTCCTTCACAGGGTGCATTCTTTCATCAGGTCTTTGTAAGAGCTCCATAACTGAGATGATTATGTAGACAAGAATATTGAGGCTCAGATATGTCCTGATGGCAGGGACGAAATTATGTATTACTAAAGAGTGGGTGAGTTGTCTCCTGCAGACAATTGTTTTGTTTTGTTTTCCCTCAGTAATGAATCTTGAACTCGGGGCCTAGGTGCTGACCCTTACCTCTTGGGCTCATGGCTAGCACTCCACCATCTCGAGCCAATGAGCCCCTTGCAGCAGAGTGCCATGGCCTAGGGTTCTATAGCCAACGTCTGTCATCCTGCCTTCTCAGGAAACTGAAATCTGAGGATCTGGGTTCCAAACTATCCCAGATACAAAAGGTCCCATGAGATTATATCTCCAAGTCATCACTAAGAAACCTGAAGTGGAAGCTGGGTGCTTGAGGCTCATTTTGGTCATCCTAGCTATTCAGGAGGATGAGATCTGAGGATCATGGTTCAAAGCTAGCCTGGGCAGGAAAGTCCTTGAGACATTTAGCTCCAATGAACCACCAGAAAATGTGAAGTGGCTCTGGGGCTCAAGTGGTAAACACAAGACTTGAGCTGAAGAGCTCAGGGACAGCACCAGGCCTAGACTTCAACTCATGCAACTGACAACAACAAAAAAGAAAGAAACCAACTAACAAACCTGAAGTAGAGGGCTAGGAATGTGCCTTAGAGATAGAGTGCTTTGCATATATGAAACCCTGGGCATGATTTCTCAGAACCACATCACTAGAAAAATAGCCTGAAATGTCTCTGTGGCTCAAGTGGGAGAGGGCTATCATTGTACAAGAGAAACTAGGTACAGTACTACGGTGCTGAGTTCAAGCTCCAGGACTGGTGTAAGTGTGCACACACATGGATATGCACACACACAGACACACACACCAACACACACACACACACACACATACACACACACACACACACACACACACACACACACACACACACAAGCAGACCAGAAATGAAGCTGTGACACAAAATGGTAAAGCACTAGGATTCTGCACTGAGCTCATGCTCAGCAACCAGGCCCTGTGTTCAACCCAAAACCTAGCCACCCAGGGCCCAAGTAGGAGAGGTCAAAGATTTCAAAACCTGATGAGCTTCACCAGTCTCATATGATAGGGAACGTTGTGATGTCTGACATACACTTGGATTTCTCAAGCTTCAGCAAACCTAGAAGGGATGTCATAGGCCCATCATCGCCATCAGTGAAACATCTCATAAGGCCCCTTGCCCGAGTTGTCTGCCAGAAGGACTCTTGAATTATATTGAGCACTGTATCTGAACACCAGTTATATTGTCTCACGAAGGCAGGATGAGTGAATAGTACTTGGCCTGCCACAGGAGGTAGCACAAATGAAGGCTTCCTGTCAACACGGAGCACTGGGGAGAGAGATAACTCGGGGTACAAAGAGGCCTTTTTCTCCTTACCTTCAGAGCCCTCCCACACTCCTCCTCACTAAGTGGCCCAGGTGGAATTGTTTGTTACACAGCTGTACAGGAGTGAGGCCTTTTGTCTGCATATCCAGACAATGAGAGAGACTTCTTCCAGCAGGCCTTGGAGGCAGAGAAACCCTCAGCCTACACTGGGAACAGAGAAGGGAAGCCTGAAATATGTACTGTCATGAAAGCAGTCTCTGTGTTATGAAATAATTGTATTGAATACAAATTTCCTAGCTTGGTGCCAATCATCATAGATACTCTGGAGCTTCACCTATAGGAATACATCCATATATACAAAAGACATGATGTAAGGCTCTTTTTTGGGGGGGCCAGGTCCTGGGGTTGAAATATGACCTAGGGGTTGTCCCTGAGCGCCTTTGTTCAAGGGTCGTGCATTAACCTTGAGTCACTGCCTCACTTCTGTGTTTTAATTTGATCTTTTAGAAATAACAGTGTCATAGACTTTCCTATGCTGGCTGGATTCAAACTCAGATTCTCTACATCTTAGCCTCCTTAGGAGCTGGGATTACAGCAAGCAGCCACTGGCACCTGCCTTCCTTTTCTTCTTTATTTTTTAATCTGGACAATCTGACTTCTTCACAAGGTCATTCCAATGGTTTGAATTTATAAGTAAACTACCCAATGTTCTTTATAGATACTTCTCTGAGAAGGAATCTCTCTCATTATCTTCTCCTCTGGTCACAGGTTGGAAGCCAAAAGTGAGAAATGAGTGTCGCAGGATTTGGGAGCAAATGTCCACAAGACATACCAGTTCTGTAACTTAGCATTGAGCTGCAGTGAATTTACTGTCTCAGGATGAGAGGACCGAAACCTGGAGCAATCTTCATGCTGTCTGCATTGCTCCTTTTGCCTATAAAATGATCTAATAATTATGAGAGTTTTTTGTCTCCCACTTTAATTATCTAGAACACACTAGAAGCATCTTCATGTGTCTGTTTTCCTCTAGTTGCACTCGAGATTTAGACTAAGGGTTTCTGTGAATCTGCTCTTGGTGAATCCCTGAGGAAAGCCGCTTGAAGCCTCCTCAAGATATCGCAATCCAATGCCAGCCTGAGCAGGAGAGACTATGAGAGTCTCATCTCCAATAAGCCCCCAGAAAACCAGAAGTGGGGCAGTGGCACAGAGAGTAGAGCTCCAGCTTTGATAAAGCCAAGTAATAGATACAGTCCAGACCAGGCAGGAAAGCCTGGGAGGCGCTTATGTCCAATTAACGCCCAGATGGCTGTAAGTGGAGTTGTGGCAGTGATAGAGCCTCAGCTTTGAGCAAAACAGCTGAAGAATGCATCCGGCCTTGAGTTTAAGCCCTGGGATGACCACAAAAAAATTCGAAAAGAGAAGGCCAAAAAATTTAAAAAAAATGAGAGCCCTAACTACTAATGTGTGTATATTACCTCCCTGAGTGCAAACAGACCGTATGAATTGCTTCTGCTCTTATTTACTGATTTATTTTTCAGATGTGCTCTTGTGCATACTGCATCATTCTCTTCATTTCTGGACCATGGCTTTTCTCTTCCAGGGTTCCAGGCATGTGTCCTTATATGATACCCACCTAAGCTCACAGTAGCCTTTATTTACATTTTATTATGAGGCGAAGGCCAGTACAGTCACAAATCAGGTAGGGGAAGAGAAGGATAAGTTTTGTAGAAATATCCTGTATTCAGAAAATTAAACTTGGAGATGTAGGCTGGTAGCATAATTATGTAAAAGCTACCACTAAGAAAAAGATGAAGGGCCTGGGAATGTGGATTATTGAGAGAGTGCTTGCCTAAGATGCAGGAAGCCCTGGGTTTGATTCCTCAGTAGCACATACACAGAAAAAGTCAGAATTGGTATGGCTCAAGTAGTAGAATGCTAGAGACAGTGCCCAGGCCTTGAGTTCAACCCAAGAACTGGCAAAGAGATAGCTAGGTAGGTATCTAGATACCTAAGTAGATAGACAGACAGATAGATAGATAGATAGATAGATAGATAGATAGATAGATAGATAGATAGATAGATAGATAGATAGATAGATAGATAGATAGATAGATAGATAGATAGATAGATAGATAGATAGATAGATAGATGAACCTGGTCTTGGATGTCAGGAGTAAAGAAGGGAATACTTTCCAGTGATGAGGCCTTCTGCAGTGTGCCATGCAACCAGCATCGCCTTCACACAACAACAGAGCAGGAAGACTGCATCTGTCCCACTTCTCAGGAAGCCGAGGGCTCCAGAGCCAAGAAGGCAGAGCCAGGTTCTAACTCAGATGCTCAGAGACAGAAAAGAAATAGCCTTACCTCTCTCCTTGGACTGGGGAATTGCATTAATGATGTGGAGAATGAAGGAAGGAAAAAACACTGGCAGAGCTAGAAGGGCCTTTAAATCTGACAGATGGAGAGTCAAAAACCCACTCCCTAAAACCAGCGAGCAGGGTTTTCTACTCTGTTCCTCCCCTATACCCTTCTAAACTGGCTCTCGATTGTTAAACTAAAGATAGCCTGAGGCTCCCTTCACCTGAGGGAGGAAGGTTAATTAGTCATTGTTTGAAGAGGCTGAGAAAAGCCTGATCCTGGTGTAACTCTAAAAAATGTTTCAGGTTTCCTCCCATTGCTGGCTGTGCCAGGAATGAATGAAGTGGTTTTGCAGCTCACTTCCCTGTTGAGTGTGTTCATTCTGCCTCCTAGTCCAGCAGGCCTAGGTTTCTTCACCTAGCCTGGCTTTTGAAACTGTTTTCTGTCCTTCAAATACAGTGTTACACTGGAGTTCATCTTGCTAACAGGGCTACAGGTTGGATCCTGAGAACTTCATTTAAACCCAGGATGGGTCATTGATTTTTTTTATCCTCTTCTATAGCTTGAGAACTCTAAGAACATTTAGGGGCAAATAACTTCTCATTACCAAAGGAAATCTAGGAAGCTGTTGAATATCTGATCTTTCAGAAGTGGAAGTCAGAGTGTCATAGACTTTCTTCCCCTGGCTGGCTTCACCCTGTGATGCTCAGAACTCAGCCTCCTGAGCTAGGGCAATGGGCATGAGCTACTACTGGTGGTTTGCTAGGTTCAGAACTGTAATGACATTGACAATACAAGTCAACTGCTTATCACAAAGGGCTTGGGGAGCATATTAAACCTTTCAATATTGGACCTTTCAGACCCTCTAGGACACAAGGTTATAATGCTAGAGATAGAGAGCCTCAGCATATGGATCTGCTACACTTGAACAATGAACTCAGACTCCAATTCTGGTGTACATTATAATTCATTTTCCAGATAATGTTCTCATAATTAGCAAATAAGAAAAGTACTTTGATTATCCTCCACTTCTTTCCTGTTTTGTTTCTCGAACTCATGCCTGGGCACTGTCCCTGAGCCCTTCAGCTCAAGGTGAACAATACCACTTGAGCCATGGCGCCATGTGGGGTCTTTTGGTGGTCCATTGGAGAAAAGAGTCTAACTATCTTTCCTTTCCTAGGCTGTCTTTGAACAGTGGTCTTTAGATCTCAGCCTCCTGCAAAGCTAGGGTTCCAGGTGTGAGCCACTGGCATCTGGACTATTGTTTTTGCCAGTCATGGGGCTTGATCTTAGAGCCTGGATACTGTCTCTGAGCTCCTTTTTATCAAGCCTAGCACTGTGCCACTTGAGCCACTCTACAGCTTCTGACTTTTTCTGAGTAGGTGGCACTGAGAATTCAAACCTTGGCATTTATGCATGTTGAGCGAGCTCTTTACCACTCAGCCACATTTCTAACCTCACCCTTGCAATTTTATCCCTCAACTTGCCTATCCTCACGAAAAGGCTTCTGGGTATAAATCATCTAAAGAAATCCCTAGAGGAAGATGTCCATAGAAAAAGAATTCAAATCTCATACTTGGGAGAGATTCTAAACATGTGAAGACTGTGACAAATGCCTCCATTTAATTATGTATCATGTTTCAACACAATATAGTATTAATGAAAAATGAGTCAATGTCCTAAATTATTTTGTATAATTTTAAAATACATGTACAACATGTAATAAATATGTGTATAATAACACTAAATACAATAAACAATAAATGAATCAAATAACAAATAAATACAAAATCAATAATAAAAAATCATAATATGTAGTTAGCATACATATGTAAGTTTATATCATATATTACACATATGTAGAAATATTTTTTCTATTGCAGGGCCTGCATTCAGTCCCTGGGAACTCTAGCCTGAATTTCTTTTCCTCAAGGACAGTGAGCCTTGCCTTCACCCATGGTTCAAAAGAGTTACCTGGAAGGTGAGATCAAATCCCAGCAATAGCAGAAATACTGGTCCCAGTTCCAAGACAGTGACTTAATTTTTTTAATAAAAGCAGTTATGTTTATTCAGTTCCTTAGTGAACATTAAAAAACAAAGCAGTGTAGAATTTTGTACAGCTATTCAGACATCCTTCCCTTACTCCCAAAATGCTTCTCTGAGCATTACATTGTTTCTTTTTTTGTACACTTTTTATTGTAAAAATGTTGTACAGAGGATTACAATTACATGAACAAGGTAAAAAGTACATTTCCTATTGAGCATTGTTGCCTCCTTCTTTGTTTCCCCCTACCATCCCTTCCCTCCCATCTCCACAACTTCTCCCTCTGCCAAGGTCAGTGACTTAGTTTTTTTTTATTTTTGGCTTGGCATGGGATTTGAACTCAAGTAGTGGCAACTCTGCACCTTCCCTCACATTGCTACAGATTTACCAAGAGCCTGAGTTCAAATCCCAGGCTAGGAAAGAAAACTGGCAGATATGCCAAACCAGGGAGATTTTTTTTAAATTTACTTACTTACTTACTTAGTTTTTTTTAATTTATTCTTTTTTTTTTTTGCCAACCACGGGGCTTGAACTCAGGTCGTGGCAACTCTACCTCAGCCTCAATCATCTAACCTGGGTACAGCCGCCAGACACATAGCCAATCTTGGCATCTAAGGCCCAGAGGGTTTGTAGGAAGAAAAAAAGTGGGAAAGCACAAAAAGTGGTGAGCTGAAGAGGGCTGGGGGTTTTACCTTTTTTCTTTGGACGATTACCATCTCCTGTCTGAATGACAGGGCTGCAAAGTGGACCTGACCTGACATTGCTGAAGTCTGGCGGGCTATCAGGGAAGCTAAAGCTGACCTGTCTACATAGGCCCCGGGTTCAAATCCCAGTCCTGACACCTACCAATGGCAGGAGATCACTAGAGATTCAATTGAAAGACTAGTTTGTGCATCAGTCGAGTCTAAAATTGTATGGAATAATCCTAGGATGCTGATTGATCTTAATTAATAGTTTATTAAACATGAAAAGAATAATATTCCTTCAATGGTGGTATAATAAATACCTAAGAGTTGGTCAGAACGTAGTAGATGTCATTCAGCCATAGACAGACTGGCACTTTTTACCAATATATATTTTTTGGATACCACCGTCTACCTCCGCATGTATCGCTGTTTTGTACAAACCTGGCGCTCGATCTTAGTGCATGGGAACCATCTGACGGCTTCACTGGGTAGATGCTACTGTTCTCACACTCACCCATTCATGAATTGGGCCTGCTAGGCCCTGAGTTCAGATCCCAGCACTGCCAATAATTTAATCTTGGAAGAAGCCGAGTGTGACACATGTGTTCCTTTTCTGGGAGAGTCCTGGATGTCAGGCATGATAGAGAACACATCTACAAATCTAGATGTTATGTGATAGTACATAAACAATGTAATAAATGGTGTAAGTGTCATCAGAGCCAATAAAATAAATGGTAAATAAATGAATAAAACAAGAAATAAAATGAATAACCACACCAAACATGATATGGACTGAATATCTGAATGGAAGTATAAGTACTATTTTTAAAATGTATATAAGGAGTATGTTTTCCAGGACTGAGGCTTGAATTCAGGCCTATAGAACAGGCCTGACTTTCTTGTCTTCAAGCATAGTGAGATTCCCCTTTCCCCACAGTGCTGCCTATTTATCCAGACCTGAAGTTCAAATCCCAGGCTTGGCAGAAAAAAAATGGCACGAATTGCAAACCAGGGAGATAAGTAATCATTTTATTATATTTTTAATTGTCTTAAATTTTTTAATTTTGTATTTTTTTCTTTTCTTTTCTTTTCTTTGTTTTTGGCCATGCACATGGCTTGAACTGAATCGTCCCAGCTCTGTCTCAGTTTCCATCACACTAGGCTGGGGTGCAGCCTCAGGAACCAAAGCCTATCCTGGAATCCTAAGACCCTAGTTCTGACAGGAAACCAAAATGAAAATGTCACCAAAAAAAAGCTGCAAGCTGCACATGGTAAGTGGTTTCTTGGCTGTGGTTCCTTGCACGGTGACTATCCTGGGTCTGAATGACATGGCTGCCACGCACATGTGACTTGTCATTGCTGAGGGCTGGCGAACTGTCAGAAAAGCCATAGTTCAACCCCGCAACAGAGTCCCTGAGTTCAAATTCCAGTCCTAACACCTACCAATGGCAAGAGATCACAAGAGACTCCTGCCCATGCATAAAAGTTTTGATGGAATAGTATCCAACTCATGATTGAATGAGTAGTCTGTGTAGCAGTCTAGTATCAAATTAGATACAATAATCCTAGGACACAGACTGCATTTAATTAATGGTTAATTAGGCATGAAAAGAATAATATTACTTCAATGGAGGCATAATAAATACCTAAGACTGGTTAGGAACCTAGTAGATGTCATTGAATACTAGATACACGGCTCTGACACTCTGT
The DNA here is from genome assembly GCF_019054845.1 of Dipodomys spectabilis. Lineage (NCBI taxonomy): Eukaryota > Metazoa > Chordata > Mammalia > Rodentia > Heteromyidae > Dipodomys > Dipodomys spectabilis. Next base: position 67,215 of record NW_024871103.1, read on the forward strand.
ACTAATATGTATTTATTGGTATACTACCGCCTGCTTATCCATGTATAGCTATTTTGGCCACCTCTGGGGTTTGATCTCAGCGCCTGCCAAAAATTTCAACCTGGAGTAAGAAGCCAAGTGTGACACTTGTTTTCCTTTTCTGGGAGAGTGCTGGGTGTCAGGAATGGTGGAGAACAAGTCTACAAATCTAGATGCTAAGGGATAGGATGTAAACAATGTAATACATGGTTAGATGTCATCAAAGTCAATAAAACAAACGATAAATAAATGAATAAAACAAAAAATACAATGAATAACCATACCAAACATGATATAGACTTAACAACTGTACGGAAGTTCAATCCTATCTTTAAAATGTATATAAGGAGTATGATGGGGGCATGAATTCAGGCCCAGGGAACAGGCCTGACTTTCAGGTCTTCAAGCACAGTGAGCTTCCCCTTCCCCCACAGTGCAACAGAGTTACCCAGACCCTGATTTCTAATCCCAGGCCTTGAAGAGAAAAAATGGCACATTCCAAGCCAAGGAGCTTCATTAGCATTTTTAATACTGTTTTAAGCTCACTTTGCCTTTATTTGAAACATTTTGATTTTATAACATGAGACTTTTTTTAAAAAAGGGGGTTTAACTTTTACATTTCAGCATAGCACATTGGTTTTTCTATTTTGACCATCTGCCATGAAGAGTGAGAATGAAAATGAGGATATAATTTCTCCCTAGAAGGTTGGGACAGTTGATGTTATTTCTTCTTCTTCTTCTTCTTCTTCTTCTTCTTCTTCTTCTTCTTCTTCTTCTTCTTCTTCTTCTTCTTCTTCTTCTTCTTCTTCTTCTTCTTCTTCTTCTTCTTCTTCTTATTCTTCTTCTTCTTCTTCTTCTTCTTCTTCTTCTTCTTCTTCTTCTTCTTCTTCTTCTTCTTCTTCTCCTCCTCCTCCTCCTCCTCCTCCTCCTCCTTCTCCTCCTCCTCCTCCTCCTCCTCCTCCTCCTCCTCCTCCTCCTCCTCCTCCTCCTCCTCCTCCTCCTCCTCCTCCTCCTCCTCCTCCTCCTCCTCCTCCTCCTCCTCCTCCTCCTCCTCCTCCTTCTTCTTCTTCTTCTTTTCATCGGTCGTGGGGCTTGAACTCTAGGTTTGGGCACTGTCCCTGTGATCTTCAGCTCAAGACAAGTGCTCACCCACTTGAGCCACAGAACCACTTCCAGGCTTCTAGTGGTTTATTGCAGATAAGAGTCTCACAGACCTCAGGTCTCAGCCTCCTGAGTAGCTAGGATTACAGGCATGAGCCACCCGTGCCCAATAGTTTATGTTATTTCTATTTAGAATTATTTCTATAATTATAAAATATCTGCAATTGTGTCGTGTGAGTTTTCCTCAGTGCCTACCACGAAATACACTAGGGGAGTCTTCATACCACAAAAGGTTGGGTTTCTCAATATAAACTCACTTCTGTGAGGACAGTAGTACTTGTAAGCATTTTTGGAATAAACTGGATTGTAAAATGAAAAGCAAAAACATTGGTACTGAGATGTAGCTCAGTAATGGATTAGTTGCCTGAAGAGCATAAGACCCTGGAAGAAAAGTTTCCTAAAGCTCAGAATGTTAGAATTTTGTATGAACAAACTTCTGTCTTTTTTTTTTTTTTTTGTCTGTGGTGGGGCTTGAACTCGGATTGGGCGTTATCCCTGCACTCTATAGCTCTATGCAAGCACTCTACGGCTTGAGCCACAGCGCCACTTCCAGTTTTCTAGTGGTTTATTGGAGATAAGACTCTCACGGATTTTCCTGCAGGGGCTGGCCTTGAACTGCCATCCTCAGATCTCAGCCTCCTGAGTAGCTAGTATTATAAGCATAAGCCACTGACGCCTGGTGCATGAAGAAACATTTTAAAATTGATTCTGCAGAAAGAAACTTGGAATATACTTTTAGTACAAATAATTTATAGTGCCACTAATATAAATAGAAAGGCACTAATTCAGAAGCATTTGTTCATTGGCTGGTTTCTTAGTTTATTCATATATATACATTATTAATTTTTATATATACATATATTATTAAAAACATGGTTTTGAAGTGTACCTAAGAGCATATGTGCTCATGTAAATTTATATAACTGCACAAGCTTGATTTTTTTTTCAGTTTGTTGGTACCATAAATTAGGTGGGATTTGTGTGTTGTTTAGTTCTCTGTTTTTGGAGGATTTCTCTTCCCTTTATCCCCCTGCCCCCCTCTCCCCGCAATTGAACTCAGCTTGCTCTTTCTTGGCTTGGTTGTTCATAGCTGATTTTCTACCACTTCAGCCATACTTGTAGCCTGGCTTTTTGCCAGTTAATTAGAGATGATGTCTCTCAGGCTATGCTGCGTGGATTGGCTTTGAAACTTCATCTTCTACTTCTTACCTCCTGAGTAGCTGGGATTACAGATGTGAGCCACTGGGGTGCCTAGGGATAAATTAGACTTTGGTTGGTGTATCTTTCTGTTTTTCTAAGCATGGGATGATATACTATAGAATTTCGGTTAATGTCCTGGGTCTGAAGTAAGATACATAATACATATGCAAATCTGTATAGTTCTCATAAGATATAATCAATTTAATACATAAGTGTAATAATAGTCAACAAAAATAATGAATCAATACAAAAAATAAAATAAATACACTCAAAGCAATTTCAATAAACATAAATATGTAGATATTAATTATTTCAAATGTGGATGAATATTACTTTAACAGGGCTAGGGATTGAATTCAGGCCTAGGGAACAGGCCTGAATTACTTGTCTTCAAAGAGGGTGAGTTTCCTTGTCCCCCACAGTGCATAAGAGTTACCCGGTCTCTGAGTTCAATTCCCAGGCCTGGCAGAAAAAAAAAGGCATGAATTCCAAGCCAGGGAGCATTAGTTTGATATATATCTGGCCTTGGGAACTGTCCTTGCACTCTTCAGCTCAAGGCGAGCACTATACTGCTTAAGCCACAGCACCACTTCCGGTTTTCTAGTGGTTTATTGGAGAGAAGAGTCTCAAGGACTTTCCTGCCCAGGCTGGCTTTGAACAGAGATTTTCAGATCTCAGCATCCTGAGTAGCTAAGAGTACAGGCGTGAACCACCAGTGCCCAACTATTTTTAATATTTTTAAATTATTTATTATTTATTTATGTATTGCCCAGCACGGAGCTTGAACTCATAGGGTGGCAACTCTACCTCAGCTAATGTCACCCTAGGCTGGGATGGTGCAGCCTCTGGACCGACAACGGATCGTGGGATATTAGGCCTCAGGGGCTGACAGGAAAACAAAATGAAAACAGCACCAAAAAAAAAATAAAGCTAAGAAACGACCATGGATGGTGTTTTCTTGGTTTTCCCTCCTTGCATCGTGATCATCCCGGGTCCAAATAACACTGCTGTAACCTGTAGGTCACCTGGCAGATTCTCTCTTTTCCTTCCTTGGATGTTGACTGTCCTGGGTCTAAATGACATGGTTGCAACCTGTAGTCCACCTGGCATTGCTGAAGGCTGGCAGGCTGGCAGAGAAGCCATAGGCCAGTCTGGACACCTATGCCCTGAGTTTGAATCCCAGTCATGCCACTTACAAAGGGCTGGAGAGCCTAAGAAGCTATTGCCTGTCCATAGGAACACCAGAGAAATGTAATCAATGTCATGGTTGGATGAGTAGTTCATCAATCAGTCTAATATAAATTTAGACCCAATAATCACAGTTTATTATGCATTAAATCATAGTTTATTATGAATTAAAAGAATACTATTCATTAAATGGAGTCCTCACTAAAGACCCAAGAACCTGTATGAGCGTAATATATGTCATTTAATACTAGATAGACATCACTGGCAGTATCAAAATATCTAAATATATATTTACCTGTATACCACCGTCTGCATAGAAAGGTATTGCTATTTTGGCCAAACATGTGGCTCCATCCCATGTCCTAGGATCCACTTGGCAGCTGAATGGGCTAGAGGCTGCCATGCTGACACTCACCCATTCATGAGTTGGGCCTTCTAGGCCCTCAGTTCAGGTCCTAGCATTGCCAAAAATTTCACCTTGGAATAAGATTACAAGTGTGATACCTGTTTTCCTTTTCTGTGCAAGTTCTGGGTGTTAGGTATGATATACATAATATGTGTGCAAAGCTACATTTTATGGAATAGATTGGAATAAATGTAATAAATGATATAGGTGCACTCAAGTCCATAAAATAAATGCTAATTCATTCAGTCAATAATAAAATATAATGAATCACCCCAGCAAACACGATATAGACTGAATATATAGATGTAAGTACAAAACATATATTTAAAATGTCTATAAATGTTACGTTTTCCAGGCTAGTGCTTGAATTCTGGTCTAGGGAAGAGTTGAGAAGTTCATGCATGATTCATATAGGAAATGATAGACAAGAACTTTGGCAAAATGGTTATTTTTAATTAAGACTTCACGAAGTGTGACAATAATAATTACCTTCAGGAAATCGAGGCATTGGGAAAGATCCAAGATTTAGTAGTCACATGTTAGATAGGATTCCAACACAACTTGCCACATCTCTATACAAATAGGTATTTATTAGCATACTAGCGTCAGCTTATGAATGGATGTATATGGTGCACAAACCCCAACCAAGGGATCAATCTCTGGTCCTGGGTATAGCCTAGATCCTTAATAGCTCAAAAGCTGGTATGCTCATGTGGACCCATTAGAAAGTTGGGCTTGCTAGGCCCGGAGTTCAACTCCCAGCAATGCCAAAAGGTTCATCCAGCTGTGTGAAGCCAATCTTTACAGCTGTTTTCCTGTCCTGTGAAAGTCCTGGGACTCAGCGAGGATGGAGAATGCTATATAGGCAATTCTATAGCCATAGGAATAGGTTGTCATCCATGGCAGCACAGATATACCTGTCACCATACTCAATAAAATACACAATACATCCATGAATAAGACTCAGAATTAAAAACTAATTACATTGAATGCAAGATGCATACCACACCTGTATGTAAATAGAGATACCATGTTTAAAGGAGGTGGGCTTCTTATTTTGTCCACTGCTAGGTCTTCAAATCTGGCCTTTGACCAAGCTTGACATTCTAGTCTTCAGGGATGATGAGCTTCCTCTTCCCCCACAGTGCAATGGGGTTACCCAGACTTGAGCTCAAATTTCAGCACTGACAAAAGATTCATCCTGATGTCAGAAGCCAGTCGTTGCACCTGTTTTCCTCTCGTGTGGAAGTTCTGGGTCTCAGCTAGGATGAAGAGTGAATGCATAGGCAAACTTATAACCATGGGAACAGGTCGTCATCCATGTTAGCACAGTTAACATGTCACCATACTCAGTAAAATACACAATACATTCATGAATTAGACACAAATTAAGGAGAAGTGCACCAAATGCAAAATGCTGTCCACACATATTTATCAATATATATCCTTTGTTTCAAGTATGAATTTATGACTATGCTGGCCCTCCCTGGTGCTCGATGTCAGGTGCTGGGAACAGTCTAGCTCTTCAGTTGCTCACAGGCCAGTGTCCTCACTTTGACCCTTTTGCCAATTGGGCCTGCTAGGTCTTGAGTTCAAATCCCAACAGTGCTAAAACATGAATCCTGATGTGAGAAGCCCATCGGTCCACTTGTTTTTTTGTCCTGTGAAAGTCCTTGATCTGAGCTAGGATGGAGAAGGCATAGGCAACTCCATGGCCATAGAAATAGGTTGCTATCCATGTCAGCACATTTATATCTGTCATCATACTTAATAAAATACAGAATGCAACCCTGATTAAGACACAAAACAAAAAGAATAACTACACTGAAAACATGATGAATTACACACATGTATGTAAATAGAGATCTTATGTGTAAAATAGGTGGGCATATGATTGTTTTCAGAGCTGGGGCTTCAATTCAGGCCCTGGGACCAGGCCTGATTTGTAGTCTTCAATGATGGTGAGCTTCTCCTTCCCCCACAGTGCAACAGAGTTACCTAGACCTGAGTTCACATTCCAGCTCCAGCAATAAAATGGCGTGAATTCTGAGCTAGGGTGCTTCATTTATAATTTTTCAATTTTTTAATTTTTTTTTGCCACACCCAGGGCTTGAACTCAAGTTGTAGCAACTCTGCCTCTGGTCCGATCATCCTAGGCTGCAGCCTCTGGACCCACAGCCCATCCTTGGATCTTAGGACCCCAGGGCTTGCAGGAAAAAGAAAAGCCGGGTGGGGAAAAAAAAGTGGTGGGAAGTTCCAGCTGGCGCTTTTAGGTTTTTTTTTTTTTTTTTGAATGTTGACCATGGTGGTACCAAACCCGGCAGACTGCAGACTGAAGGTGACCGGGTGTGGCTGAAGGCCTGCTGGCTATCAGGGGAGCCACAGGATGACCGGGCAATGGAGGCCCCAAGATTGAATCCCAGTCAGCCCCCCTACATTGCGGGAATGGCAGGAGATCCTGAGATACTCGATTCCAGACCTAGGAAGAGTCGTGAAATGAGATCAATCTCATCCTTAAATGAGTAGTTCCTGAGAATGTGAGTAGGAAATGATAGTCAAGATTCATGGGGTATCAATTATTTTTAATAAAGAGTTGATGAAGCGTATCTATAATCATCACAGTCATGAAATGGAGGCATCGGGGAAGGTCCAAGAATTGGTAGTCACAGGGTAGATTGGATTACATCACAGATCACCATCTCTCCTACTCTATACAGATATGTACTTATTTGCATACTACCTTCAGCTGATGAATGGATGATTATTGTGCTCTCCCTGCCTTACTCCCGGGGCTAGATCTCAAGTCCTGGGAACGCCCTAGCTCCTTAGTGGTTCAAAGGCTGGTGTGCTTACATGGACCCATTCACCTACTGGGCCTGCTAAGTGGTGAGTTCAGATCCCAGGAGTGCCAAAAGATTCATCCTGTCAGAAGCCAGATGTTGCACCTGTTTTCCTTACCTATGTGAGTCCTGGGTCCCAGCTATGATGCCATGGCCAGTGGCCATGGCAAAAGGTTTTCATCCATGTCAGCCCAGTTACACCTGTCATATATACTCAAAAACATACACAATACATCCATGAATAGCATACAAAAATAAAGAGGATAACTACACTCAATGCACGAGGCAGTCCACACAATGGATGTGAATATACATCCCATGTTTCAATGATGCATTGAGGATTCTTGTGACCACCCTGGTGCTCGATCTAAGTTCCTGGTAATGGCCCAGTTCCTTAGTGGCTCACAGGCTGGTGTGCTCATGAGGACCCATTGGGCAGTTGGGGCTCCTAGGCAGAGTTTGAATCTGAGCACTGCCAAAAATTCACCCTGATGTGAGAAACCATTCATTGCACCTGTTCTTCTGTGCTGTGCAAGTTCTTGGTCTCAGCTAGGATGGAGAATGATTAGGTCTATACTCATGGAAATAGGTTGTAATCCAGGTCACCACACTTATATCTGTCATCTTATACTCAAGAAAACACAAAATACATGAATGAATAAGACACCAGATAAAGACAATGACTACACCGAACACAAGATGCCGCCCACCCATGTATGGAAATAGAGATCCTCTGTTTAAATTCTGAATTCATGAATATATTGGCCACTGCAGGGCACTACCTCAGGCCCTGGGAACGGCCTAGCATCTTAGTGGCTCACAGGCTGGTGTGCTCACCTTGACCCATTCACCAATTCTGCCTGCTAGGCTCTCAGTTCAAAAACCAGCACAGCCAAAAGAGTCATCCTGATGTGAGAAACCAATGGATCCACATGATTTCCTGTCCTGTGAAGGTCCTGAGCCTCAGAGAGGATGGAAAATGCTATATACACAACTCTATAGTCATGGGAATAGGTTGTCATCCATGGCATCACAGATATACCTGTCACCATACTCAATAAAATACACAATATATCCATGAATAAGACTCAAAATTAGAAAATAACGCATACCACACCTGTATGTAAATAGATATCCTATGTTTAAAAGAGGGGGGCTTCTTATTTTGTTCAGTGCTAGGGCTCCAAATCAGGCCCTGGACCAGGCCTGACATTCTAGTCTTCAAGGATGGAAAGCTTCCCCTTCCCCCCAGGGAAATGGGGTTACCCAGACTTGAGGTCAAATCCCAGAACTGACAAAAGATTCATCCTGATGTCAGAAGCCAGTCGTTGCACCTGTTTTCCTCTCGTGTGGAAGTCCTGGGTCTCAGCTAGGATGGAGAATGAATGCATAGGGAAGCTTATAACCATGGGAACACGTCATCATCCATGTCAGTACAGTTATACCTGCCACCATACTCAGTAAAATACACAATACCTTCATGAATTAGACACAAATTAAGGAGAATTGCACTGAATGCAAGATGGTTCCACACATGTATGTCAGTACAGATCCTATGTTTCAAGTATGAATTTATGCCTATCCTGGCCCTCCCTGGTGCTCGATGAGAGGCTTACCTTCTCAGTTTCTCACAGGCCAGTGTCCTCCCCTTGGCCCTTTCGCCAATTGGGCCTGCTAAGCTTTGAGTTCAAATCCCAACTCTGCCAAAACATGAATGCTGGTGTGAGAAGCCCAGAGTTGCACCTGTTTTCCTGTACTGTGAAAGTTCTGGGTCTCAGCTAGGTTGCAGTATGCTATATAGGAAACTCTATACTCATTGGAATCCGTTCCCATCCATGTCAGCACAGTTATATCTGTCATCACATGCAATAAAATACAAAATGCATCCCTGATAAAGACACACAATAAAAAGAATAACTACACTGAAAACATGATGCATTCCACACAAGTATGTAAATAGAGATCCTATGTATAAAATAGGTGGACATATGATTTTTGCCAGTGCTTGGGCTTCAATTCAGGCCCTGAGACCAGGCCTGATTTGTAGTCTTCAACGATGGTGAGCTTCTCCTTCCCCAACAGTGCAACAATGTTTCCCAGACCTGAGTTCAAATCCCAGATCTAGCAGTAATATGGTGTGAATTCTGAGCTAGGGTGCTTCACATATATGTATATATACACATATATACACACATATATACGTTTATATATGTATATATATACATATATACATGTATGTACACATATACATATATGTATATGTATACATATATGTATATATACATGTGTATATATATACACATGTATATGTATATATATATATATATATATATATATATATATATATTTTTTTTTTTTTTTTTTAACCAGACCCGGTGCTTGAACTCAAGTTGTGGCAACTCTGTCTCAGCTCCGATCATCCTAGCCTGTGTTCTATGGACCTACAGCCCATCCTCAGATCCTAGGACCCCAGGGCTTGCAGGACAATAAAAAAGCCACGAGGGGAAAAAGAGCGGTGGGAAGTTCCACCTGGTGCTTTTACATTCATTTTCCTTTGCACAGTGACCATGGTGGGTCTGAACCCGGAGACCTACAGAGTGAAGGTGACCTAGAGTTGGTGAAGGCCTGAAGCTGTTGAGGAAGCCCAGGCCGACCGGGCAACGGAGGCCCCGAGGTCAAATCCCGGTCAGCCCCCTTCATTGAGGGAATGGTGGGAGATCCTGAGATACACATTTCCAGATCTAGGAAGAATCGTGAAATGTGATCAATCTCATCCTTGAATGAGTAGTTCCTGCAGGATGTGACTAGGAAATGATAGGCAAGATTCCTGGGGTATCAATTATTTTTAAGGAAGAATTGATGAAGCATGACCATAATCATCACAGTCATGAAATGGAGGCATCAGGAAAGATCCAACAATCAGTAGTCACAGGGTAGATTGGATTCGATCACAGGTTGCCATCTCTTCTATTCTATACAAATATGCATACTATCTTCAGCTTATGAATGCTCTCCACCTGCCCTACTCCCGGGGCTCAATATAGGTCCTGGGAACAGCCAAGTTCCCAGTGCACAGTGACCATGGTGGGTCACACATCATGGTGTCCTCACCTTGACCCTTTCTCCAATTGGGCCTGTTAGACTCTGAGTTCAAATCCCAACACTCCCAAGAGAGGAATGCAGGTGTGAGAATCCAATCCGTCCACCTGTTTTCCTGTCCTGTGAAAGTTCTGGGTCTCAGATACGATGGAGAAGGCTTAAGCAATTCTATAGACATGAGAATAGATTGTCATCCATGTCAGCACAGTTATATCTGTCATCATGCCCAATAAACAAAATCATACATGACTAAGACATACAATAAAAAGAATAACTACACTGAATGAATGTATGTGAATAGAGATCCTATGTTTAAATAGGTAGGCATATGATTTTTGCCAGTGCTGGGGCTTCAATTTAGGCCCTGGGAGCAGACCTGACCTTGTAGTCTTCAAGGATGGTAAGCTTGTCTTCTCCAACAGTGCTATAGTGTTACCTAAACCTGAGTTGGAAGCCCAGCTGTGGCAGAAAAATGGTGTGAATTTTGAACTAGGGTGCTTTATTAGTTTTTTAGTTTTGTTTTTGCTCACCAAGGTATTTGAACTCAGTTCATGGCAACGTTGCCTCAGCTTCAATCACTTTAGGCTGGTGGGCTGCCACAGGCCCATAGTGGATCCTGTGATCCTAGGCCCTGAAGCTTTGCAAGAGTTAAAAAAAAAAAACCCACACAGAAAAATAGCCATGGGATGAATATTTAAAATTTTCTTCCTTTGCATGGTGTCCAATCTGGGTCCGAATTACATGGCTATAAAGGGTACTTCACTTTGCATTGGCCATGGCTATCGTGCTATCAGGGAAGCCACAGGCCCATATGTCATTGTAGGCCCTGATTTTTAATCCTGGTGCTGACACCTACCAATGCAGATACTTCCCAAGAGACTCGTTCTTATGCATGGGAATAACAATAGAATGTGAGCAAACTCATGATTGAATGAGAAGTTTCTGCCGGCATCGGTCTAGTATAAAATTAGACGCAATGATCCCAGGATGCTGATTGATCTTAATGAATGGTTTATTAAGCATGAAAACAATATTATTCCTTCAATGGTGGCATAATAAATTCCTAAGAGTTGGTAGGAATGTAGTTTATGTCATTGAATCCTAGGTAGATGTCTCTGAAATTCTATACAAATATGTATTTATTGATATACTACCACCTGCCTATCCATGTATGGCTATTTTGTCCTCCCATGTGGCTCAATCTCAGGGTCTGGGAACTGCCTGGCAGCTTTTTGGCTAGAGGATGCCGTGTTGACACACTCATTCATGAATTGGGTCTGCTAGGCCCTTAGTTCAGATCCCAGCACTGCAAACAATTGGATTGTGGAATAAGAAACCAAGTGTGAAACCTGTTTTCCTTTTCTCTGGGTGTCAGACATTATGGAGAACACGTCTACAAATTTAGATACTATGTGATGGGATGTCATCAATATAATAAATGGAATGAATATCATATGTCATCACAGTCAATAAATGGTAAATAAATGAATAAAACAAAAATACAGTCAATAAACAGGATATAAACTGAACATCTATAGGTAAATACAAATCCTATCTTTATAATGTATATAAACAGTATGTTTTCCAGGGCTGGGATTGAATTAAGGCCTAGGGACCAGGCCCGACTTTCTTGTCTTCAAGCATGTTGAGCTTCCCCTTCATCCACAGTGCTGCAGTTATCCAGACCCTGAGTTCAAATCCAAAGCCTGGTGGGAAAAACGGCGAGAATTGAAAGTAGGGAGCTAAATTGTGTGTGTGTGTGTGTGTGTGTGTGTGTGTGTGTGTGTGTGTGTGTTGCAAAGCAAGGTCTTGTACTCAGGTCGTGGTAACTCTGCCTCAGCTTCCATCACCCTAGGCTGGGGTGCAGCCACTGGAGCCACAGCCGATCCTGGGATTCTAGATCTCCAGGCCTTGTGTGGGGAAAAAATGTGCACAGAAAAAAAGTGGTGGGAAGAAAAAAATAGGGCTAAGAAGGTGGCTCAGTGGTAGAGCACTTGCCTTGCATGCTTGAGACCCTGGGATTGATTCCTCAGCACCACATAAGCAAAAATAAAAAAGCCAGAAGTGGTGTTGTGGCTCAGCCTTGAGCTGAAGAGCTGAGGGACAAGGCCCAGGCCCAGAGTTCAAGCCCACGATTAGACCCCTCCCCACAAAAAAAGGTGGTAGAGCCATGTGCCCGTGGCTCACACCTGTCATCCTAGCTACTCAGGAGACTGAGATCTGAGTATCTTGGTTCAAAGCTAGCCTGGACAGGAAAGTCAGTGAGACACTTATCTCCAAGAAATCACTAGAAAAATGGAAGTGGTGATGTGACTCAAGTGGTAGAGTGCTTGCCTTCAGCTGAAGAGCACAGGAACGTGACAGGATTGCGTTTTTACATTTTCTTCCTTTGCACCGTGACCATCTGTTACTGAATGACATGGCTCCAAAGGGTACTTCACCTTGCATTGCTGAAGGATGGCAGGGTATTGGGGAAGCCAATACGTCTTGCACGGCAACGCAGGCCTAGAGTTTGAATACCAGTAATGCCACTTCCAGATGGCGGGAGATCCTAAGAGACTCGTTCTCATCCATAGGAATAATGATGCAATGTTTTCAATGTCACGGTTGAATGAGCTGATCCTGAATGCTACTCATATAAAATTAGACTTCATGATTTCAGTAGACTGATTCCATTCAATGTGAAGCATTAAAAGAATACTATTTCTTACAGATATGCAATAATTCCAGGACACTGATTTACTTAATAGTTTATTAAGGATGAAAACAATAACATTAATTATATGGAGGCGTAATAAATACTAAAGAACTGGTGGGAATGTAGTCTATGTAACTGAATAATGTGTAGACATCTCTGGTACTCTATAAAGATATATATTTATTAGCATACTACAATCTGCGTGTGACTCTGTTCTTATTTTGTCAACACCTGGGGCTCGATCTCAGGTCCTAGGAACTGCCTGTCAGGTCAATTTGCCCCAGGATGGCATGCTGACAGTCATCCATTAATGAATTGGGCCTTGTAGGCCATGAGTTCAGATTCCAGGATTCCCAAAAAATGAATCGTGGAATAAGAAGGTGATGGTGACACAAGTTTTCCTTTTTTGTGAAACTCCTGGGTGTCAGGTATGAAGTGGAACACATATGCAGACCTATATCTATGGAATCAATGTAATCAATGTTCTGTGTGCCATAATAGTAAATAAAATGAATGGCCAATACATGAATAAAACAAAAAATAAAATGAATACACTGAACGCTATATGGAGTCAACCTATGTATGTAAATATAAATCATATATTTAAAATGTACATTAATAGGATGTTTTCTAATGCTAGGGATCGATTTCAGGCCTAAGAAATAGACTTGAATTTCACAACTTCAAGGAGGTGAGCCTCCCCTTCTCACACAGTGCAATAGAGTTACCCAGACCATGAGTTCCAATCCCAGTCCTGACAGAAAAAATGGCAGCTCTATACTATGTGATGCCCCATTCTTAAGTATTTCATTCTGCCTCCATTTAATGAATGTGATTGTTTAAATGCTTCATAAACTATTAATTAAAATCAATCAGTTTCATAGAATATAATTGTGTACAATTTTATACTAGAATCATTGAAGAACTGCCCATTCAATCATGACATACATCACATGCCATTGGTATTCATATGGATAGGATTGAGTTTCTTAGGATCTCTAGCCATTTGGACGTGGCAGGACCAGGATTCCAATTGTGGGTTCCAGCTCCCACCACTTCAACCCGAGGATAGGGAACTCACTGGTCTGTGCCAGAACATCAGCAAGGCCAATGATTAGGTAGGCACCAATGGCTCTCAGCAGTCTTGCTTGACACTTTCAAGGCTGTGATAGGAGGATCATGGTCAAAGTCACCCTAGGCAGGAAACTCCTTGAGACCCTGTCCAAATTCAGTGCCAACAAAGCCAGAAGTATAGCCATGTGGCTTCACTGGTGGAGGCTAGCCTTGAGCAAAAGCAGCTCAAGGACTGTGCCCAGATCCTGAGTTCAAGGTCCAGGACTAGCAACAAACAGACATACACAACAATCTGTGCAGCCATCCAGGTAAAGCAGTGCACTCTCTTGTCCCCAACTGGATTGGACTGAGTTTCCTGGGAAAGGGGCTGCTGTCATCTTGACTCTGCCCATTCTGCCTGCATCACAGGATTCCTGCCACACCCCCATTCTTTCATGGTTCTTTCTGACCAATGGGAAATAAGAATGATGCCCACGCCCACATTCCATGCTGCCTGGTAACACCTGGATTCCCTCAGTTGGTTGACACCAATACCAGCAGTTGAGGAAGGTAGAGGTGGCTCAGTGGTGAGCAAGAGACTTGAGGAGACTTTGGACTAAAGTAGGAAATTGACGTCCTAGTCCGTGAGTTGGAGAATAGAGGATTTCCCAGAGCCTGGGAATGTGGACAGCCCATCTTTCCCAGTGCTCAGATATCTGAAACAACAAGACTCCATGATAGAGCTGCAGGCAAGAAACTGCCACAAGAACACTGGCAGAAGAATCCTCCAAACAGACCTGCAACATTCAAGAAAACAAAGAACACAAAAAAGTGAAGGATCCCCAAGACAAATGCCACTGGGGAGCGTGATTCAAAGCAGAGTCCAGCCAAAGGTGATGCTGACCATGGGCCTCCCCTGCCTATGGACACAGTCACAGACACCAGCGTCCAGAGTGTCGATGGTCCCGATACTAGCAAGGATCCACACAAGTGTTATTGACACGATGTTCCTGCCCTGGATCTCAGCAAAAGAAGTAAAGAGGCGCTCTGTGCCAAGATCCAATCACTGAAGCAGGAAAGGCCAGACCTTCAGAATCAACAGGAGAAAGAGAGGGAGAAGATAGCCCAGCTGTACACAGCACTGAAAACGGAGCTAGAGATCCACAAGGCACCCATACAGAGGTCGGTTTGGCAGAAAGTTATTTACAATATGCACTGTCCCACTTGCAGCACGTGACCAATGACAGAGAAGAAAGCACGAAGTTCTCACCAGCTGCCTACAGGCTGGTGGAGCTGGAGATGGCAGCGTCTGTGGTCACTACTCACAGAATGAGACCTAAATGTTCTTCAAACAGCTGAATGATGTGACCCTTTAGCTCGAGGAAAATATTAGAAGCTTCAATGATCTGGAACAAGTGAACACCGAGTTGCAGGAGAAGCTGGAAGTGCTCTGGACACAGTGGAGCAACATGAAGAAGAGAATCTGCAAGTTCCAACAAGCACTGGTGGGACATGAGTTACTAAAGACACTACTGGACAACCTGAACTGAATGGTGACTGCAGCAAATCTAGAGAGAGACACCTTCATGGAAGACCTGAGCATTGAGAAGTCCGTGCAGCAGGAGGAGGCCCGGTGGCAGATCCAGTGGATGAACCAACTGACAGAGGAGAAGGATCGAGGAGCAAGGCAGGTGTTTGACCTAGAGGAGGAGCTGCAGGAACTGAGAAGGAAGCAGGCAGAACCACGGCCCCCTGCGGGACCATCTCCAGCCAAGCGGCAGGTGCAGGCCCAGGCTTACTGCATGCAGATGGAGTTGAAAAGCCTGGAGGAACAACTTCACATCCAGGTCCAGGAAAACCAGAGGCTCTGTTTCCAGAATGGAGCAGCAGAAGCAACTGTGGAGACAGGAGGAAAAGGCCAAGGATCAGCAAGAGATCCCTGAGACTCCACGATGCACATGTGTGTGCAGTGGACAGATGGAGGAACAGCTGGCCCTGCTGCGGGATGCTCTTCACAGGGTGAGCAGTGAGAAGGAGAAGCTTGCCAGCATCCTGGACTCAGAGCAGCAGGTGAAGAAACACCTGCTGGAACAGCTGGACCACACAGAGGAGAAGATATAGGAATGGGAAGAGATGGCTGAGAGAGAGCCAAGCGCCTCAGGAGCGGCACGAGCCGTCCCTGGCCCAACTGCAGGAGCTCAGAGCCACCTGTGAGCCACACATCACCTCCAATGAGCAGCTGAGCTCTGAGAAGGAGGCACTGCAGCAGCACCTAGAGAGGCAGACCCAGCTGCTGTAGCAGCTGAAGCAAATGCAGGGCCCCACCAACTGGCAGGACCACATGGTGCCCCCAAAGTGGCAGGACACCCTCAAATGCCTGGAAGTGATCAGACCACAGGAGGAGTGCCTGTAGTCCCAGCTGAGCTTCCTGGCTTTCCCTGGGGAAGGTGAAGATGAGAGCCCTGGAAAAGCAAAAGATGAGGAGGCAACTCTTCACAACGTGACCATCGCAGAGGATGGAGACGTCCCCCAAACCTAGAGGGATGTGGATCTGTGAGCGCTCTTGGTGGCTGAAATCCATAGGGGGAAACTCCTGTGCCAAGAGTGGTAGACCTACTGTGGGTGCCCAGCCCATCTGGCAGCTCAGTGTCAGAGAAAGCTGGAGCCACAGGCTGGCACCACAGCCTGCATGGGGATGGGAATTGGGACACGTGGGCGCCAGAGAAGAAAATCTGCTTCATCCACGACCTGCATGATGAGGTGGACTTCCAGAGTCCAGCGGATGAGCTCCACCATCGATGCAGCCAGCTGTTGGCACACATCAGCACCATTGAGGACTCCCTTGTGGCGTTTAAACACCAGATGTTTGTCCTGGATGAGCTGTGTCAGGAGAAACCTGAGTACATGTGTTGGCTGTCCCAGTAGAAGGTGGAGAAGAGGAGAGAGCTGTAGGAGCCGCTGTGGTTCCTCTCGGAGGAAGGCATGGACAGCAGGCACCAGACACCAGCACAGGCTGAGTCCCCCGCCACCATCGCCACTTCAGACGCCTCAGGCTCCAGGGTGGTCAAATGAGTGAGGAACAGAAAGATTTTATGAATTGCCACTTCAACACAGTGTGGAAACTTCCAGAGGAGAGGTCGGGGTCCCCTACCCCGTAGAGGACTCCCCCTTGGAGCACAATCTGCCACAGAAGCACCACATCCAGATCGCCCACAGTTCGAGGGCTCAGGTGAAGAGCACTCCCTCCCTTTCTTCTGTAGACAGATGTGGATGATGACCCTCTATGTGACATACTGACTCTCAAAAGCCTCAGCAGCCACCACAAGTAGGTGGTCAGGTGCCCTTCTCTCAGGCCTCTATCTGACAGGTGATGGGAAGGGTAAACTGCGGGTTGGGTAGGGCAGAGGCTGCCAGGAGGCGGTCCATATTCAAGTACCATCTAATGGACGATTGGTGGCCAGGGAAGAAGCCCATGTTATGCTTATCACAAAGAATGAATTGTTTTCAAAGGGAAAACATGCCTCCAACAAAGATTTGTTCTTCCAGTCTTGGGGCTTGAACTCAGGGCTTGGCCACTGTCCCTGAGTTCTTTTTCTCATGGCTAGCACTCTACCCTTGAACCACAGTGCCACTTCTTGTTTTCTGATGGTTCATCGAGGATAAGAGTCTCACATACTTTCCTGCCTAGAATGGTTTTGAACCGTGATCCTCCAGATCTCAGCTTCCAGAGTAGCTAGGATGACAGACATGAACCATCAGTGCCCAGCATGTGATACCTTTTGAAGGCTTCTTGGCAAGTCTGTAAAAGGAGCTCCAAAGGGCCTGGATAGACCTTGACTCAATCAAGGAGCTGGGATGGGGGAAGGCTGATATTCTAGCCATTCTGTTCCCCAAAATTAAAGATGTCACCTGGTGTTGGATGCATGAAACACCTAGATCAAACGCCACCAGGCTTAGTGGAGAAAGGTAGAGAATATCCAAAGATTGCAGTGGAGAAATCTGATTTTGCATGCATGTGGTGTGTGTAGTGTGTGTGTGTGTGTGTGTGTGTGTGTGTGTGTGTGTGAACTCAGGGCCTCGGCTCTATCCTGAGTTTTCTTGCTCAAGGCTAGTGCTCTGCCACTTGAGCCACAGCCCCAATTGCTTTTCGATGGTTAATTGTAAGTAAGAATCTCAAGGATTTTCCTGTCCAGGGTGGCTTTGAAGCATAATGGTGGTCTCAGGGAAGCAAGAGTAAACACAACTTGCAGGTATAATCCCTATGGTGGGAGACTCCTGTGCCTTTGTAGCTGGATGTGGGACATGTGGCCTCATGCCATTGTCGGGGACTATTGTCCTGTAGAGTTCAATTGGGGGAAGTGACCAGGGCCAAGCTGACTTTTGCCCACCCTGAATGCTGTTTCCAGAGCAGATCTGTTCCACCCTAGGCCAAGAGAGCTCTAGGAGGCCCAGCTCCCAGGGGCACAAGGAAGGGAGAGGTCAGCTTCAGGCCCAGCTAAGAGCCTTTGCCCACGAACACCCCAACTTGCCCTTCCTGATCCCCATAATGCCTGTCAAAGAACAACCTCCCCAAAAAATTGGAGCTGTGGCTCAAAGTGGTAGAGCTCTAACAGTGAACCAAAGAGCTCAGAGACAGGGCCCCCAAGCTTTGAGTTCAAGACCCCCAGCTGACCCTCCCCCATAAAACATAGGTTAGCTAAATGTGAGCTAGTAGGATTTGTGAAGTGTTTCTGAAGAACGGTGATACAGAAGAAAGCACCCTAATTCTAATTACAGCTGAACTTGTGACATACAGCTATGTGCTGAGTCCTTCACAGGGTGCTGTTTTCTGGGTCCTTCCCACATGAGGGTTTTGTGCTGAGTCCTCAAAAAGCATTTTGTGTACTGAGTCATCCCAAAGGGTGCTATGTTCTGAGTCCTTGAGAACAGTGGGCCGTGCTGGGTTTTCCAAAGTGTGCTGTGTGCTGAGTCCATTACACAATGTACTTTATGCTGAGTCCGTCAAAAGGTGCAGTGTGCCAATTCATCCCAAAAGGTGCTATGTGCTGAGCCCTTGAAAAGGGAGGGACAGGTGAATTTTTCAATGGTTTCTGTGGGCTGAGTCTTTTACACAGGGTACTTTTGCTGAGTCCTTCAAAAGAGGCTGTGTGCTGAATCATTCCAATGGTTGCAATGTGCTGCATCCTTGAGAAGAGTGGGACAAGGTGAGTTTTTCGAGTGCTGTATGCCGAGTCTTTTACACACGTTGATCTGTACTGTCCTTCAAATGGTGCTGTGTGCTGAGTCCTTTCACAGGGTGGTATGTGTGAGTCCTTCAAAACTGTGTTATGTGCTGAGTTTTTCAAAGGGTGCTGTGCACTGAATGTTTTACACAAGGTGCTACATACTCAGCCCTTCAAAGAGTGGTGTGTGTGTGGAGTCTTCACACAGGGTGCTATGTGCTGAGTTCTGGAAAAGAGTGTTATGTGCTGGGCTTTTCAAAGCCTGCCATGCACTGTGTCCTATACACTGTGTGCTATGGACTTCCTCCTTCAAAGGGAGCTGTGTGCTGAGTCATCCCAAAGGTTACTATATGCTAAGTCTTTCAAAGGGTGCACTGTGCTGAGTCTTTTATGCAGGGTGCTTTGTGCTAGTTTCTGAAGTGTGCTGTGTGCTGAGTCATCCCAAAGGGTGCTATGTTCTGAGGTAGTTATCCCCAACAATCTCTCTCTCTCTCTCTCTGTCTCTCTCTCTGTCTCTCTCTCTCTCTCTCTCTCACTTTCTCTCTCTCTCACACACACACAGCGGTCACTGTGCACCTGCTTGATGTGTGGAGTAGAGAAGAATGGAGGAGAGTCTACTCCAGAGGTGGAGCTGAGGGGAGATTCGATCTCCCGAGCAATTGCTAGGGTTGGCAGGGAGTGCTGAGCTGAAGTGAGGTTGAAATTCCCATGGCCTGGAAGCCTTAGGGCCCAGTCAGAGCTGCTCTTGTAGTCAAGGGTGGGGGGCTGGGCTGAGGAGAGGAGGGGGTGGGGCCCAGGGGAGGAGGAGGCATGGACCAGGTGGCAGCAGTGGCCAGGGTCTCTCAGTGGTAGGCACGCATGCATGGAGGGGGCTAGGCTGCCCACAAGAGGACTGGAGGCAGAGAGAGAGAGAGAGAGAGAGAGAGAGAGAGAGAGAGAGACAGACAGACAGACAGACAGACAGACAGACAGACAGAGAGACAGAGAGACAGAGAGACAGAGAGAGAGAGAGAGAGCAGAGAGGAGCGAGCACATGCACAAGAGGAAGCAGCTTCAGTGGCTGTCTGAGGTCTCAATTGAAGTGAAGGTCCTGGCCAGGAGCCCAGAGCATATGGAGCTGGCACAGCAGACACATCACCTCAACTTTGGAATTCTTTAAGTTTGATTGGGACAACTGAAATGCCAGTTATTCCAGGGTTTTTTCTTTAAGCTGGCAATTACTACTAATGACTGGGATTATAGGTCAAATTAGATGGAGGATTTCAGCTGCCAAACTATGAGGTTCAAAGCAGCACATGCAGAGTTCCCAAGCCAGATCGTCTCTTGTCATGAATATCATACCATGACTGCCTTCCTCCAGCAGAGGCTGATCCTCCTCTGGCTCTCTCTAATGTGACCACTACAGTGAAGGACAACATGGGAAACAGAGACGGTGACCTCGCATCCCAAGCCTGCCAGCTGTGAGCAGAGATGATTCCCAGCACCTCCACAGGAATCTGAGAGATCCAGAGACCCCAGATGCCTCAAGGATCCTTTCTCTGCAACATGAAACTTGGGGGCCGTATGTGGTGGACCATCCTGTCTGGCCCCAGGGGGAGAAGAGGAGGCCCCTTGAGCCAGGTGTTCACCTCATGGCAACCTCATTCACACCTGAGGGCGGAACTGAGTGGCAAAGTGTGGGTCAGCTGCTGGACAAAGATCTTTGAGAAGAGAGGCATCCAAGAGGCCCCAGAATCCAGCGAGTACATCGTGGCTCACATCCTCAGAGCCAAAACAGTTAAGTGCGGTGGCACCTGGAGGGCAGGACGAGGGACAAAGGAGAACTGTGGTAGAACTACATAGGCTTTGACACCTCCTCCACCAATCCTTCCACTCCCAGGATAATTACCTGAGTTGGATGGGAGTTTTCTATAATATTGTCATAGAGAGATGCTCATTTATTTGTCCAACAAACCGTTACAGTGTGTGTGCCAGGTCCAGGCAATCATAGACGATGAAAGGTTCCAGTGCTGGTTCCACAGCACATGGAGAAATCTTGATTTAAGCTGGATGCCCGTGCTTCACACCTGACATCCTAGCTACTTAGGAGGCTGAGATAGGAGGACTGAGGCTTAATTCCCAGGCAGAATAGCCTGTAAGACTCTTTTTTTTTGGGGGGGGGGGGGTGGGGTCTGGTTGTGGGGCCTGAACTCTGGGCCTGGGCACTGTCCCTCAGCTCTTCAGCTCAAGGCTAGTTCTCTACCACTTGAGCCACAGCGCCACTTCCTTCCTGTTTCTTTTTTCTTATGTGGTGCTGAGGAATCGAACCCAGGGCCTTGAGCATGCAAGGCAAGTGCTCTACCACTGAGCCACCTTCCCAGCCCGCCTGTAAGACTCTTATCTCCAACAAACAACCAAAAAGAAAATGCCAGAAATGGATGAGTGGCTCAAACTGTAGACTGTTGGCCTTGAGTAAAAAGGCTCAGAGACAGCACCCAGGATCTGAGTTCAGGCCCAGAAGTGACACAAAGAAAGGAAAGAGAAAGAGAGGAGGGAAG
This sequence comes from Dipodomys spectabilis, assembly GCF_019054845.1. Classification (NCBI taxonomy): domain Eukaryota; kingdom Metazoa; phylum Chordata; class Mammalia; order Rodentia; family Heteromyidae; genus Dipodomys; species Dipodomys spectabilis. The sequence goes on from NW_024871103.1 coordinate 88,637, forward strand.
GATGGAGGGAGAAAAGGAGGAAAGGAAGGAAGAAGGGAGCATGCAAGCCTTGGTTGAAATCCCTGGATCAAGGGAGCCAACCATTCACAATCTCTGTGGGGACAGTTTCAGAGCCTAAAGCCAGTATGTAGGACAAAGCCACTGACCCCTCAGCAACTTCATGACATCCAGGAGTTGTGTGTTCGCCGACTGCAGAGGGAAACAGCCTCGGGTAGACCTTAGGGCTCAGGATGCGTCACCAAATTTCAGTCTCCGCAAGCCCTCCGAGTTTATTTTCTGGTCAGATAAGAAGAAAGTGTCCAAGGAATAGGGAGGTATAGGCTGAGGGAGTGTCAAGAGGAGGGGGGCAATGGATAAACAGGAAGATGAAGAGGGAGGACCATCCCAGGTCAGGTGTGTCAGGCCATTGGAGCCATGACCTCACCTGACAACCTAGACCATCAGTGATAGAGCCTTCGACCGAGCCACATGGCTGTTAAAAATCCTGGCACTTTGGTTTCACTATTGACAAGCTGGCTGTCATCCGATGCAGGATGCCTGTGTGGTACATCCTTGGGGACTGGGATTATTGCTGGCTCTATCTGAAGATGACACCCCCGGTATTCATTCCTTGACCAGAGACAGACGTGAGTGTGCCACTGGCACAGGACAGCCAGAGAATGAGGGCTGGAGTTAGACCCGTGTTGCCCCGAGACTTCCTCTAGGGAACTCTAGGGCCCTGTGACTGCCATTCTCAGAGGCAGAGTTGGGTCACTTTGCTGGCTCAGCCTTTAGTCCAGATGGCAGATCTGGGATTCAGAGAGGGCTGATTGTAAGTGGGGCAGAGCTGGGTAGAGGCTGGTGGAAAAAACAGAGGCACTGACTCTGAGCAGGGTTGTTTTATTGAGGATACTCACAACCCAGGAACATTCTTGGAATGGATCGGCCCTTTTCTCCCTCCTTAGAGAGAGGGACCGAGAGCCCTCCAGTCTGCATCCCTTGGCCAAGAAATCCTTTCATTCCCATATCTTGTGGTTGGATAACTAGACCTCACCTGCCTGCTCAGTGTCGATGCAGGACAGTGAGATCTTGAGTCCTTGATGAGGTCACGGGATCCTCATTATGAGATTGTACTTGACCATCCTGAATTGGTGCATGGTCAGTCCCACCTAAGACTGCTGTGATCTAGGACATAGAATCCAGACAATCAGAGCAGGATGGGATCTATTCTGTGAGTCTTGAGTATTATTTGTGAGCTTTGAGCTCCTGTGTGCACACCTGCTTCCCTTTCTTGGGTGGGTCTATGCTAGAAAAAGCTTAAAATTAAGGCCTGGGTCTCATCTGTTGTTTTATGCTCAAAGCTAACACTCTGCCATTTGAGCCACAGCTCCACTTGCAAGGTTTTTGGGTATTTAATTGGAGATAAGAGTGCTCATGGACTCTGCTGCCAAGGGTGGCATCCAACTGCAGGCAACAGATCTCAGCCTCCTGAGGGGATAGTATGACAGGAATGGAAAAGCATCTTTGGCCGGGTGCCAGTGGCTAATGGCTGTCATCCTAAGGACTCAGGAGCTGAGATCTGAAGATCACGGTTCAAAGCAAGCTTGGGCAGGAAAGACCCTCAGACTCTTCTCTCCAACAAAGCACCAGAAGATCAGAAGTGGTATTGTGGCTCAAGTAGTAGAGTGCTGGCCTTGAGCTGAGGAGCTCCAGAACAGCACCCAGGCCCAAAGTTCAAGCACCACAACCAACAAAAAGAAAGTACAATATCTTTGCCTGCAAAGGACTGTGGAGGTGTGTGTGTGGGGGGGGGGTTGGGATGGTAGGCATTAGTGCCATGCTCAGTCATTGGTTTAGATGGATTGTCCCAAACTCTTAGTCCATGGCAGCTGATTCTTGAACCCAGGTGAAGCTCTGGGTTGGACGTCAACCATCGGACCTCAGTCTCCTCACGGGAGAGTTGTGAGAAAAATAAGGAACTTATACAGAGGGATCTCCTGAGCAGGGCCAGCCACAAATGGCGCGGCTGTCAGATACGGATGTGAGCAATTCTGTGAGCATATGACAGGAAGTTACTCGGAAAGGGCTCAGATGGGGCCTGTTATTAATTGTGCAACACGTGTGGGATTATGAAACTAAACATGGCTGTCTTTCATTATTACTCTATCCCCATGAGGAAGGGGATCCTTCACTGTAATCAGTTGTGCAGCTGGAGAAAACGTGGCATGGAGAAGCTGGGTGAACTACTCATGACCCCCAGCTGACAGGAAGCTCAGCCTGACTTCTCTGCCATGCTCCTTAGGACAGTGGGTATTATTCAGTCCACTTCTTGTGGTGTGAAGTCCACTTCTTTTCATTCGTGGGGCTTGAATTCTGGGCCTGGATGCTGTCCCCAAGCTCCTCAGGTCAAGGCTAGCACTCTACCTCATGAGACACAATGTCTTTTCCATTTTTCTTGTGGTTCTTTGAGGATAAGAGTCTCACAGATGTTTCTGCCCTGGCCACCCATGAACCATGATCTTCACATCTCAGCCTCCTGTGTAGTTAGGATTATAGGCCTGAGTCACCAGCAACTGGCTTAAGTGTAATTCTGGCCCTCTCTCCCTCTCCCTCTCCGTCTCTGTCTCTGTCTCTCTCTGTCTCTGTCTGTCTGTCTGTCTGTCTGTCTGTCTCTCTCTCCCCCTCCCTCTCTTTCTCTCTCTCTGGAACTGGAACTGTTTGAATGGGTGCTGGAAGAGGTGGCCTAGCATCCCCATGTGGCTGGAACCCAAGGTGGCCCTCTCATTCTGGATGTGGGCTGTGGATCAGGAGCTGTGTCACTAAAGTGTCTTTGGAAAAGGCTAGTCTGAGTTGGCCTTAGGGTGTGTGTGTGTGTGTGTGTGTGTGTGTGTGTGTGTGTGTGTGTGTGTGTGTGTGTGTTGTGTGTAAGTGTCGGGGATACCTACCATCCTCTCTGCGGTGCCTCATCCTCCCAGCAGGAAGTGCATCCAGTATCCTGACCCCAAGGAAGGTGGATGGGGGAGGGTACTTAAGGTCACATCCAGGGGGATGATCCGAATTCTGTCCTATGAATGAAGGCTGGACAGATAAAGGAGAGAAGGAGAGGTTTAGGGGAACATCAAGGGAAGCCCCTTAACTTTGGCTAAAAATACCAGCCAGATCAAAGACTGAATTCATCTTTCTTGGTAGTCAGATAAAATGTGTACACTGTTCATTTATTTTAGTATGATTGTGTGAGTCCTAGGGCTTGGATTCAGGGCCTGGGTGTTATCCCTGAGCTTCTTTTGTTCAAGGCTGAGGCTCTACCCCTTGAGCCACAGCACCATATCTGGCTTTTTTGTGTGTGGGTTGGGGGCGGGACAGGTGGTATATGGGAGATAATAATCTCATGGACTTTCCCGCCCGGGCTGGCTCTGAGTCATGACCATCAGACCTCAGACTCCCGAATAGCCAGGATGATGAGTGGGAGCCTAGAGCTCCTGACCTCCACCATCCATGGGACCACAGGAGCAAGGGAAAGGACACTGTGTATGCAACTTTGTAGTTGGCCCCCATTTGCAGACTGAGCCCTAAGCACTGGTGAGGAAAGCAGGGATCCGAGCCCTGGGACTCCTGCGATAGCGACTGCTACGAGCAGCAGCCAGCTAGCTGGCTGTGGATTTGTGAGCCCACAAGACTTTCATTAGCCCAACTCAACACCCACTGGAGGTGTGCCTGACAGATTCGCACTCTTGTGATACCCGTTTGAGCGGCTGTTACCTGCCATGCCAGTTGCAACTTCTGGCCCTCCTTGCCCCAAACCCGTGGTCTGAGAAGTTGATTACCTGCTCAGATCCACACTGCACCCATGACAGATGCCATTCTGATGACCTAGCCGATGACCTCTGTTCCCCAAGGCTGGAAAATTCTCTGATAATGTGGCCTGCTCTGTAGCAAAGTCTTGCAAATGGGCTGCTCTCAAGACTTGTAGGACACCTAGACATTGGGAGAAACTCAGGGGCCCACTGGAAAATACTCTGGCTAGAGCCAAAGAGTGAGTTCCAAGCAGGCCAGGGGAGTTGGTCATGGGACTGGAACTCTGGGCCTGGGTATGGTCCCCTCAGCTCTTCAGCTTATCGCTTGAGCCACAGTGCCTCTTCCAGTTTGCTGGTGCTTCCTTGGAGATCAAAGTCTCACAGACTTTCCTGCCGGGGCTGGCTTTTAACCAAGCTCCTCAGATTTCAGCCTCCTGAGGAGCTAGGGGGACAGACGTGAGTCACCGGCGCCCAGCTGATCTGGCCATTCACCACAGTGAACTAGGAGCTCCTGACAGTTTTCTTTTCTTTTTTTTTTTTTCTATGTCATTACTGGCCTTGAACTCAGGGTCTGGTTCCAGTCACTTAAGTTTTTCCCTCAAGGTTGGCACTCTACCACTTGAGCAACAGTTCCATTTCTGGCTTTTGGTAGTTCACTGGCAAGAAAAGTCTCACTAACATACCTTTCCTGAGCTGGCTTTGGTCCATGATCTCTGATCCCAGTCTCCTGAGTAGCTAAAGGGAGGGAGCTAATGGTGGCATTGGGGTAGAAACTTTTCTTTTCTTTTCTTTTTTGGAGGGGGGGCTCTGGTCCTGGGGCCTGAACCCTGGGCCTGGGCACTGTCCCTCAGCTCTTCAGCTCAAGGCTAGCACTCTAACACTTGAGCCACATCGACACTTCTGGCTTTTTCCTTTTTGCTTTTGTGGTGCTGAAGAATCGAACTCAGAGCCTCATGGATGCAAGGCAAGTGCTCTACTACTGAGCCACCTTCCCAGCCCAGAAGCTTTGCTTAAGCAAGGGTTCTTCCCTGCATTTGCCCTGACTCCTCAATGTAAAGGAGGCCCAATGGTCAGGAGCTGTGAAAAATAGACTTCCAGCCACAGGAAATGGCTGGGGTCCATGGTGAAAAGCCAAGCTAATCTTCCCCCTGGGCCCCATTCTGGGACTCCACCCTCTTCCAAGCCTGTGACTCAAGTACAAACCTTGACCCAGCCTTGAATGCCCTGCCAGTCTTTTCTGAAGCCACAAAACCTACATTCCACCCACACCACCTGCTCTATACCACACCTCAGGACTTTTGCCTATTCTGTACCTTCTGCCTGAGGCTCTCTGTCCTGTTCCACACCTTAGAACTCCTGTGGAATTTTGGCACTGATTATATCACCTCCTGGAGCAAGTCTTTCCTTCCTTTCTCTCTCTAGAGGTGGAACTTTTGCAGGCTTACTGGCAAATGCTCTATCTTGGTGTGTGTGTGTGTGTGTGTGTGTGTGTGTGTGTGTGAGTGTGTGTGTCTGTGTGTGTGTGTGTATGTGTGTGTGTGTGTTTTCCAGTCCTAGGGTTTGAATTCATGCCGTGGACACTATCCCTGAGCTTTTCTGCTCAAGGGTAGCAGTCTACTACTTGAAACATAGCTCTACTTCTGGGTGTTGAATTGGAGAAAAGTTTTTCATATAGAATTTCCTACTTGTAATTATGATCCTCAGATCTCAGCCTTCTGAGTAGCTGAGATTACAGGGGTGAGCCACAAGTAGCTGCCCTCTATCTCTTACCTATAACCTCAGCCCTCTTGAGTCCCAGAAGAATATGTCTCACCAGGCTCACTTTTTTTTTTGCCAGTCTTGGGGCTTGAACTTAGGGTCTGGGCATGTTCCTTAGATTTTTTTTCCTGAGGGCTAGCCATGATGCCACTTTTGCCTTTTTTCCGTTTCTGTATTACTGAGGAATCGAACTCAGTGCTTCGTGCATGCTAGCTAAGCATTCTACCACTAAGCCACATTCGCAGCCCAAGGCTGACTTTTAACAGTAGTTATGAGGGTGAGATTTATTGGCTTATCCCTTCAGGCATAGAAATTGCTGACTATTTCATATATTTGCCGAGATTTGGAACCAGTCTTTGACTCTGCAATGAGGAATGAGGAATGAGTGAGAGCCACCAGGCCCTAGAGGTCTAGGGATAGAGAATATGGATCCAGAACCTTCCACCACTCCTACAGCCTAGGAACTCTGAGGGCTTGTCCCAGCTTGCTCAAGATGGGTGGGCTGAGCATGGGCAACCTGCTGAATGCCCATCATCCAGACAACATCCTTTCATACACAGAGACATGAAGTTACTGCTGCCTTTTTTATTCGGGGTGGGGGGGGTGGGGAGGCAAGTCTGGGGTTGAACTGTGAGCCTATGCTCTGTCTCTGAGCTCCTTTTGCTCAAGGGTAACACTCTGAAACTTGAGACACAATCCCACTCATTTTTTTTCCTGTGATCTGTTAGAAATAAGAGTGTCACCGATTTTCCTGCCCTGGCTGAATTCAAATTGGCATTCTCTACATTCTCAGCCTCCTGAGGAGCTAGGATTACAGGCAGGAGCTGCTGACACCTGGCTTTCTTTTCTTCTTGTTGTTATTTTTTTAATAGTGACAATCTAAAATATTCATGGTGTCATTCTAATTGTTTGCATTCGAAGTAACTACCCAGGCTTGGAGTTCGAATGCTAGGACTGCTACCTAAAAATGGAGGGAGATCCTGACAAACTCATTCCTACTCATGTGAATGCTAATGGAATGCTATAAAATAATAATTAAATTTGCAGTTAATTCATGACTCTATTTTAGAATGCCACACAAATATTATTGGATTTATTTTCCATTTTAGCACCATGGTATGATTCCTCTAATGGAAGGATATTAACTAATTTTTAATTAATGCTTTTATGTGTATTCAAACATGATACTTCATTAAATGGTGCCATAATGTAATAACAAATAATTGGTAATAATATACATATATATAAATTAATATCCTCACATTCCTTCTCATATATATATATATATATGAGAAGGAATATATATATGTGTGTGTGTGTGTGTGTGTGTGTGTGCGTATGTGTATATATATATATATATATATGTATATACACATACACATATACGTATCTATCAATGTATATATTGGTAACTACTGTGGCTTGATCAAAGGTCCTCAGAATTTCCTGGCAGCTCAGTTTGCTGGAGGCTGGTGTGTTAATACTGTGACTCCATGTATGGATTGGGCATAGCAGGCAGGGAGTTGAAATCCCAGCATGGCCAAAAATTTATTCATGGAGTAAGAAGCCAATTTTGACACATTTTTTTTTCCTTCTCTTAGAAAGTCCTAAGTCTCAGTATGATGTATAATCCGTATGCAAATATATTCTAGGTGATATGATGTAATAAATGAAGTGTTATATGTGTAATAATACCAAATAAATAAGGGTAATAAAGGTCATATGCAGTAAACACATGTATGTAAATAGATACAATATATGAATATTATTTTTTCCAAGTGCTGAGACTTGAGTTCATGCCCTGGGAACTGGTCTGAATTTCTTGTCTTCAAGGATGGTGAGCTTCTCCTTCACCCACAATGTCACAGAGTTACCCAGGCCCTGAGTGTAAATCCCAGGCCTGCCAGAAAAATGGTGCATATTCCAAGCCAGGGCCTTATTATTATTATTTAATTCTTTTTTGACCCAGCACAGGGCTTTAACTTAGGTCTTGGCACCTCTGCCACAACCAACCCAGGGATCCTAGGACCCAAGTTCAAATCTCAGGGCTGGCAAAAATAAAAAACAAAAACAAGGAGAAGCATAAAACTGAGAAGTTCAAGAAAGGGATTTTACTTTTTTTTTCCTTTGGTATTGTGACCATCCTGGGTCTAAATGACAAGGCCCAGAAGTGCACATGACCTTGCATTGCTGATATTTGGCAGGCTATTAGGGAAGCCATAGCCAAAACCGGCAACTTGGGCCTGGAGTTTTAATCCAGGGTCTGTCACTAATGAATGGTGGGAGGTTCTAAGAAATACATTCTGATGATACATCCATACAAATGGATTGTTATAAAAGTAACAAATTAGTAGTGTATGATTTTCATATTATACACAATTATACTACATTGGCTAATTTTCAATTAATACTTTATTATGTATTCAATCATGATACTTAAAAAAGGAAGGAAAAATTTAGTTGCCAATAATTAGTAGTAATAACATATATGCAATTTCATAATATAGAAATTTCCCTTAGTTTATACATATACATCTATCTATCTATCTATCCATCTACCAATCTACACATTTATCTGTTTATACACTTGTTACTCCTGGGGCTCTGTGGTAGACTGCTCCCCAAGTACGTACAAAGCCCTGGGTTCGATTTCTGGCTACCACATGCACAGAAAAATCCGGAAGTTGTGCTGTTGCTCAAGCAGTTGAACACTAGCTTTGAGCATAAAAGCTTCAGGACTGTGTCTAAACCCTTACTCAAGACCCAAGACTGGCACCAAAAAAGAAAAAAAAGAATGGTCTGACCTCAACGATATAAGGATAGGACTGCAAATATCTCATCACAGAGCAAGCTGGGAGTCTGGTGCTGACAGTTGCCATCTAACCTGATTTAGCCAGAGGTAAACTGCTGCAACCTAGCTCCACGGAACCAGATGCTGCTGGCTCACTCACCCTTATCATCCAAGATACTCCGGGGCTGAGATCTAACACTGGTGGTTTTAAAACCCAGCCCTGGCAGGAAGTCTGTGAAACTCTAAGCTGTGGCTCAAAGTGTAAGAGCTCTGGCCTTGAGCTAAAATCTTCGGACAGTAGCCCCAACCTTTGAGTGCAATCTTCGTGGCTAACTTCCCCCTAAAAAAACCTCACCCCATTAAACCATTAGATGTGAAGTTAGTGGAGTTTGTGATGTGTTTCTGAAAAAAAAGGTGATACTGATGAAAACACCCTAATTCTAATGAAAGCTTGTGGGATAGAGCTATGTGATTAGTCCTTCATGAGGTGTTATGTGCTGAGTCCTTCATGTGGTGAATTCTTTCATCTGGTCCTTGTAAGAGCTCCACATGTAAGATGATTGTGCATATGAGAAAGTTGAGGCTCAAATATGTCCCATGTCAGGGCCAAAATTTTGGATGTTCTGAACTCTAATGAGTTGTCTCCTGCAGACAATTGTCTTGGTTTATTTTTTCCGGTTGTAAATGTTGAACTCAGGGCCTAGGCACTGACCTTTCCCTATTGGTTTCATGGCTAGTGTCTTATCACATGGAGCCAACGACCCTTGGCATCTGTAGCTGAGGTCTGTCATCTTGCCTACTCAGGAAGCTGAGATCTAACAATCTGGGTTCAACATTATCCCAGACACAAAAGGTCCCATGAGACTATTATCTCCTATTTACCACTTAGAAACTTAAAGTGGAAGCTGGGAACCGGTGAGTTGCACCTCTCATCCTAGCTACTCAGGAGCCTGAGAGCTGAGGATCAGGGTCCAAAGCCAGCCTAGGCAGGAGATTCCTTGAGACGGTTATCTCCAATGAAACACCAGAAAGCTGAAGGGGCATTGTAGCTCAAGTAGCAGAGTTCTAGATTTGAGCTGAAGAGCTCAGAGACAGCACCCAGGCCCAGACTTCAACTCCTTTAACTTACAAGAAAATAAAGCAAGAAACCTGAAGTGGAGTGCTGGGAATGTGTCTTAGGGGTAGAGTGCCTTGCATATATGAAACCCTTGAATCCTCAGTACCACATCCCTAGGGGGAAAAAAGCCTGAAGTGGCTCTGTGGCTCAAGTGGTAGAGTGCTATCCTCATACAGGAGAAACTCATGTACAATACTCAGGTCCTGAGTTCAAGCTCCAGGACTGGTGCACACACACACACACAAACACACACACACACACACACACACAACACACACACAACACACATGCACACACACACACACACAAACACACACACACAGATAAGGATACCAGAAATGAAACTGTGACACCAAATGGTAAAGCAAAGAGCTTCTGCTCGGAGCTCATGGTCAGCACCCTGGCCCTGTGCTCAACCTCAAAACCTAGCCACCCAGGGCCCAACTAGGAGAGGTCAAAGGTTTCAAAACCTGATGAGCTTCACCAGCCCTAGATGACTGGAAGCATTGTGATATTACACATGTACTTAGATTTACCAAGCTTCTGGAAACCAAGTGAGGCACCATTGCCAATGGTGAATCATTTCATTAGGTTCAGCTCCCCAGTTGTCTGCCAGAAGGACTCTTGAATTAATTGTAGCAGTTTGTTTCAACAATGGGACATAGTCTAACAAAGACAGGATAAGTACAAGGAACTTGGCCTGCCATGGAAGGTGACATAAATGAAGGCTTCCTGTCAAAACAGAGCACTGGGGAGAGAAAGAGCTTGGAGTACAAAGAGGCCTTTATCTCCTGGACTTCAGAGCCCACCCACATTCATCCTCACTAATTGCCCCTGGATGAATTGTTTGTTACACAGTTGTACAGGAGTGAGGCTTTTTGTCTGTCTGTTCCAACAATGAGGCAGACTTCCTCCAGCAGCCTGAGGTGTGGGGAAACACTCAGGCTATACCGGGAACAGTGAGGGGAGCCCCGAACATGCACTGTCTTGAAAGCACTCTCTGTACTATGAAATCATTCTATTCAAAGCAAATTTCCGAACTGGGTGGCTTTCTTCAGAGAGACTCGGGATGTTCACCAATAGAAATGCATGCATGCATACATAGACATATGGAGTTACTGGTTCTATTTTTGTGTGGCAGGTCCTGAGGCTTGAACTGTTAGCCTAGACATTTTCCGTGAGCTCTTTTTGCTAAAGGAAGCATTTTATTGTGTCTTAAACTATGATTACCCTAGGCTTGGGTGCAGCTTTTACACCCACAGATGATCCGGGGATCCTAGGGTCTGAGTTCCACTCCCAAAACTGGCATAAAATCATCAAATCAACACAAATGGAGAAGGAAAAAAAACCAAGAAGTTTTACACAACCGTTTTACCTGTGTTTCCTTTGAACTTGACCATCCTGGGTCTCAATGACTCAGCTTGAAAATAGAACGTGACCTTGCCTGGCTGAATGCTGGTGGGCTGTCAGTGAAGCTCGAGCCCAATTCACAAACCTAGGCCCTGAGTTGGATCCTGGGAATGGCACCTACACACTGCTGAAGATCCTAGAAAACTCATTCCTATGTATAGGAACACTAATAGAATGTTTGAAATGTACTAATTGAATTACTACTTAGCTAGTCATTCTAATATAAGATTGTATGCAATAATACAGGTCATTGATTAATTTAATAATTTATTAAGTCTTCTGCTGTGATTAATGAATGGAGGCATAATTTTAGACCAAATAATTGGTAGTAATAGAATATATGAAAATAAGATATAGACATCACTCTTTATATAGAGTTATACACTAGAATCTACATAAATGTTTATCTGTCTCTGTATACATTTATATATGCATATACACATGTAAATACACACACACTGCAATCTACACATGTATGTGTTTATATATTGGCCACTCTTAGGGCTTGATCTCTAGTCCTCAAATTTGCCGACAACTTCACTTGCATCAGACTGGTGGGATAACATTGACCCATTCATAAATTGGGCCTTCTAGGCCTGGTGTTCAAATGACAGAACTGCCAAAAACCTAATCCTTGTGGAAGAAGCCAACTGTCCTATTTATTTTCCTTATCAGTGAAAGTCCTGGGTCTCAGGAATGATGCATAATACATATACAAATCTATGTCCTATGTAATAGGATGTAAAAAATATTATATGTGTAATCATACTCACTAAAATTCATAATACATAAATATAACACAAAATAAAATGAATAAATACACTAATTGAAATATGCAGTAAACATGTGTATGTAAATATAAATCATGTATTTAAAATGTATACAAGTGGTAGGACATGAAGTCAGGCCCTGGGAGCAGGCCTGACTTTCTTGTCTTCCAGCACGGTGAGCTTCCCCTTACCCCACTATGCTGCAGATTTACCCAACCCTGAGTTCAAATCCCAGGTCTGGCAGAAAAAAAAATGGCATGAATTCCAAACCAAGGAGCCTCAAAATTTTAAAAATATTTTAAATGTATGTATGTATTTTCGTATGTATTTTTATTTTGTCAAAGACAGGGCTTGAACTCAGGTCGTGTCAACTCTGCCTCAGCTTCAATAACTCTAGGCTAGAGTGCAGCCATTGGAACCACAGCCGAACCTGGATTCTGGGCCCAAAGGCTGACAGGAAAAAATAAAATAAAACAAAACAGGAAAAAAAAAACCAGCAACTTGCAGATAGCTGCAGGTTTTACATTTGTTTTCTTTGCAAGGTGACCTTCCTGGGTTTGATTGACATGAAAAGTGCTGGTAACCTGGCATTGCTGAAGGCTGGTGGGCTTCCAGGGAAGCCATTGGCCAACAGGACAAAATAGGCCCTGGGTTTGAAGCTCGGTCCTGACCTTTACCAATGGTGGGAGATCCTAAGCGTCTTGTTCCTATTCATAGGAATACCAATGGAAGTTTATGAATGTCAAGGTTGAATTAGTTGTTCCTGAATGATACTATTATAAAATTAGAGTGATTTTAGGAGGCTGATGGATATTACTGAATATTTTTGACACATTAAAAGAATACTTTTAATTACATGGACACAATAATTCCAGGACAGTGGTTGATTTAATTAATAATTCATTAAGGATGAAAACAATATTAATTACATGGAGGCATAATAAATACCCAAGAATTGGTAGGAATGTAGCATATATAACTGAATATTGTATAGACATTTCTGGCATTCTATAAAGATCTATATTTATTTGTGTACTACCATCTGCATGTCAATCTGTTCTCATTTTCTCAACACCTGGAGCTCGATCTCAGGTGCTGGGAACTACTTGTCAGCTCAATATTCACCAGGCTGGAGTGCTGACAGTCACCCATTCATGCATTGAGCCTTGTAGCCTGTGAGTTCAGATGCCAGCACTCCCAAAAATTGAATCATGGAGTAAGAAGCCTATGGTGACACATGTTTTCCTTTGTTGTGAAAGTCCTGGGTATCAGGTATGAAGTTTCATACATAGGCAAATCTATAACTTCTGTAATAAATGTAATAAATATTCCATGTGTAACAACAGTCAATAAAATAAATGGTAAATAGATGAATAAAACAAAAATAAAATGAATAACTACACTAAGCACAATATGGAGTCAACATATGGGGCTCCATCTCAGGGCCTGGGAACTGCCTAGGAGCTAAATTGGCTAGAGGCTGATGCTCTGAAAATTACCCATTCGTGAACTTCTAAGCCCTGAGTTTAGATTCCAGCACTGCCAAAAATGTATTCTTGGAGTGAGAAGCCGAACATGACACATTTTTTTTTCTTCAAAAGTCCTCGGTGTCAGGTAGGATGTATAATTAGGATGCAAATCTATATGCTATGTAATAGGATGTCATAAATGTAATAAATGTCATAGGTGGAATAATTGTCACTACCATAAATGATGAATGGTTGAATTAGTGAATCATTCTAGATAAAATGAGACACAATAATTATAGGATGTGTATTAAGTTTTATTAATATTTTATTAAGCAATAACAGAATAAAACTTGCATGGAGTCATAATTAAATACCTAATAATTGGTAGTGACACATGATGTATATTTAATTATATATAGACATCTGTCTTATTCTATAAAGTATGTAAATATATGTATGTACCGTGGAGGAGGAACATACAAAGCAACATAGAAATCATCTTATAAATATGTTAGAAACAAATGCGTGAAAAGAAAATAAAACAAAAAAAATTTTGAATACTTATCTTGGGGTTCATTCCACAACATCAAATTATCTGACCTTTACTGCTTTACTGGGACATATACTACTTATTGCAAATAAGGGAAACCATGGAACCTATGTTTCTTTGGGCCTGGCTTACTTCACTTAATATAATTTTTTCCAAGTCTATTGTTAACAAAGATAGCCTGAGGCTCCCTTCACCTGAAGGAGAAAGGTTAATTAGTCATTGTTTAAAGAGGCTGAGAAAAGCCTGACCGTGGTGTAACTCTAACAAATGTTTCAGGTTTCCCCTCATTGCTGGCGTTCCTGGAATGAATGAAGTGGTTTTGTAGCACAATTCCCTGTTAAGTGTGTACATTCTGCCTCCTAATCCTGCAGGCCTGGGTCTCTTCTCCTAGTCTGGATTTTGAAACTGTTTCCTGTCCTTCAAATACAGTGTTACACCGGAGTTCTTCCTGCTAATAGGGCTAGGACTCAGATCCTGAGAACCTCATTTGAACCCAGGATTGGTACATAATGTTTCATTCCTGCTTCTATAGCTTAAGAAGTCTAAGAACATTTAGAGTGCAAATAACATATCACCAAGGGAAACCCAGGAAGCTCTTGAACATCTGACTTTTCAGAAGTGGAAGTCAGAGTCCCATAGACTTTCTGTCCGTGGTTGGTTTCATCCTGTGACCCTCAGACCTCAGTCTCCTGAGCTAGGGTGACAGGCATGAGCTACTGGTGCTCTGCTAGGTTCAAAACTGTAATGTCATGGACAATACAAGTCAACTACTCATCACAATGGGCTTGGGGAGTATATTAACCCTTTCAACATTGGATCTTTCAGAACCCTGTAGGACACAAGGTTATAATGCTACAGTCTGAGAGGCTGGGCATCTTGATCTGCTACACTTTAACCTTGAGCTCTGACTCCAATTCTGGTGTACATCAGCATTCATTTTCCAGAGAATGTTCTCCTATTTAGAAAATAGAAAAAAAGTACTTTAACCCTCTTTTTTTTCCAGTTGTGTGTCTTGAACTCAAACCTGGGCACTGTCCCTGAGCCCTTCATCTCAAGCCGTACACTCTACCACTTGAGCCACAACACCACATAGGTCTTTTGGTGGTTCATTGAAGGTAAGAGTCTAACAGGCTTTCCTTGACTAGGCTGTCTTTGAACTGTAGTCTTCAGATCTCAGCCTCCTGAGAAGCTAGTGTTCCAGTTGTGAGCCACTGGCATCTGGCCTATTGTTTTTGACAGTTATGGGGCTTTATCTTATGGCCTAGGTACTGTATCTAGCTTCGCTTTCTCAAGGCTAGCGCTCTACCACTTTAGCCACTCCATAGCTTCTGGCTTTTTCTTTGTATGTGGCACTGAGGATTCAACCCTGGTATTCATACATGCTGAGCAAGTTCTCTACCACTAAGCCACATTTGTAGCCCCTCCCTTACAATTTTATCCCTCAGCTTGCCTGTCCTCAAGAAAAGGCTTCTGAGTATAAATCGTTTAAAGAAATCCCTATAGGAAAGTGTCCAAATATACAGAAGACACAGCTTATATTTGGGAGGGACTCTAAACATGTGAAGACTGTGGCAAATGCTTCCATTTAATTATGTATCATGTTTCAACACTTAAAAAGTATTAATAAAAAATGAGTCAATGTCCTATATTATTCTGTATAATTTTATAATAGATGTGCAAAATGTATTAAATATTATGTGTACAATAATACTAAATTGGGGCTGGGAAAGTGGCTCAGTGGTAGAGCGCTTGCCTTGAATGCACGAGGTCCTGGGTTTGATTCCTCAGCACCACATAAGCAGAAAAAAAATCCAGAAGTGGTGCTGTGGCTCAAGTGGTAGGGTGCTAGTCTTGAGCTGAAGAGCTGAAGGACAGCGCCCATGTCCAGAGTTCAGGCCCACGACCGGACCCCCCCCAAAAAATAATAATTCTAAATACAATAGACAATAAATAAATGAGTCAAGTAAAAACTAAAATAAATGAATTAAGTAAAAACTAAAATAAATACAAATTCAATAATACAAATCATAATATGTTATAAACATACATACGTAAATATATCATATATTACACATATATAGAAATATTTTTCCATTGCAGGGCCTTCATTCAGACCCTGGTAACTCTAACTTGAATTACTTTTCCTCAAGGACAGTGAGTTTGCTTTCACCCAAGGTGCAAAAATGTTAACTGGATGATGAGATCAAATCCCAGCACTGACCGGAATTCTGGCCCCAGTTCCAAGACAGAGACTTATTTTTTTTTAATGGAAGTAGTTATGCTTATTCAGTTCCATACTGAACATTAAAATAAAAGCAGTGTAGAATTTTGTACATCTATTCAGATGTCTTTCCCTTACCCCCGAACTGCTTCTCTGAGCACTACTTTTTTTCATTTTTTATTGTAAAAATGTTGTATAAAGGGGTTACAGTTAAATGAGCAAAGTAATGAGTATAGTTCCTTTTGAGCATTGTTGTCTCCTTTGTTTTCCACCTACCACCCCTTTCCTCCCATCTCCACATCTATTCCCCCTGCTGAACTCAGTGAGTTAATTTTTTATTGTTGGCTTTACACCGGGTTTGAACTCAAGAAGTGGCAACTCTGCACTTTCCCACACACTGCTACATGTTTACCAAGACCCTGAATTCAAATCCCAGGTTAGGAAATATAACTGGCAGAAATTCCCAACCAGGGATTTTTATTTCTTTTTTAATTTAGTTAAATAATGAATTAATTTTTAATTTATTCTTTATTTTGCGAACAAGGGGCTTGAACTCAGTTAGTGGCAACTCTGCCTCAGTTTCAATCTCCCTAGGCTGGAGTGCAGCCTCTGGACCCATAGCCAATCCTGGGATCCTAAGCCCACAGGGCTTGCAGGAAGAAAAAAAGTAGTATAGAACAAAACGTGGTGAACTGCAGAAGGCTGGGGGTTTTACGTTGTATTCTTTGCAGTGACCATCCTGGGTCTGGATGACACAGTTACAAAGTGGACCTGACTTACCATTGCTGAAGTTGGAGGGCTATCAGGGAAGCCATAGGCCAACCTGTGAACATAGGCCCTGGGTTTAAATCCTGGTCCTACCAATGTCAGGAGATAACAAGAGACTTGTTCCTATGCATAGGAATACCAATTGAAAGAGTAGGTCATGCTTTGTTATAGTCTAAAATTGGATGCAATAATCCTAGGAAGCTGATTGATCCTAATTAATAGTTTATTAACCATGAAAAGAATAATATTCCTTCAATGGTCGTATAATACATGCCTAATAGTTGGTAGGAACGAAGTAGGTGTCATTCAATCATAGATAGACGGTTCTGGTGCTCTTTACCCATATGTATTTATTTGTATACCACCCTCTGCATATCCATGTATCACTGTTTTGGCCAAAGCTGGGGCTGGATGTCAGCACCTGGGAACCACCCGACAGCTTCATTGGCTAGAGGCTGCCATGCTCACACTCATCCATTTATGAATTGGGCCTGCTAGGCACTGAATTCAGATCCCAGCACTCCCAAAAATTTAATCTTGGAATAAGAAGCCGAGTGTGACACATGTTTTCCTTTTCTAGGAGAGTTCTGGGTGTCAGGCATGATGAAGAACATATCTACAAATCTGGATGCTATGTGATAGGATGTAAACAATGTAATAAATGGTAGAGGTGTCATCAGATTCAATAAAATAAATGGTAAATAAATGAATAAAACAAGAAATAAAATGAATAACCACACCAAACACGATATGGACTGAATATCTGTATGGAAGTATAAATCCTATCTTTAAAATGGATATAAGGAGTATGTTTTCCAGGCCGGAGGTTTGAATTCTGGCCTAGGGAACAGGCCTGAATTTCTTGTCTTCAAGAATTGTCAGATTCCCTTCCCTCACAGTGCTGCATATTTACCCGGACCTTGGTTCAAATCCCAGGCCTGGCAGAAAAAATTGCACGAATTCTGAACCAGGGAGCTAAATTTTTTTTTTAATTGTGGCTATTGGGGAAGCCATAGTCCCGCACGGCAACATAGCCCTACAGTTCGAATCCCAGTCATGTCACTTCTGGATTGTGGGGGATCCTAAGAGACTCGTTCCCATCCACAGGAATAACTATGGAATGTTATCAATGTCACGGTTGAATAAGTTGCTCATGAATGATACTCATATAAAATTAGACATCGTGATATCAGTTGGCTGATTTTATTTAATTATCTTATGAAGTATTAAAAATACTAATTCTCACAGGAATGCAATAATTTCAGGACACTAATTTACTTAATAGTTTATTAAGGATGAAAATAATAACATTAATTACATGGAGGCATAATGAATACCCAAGAATTGGTAGGAATATAGTCTCTATAACTGAATAATGTATAGACATCTCTGGCACTCTTTAAACATATATATTTATTAGTGTACTGCAACCTGAATGTCAATCTGTTCATATTTTGTCAAACCCTGGGGCTCTATTTCAGGTCCTGGCAACTGCCTGTCAGCTCAATTTGTCCAAGAATGGCATGCTGACACTCACCCATTCATGAATTTAGCCCTATAGGCCATAAGTTCAAACAATGAATCGTGGAGTAAGAAGCTGATGGTGACACATATTGTCCTTTCCTGTGAAAGTCCTTGGTGTCAGGTATAACTGTAATACATATGCAGACCTATATCCTATGTAATCAATGTAATCAATGTTCTATGTGCTATAATAATCAATAAAATAAACAGTCACTACATGAATGAAATGAAACATAAAATGAATACACTGAATGCAATATGGAGTCAACATACGTGTGTAAATATATATCATATATTTAAAATGTATATGAATAGGATGTTATCTACTGCTGGGGATCGTTTCAGATCTAAGGAGCACACATAAATTTCTTGACATCAAGGAAGCGAGCTTCCCCTACCCACACAGTGCAACAGAGTTACGCAGACCAAGAGTTCCAATCCCAGTTCTGGCAGAAAAAATTGGCACCTTTTTACTATGTGACACCCAATTCTTAGGTATTTCATTATGCCTACATTCAATGAATGTGATTGTTTAAATGCTTCATAAAGTATTGATTGAACTCAATCAGTATCCTATAATAAAATTGTGTATAATTTTATTCTAGAATAATTCAAGAACTGCCTATTCAGTCATAACAAACATCACATTCCACTGGTATTCATATAGATAGAAATGAGATTCTATGGCTCTCCTGCCATTTGGTGGTGGCAGGACCAGGATTCCAACTGTGGGCTCCAGCTCCCACCACTTAAACCTGAGGATAGGGTACTCACTGGTATGTCCAAGAACAGCAAGATCAATGATTAGGCAGGCACCAGTGGCTCTCAGCAGTCCTCCTTGATATTTATAAAGCTGTGATAGGAGGATCATGGTATAATTCACCCTAGTCAGGAAAGTCCTTAAGACCCCTGTCCAACTTTAGTGCCAACAAAGCCAGAAGTAGAGCTGTGTGGCTCCAGTGGTAGAGGGCTAGCCTTGAGCAAAAGCAGCTCAAGGAATGTGCCCAGATCCTGAGTTCAAGGTCCAGGACTGGCAACAAACAGATATATACAACAATCTGTGCAGCCATCCGTCTAAAGCAGGTCACCCTCTTGTACCCAACTGAATTGGACCGAGTTCCCTGGGAAAGGAACTGGGGAAGGCGCTGTCAGCTTGACTCCGCCCATGGTGCTTGCATCACAGAATTCTGGCCACACCCCCATTCTTTCATGGATCTTTCTGATCAATGTGATACAAGAATCATAGCCATGCCCACATTCCATGCTGCCCACCACCAGGATTCCCTCAGTTGGTTGACACTACCACCAGCAGTTGAGGAAGGTAGAGGGGAGCAGGAGACTCGAGGAGACTTTGGATTAGAATAGGAAATTGATGTCCTAGTCAGTGAGTGGGAGAATAGAGGATTTCCCAGAGCCTGGGAATGTGGCCAGCCCATCTTTCCAGTGCTCAGATGTCTGAAACAAGACTCCATGAGAGAGCTGGGGACAAGAAACTACTGCCAGAACACCAGTGGAAGAATCCTCCCATCAGACCTGCAACAATCAAGAAAACAGAGAACATGAAAAAGGGAGGGATCCCAAGACAAACACCACTGGGGAGCGTGATTCAATGGAGGGTCTGGCCAAAGGTGATCCTGATTGCGGGCCTCCCTTGCCTTTTGACACAGTCACAGACACCAGGGTCCAGAGTGTCAATATTCCCGATACCACCAAGGATCTGCAGAGGTGCTAGCGACACGTGATGCCCACCCTGGACTGCAGCAAAAGAAACCAGGCACTCTGTGCCAAGATCCAACCACTGAAGCAGGAAAAGACAGACCTGTGGGATTGACTGGAGAAAGAGAGGGAGAAGATAGCTCCGGTGCACAGAGCACCAAAATCAGAGCTAGAGATCCACAAGCCACCCATACAGTTTGCTTTCAGCAGAAAGCGATTTACAATCTGCACCGGCCCAAGTCAAGCACGCTGCCAATGGCAGAGAAATGGAGCGAGAAGCTCTTGCCAGCTGCCTGCAGGTCTCAAAGTGGCACATGGCAGAGTTGGAAATGGCGGCTTCTGTGGTCACTACTGAACAGAAGGAGATAGAAATGTTCTTCAAACAACTGAAAGATGTGACCTTTCAGCTCTAGGAAAAGACTGAAAGTTTCGACGACCTGGAGCAAGTGAATACAGAGTTGCAGGAGAAGCTGGAAGTGTTCTGGACAGAGAAGAGTAACAGGAAGAACATAATTTGCAAATTCCAACAAGTGCTGGCGAGACATGTGTACTGAAGGGACTATTGGACAACATGAGCTGGATGGTGACCTCCGCAAATCTGAAGAGAGAAACCATCACGGAGGATCTGAGCATTGAGAGGTCTGCATGGAAGGAGGAGGTTCAGTGGCTCACCGACCAGGTAAACCAACTGACAGAGGAGAAGCAGCGAAGGATGAGGCAGGTGCTGGACAAAGAGAATGAGCTGGGGGAACTAAGAAGGAAGCGGCAGAACCATCTCAGGCCAAGCAGCAGTGGCTGGCCCAGGCCTACCACACGCAGGTGGAGTTGAAAAACCTGTAGGAACAACTTCACATCCAGGTCAAGGAAAACCAGAGGCTCTGTCTCCAGAATGCAGAGCAGCAGTAGCAACTATGGAGACTAGAGGAGAAGGTCAAGGATCTGCAGGAGATCCTGGAGATCCCACCTTTGCATGTGTGTGCAACCCATAGCAAGAGGAACAGCTGGCTCTTCTGTGGGATGCTCTCCACAGTGTGAACGGTGAGAAGGAGGAGCTCGTTAGCATCCTGGACTCACATTAGCAGGTGAAGAAACATCTGTTGGAACAGCTAGACTACCCAGAGGAGAAGATAGAGGAATGGAAAGAGGTGGCTGAGAGAGAGAGCCAAGTGGCTTGGGAGCTGCAGGAGTGGCAGGAGCAGTCCCTGGTCAACCTACCAGAGCTCAGAGCCACCTGTGAGCAGCACATTGCCTCCAATATGTGGCTGAATTCTGAGAAGGAGGCCCTGCAATAGCACCTGCAGAGGCAGACCCATCTGCTTTTGCAGCTGAAGCAAGTGCAGGGCCCAACCAACTGGGGGGAACAGATGGTGACCCGAAAGTGGCAGGACACTCTCAAGTGCCTGGAAGTGACCAGACCACAAAAGGAGCACCTGCAGGCCCAACTGAGCCTCCTGGCTTTCCCTGGAGAGGGGAAGGTGTGAGCCCTGGAGAAGCAAAATGTGAGAAGGTGACTCCTCCCAACGTAACCATCGCAAAGTTTGTAGACATGCCCCAGACCTAGAGTGACATGGCTCTGCAAGCACTCTCAAAGGCTGAGATCCACAGGCAGAAACTCCTGATGCAGTAGCAGCGACACTGGTGTAGGTGCCGGGCCCACCAGGCAGCTCAGTGCCAGACAGAGCTGGAGCCACAGGCGCCCTACCCCGTGAGCTTCCACCACAGCAACGGTGGAGATAGGATGTGGCACACGTGGACATCTGAGAAGAAAATCTTCTTCGTTCATAACCTGCATGATGAGGTGGACATCCATAGTCCAGCGGATGAACTCCACCATACATGCAGATAGCTGTTGGCACACATTTGCATCATAGCAGAGTCCATCGTGGCGTGTAAAGAGCAGATGTTTGTCCTGGTTGAGCTGTGTCAGGAGAAAGCTAAGCACGTTTGCCAGCTCTCCTAGGAGAAGATGGAGAAGAAGAGAGAGCTGTGGGAGCTGCTGTTGCTCCTTGCAGGGGAAGGCATGGACAGCATGCTCCAGATGCCAGCACAGGCTGAGCCCCCCGACACCACGGCCACTTCAGATGTTTCAGGCTCCGAAATGGGCGAAAGGAGGGAGGAGCAGAAAGGTTTTGAAGAATTGCAACTTCAAGACAGTTTTGAAACTGCCAAAGGAGAGGTCAGGGTTCCTGACCACGTAGAGGACTCCGCCATGGAGCCCCCATTGCTTTAGGAGCCCTTGTCTTCTTTGCTCAGTCATATTTTCACCTGAGGAGCGTCCCAGAAGAGCCCAGTGGGGAGGTAAAGGCACTGGGGATTAGATAGGAAGTGAATATTTGAGAGGAACACACCCTCTCCGACACACATACACCTGTCCTGTTCTCCCCCCACTCCAGCTGTTAACAGTTCTCACAGGGTGATCACATTTCCCAGTTCTGCCAGCTCTGCTAGTCCATCTAGTTTCCTCATTCTCCCCAAGAATCCACAAAGTCACCTAGAAGCACCTAGGATGGAAGTAGGCAGGACATCCATGTATATAGCATTTAGGACCCTATCAAATTCCCCAACAATGCCCCCAGTCCAGGTCAGACACCCCTCTGGAGGCACCATGACCCCCTGCTTTGTTTTCTCTCCCAGCTCTGAGGAGCCACCTGTCTCGGGACTCCTTCACCCAGCGTCCTGGCCTAGGGTTTTAGTGAATGGGGAGTCAAAGCTGGTTGCTCCCAAGGGGTAGGGTCTGACCCTGGAGAAAGGGCAAGGCAGTGTGGTTCTGCGTTATTAGAGCAATGTTCCCCTTGGGTGGGAGCTCTGGTTCTGACAAGGGAACCCCCAAGCTCAAGCTTGTACATTTCCAAGATGAGGAACCAACTAACTCGGGAGAGACACTTATCTGAGTCTGTGTGTGTGTGAGAGAGAGACAGAGAGAGAGAGAGAAGAGAGAGAGAGAGAGAGAGAGAGAGAGAGAGAGAGAGAGAGAGATCACAGCCTGACTGTGCTCAGGTAAATGATCAGTTGGCAAATGGCAGGTGCTGCATGGATGAGTCTTCTGTCACCGGTTTAGATTTGTGTGTGTGTGTGTGTGTGTGTGTGTGTGTGTGTGTGTGTGTTGGGAGAGTAGGGAGATGAGAACAATGAAAATATATTTAAGTCACCATGTCTAAAAAGAGCAAAAGGGTTTTATTTCTGTGTATGTGTGTGTTTGTTGTTCTTTTTTATGAATACCCAGTACAAGCCCAGCCACAATTTGTTTTCTCCTTCAAAGTTTTATGGCTCCTTTGGGGAAGTTTTCAGTAGATTTCCTTTCCATTTCTTTCCACCTCCCTCTAGCCCTTTTCCATAGCCCACTGTAGCTGCTGGGCCTGTGTGGTTCTCCCATAGGTGGCCTGTGTGAACCGCAGACCAGACTGGACACCTGTCCTTCTGTCTTCAGCCAGAAGGCTCATGAGGTGAGTGTGACCACAGCCACACTCTTCCAGTCAGACACTCTGCTCTCCTGTGTATAGCTGGAACTAATTCAAGGGTTGAGAATGTGTCTGCCAAACATAATTATGGAATGAGATGGAGGGGGTAGGGCAGGGGCTGTGCAGCTAGGAGGGTCTGGGAAGTGGCGAATGGTGTGATATGGCAGATGGTTCGCCACAACAGAGGATGAGAGGGGAACCTTACCCAGGGCATTAATGTTGTCCGTGGACATTTGGGCGGGGGCTCCAGGCCCCCACTGGTGGTGTGGATTCCCTTCTGTGTCAGTGCACTCCTGAGCAGTCCTCCCTGGAGTCCTGTAGACTCAAATCTGTGTTCTGAATAGGCCATTTCCAGCTGGGCAGTGGTAGGCAAGTGCGTTCTCCCTGCTGGAGCCTACGCAGTATGAGGACATGGCAGTTAGCTAGGACTCTCTGAATGCCAGTTTCTGTAGCCTGCTGAAGGGCTGTCTGGAAGGAAAAGGGCCCACTGACTTTGCAACCCTTAAAGTTTGATTGGGAAAAGTGAAATGCCACTTTTTCCAGGGTTTTTTTCTTGAAGTTGGCAATTTCCACTAACACCTGGGATTATGGGTAAAATTAGACCGACCATTTCAGCTGCCAAACAATGATGTTCAAAGCAGCACAGGCAGAGTTCCCAAGCCAGATGCTCTCCTGCTATGAACGTTGTGCCCTGACTGCCTTTCTCAAGCAGCTACTGATTAGCCTCTGGCCCTCTCTAGGTTGACCACCACAGTCAAGGACATCATGGGGAGCAGAGATTGTGACCTCACCTTCCCCAGCCTGCCAGCTCTGAGCAGAGATGATTCCTTGCACCTGTACTGGACTCTGGGAGGTTCAGAGACCCGGGATGCCTCAAGGATCCTTTCTCTGCAACATGAAACTTGGGAACCGGATATGGTGGACCATCCTGTCTGGCCCCAGGGGCGGAAAGGAGGCCCCTTGAGCCAGGCGTTCAGCTCACGGCAAACTTGTTCACACCTGAGTGGGGAATTGAGTGCCACAAAGCTACTCAGCCGCTGGACAGAGATCTTTGGGAAGACAGGCATCCAAGAGGCCTCAGAATCCAGTGAGTACATCGTGGCTTATGTCCTCGGAGTCAAAAAGTTAAGTGCAGTAGCACCAGAAAGGCGGGAAGAGGGAGTAGGGAGAAATGTGGGAGAGCTACATGAGGCTTTGCCCCCACACAAGATGCTTGCCAGAATTGGATGGGACATTTTTGTAGTATTGTCGTAGATAGATGCTCATTTATTTATCCAACAGAGTTACAGTGTTCGCCAGGCTCCAGGGAGTCATAGATGATGAAAATTTCCAGTGCTGGTTCCACAACACATGAAGAAAACTTGGTTTGAGCTGGCTGCTGGTGCTTCATGCCTGTCATCCTAGCTACTTAGGAGGCTGAGATGGGAGGGTTGAGGCTTAAATTCTGGGAAGGAAAGCCTGTAAGACTCTTATCTCCAACTAACTGCCAAAAAGAAAACGCCAGAAGTGGATGTGTGGCTCAATCCGTAGTCTGTTGGCCTTGAGTAAAAAGACTCAGGGGCAGCAACCAGGCTCCGAGTTCAAGGCACAGGAGTCAGAGAAAGAAAGGAAAGAGTGAGAGAGGAGGGAAGGATGGTGGGAGAAAAAGAAGAAAGGAAGGAAGAAAGGAGTATACGAGCCTTGGTTTGGAGTCCTTGTATCAAGGGAGCCAACCATTCACAATCTCTGTGGGGACAGTTTCAGAGCCTAAAGCCAGTATGTAGGACAAAGCCACTGACCCCTCAGCAACTTCATGACATCCAAGAGCTTTGTGGTCACCGACTGCAGAGGGAAGCAGCCTCAGGTAGACCCTAGAGCTCAGAGTGTGTCTCTAGGTTTTGAACATCCCTAGCCCCAACAAGTTTATTTTCTGGTCCAAGAGCTAGGGAGGTTTTGGGGTGAGGGAGTGTCAAGCGGGGCGTGGGGCAAGGCACAAGCAGGAAGATGAAGAGGGAGGACAATCCCAGGTCAGGTGTGTCAGGACATTGGAGCCATGACCTTGCCTGAAACCTAGACCTTTATTGATAGAGCCTTCAACCCAGCCACATGGGTATTAAAAGTCCTGGCACCTTGGGTTCACCATTGACCACCCGGCTGTCATCTGCTGCAGGATGCTTGGGGACTTGGACTTTCCCAAGCTCAATTTGAAGATGACCTTGAGAAGCCTGAGGCCTGGGTGACTCCATCTTGAGTTAATGAGCATCTTCTGAGGTATGAGTTATGCAGCTGACCATGAACCCTACCTGGGAAGAAGCAATTCCCAGGTGACTAGTAACATAAACAATCCTTGGTAAAACCACAGGCAGGCAGGTGCTGGAGGGCTTGGTGAACCAGCAGTCAGGCCACAGGTGGTGTTCGTTTAAGAAAGGAGCTCTGCAGTTTATCATGTATCCTCTTGAGACTCCCCTGTGGTGCAAGCCACAGTTTAAAGAACATCGGGACCCATGACCTAACCAACAACTTGTTTCTGGTCCTTTCCCACTTTGTAGTGCGCCAATCATACTATAGAGTTGTTTTATGATTTTTCCCGTGGTTTATAGTGATATGTTACAAGAAATTATGATGTATGCAAAACTCTGCCTTCCCTAAAAAAGTGTATAAAAAGTGTTGTAACCGTTGGCTTGGTGACGGTCTCTGGTAAGGATTCCTGAATTAGGCTTCACAACACCACCGGTGTTCATTCCTCCACCAGAGACAGAGGTAAGTGTGCCAATGGCACAGGGCAGCCAGGGAATGAGGGCAGGAGTCGGGACCCGTGTATCCCCGAGACTTCCTCTAGGAGCCACTAGGACCCCTTAACTGCCATTCTCAGAGGCATAGGTGGGTCTCTTTTCTGGCTCAGCCTTTAGTCTAGATGGCAGATCTGGGATGCAGAGAGGGCCAACTGAAGGTGGGGAAGGGTTGGGTAGAGGCTGGTGGGAAAACAAGAGGCCCTGGGCTCTGAGCAGGGTTGTTTCTTTGAGGATACTCACAACCCAGGATCATTGCTGGGATGGATCAGCCCTTTTCTCCTTCCTGAGAGAGAGGGACCTAGAGCCCTCCAATCTGCGTCCATTGGCTGAGAAATCCTTTCATTCACACATCCTCTGGTTGGATAACTAGACCTCACATCACTGCCCAGTGTCCAAGCAGGACAATGAGAAATCCTGAGTCTTTGATAAGGTCAGGGGATCCTCAGTATGAGATTGTACTTGAACGTCCTAACTTGGTGCATGGTCTTTCCCATCTAAGACCGCCATGATATAGGACATAGAATATAGAGAATCAGAGCAGGATGGGGTCTGTTCTAGGTGGCTTAAGTATTATGTGTGAGCTTTGAGCTCCTGTGTGGTCATCTGCTTCCTTTTCTTGGGTGGGTGTATGATAGAAAAAGCTTGAAACTAGGGACTGGGTCCTATCCCTTATCTTTGATGCTCAAAGCTAGCACTCTACCATTTGAGCCACAGCTCCACTTCCAACTTTTTTGGGTGTTTAATTGGAGATAAAGAGTTCTCATGGACTTTGCTGCCAAGGGTGGCATCCAACTGTAGTCCTCAGATCTTAGTCTCCTGAGGAGATAGGATGAAAGCATGGAAAAGTATCTTTGGCTGGTGCCAGTAACTCATGGTTGTCATATGAGATACTCAGGAACTGAGATCTGAGGATCACAGTTTAAAGCCAGCCTTGGCAGGAAAGACCCTGTGACTCTTATCTCCATCAAACCGCCAGGAAAATGGAAGTGGTGCTGTGGCTTCCAATTTTCAGTGGTAGACTGCTAATGCTAACTGTCAGGAGACAGTGGTGATGCTGGAGCCTTGAAAAGTGTCTGTGAAGCAGGATTGGGAGGAGAGCATTTGGTAGTGATATCATTTCCAGGGCTCATGAACTAGAACCCTCAAGCATAAGGAATCAGAGTCACATTTTGTTTGTTCATCCCTATCCTGGAATTTGAACGGAGACCCTGGAACTGTCACTGACTTTTTGTTTTTGTTTTTGTTTTTTTTTTGCTCAAGGCTAGTTCTCTACTATTGGAACTATAACTCCACTTCAAAATTTTGGTGTTTAATTGAATATAGATTCTCATTGAATTTCCTATTTGGTCTGGCTTCAACTCTAATCCTCAGGAGGCTGGGAATGTGGCTCAGTGGTAGAGCGCTTGCCTTGAATGCATGAGGCTCTGGGTCGATTCCTCAGCACCACATAAGCAAAAAGAAAAAAAGCCGGAAGTGGCGCTGTGGCTCATGTGGTAGAATGCTAGCCTTGAGCTGAAGAGCTGAGGGACAGCACCCAGGACCAGAGTTCAGGCCCCACGACCAGACTCCCCCCGCCAAAAAGAAAATCTAATCCTCAGATATCAGCCTCCTGAGTAGGTGGGATTCCAGGTTTGAGGCACGTTAACTTGGCTAGAATCACATTGTAACTGTTCTCTATTCTATTTTTTTAGCTCCCTTACCGAAGATTAGATGGCTATATGTCTTTAGGTTCATTTCTTGGTTTTCAATTCTATTCCATTGGTCCTGAGGTCTGTTCTTGTGCCAGTACGAAGCTGTTTTGATTACTATGGCTTTGTAGTAGAGTTTGAAATTTGGTATTGATATTCCTCCAGCACTGTTCTTTCTGTTGAGGAGCGTTTTTGCTATTAGGGATGTTTTATCGTTCCATATGAATTTTTGGATTGCCTCTTCTATTTCCTTGAAGAATGAGGTTGGGATATTGATAGGTATCACATTGAATGTAGATGGACCCATTGCAGCAATCTGAGGTACAGTCGTTATGTGGAAAAACGAACTTTACAACTTTCGCCAGGTGTCGGGTGGGGGTGGGGGGGTGGGGGTGCGGGATGGGAGATGGGAAGGAATGGGAAAAGGAAACAAAGGAGGAGGCAACAATGCTTGATTAGAAATGTCCTCATTACATTGCCCAACTAATTGCAACCCCTCTGTACCCTATTTTCACAATAAAATTTTTTAAAAAGTACTCTCTAGTTTTTTCTGATATGTGTGGCTACCATTTGAGCACATTGGCTGCAGTGGGTAACAAAACAATTAGAACAAAATCAATTGTTTCTCCTTGTAACTTGTAGCATACAATATCTATCTAATTTATTCCTGTCTTCACATCTGTTCTATTTCTTTCTTTTGTACCATTCCTTTCTTGCTTCGTGAGCTTCAGCATGTCAGTGCTGTTTACCTTTTGTGAAGCAAGTCAGGTCCATTCCCCTCATTGGGGTTTTACTTGCTGTTCTCACTCCCTGGAAAACCTGCTCCTGAATAATTGCATGGATGATGGCCTTGCTCTCAGATCAAATGTCTCCTCCTCAGGGATGTCTCTTCTCATCCCTACTGTGAAGTTATTCCCACCACATCACTAACCTCATGCTTGTGATTTACAGAAATTATCATAGTGATTTCTGTTTGTCTTCTCCAGTGTGAAAGCTGCATGGAGGCACTTCACTCACTTTTGTCTCTCCAAAGACAGCAGTAGTCCCTGGTCTTTTAGATCAAAGGAGAATTTTGTGGAATTGAAGCTGATTCAGCTCTGGTAATCTTAGAATCCAGTCAGGACAACTCATCAAGCTGTAGTCTGGTAGCTAGCTGTCATTTCCTCTCATTATTTTTGCCTCTCTGGGTAGCTGAGTCCACTATAGGACAAGATTAGTGCTTGACACCTATTTGTTGCCATGGGAAAGGTGGCTGTGATATCATAGAAGTTAATGGCCTGGGCTGGGAATTTGGCTTAGTGGTAGACTGGTTGCCTACCATGCATAAAACCCTAGGCTCAATGTTTAAGCAGCACACAAACAGAAAAAGAGAAAAGGGTCACTGTAGTTCACGTGGTAGAGAGCTATCCTTGAGCAAAAAAAAGCACAAGGACAGTGCCCACACACTGGGTTCAAGTCCCAAGTCTGGCAAAATAAAAGAAGTAATATATGGCTATTGTTTTTTGAAGCTGTGAGGGGGGACCACCACCACCACCACCTACACCCCCACCTGAGGCACACAAGACAGTGGGGTTCCACACTTAGGAATCTTACTTACTCAGGACGCTGAAATCTAACAATCAAGTTGAAGCCAGTCCAATAGCTCAGCAACCAAACCATCAAACATTCCCTGATATGATCAGACTCAGTGTAGGTGTTTTCATTCTTTCTCTATATCTTTCCTTCCTTTTTTATTTCTTTCTTTCCTTCCTCCTCCCTCCCTCCTTTCCTTCCTTCCTTCCGTCTTTCTTTCTTTCTTTCCTTCCATCCTTCCTTCCTTTCTCCTCCCTCCCTCCCTTCCATTTTTCTTCTTTCTTTCTTTCTTTCTTTCTTTCTTTCTTTCTTCCTTCCTTCCTTTCTTTCTTCCTTCCTTCCTTCCTTTCTTTCTTTCCTCCTTCCTTCCTTCCTTCCTTCCTTCCTTCCTTCCTTCCATCCTTTCTTTCTTTCTTCCTTCCTTTCTTTCTTTCTTTCTTCCTTTCTTTCTTTCCTTCTTTCTTTCTTCCTTTCTTTCTTCCTTCCTTCCTTCCTTTCTTTCTTTCTTTCTTTCTTCCTTTCTTTCTTTCTTTCTTTCTTTCTTTCTTTCTTTCTTTCTTTCTTTCTTTCTTTCTTTCTTTCTTTCTTTCTTTCTTTCTTTCTTTCTTTCTTTCTTTCTTTCTTTCTTTCTTTCATTTTGTTGGTCATGGGGCCTGAATTCTGAACTCTGGGCCTGGGCGCTATCCCTCAGCTCTTCAGCTGAAGGATATTGCTCTACAATTTGAGCCACAGCACCACTTCTAGGTTTTCCTGCTTATGTGGTGCTAAGAAATTGAACTCAGCACCTCATGCTTGCAAGACAATCACTCTACTCCTAAGCCACCTTACCAGCCCTCATTTTATTTTAAAAATAAAAAAATTCAAAACATGCTTGCTTTGATTTCTCATTCAATTTATTGAAACAAAGTATATGTTATTTAAGCTGTTTTAAAAATGTTTTTCTTGTAAAAATATTGTACAGAAGGGTTACAGTTACATGAGTAAGGTAATGAGTACATTTCTTAATGGCATTGTCACCTCCTCCTTTCTTTTTCCCCTACCATTTCTTCCCTCCCCACCTCACCAACTCCTCCCCCGCCCCCGCAATGTTGTAAAGTTTGTTTACAAAATACTGTCTTATACATCTCATTGTTACAATGGGTATTATCCTTATTTAAGTATTAAGTTATTTCCTTTCCTTTCCCCAAATAAAAAATATACATACAAGATGCAGGTCACCAGAAACAAATACAGTGAAAACAGGTGTAATACTGTGTTGGAAGAACATACCAGAGAAATAAAAAAAAAATCGCATAGTACATTATAAATACGTTAAAAACAATAGCAAGATAAAAAAAACCTGTTCCTGTCTTGGGATACATTTCGCTTAACATCACCTTATATTGTCAAATGTATATAGCTTTTGACCCTTTCTGCATGTTCTAGACATATACTAGTTATTGTAAAAAAGGGAAACTATAGGGCTTACGTTTTTGGGGGCCTGGCCTACTTCACTTAATGTAATTTTTTCCAAGTCTTTCTATTTCCTAACAAGTGGGGTTATGTAATTCTTTCTTACGGAGGCGTAGAATTACATTGTGTATATTTTCTTGATCCAATCATCTACTGAGGGGCATCTGGGTTTGTTCTATATCTTAACTATGGTAAATAATTGTGCAATAAGCATGGTTGTGCTGGTAGTTTTAATATAGCCTTGTTTGTGATCATTTGGGTAAATGCCAAAAAGTGGAATTGCTGGGTCATAGGGAAGCTCTATGGAGTCTTTTAAAGATTACCCATATTGCTTTCCAAAGTGGTTGAACAAGTTTACACTCCCACCAACAATGCAGTAGGGTTCCCTTTTGAACACATTCCCTCCAGCATCTGTTATTATTAGATTTCTTGATTATAGCCATTCGAACTGGGGTGAGGTGGTATCTTAATGTTGTTTTGATTTGCATTTGTTTTACGGCTGGAAAAGTTGAGCATTTCTTCATGTGTCTGTTGGCCATTCATATTGCCTCTTCAGAGAAGTTGCTCTTTAAGTCTTTAGCCCACTTATTTATCTGGCAGCTGTTTCTTTGAGGATTTGTTTTTGGGGGATTCAATTTTTTGAATTCTAAATATATTTTAGATATGAAACCCTTGACCCTTTTATTGCTAGTGAAAATCTTCTCCCCGTCTTTTGGCTTTCTATTGATCTTGCTAGCTATGTCCTTTGTCATGAAGAACTCTGCAGTTTGATGCAATCCCATTTGTCCAAGCTTTGTTTAATTTGATGTGTTTCTGGGTCTTTATTAAGAAACTTTCGGCATGTCCCAAAGAGCCTTAGAGTTTCTCCACTTCCTTTCTGTAATGTCTTCAGGGTATCTGCTATGACTCCAAGGTCTTTGATCCATTTGGAGTTGATTCCGATGCAAGGTGTTATATAAGGATCTAGTTTTAGTTTTCTACATATGTGAAACATAGTATATGTTTTATAAGTCTTTGTCCATCTCTCTAGAACCCTCCACAAGTTTATATGTATTTGTAGTTGGGAAGGAAAATAAGATTTAAATCAGGACAGTAGGAGGCTATGGATTTAAGGTTCATTTGAGACCCTTTTGGAAGGAATGTTAACTTTTTCCATCTGATGTCCTACAGATGGTACAGGAATTGAGTAGACTATCATAGGATAGGAGGCTTGTACTGATTTCTTTTGACTTTCTCCTGGGTACAAGGAGGGTGAAGTAGCTATGGGCATGAATCTGTGGAGGCTTTGCAATTAATATCTATTGACTTTGTATTTCTAATTTCTGTTGCCACAGGC
This sequence comes from Dipodomys spectabilis, assembly GCF_019054845.1. Lineage (NCBI taxonomy): Eukaryota > Metazoa > Chordata > Mammalia > Rodentia > Heteromyidae > Dipodomys > Dipodomys spectabilis. Next base: position 120,781 of record NW_024871103.1, read on the forward strand.
CAATGTGTGAAAGGATTTTTCCTTTCCTACTTTAGCTGTAACTAGTTATTTTTCATTTTTTTAAAATTTTATTTTATTGTAAATATTCTATAGAAGGGCTACAGTTGCATGAATAAGGCAATGAGTACATTTCTGGTCTTACCCCTTCCCTGTTTTTTTTTTCTGCTATCCCTTACCACCCCCTCCTCCCATCCCTACCCGAAGTTGTAAAGTTAATTTCCCACATACTGTCTTATGGGTATCATTTTTGCAACAGGTCGTCCTGTGTCCTTGTTTCAGCATTTTGTTATTTCCCTTCCCCTCCCCAAATTAGAAAAATGTATATAAAAGAGGCAAAGTATCAAAGTCAAGTACAGTGACAAAAGTTGATATATCATAGGGGGAAGAATATACAAAGGAAGCCAAAAACTTATATATTTAAAATAACAACAAATTAACCCCAAAATATAGTAACTTGTTTTTATAGAACATTAACCTAAAACTCCCTAGATATATTAAGTTTGGACTATTTCTTTTTTTTTTGCCACTCCTGTGATTTGAATACTGGGCACTCTACCACTTGAGCCTCATAGCAACACTTTGAGCTTTTTCTGAGTAGTATATTTTATATAGAATGTCATAACTTTCCAGCCTACGCAGGTTTCAAGTAATGATCCTTAGATCTCAGCCTCCTGAGTATCTATGAGTACAAGCATGAGCCACCACAACCTGGCTTGAATAATCCCATAGTTTTAACTACAGCTGTTTTCATATCCCCTACCAACCATGCTTTCTGATACCCTTTCTGAAGTTATCTCTAAATAGCTTATGAAGGAGTTTGAGCATTGCTTAATCATTTTTTCACTTTCATTAGTATATACTAGTTGTACATAGTGAGAGGTTTGATGGAGTTAATTCCATAAATGCATATGATGTACTTGCTCACATTCACCCTGCCTTGCAAGTGTGAAGCACCTGAATTCAAGGCCCAGAACCACTGTACACATACAGACATTCACTCACACACACACACACACACACACACACACACACACACACACACACAAACACACACACACACATATACACAGCAGAGCAATTAGCAACGTTATACTGTGGATCAGGAACTGCAAGGAAACATGGGAAAATAGATTGTCTTTTCCCTGTTCCTCTGTCTTCCTCCATTCTCTGCTGTTCCTTAGACCAACTCAAGCCCCACACACCTCACTTCTTTCTACTGTGAACACCCTGTGTCTGGATTCTAGTATGTCATTCATAGGGAGCTGCCATTGCTTGGATAGCTGGTCCTCAAAGTAAGCAGAGGGTCTCAGGTCATTTTTTATTTTTCCATTTGGAGTGTGAATGCAGGCCCTGAGACCATAAATAGCATCTTGAAGTGTATGGACAGCTGTGTTGAGCTACAAGACTCACCTCAGAAAAGGAGCAGAGGAAGTGGGATACAATGTACACAACCGGAACCAATGGACCTATAGGTGACTGATTGTCAATTTGCACATTACTGGAAGGGCACATCCATTTGAAAAGAGGTCTACAACAATTTCAGGGACCAAATGGACAAGTCTGGTAGGAAGCTACTTATGTGTGTGTGTGTGTGTGTGATTGTGTGTGTGTGTGTGTGTGTGTGTGTGTGTGTGTGTGTGTGTGCCTGAAGGGTGGTCTGGAGCCCAGGCATAGGCTGGGTGCTGCCAGACCTTATGCCTTTTTTGCTCCAGGCTAGTGCTATACCAGCTCAGCCACAGCTCCACTGCTGGCTTTTTTGGTAGTTGATTGGAAATGAGAGTTTGATGGACTTTCATACCCAGGAGGCTTCAACTGTGATCTTCAGATCCTACCCTCCAGAGTAGCTAGTATTAAAAGAGTGAGGCACTGGCACCTGTCAGGAAGCCTCTTAAATAGCAGACCAATTCACAGGGAGACAGGAAATGCCTCAATCCAAGAGATGGTGTTGAGTTTTCATGTTTTAAAAGAAAAATTGCACTCAATAGAAAAGTATGAAGTAATATTGAAGCAAAGAAGACAATAAGCTTTCATAAATCTGGGTATGTGAAAGCCCATCTGACATGAGACTTTTATATAAGAATCAGAATAATATCTATGTGGCAACATTGAGACTCACCCATGTGGTCACATATACTGGTTGAAGACCTGTTCTCAAACTGACATGCCTCCAGAAGTCTGAGATTCTGCTCTGTGGAAGATGTTTCCCAGTCACACTGGTAAGTCTCTTAGTTCTGGTTTTCACACTTCTCATCCTTCATTCTTAGTATTAACCAAGTATCTTTTCCAATGCTGCTCCAGAAGATGCTTTCAATGTCACTGTAAGGATTCATCTAATAAGAGAAATATGTTTGAAGAATTTTAATACTTATATTAATAATATCATTACTAATAAAAAGTAATATCCAAGAATGACTTTAAGATCAACAAAACATGATTTGGAGCTGCTATGTGGCTTAGATATTAAAGCTGATAAAAGACATGTATTCCTAGGCCATTATGAATCTGTAGTTATTGCAATCTCACAATAAAATGTTCTTAAGAAAGCAAAAATGTTGATAATATAAGCAACCCAATATTTTTTGAATAAGACAAATACAATGAGGACCTCCTTTGTACTAGTACACACTGGTTCTTGCTCTGAAAAAATCACCTATCTGTTCTGAGAGACAGTCAGGGTTAAAAAGGGACACATGCTTCCAGATGAGTGACCTGGCATTCACTGCCTAAATCCATTCAGGCCAAAAGCCCTATAGCCAATATAGAACAACCTTCAGAACAGTCATCCTGTCTTTCAGGCTCAAGCCTGTAATCCTAGCTCATCAGTAGACTGATGTGTGAACATTGTGGTTCAAAGTCACCCTGGACAGCAAAGTCTGGGAGACTCTCATCTCCAGTTAACCACGAAAAAAGTGGTTAGTGGGAGAGATAAACTGAGAGCAAGGGAAGGGGTGTAATTGTCCCCCCCAAAATGTATTCTTTACCTGATGACAGTTTCATCCAACTTACATAAGGCCCTGGATTCAATTCCTCTGTACCACATAAGCAGAAAGAAACCTGGAAGTCACTCTGTGGCTCAAGTGATAGATCACTAGCTTTGAGCTGAAGAGATGAGGGACAGTGCCCAAGCCCAGAATTCAGGCCCATAACTGACAAAGAAAATATAGAAAAGAAAATAAAAAAGGAAGAGAGTTGCTGCCAGGCTTATCGGCCACGCCTGAAATCCTAGCTATTCATGAAGCTGAGGATCAGTGATTGAAGCCAACTTGGGCAGGAAAGCCTGTACGACTTTTACCTCCAATTATGTACAAGAAGGGTAAACAAAGCAGGAGGCTGTAATGCTTGATAAGAAATGTACTCATTATCTTGCCCTTGTAATTGTAACCCCTCTGTATGTGCACAAAAATAAAAATAAAAAAATAAAAAATAAATAAAAATAAATCTAGAAGTAGATTTGTGGCTCCAGTGGTAAAGCAGTAGCCTTAAAGGGAAAAAATAAACTTCAGGGATAGTGTCCATTTCCTCAGTGCAAGACCCAGAATGGCACAGAAGTTGTGATGCCTTTGTTACAGAAGATTATTGACTGAAACTCTGAACAGGGCATACTAAGTCTGGAATTTTTGTGCACAAACTGTGCACAACCATCATAACTCTTTCACTGTTCTATAGTTGCAGGCTGCATTATCTTCTCGCCATGGAAGAGGCTCCAGTTTTCACTTTCTCTATGGTACCTGCTTCCTTGTCCTCAGCTCTTTACTCACTGACAGCAGCATTTTACCTGAGAACACAAGGAGGAGAATTGGCAAGACCTTGAAAGAATGGAAGTTGCTAGAAGTGGGTGAGATGCTGGAGATAATGCCCAGGAACAGCTAAGCATTTTGATGATGACTGGCCATAGTGAACCAGTCTTTATCAATATGCTGAGGGGCCTTGGACAAGAAGATGAGGCCTCAATGCCTACTGGGGTCATTCAGACTACACAGATATAAGCCAGCTAATCATCTTCTCACTTTCCTAGCATGGAGTTATGGGCCCTGCCTGGAAAGGGGACTCATGCCTAAGCATGGACAGCTATCCACACACCATCCAGTTGTGACCTCTACATTTTTAAGCATTGAGAGCAGTTCAGCACAAATAACATGGAGCATGTCAAAATCATTAAAGGGATGGGAAAGTGGTTCTGTGCTGTATGGACCAAGGCAGTCAGAGATCACCATACAAGTTTCCTTTCAGAGACCCCACTTCTTTTCAGTGGCCAAGAGAACACATGTGAAAACTTCCAGGAAGAGGAGGTATGCATACCCCTATATTTCTAAACTGGACCCTTCACTGCAAGATTTCCCAAAGCTTATGGACACAATAAAACTAAATCTCTCCAAGATCTGGCACTGAAGTCTCTCAGAGACCATTGCCCACATCTGTGAGGAGAGCATAGGAGGTAAAATGGCCTGTCAGGGAGGGGAATAGCCACAGAGGTTTTCCATGACATCTCTGGCATCCAAGATTCAGATAATTTGGGAAAGTTTATGATAGCCTCTTTGGCATGGATGGTGAATCATTGAAGCAGGTCGCACAGAATATGGGAAAGCCAATTGAAGAGTACATGGGTCCCATCAAAGACCCAAGATGTGCAGATCTACCATCAAGAGAGTTGGACATTGTGTTGGATATGTTACATGACAGCCTTTACTAATGGACAGGTCTTGGACACATATTATACTACAGTGACTCTGCTGTCTATTACCACAAATGCATGGAAGAGAGATATAATCTTTATACAGTTGCTGACATCAAAAAATCATCCTAAGGAAGAATCTGATAGACATTATCATCTGATTGTTTGTGGGGATGGCGGAGGGGACTTGTGTATGTGTGGACACTAGGGCTTGAACTTTGGGTCTGGACACTGCCCCTGAGCTTCTTTTGCTCAAGGATTGCACTATAGCTCTTATGTCACAGCACCACTTCCAGCTTTTTTTATTTTTTTTGATCCTCACAAGTATTTACTTACAAGATAAACTTTAATTATTAGGTAATATGCTTTTAAAGATGATATAATATACTACTATGCAAATGCAATAAATAAAAATGGGAAGCAAAAAGACACTCTAAGGACTATCTAGGAGGTTCTTTGAAAGCCATGAAATTATACCTAAAAAAGTGTTATTCGTGACTTAAACAGCAGTGCCAAATTTCTTGTACTGGATAAAAGAATGTAGTCAGTTATTTCTGTTTAAATGTCTAATATTATTTTCTGTTTTTACTGTGTTTGTAATCCATGCTATTAATATTAATAGGAGTAGAGGACTCAAGCTGAGATGTTGAACCTGGAAAAGGTTTGAATGGTTGAACGCCAACTCAATATTACATAGAAAGCTGAGATCTGTCCGTGGAAGGGTTAAAACACAACTCTGGAGAGGGTAAATCTATTGCCCCACATTCACACATGGAGCTTTAAAGTCCTTGAAGCCTGGGAGGTAAAAGAGCTGACAACTTAACCTAGGAGGCTAGATAAAGTAGACCACATGTCTGGACTTTCTCTGGGTTGCAGTATTCTTTCTCAAAACAACAAGGGAGCCAGTGTTTCTCACTCACCGTGTGGCTCTGATTGTAGTATCGATGCTTCATTTTTTCATGTATCCATAGTAACCTTCCCAGTGTGAATTCAAATAAATATGATTGCTTGTGTGACCTGGGGCCCAGGTGCAAGTGAGCCTTGGGATCCCCTGTCCTCACTGATTTTGTTCTTTTTCTCTACACTTGTCTGTGTATTTTTAAATTTTCTTCAGCTTAGTATCCATTTGCACTGTCTTGGGTTGTGATTAGCAATAAATAAGACCATTCTTGAGTGTAAAACATAAAAGGCTTACAAATGTTCTTATCCCAGATAGCTTCAAACCACAATCCTCAAATCTAAGCCTTCTGAGTAGCTAGGATTACAAGCATGAGCCCCTAGCATCCAGCACGCATCTGAAGACTTGATGTCAGTGAGTTCTTTCTTGGGAATGTCTGCACATCTCAGTCCTCTTCAGCTCTGTTCCTTCCTGTTTCTCAAGCAGAGCCAAACAATTTCACTCCTTTGTGTTCAAAATTCTGGAGGTTAGTGAACTGATTTGCCTGCCATGTACTTCCTTTCCATAAATACATTAGTGGGTTTTTCTCCTTACCATTGATTTATTTTATTAAGTAAGTTAACTGGGATCCACACAGAGGTGACATGTCCTTTTCTGGATTGCAAACTGTATACCTAGGTTTTACTTTATCTATAAAGTTAACATTACTAATCTTGTTTGAGGTTTCTTAGTTTTCCCGTATTTATACCTTCTCATCACTCTTCCCCTTGCACAGAGGGAAGAACCATTTGCAATGTTGAAGAGTAAGTTTTTAATCACTCTCTGAAAAGCTTAGTAAATGTATCCTGATTTCCAAGTACTGTGTAACTGGCCCTCAAAGTGTGGTCGTTAATCTCTCCTCAGCTTACACAAATGGCCATGTATATCTAAAAAAAGGCTATAGGAGATGAGTTCAAGAATTAGTTCCTGGTTATCAGTCAGGAATCCTTATTACCTGGTCACTGTGCATAAGTTTTTTTGTTTGTTTTGTTTGAAAAGATCAAGCAGTGCGTACAATTAGTACCAGAATTAGACTTCTACATTTTTTTTAACTCAAGGCTTGCAGGCTCTCTTATTTGAACCACAGATCAACTTCTGTCCCACCCTCTTTTCCTTTGGTGGTAAATAGGACAGAAATGTACCACAGGAACCAAGGACACTACACAGTATCCTCAAATCTGAGGACTGTGGTTCATAGCCAGCCTGGGCAGGAAAATCTATGAGCCTCTTATCTCCAACTAATCAGCAAAAAGGCAGAAGTGGAGCTGTGGCTGAATTCGTACAGAAGCAACCTTGAGCATAAAAAAGTTAAGAAAAAGCTAAGAAAATAAGGCTTAAAAAAGCTAAGTGTAAAACAGATTTAGTACTAAGACAACCACAAAATATATTTTTTAAATAGTGGAAGAGAGCACAGTCTATTAAAAATGATAAAATGACCAAGAAACTGCTGGCTCACACTTGTAATTCTAGGTCATCAAAACACAGATATTGAGGATCACAATTCCAAGCCAGCCTGGACAGGAAAAATCAGTGTGTGTGTGTGTGTGTGTTTGCGTGTGTGTTTGTGTGTGTGTGTGTGTGTGTGTGTGTGTGCGCGCGCGCCTTTCTGGGATAGGAACTACAATTTTTTGCTTGATCATTTCTGGTTTTTTGGAGGTTAATTTGAGATGAGTCTCATGATCTTGCCCATGTAATTGTAACACCTCTATATGGTATTTTCTTAATAAAAAATATGTGAAAAAAAGAGTCTCATGGACTTTCCTTGTCCCCTGACAGTGAATCACAATTAGCACAATTCAGGACGCTGAGGGAGTCTGTATACTTACTTCCTACTAACCACTAAAACCAAAAAGTGAACCAAAGTGAAACTGTGGCTAAAGTTTTAGAGCATGCTATCCTTCAGCAAGATTGGAGAGGCCCTTCAAAACAAGCCAGAGAACCAACAAAATAAACAAATAAATATATGTGAAGAAGAAAAGAGCCAATTAGTTTTTAAAATATGTGGAGAGCTGCAGGAGCCGACCAAAGATGGCACGTTCGCATGGCACGGCCAAGCCAAAGATGGCGCTGGCTTCCGCCTTCCTGATGGCGAGTGCTCTCTGTGAAAAACAACTCCTTATATGGCTATGGCTTGGCTACTGGCTTGCTTCCGTGTTTGCGACCCTATTGGTATATGCTACGTGGCACCTCGGGATTGGCCATCCAGGAGGCTTATAACCGGAGTGCTGGTGCGGGGCGAAAGAGAAGCTAATAATCAAGGTTCCTGAATAAACTGCTTTGAGAAGAACCCCGGGTCGTGTCTTCCTTGCTGGTCGAGGTGGATGCGACAAGTGGTGGCCCGTACAGGGAACTAACTCTATAAGGGATCCAGAACTCTTGGCAGTCAGGGTGGTGCACCGGTAAGTTCCCAGGTAAGTGGGAATCCGTGATTAAAGCGGGCATAATACAGGGCTCTTCTCTGTAGATAAAGAGAGAGCGGAAACCCGGGAAAAAATAAAGGCCTAAAGTGAAAGTAAAAATATAAATATAAAAAATAAAAAAGGGAGTAAAAAAAGATAAAATTTTTATAACTGAGATGGGCGCCGCGACGTCTCATCCAATTTTTCTGGCCCTGAATGAGCTCCTACGCTCAAAAGGACTAAAGTTTAAGAAGGATGTTTTACAGAGTTTCCTTGAAGAATGCAACATTGTAGCTCCTTGGTTCATAGTGTCCGGGAGCCTTACAGTAGCTTCGTGGGAAAAATTAGGGAGGGATTTGGACTTTGCCTATGAACAGGGCACATTAAAGGCAGGAGTCTGCACCATTTAGAAACTGATAAAGGGCTGCCTGGAGGACCAGCGCTGCTGTGAGGTTATAGAAAATGGACAGTCAGCACTGGAGCAGTTACAGGAGGAGAGGCCAGAGAAGGCGATCAGTGAAAAGGGAGACAGTAGACAGGGCAAAAGGGGACAACTATACCCAGATCTGTCTGAGCTAAAATTGGAAAGAGAAAGTTCCAGTGAGTTAGAGGAGGAAGAAGTGAGAAAACTTATTCAACAGATGAAAAGGAGTAGTATAAAAAAGGGAAAACATAAGCTAAGCCAACCTTTGCTTAATGAGGATGTGGAAAGAACTTTTGGTCAGGCCCCTTTAGATGACGTAAAAAGAACTTCCGGTCAAGTCCCCTTAGGTCCTCCTCCATATCAACATGGAGCCAAGGGGCATACGTTTGCCCGGATACTTGGCAGACTGCCCGAGCAGAACTCACCTTCCCAGTTTTTCAAGACGGTAATCAACAGAGATTTCATGAGCCTCTAGAATTTAAAGCAATTAAGTCCCTGGCTGAATCTGTTCGGACATATGGGATTACAGCCTCTTTTACTGTAGCTCAAGTGGAGGCTATAAAGAGATACTGTATGACCCCCTCTGATTGGGCGAGCCTAGCACGGGCATGTTTGAGTCCAGGCCAATACTTGGATTGGAGGGCATTTATGCTGGAATTTTGTAATGAACAGGCAGCCATCAATCAAGCGAACAGACACCAGGCTTTGGATAGATATATGCTCTTAGGACAAGGCCGCTTTGCTAATGTGTGTGGTTTCCCCTTTTGTGTTTTTGATAATTAACAACACCTCTGTATGCTCAGATGATGTGTGTGCTTGTACTAATAAAACCTGTTATTATGCTACCTGCTGGAGTTCTCAGTATCTGTTAGCTATAGTTACACACATTCCGCGTTGGGTGCCTGTGCCAGTAGATGCTTCTCAAGCTGTAACCTTGTTTAGACATAAGAGAGATTTTGGCATCACTGTGGCCATTGTAACTGCTATAGCTGTAGCTGCTGCGGGTGCGACGGCTGCCGCTGTCGCCATGTCACATACTGTGCAGACGGCTCAGACTTTAAATAACCTGTCGGCTACTACAGCCAGAGCTCTGGATTTACAACAAGTGGCCAATGCACAATTAAAAGGAGGACTGATGCTGTTAAATCAAAGGATTGATCTTGTGCAGGAACAGGTTGATATCATGTGGCAGTTGGCTCAGCTGGGATGTATTCAAAAATATGAAGGGCTTTGTATTACTGCTATTCAGTACTATAACTATACCCAGGCAGCAAATTTGTCTAAACAACTGTCAAATTATCTTTTAGGCAACTGGACGGGAGAATTCGACCAATTGATGTTGCAGCTACGATAGGCCATTGTCGCGGTAAACTCCACCCGGATGGATGATGGCCTGTTACGTTTCCTCCTGGATTTTGACAGCTGTGAATCATTTGAAGGAGTGGGCGGAAATAGGCTCCCTTATCGGTATCCTGACATTGGTGATCTTGCTGTGCCTGTGGTACATATGCCGGATTAGGAGCTCACAGCACAGGAGTATGGGTATGGTGGTCCAGGCCTTCACTGCCATTGAGGCCAGACAGTCCCCTCACGCATGGCTTGCCATGTTAAAGGAATAGCACAGGGTGTAAGACAAACGCACTGCACTTGGGCAAACGCACTGCACATGGGAATCACTTCCTGGCATGAGCCCAAGAAGAGCATGTTGGGTTGCAAGTGGGTTGATGCCCAAGGTCCCACCTCTGCAAAAAAGGCATCGGACGGGCCTGGTTGTCACTGGGGAAGGCGGCCCTCAGGCGAAGACCAGTGCAAGGTCCTCTCATTAATGTTTTACACAGAGGCCCAACCTCTACTCTTACCTGTCGCTTAACAAAACAAAAAGGGGGAGCTGTGGAGAGTTGCTGGAGCCGACCAAAGATGGCGCGGCCGCATGGCACGGCCAAGCCGAAGATGGCGCTGGCTTCCGCCTTCCGCCTTCCCGATGGCGAGTGCTCTCTGTGAAAAACAACTCCTTATATGGCTATGGCTTGGCTACTGGCTTGCTTCCGTGTTTGCGACCCTATTGGTATATGCCACGTGGCACCTCGTGATTGGCCATCCAGGAGGCTTATAACCGGAGTGGGGGTGCAGGGCGAAAGAAAAGCTAATAATCAAGGTTCCTGAATAAACTGCTTTGAGAAGAATCCCGGGTCATGTCTTCCTTGCTGGTCTAGGTGGATGCGACAAAAATATACAGTCATACCTTTAATTCATTCTGAAATCTAAAGATCACAGTTCGAAGACAGCCTTTGCAGGAAAGCCCAATTAAATTCTTTTTGAGTGTGCTAGACATGGGTTTGAACTTGAGGGTTTTTGCTCAAGTTTAAAACTATTACTTCCTGTCTCATATGGTTAATTGGAGATGAGACTGATGGACTTTCCAGCTCAGGCTGGCTTCAAACTGTCCAGAACCTTCATCATAAAAGGGTGTTGGATCTTGTCAAATGTTTTTCTGCAGCTATTGAGATAACCATGTGGTTATTATCCTTGCTCCTGTTATGTGATGAATTATATTAATCAATTTGCATATATTGAAGCGGCTTTCCATCCTTGAATTGAATCCTGTTTGATCGTGATGCAAGATTTTTTGGATGAATTTTTGAAGTCGATTGGGCAAAATATCGTTGAGGATTTCTTCATCAATGTTCATCAAAGAAATGGGTCTATAGTTCTCTTTCTTTGATGAGTCCCTGCCTGGTTTTGGGATGAGGGTTATGATGGCTTCATAGAATGAATATGGTAGTGAATTTTCTCTTTCAAATTTATTGAAGAATTGGAGGAGTTGGAGCTCTGCTCTGAAGGCCTTGTAGAACTCCACTATAAATCCATCTGGTCCTGGGCTTTTCTTAGATGGGAGGTCTCTTAGTACAGTTTCTATTTCAATGCTGGATATGGGCCTGTTAAGATGGTTTAACTCATCTTGACTTAGTTTCGGCATGTCAATATTTGCTAGGAAAAGGTCCATTTTTGCCAGGTTCTCAAACTTATTAGCATAAATTTTTGAGAAGTATTCCCTTATAATGTTTTGAATCTTGGTTGTTTCTGTGGTGATGTTTCCATTCTCATCTCTGATTTATTCATTTGGGTGTGTTCTCTTCTTTTTCAGATAAGATTTGCTAATGGTCTCTTTATTTTGTTATTTTTTTCAGAGACCCAACTCTTTGTTTTGTGGATTCTTTCTATGGTTTTTTTGGATTCTAATTCATTTAATTCTGCTTTAATTTTAATTATTTCTTTCCGTCAACTGGATTGGGTTTATCTTGCTGATCTTTTTCAAGGAGGTTCAGATGTCACATTAAACTGTTAGTTTCAGAGCTCTCCAATTTGTTGATATAGGAACTCAGACTATAAACTTGCCCCTGAGTACTGTCTTTGCTGTGTCCCAGCAATGCTGGTAATTTATGTGTTCATTTTTGTTGAATATCATGAACATTTAAATTTCCTTTCTAATCTCTTCCATGACCCACTGGTGATTCAGCAGTGTGTTGTTAAGCCTACATGTGTTACCAGACTTTCTTTGGTGGCTTTTGGTGTTGAGTTCTAATTTTATTCCCTTGTGGTCAGAGAGAATGCAAGGTATAACTTCAATGTTTCTGAATTTGGACAAGTTTGCTTTGTAACCTAAAATGTGGTCTATTGTGGAAAATGTTCCATGTGCTGCTTAGAAAAACGTGTATTCTGATGCTGTTGGGTGAAATACTCGGTAGATGTCTGTTAAATGTAGTTGATCTCTGCAGTTGTTTAGGTCTGTGATTTCTCTGTTGAGTTTTTGCCGAGTTGATCTAGTGTGGAAAGTGGTGTGTTAAAGTCCTCAACAATTAATGTCTTTGGATCTATGTGAGATTTGAGGGAAAGTAGTGTTTCTTGGATAAATTTGGGTGCTCTTGTGCTTGGCAAATAGATAATTAGAATTGTAATATCCTCCCAAAGGAGAGATTCCTTAATTAGCATGTAGCAACCTTCTTTATCTCTTCTCACTAATTTTAATTTAAAGTCTATTTTATCTGATATTAGGATTGCAACTCCTGCTTCTTCATGAGGGCTCTTTGCTTGGTAGATTGTGTTCCAGCCTTTCATATTGAAAATGTGTTTGTTTTTATGGGCAAGATGTGACTCCTAAAGACAGCAGATAGTAGGATCTTGCTTTTTCATCCAACTAGACAGTCTATGTCACTTAATTGGAGAGTTAAGTCCGTTAAGATTGAGAGATAGTATTGAGAGGTTTTTGGGAGTTCCTGCCATTTTATCCACCTTCTTTGGTGTTACAACAACTGGGTTCTTCCTATGATTCCTAGATTCACAGTTTGGATGCAGTTTCTTGGCCTTTATTGTTGTCTTGTTGGTTTTCTATGTGTAGGACATCTTTTAGAATCTTTTGTATGGCTGGTTTGGTCGAGATATATTGTTTCAATTTTTCTTTGCTATAAAAATCTTTGTTTTTATTGACCAAGTGACAGATGTGCCATCTTGGCATCTTGAGAGCTCAGCTGCTGTTTCCCACCAACTTGATTTTGTACCCCTTCAACTTGATTCTTTGTGTATATGCCTATGTGTGTATGTCTGTGTCTGTGTAAACTTGTTATCTGGCATTGTTTTCAGGTTATTTCTTAAATTGTCTGAGATTCCTGAAGTGTGTTTAGTTTGGATTAGTAGTTCAGTGAAAGCCAGTCTACCTGCAGTCCAGATCCAGTCCATCTCCTCCAACCTGGAAGACAGGCCTCACTCCTGACTAGACCATCCTGACTACCTCCACCATGGTAAAAGTAGACTGGAGTCTTGTTAGTTTCCATCTCATGCAGCTGATTTCCTGGTGAAAAATTACTTTGGATTTGTAAAAGCTAAGGCTCTTTGTGTAACGTTGATTAAGTTAAGAATTGTTAGGGTTATCGGAAGGAAAGCAATACTATACCTGTGCTAAAATTCTCATCACATCCAATGAGGTTTGTCATTTCAGAATATGTGTTGGTCAATTCTTGATAAAAAAAACAGGTAAGCTCTACTTATTCTAGTTGATCTCCTTGTTGCTTTAATTGGAAATAATAAAGAGCTTTCATGGCAAAAATTGCAGTTCAAAGCCAGCCCTGGCTGAAAAATCACTAAGACTCTATCTCCCAACTAACCTGCATAGATTCAGGCTGGAAGCATGGCTCAAGACTACCATCTCTAACCAGCAAACACTGCAAATGATACTGTAACTCAATGTGGTTGAGTGCTGACCTTGAGCAGAAGTGCTCAGGGACAGTGCCCAGGCCTTGAGTTAAAACCTCCTTGAATAAAAACTAGGACAAGCCATCCCAGCAACAAGCACCTAGACTCAGCCAGTCTGGGGAACAAGGGACCATGGAGAGGAGTAAGAGATGATGTCACATCAGCAACTTTGTGCCTGCCCTTTCAAAATTAACCAGAGCTGGGAGGTCAGTAGAATAAGAAGCCTGCCCATCCAATGTCTATACCTGTCTACCTATTAACTGAACTGGAATTTATATTCTTGCCTTTGTCACCAGACTTCTCTACATAGTCGCCAGATGTCAGAAGTAGCTAGGGACATTTCTACCAACATTTTTATCCCCAAGTCCTTCCTCTTGCCATTTATTTGCTCTCTAGTATTTTTTTTCCGGCCCCTCAATGCTCATGAGACTTTTCCAGACTTCAACTAAGGACTCACGCCAACAACGGACAGCTGCTGCTCACTGCCTTCTCTGGGAGAGTACCAAATTCCAGTCTTTTACCACTATTGTTGACGCCCCTTGTCAGCAGGAAGGAACCAGAGAGAATCCGCACCCTATTTCATGATTATTAAAAGACTGGAATGTATGGTCTCCTCCTGGATAGCTAGCAGACTTCACTCTCCTTGCAGCAAAGTCTCCACCCAGTACCTGCATTACCTAGGCACCTGGGGCACCTGGAAGAGGTCACATCTGCATCCGCTGAGGTCACATCTGAATTTGATGTGGCCACACCTTTCTCTGCCTATACCCTAGATAAGGCCTAGCCCAGGCCCAGAAGCCCTCTCTCTGCTCTTTTCTAGCTCTTTTCTCTCTCTTTCCTAGCTCTCTATCTCTTTCCCAGGCCTTTCTGAGCCATGTGAAGTGCCACCCTAGCCTGGTCCCAGCAGGTCTACTGAATAAACCTAGCCCTTACCTGAAAAAAAAATCCTTCGTTTTTATTTGACCTTCGGTTTTGAAGGAGAGTTGGGTACAGTATTCTTGGTTCATAATTGTTTGTCTTTAGGGCATGGCGTACATCTTTCCAGGCTCTTGTTGCTTTGATTGGCTCTGCTGAGAAATCTGAGGTGATTCTATGTGGTTTCCCTTTATAGGTGATTGCTCTTTTTTCCTTGACAGTTTTAAGGATCTTTTCCTTGGTTTGAATTGATCCTGTGTGGATTATAATGTGACGGTGGGATGTCCTATTCTGGTCTGTTCTATTTGGAGTTCTAAAAGCATCTTGTATCTGAATAGGCCTATCTCTTTGCATGTTTAGGAAGTTCTCTGCTAAGATCTTGTTAAACAAATTTCTTAGACCATTATGTTCTGTCTCTAGATGCTCCTCTATACCCATTATCCTCAGATTAGGCCTGCTGATGGTGTCTTCCAAATGTTGAATAGCTCTATCATATTTCTTGGATTTGTGTTGAATGGCTGTATGTTCTTTCTCTGTAATATCTAGGCTGTCTTCAATCCCCGAGATTCCATCTTCTGCATGGCCTAACCTACTATCAAGACTTTCTACTTTTTTAAAAATTTCTTTTCCTTCTAGTTAATCAGCTTCGATGGCTTCAAATTCCTTTTTGGGATTTTGTTTTAGATCTTGTATGAACTTCTTTACTTCCTTAATTTGGTTCTTAGTGTTTATTCTCAAATTACTTAGTTGATGGGTTGTGGTTTCCTTGGACTCCCATTCCTTCTGTTGGGATCCATTCAGTATTCCCTTTGTGGTCTCCCTAACTTTTTTCAGCTCTCTGTTTATGGTTTCCTTTTTTTTTTTTTTTTTGCTTTTGAATGATTCAAATTTATTACATACATTATCTGGGAAATTCCAGTAACTTATTTACATGTAGGATTCAATTAAAAGCCAAAAATAATTAGAAAGAAATATTTCAATTCTAATTATTTTATGAAGCAATAAGATTTTTTTTTTTTTAGGTCCGGGAGTGGGGCCTGAACTCTAGGCCTGGGCACTGTCTCTCAGCTCTTCAGCTCAAGGCTAGCACTCTACCACTTGAGCCACAGCGCCACTTCTGGCTTTTTTCTTTTTGCTTATGTGGTGCTGAGGAATGAAACCCAGGACCTCAGGCATGCAAGGCAAACGCTCTACCACTGAGCCAACTTCCCAGCCCCAGCAATAAGATTTTTTAAAGATGACCAAAGTATATGTACATCATTACTAAAATGGAAACCAATTATACTTAATGTAAAAAAAAAAGTTTGGCTGCTTCTTTCTTTTTTTATTATTTTATTTTATTTTTTTTGAACACACTGTACAGAGGGGTTACAATTACATGGGCAGGATAATGCATACATTTCTTATCAAGCATTGCAGCCTCCTCCTTTGTATACCCTTCACATCCCTTCCCAGCCTCCCCTCCCACCACCCAATCCTCCCTGCCTCCCCCCCCCCACTACCCCCCCCTCACTCCCCACGCACCAACATTGTAAAGCTCGTTTTCTACATGACAACTTGTAATTCTAATTGTTGCAACCGGTCCACCTGTATCCTTAAACTACTTGTTTTTCCCCATCTACTCTACAAGTTATAATGACATCAAATATAGTGAAAGCAGGGGTTATACTGTGGGGGAGGAACATACAAAGCAACAAAGAGATAATCTTATAAATGCGTTAGAAACAAATGCATGAAAGAAAAAAAAACATTAAAATACATATCTAAGGATTCATTTTCCTAACATCACAATATCTGACCTTTTCCACTTGTCTCATACATTACTAGATATTGCAAATAACGGAAACCATGGGACCTACGTTTCTTTGGGCCTGGCTTACTTCACTTAATAAAATTTTTATTAATTTTTATTAAACTTAATAAAAGTTTTTCCATTTCCTAACAAATGGGGCAGTGTCATTCTTTCTGATGGAGGCATAGAATTCCATTGTGTATATATACCACATTGTCTTGATCCATTCATCTACTGAGGGGCATCTGGGCTGGTTCCATATCTTAGCTATGGTAAATAATGCTGCAATAAACATAGTTGTGCTGGGAGCTTTAGTGTGATCTTGTTTGTAAACATTTGGGTAAATGCCCAAAAGTGGGATTGCTGGGTCATAGGGGAGCTCTATGTGAAGTCTTTTGAAGAACCTCCATACTGCTTTCCAAAGTGGTTGAACAAGTTTACATTCCCACCAACAGTGAAGTAAGGTTCCCTTCTGTCCACATCCCCTCCAGCATCTGTTGTTGTTAGAGTTCTTCATTTTTGCCATTCTAAGTGGGGTGAGGTGGTATCTCAATGTTGTTTTGATTTGCATTTCTTTTATGGCTAGGGAAGTTGAGCATTTCTTCATGTGTCTATTGGCCATCCTTCTTTCTTCTTCAGAGAAGTTTCTCTTTAAGTCTTTAGCCCACTTATTTATTGGGCAGTTGTTTCTTTGAGGATTTGTTGTTGGGGGATTTAATTTTTAGAGTTCCACGTATATTTTAGATATGAGACCTTTGTCCGTTGTATGGCTAATGAAGATCTTCTCCCAATCCGTGGGCTTTCTATTGATCTTGCTAGCTATGTCCTTTGCCATGCAGAAGCTCTGCAACTTCATGCAATCCCATTCGTCCAACCTTTCTTTGATTTGTTGTGTTTCTGGGTCTCTATTAAGACAATTTTGGCCTGGTCCAAGAAGACCTAGGGTTTCTCCTATTCCATTCTGTAATGTTTTCAGAGTGTCTGCTTTGACTCCGAGGTCTTTGTTCCATTTGGAGTTGATTCTGGTACAGGGTGATATATAAGGATCTAGCTTTAGTTATCTACAAGTAGTTAACCAAGTTTGCCAGCACCGTTTCCTGAAGAGGCTGTCTTTCTTCCATTCTATTTTTTAGCTCCCTTATGGAAGATTAGATGGCTATAGGTCTGTAGGTTCATTTCTGTGTTTTCAATTCTATTCCATTGGTCCTGAGGTCTGTTCTTGTGCCAGTACCAAGCTCTTTTGATTACTATGGCTTTATAGTAGAATTTGAAATTTGCTATTGATATTCCTCCAGCAGTGTTCTTTCTGTTGAGGAGCGTTTTTGCTATTAGGGTTCTTTTATTGTCCCATATGAATTTTTGGATTGCCTCTTCTATTTCCTTGAAGAATGACGTTGGAATTTTGATAGGTATCAACTTGAATTTGTACATAGCCTTGGGAAGTACTGCCATTTCCACGATGTTGATCTATCCAATACAGGTGATGGGTTGTGGTTTCTTTGGGCTCCCATTCCTTCTGTTGGGTTCCATTCAGTATTCCCTTTGTGGTCTCCCTAACTATTTTCAGCTCTCTGTTTATGGATCCCATGAATGCCTTTAGTGATCTTTCTGTATTCTCATCCTGCTCTCTCAATTCCTGTATTACTCTTTGATTAGCTTCCTCATGTTCACGCCATTCCTGTAGTTTTCTTTAAGTGTTCTCTGCCTGCTCACGCCATTCCTGACTTTCGCTTTGACTGATATCAGCCTGCTCATGCCATTCCTTCATTTATCTTTGAGAGTTCTCAAGCAGCTCACGCAATTCCTATATGATTCTTTGAGTAGATTCCTCTGGCTCATGATATTCCTGTATTGACCTTTGGTTTGCCTCCTCTCTCTCCCTATCACGCTCATACAAAGTCCTTTACAGGTAACTTGTGGAGGAGAAGGGGAAAAACCAGTTGTTTAAGGACACAAGTGGACCTGTTGCAACAATGAGAAGTACAAGTTGTCATGTCCAACACGAGCTTTACAACGTCGGTGCGGAGGGGAGGGGGGGGAAGGGAGGGAAGGAGAAGGATTGGGATTGGGGGGGAGGGGGGAGGCTGGGAAGGGATGTGAAGGGTAAACCAAAGGAGGAGGCTGCAATGCTTGGTAAGAAATGTACGCATTATCCTGCCCATGTAATTGGAACCCTTCTATAAAGTATGTTCACAAATAAAATAAAATTAAATTAAAAAGAAAAAAGGTACAAAAAAAGATTTCTTTGATTTTTTTGGGGGATGGGAAGATCCTGTATCTCTCTTGTGTCCATAAACCAGTCTCTTGTTGGTCTTTGTGTTGTTTGAATTTTCTGTGCCTTGGTTGGTTTCTTAAGTCAGTTTGTTTGAGCAGGCAGAAAAATGCTCTGCTTTACCCAGGATTTTGTGATTGTCCTCCCAGGCTAGTTCAATGGGAAGGAGATCTGATTTGAGTATCACAAAAGAGGGAGATGGCTGTTTCTTCTAGTTTGGAGATGTTGTGATGAGGCTAGGTTCTGGGTGATTAATAATTTTAATGTTACCATTGTGCATGCAGCCATACCAAAATTTTGAACAAATAAAGAAACAACAACAACAAAACATATCAGGTAGTTTGACTATGTGCTTATAACTAATTATTGAATAGCTTTTTTAAGCATTCCAAATTCTTAAGCATTATGAATTAAATTACTCTCTCTCCGTAACTACACACAAATATTTAAGAGTTGGAACACAATTTTTTCAAGTAATATACTATAAATGTTACCATAATATCATGTGTATATCTAAAATTCCCTTGAAAATAAAAATTATACTTTCTATTGAAATATTATTTATTTTATTCTAGGAAACTTTAAGAAAAATAGACTGTATCATTCAAATGAAAAAGGTTAAAAATAGAAGCAAAAAATTTTAGAGGTTAGAGGAAGTCTGTCTTCAGAAAAATATATATATATACATACATATATTATATGTTACGTGTGGAAAGACATACAATTTTAGAGATTATTTGTCATCGGAAATATGTACATATATCTAAGTTCATGTGTAGAACAATGTACATTATAGTGAAACAAAAATCTTTTTTCTTAATTTTTATTTTTTTATTGTGAAAATACTGTACAAAGGGGTTACAATTACATGGCCAAGATAATGAGTACATTTCTTATCAAGCATTGTAGCCTCCTCCTTTGTTTCCCCTTCCCGTCCCTTCCCATCCACCTCCCGCCCCCCTACTCAGTCCTCCCCACTACCCCCCCCCCCACCCGCACCAAAGTTGTAAAGTTCATTTTTCAACATAATGATTTGTACATCTCATTGTTGCAATGGTTCCACCTGTATCCCTATTTAAACTATTTGTTTTTCCACTTCCTCTCCACAAATTATACTGACATCAAATACAGTGAAAGCAGGGATTATACTGTGGGAGAGCGACATACAAAGCAACAGAGAAATAATCTTATAAGTGTGTTAGAAAAAGTCGCATGGATGAAAAAACGTTTGAATACATATCTTAGGGATCATTAGCATGGGAGGTTTTTCCACTTTATTTACCATAGCTAAGATATGGAAACAACCCAGATTCCCCTCAGTAGATGAATGGATGAAGAAAATGTGGTATATCTACACAATGGAATTTTATGCCTCCATCAGAAAGAATGACATTGCCTCATTTCTTAGGAAATGGAAAGACTTGGAAAAAATTATATTAAGTAAAGTAAGCCAGGTCCAAAGAAACATAGGTCCCATGGTTTCCCGTATTTGCAATAACTAGTATACATCTGAGACAAGCAGAAACGGTCAGATAAGTTGATGTTAGGTGAAATTAACCCCAAGATAAGTATCCAAATGATTATTTTATTTAATGCGATTGTTTCTAACATATTTATCAGATGATTTCTTTGTTACTTTGTTTGTCCCTCCCCCACGGTATAACCCCTGCTTTCACTGTATTTGATGTCAGTATAATTTGTATAGGGGAATGGGAAAAACAAATCGTTTAAATAGGATACAGGTGGGCCCATTACAACAATGAGATGTACAAGTCATTATGGAGAAATACAAACTTTACAGCTTTGGCGGGGCTGGGGGTGCTGAGAGATGGCAAGGGATGGGAAGGGGAAACAAAGGAAGAGGAAACAATCCTTGATAAAGAATGTACTCATTATCTTGCCCATTTAATTGTAACCCCGTTATACGGTTTTTTCACAATAAAAGTAAGTATGTAAGTAAATAAATAAATAAATAAATAAAGCAATGCTATAGTCTGGATCTTAAGTGTCCACATAACACCTATATTTGAAAGATTCAGCCCTTAGCTTCTCAGAGATGGTGCAAATGAGAATGTAAGGCCTAGTGGGAGGTCTTCTGGTTATTTAGGGTGTGTCTTGGAGATCTTCTGGTTATCTAGGTGGTATCCTTGAAGTAAGAAATAGGACCTCAGATTTTTCTTGACCATGAATAGTTTTCCTACACCATACACCCATCAAGTCATCCCCAACCTCCACATACAAGTCCTTAACACAATAGGTCTGCCTGATTATGGATTGGTACCTCAAAATTTTTGAGCCAAAATAAGCCTTACTTTTTCTGGTGTCTATCTCAAAATTTATTATAGCAACCAATAATTAAGTAACTCAAGCACAATTGTAGAGAAGTCCGCAAAATATTTTCAAAATCTTGTATTCATGACATCTCTACTAAAGACAGATTACTGTCTGGTGTGTATATATTTATAACTTACCTATGCCTCAATGGAACACCTTGAGCACACACCCACTTTGCAGATTGGTGACTAGCACACTGAGTGAACATGGCATTTGATTACTTTCTCAGCCACTGCTTAGCTATATTTCAGAAAGCTTTGCAGAGTGAAAAGCAGATTGTAGGGGGAGAAGCAGATAAAAAGCTGATAACCAGAACCAAAGCTCCAATAAAATAAAAACTACCACTGGACACTGGTGGCTCAGATCTGTATTCCTAGCTACTCAGGAGTCTGAGATCTTGAGGATCGTGGTTCAAAACCAGCCCAGGCAGGAAACTCTGTGAGACTCTTATCTCCAATAAAAACCACCAGAAAACCAGAAGTGGTGCTGCAGTTCAAGTGGTAGAGTGCTAGCCTTGAGCTGAAGAGCTGAAGGATGTTGCCCAGGCCCAGAGTTCAAGCCCCAACACCGACCAAAACAAAACAAAACAAAGCAAAACAAAAAACCCTACATTTGCTCACTACCCAGCAGGCTCACCACAAATGGGTGCCTACATTTTCAGAATAAAAAATGGGAGATGCTTATAATTCAAATGTTAAACAGAAAATAACAAAAAAATCTTGAGAATTGAAAGCAGGCCTCTCATGGAAAAGAATGAAATAGAAAAGTTAGAATATAAGCACTATCTGAGTTAACATAAAGCTTCTTGCTTTTTAAGACTTTTTAACCTTGTTGGCACAATCTATAGTCTATATTCCGTAAGTAGTTTTGCTTACAATCATTTATGTAAAAGATATTAAAGGTAAACAAGAACACTCTAGGACTCGAGCAAGAAGCAGCTAGATGGAGAACAGGAAAGGTGAATGTGATAGAGATGAAGATGATTGAAATGCATTATATAAAGTGTGAGAGTGGCCATAAAAAGAGAAGGGAAGAGTGATCAAATTCTGTTTTTATAATACACTTTGTATGCATGGAAGCATCAGTTAAAATCCCTTTGTATAATTAATGTACAATATTAACTTGTGTTTTTCCAAAGCTATCCCAAATAAGAAGTTAAGTGTATCAGAGCAGTTGTTGGCAATATCTTGGTATCTTCTCCTATATAACACCTCATATCCCAACTCGAAAGGAACCCAGTAAGGCATAATCTACTTCTGTAGAAGAATGTGCTACTGACAGGAAGCCAAACAAGCATGTTGAACAGGCAGTCTACCATTGGCTCTCACTCATCACAATTTCGGGATCATAAACTTTCTTGCTCAGACAAACTTTCAAACTAGACAAAACCAATACATCTGGGCAAAGTTTGTCAGAAAAACAATCTTAATTTCTTGTAAGATAACAGCTATCCTTTAAAAGGCAGTTCATATGTCAAGTACTTTGGCAGAAAAGATTCTAACTCCTACAGTTCTGCCTTCTTTTATCTGTTCTTCAAACCTGGTCAGCTTTAATAGACTTTCCCATTCAGCAGTATACAAAGGGAAAATATTTAAGAAATGGGTGTTGTTTCCTGTATGAATGAGGGCAGTTTACAAAACAAACACAGGCATTGCTATGAAAACGAATACTAGAGGCAAATATGGATTGCAGCATTCCTTTGTCTTCAAAAATATTGATAAACAAGCTAGGAAATTGTTTACTTTTTTGCCAGCCTTCAATATTTGTAAGGCCTTTGTGCAGCATTGGTTTCTAATCACCACGGAGACAATTCCCTTTCCAGCTAACATACCTAGAGCTAGCCTTTCCATGACATCCTACTAGTGGCATTCAGTTGTTTTGTTATTGCCTTGATGGTGTATAATTATCAAGGCTCTGCTGATAAATCGAATCCAATCTACATAAGTCTAACCCAATCTACATTTTATAGGTATTACCAGTTTAAAGCTGGAAATAAAATAGCAGGTCTTGGTGAGGAACACTTTGGAAGACTCCAATAACATCTACATAAATATGAGGGTTGGAAGACCTTCTGGGGATGAGATCTTTCTTCTTACGTGGTTAGCATTTTCTCAACCTGACCAGTCCAAACAGCTTGAGCGAAATGGGTGTATGTTGAAACAAAGTGCAGTTTCCAACCCAGTTGGCCAGTAAGTTCTTCAACACTGGTCCTCTGCAATACCAGTCACCTTTCTAGGACTTAAATAATAAAGTTGTTTTTGGATTCTATTTTGTCCTTTGATGATCAAACCTTGCTCATAAAAGTTGGTGGATTTGAGCTGACCGGTAAGTATTGGGCCTGGCTCAACTGAGATGTGGTTCCCACCTTTTCAATTACCCTGGAAGATCCAGGGAGTTTATCTTTATAAAAAGGAAAGTTCTTACATGTCCAGGATGATCTTTTCTGGCTCTTTAAGTTCTGACAGTCATGCTTGATAAGGTCTGACATCAGCCCTCCCATTGAATATTTTGTTGGTTTTACACAATTGCTTAGATGGTAAATCATGCCCCCCTCCACCCACATTCCTCACCCAAGGCTGTTTGAAACATTTTTTTTCAGTAGTGGGGCCTGAAGTCTGGGCCTGGGCACTATCCCTCAGCCCTTCAGCTCAAGATTAGTGCCCTACCACTTGAGCCACTACACCATTTCCGGCTTTTTCTGTTTATGTGGTGCTGAGAAATCGAACCTAGTGCCTCATGCATGCACAGCTAACACTCTACCACTGAGCTACCTTCCCAGCCTTTGAAACAATCTTGACTGGCTTAATATATAACTATTCCCAAAACATGTACTCATCATTCCTGTTTCCTCTATTTGCTGGTCTTTAAAACCTTCAAACATAAATAACATACTTTTCAATAAAATATCCAGGAAAAAGTAATCCTATATGAAGTTTTTTATACAGTAGTCATAAAAAGAAGTTTTTAGACTTGGAACATTGTAAATAACAACTTCAAGAGCCTTTCGCTACTCAGTTAATTAGTGAATGCCTGTAACAGATCCTTCTGAATATATTTACACAGAGACAGGCATCTAGAGGATTTAGTATACCAAATGCACATAATAATTAGAGCACAAAAATAAAAATCAGGCTTAACAAATATTTTCATATCTTTCCCCACATTCTCCCAAAAAGACAGCAATATTATGTATGTCTTATGGAACCTTCTTAGCTCCAATTTTCCTGGGCTTCCTAGGTTTAGAATTTAGAACTGTGTTTCTTGTTTACTGCTTTTCTCAATTCCCTTATTAGAGATTTTTTCAGAGCTGACTCTGTCTCCAACTTTTCATTCTTCCCAGCTGGACAAATGAAGCGGCACATCAAGACTCTTAGAGACAAAGAATTGAAGAGTCTGAATCTAAGACTCTTCTCTCATACACAGTCCCTTCAAGCAAAACCACCAAAGCAGTATTTATAGTTTCATATTTTTTCTACTAAGGCCAATGCATGAGATTGCTTGCTTCTGAGGGTACCTGTTTGGGCTACTTCCTGATGTTGTGGATTAACTTTACATCTCAGGTCCATTTTCAGCTACAAAGTATGGCAGGTTTAGCCCATCCAGGAGTTTGGCTCAACAGGGCAGCTGGATGTGTCTCTTCTGGTGGGATTCATAGAGTCCCTCATGAATGGCATGGAAGATCTGTGTTGGAAATACCGAGGGAAATTAAGGTATCCTACCAACACCAATTCAGCCAGGCAACATTTACTCCTGCAGAAGGCATCCTGTCTGTCGCATCTCCAAGTTAAATAAGCACACCACTGCCTCCTACGAATTTGAAATTTGGGATCGTCTTTCATGGTGGCTCAAAATTTTGACCCCATTCACACTAGTCAAAAGCATTAATAATCAACCAAATCAAGAACACCTGGCCATAGTAAAAGAAAAATAACCAACTTTTACCCAGCTGGTGTTCTACCACTAGTGCCATGCCCTCTAGCCTCTAGCACTTCTCCAAAATAGCATTGGTAAAGTTGTGAATACCTTTACAAGGGCAGTGCTCATATCAGTCAACCACTTCATGATTTACCTTCTACAATTCTCCCATGTGATTTTACTTTCTTTTCTTCCAACCTAGTAAGCACTGACTTTCCTATCCAGCAGTATCCAATAGGATATTTTCGTTAAAAAAATGTTTGGTTAAGTTTTTGAGTCACTGAACAAAACTTATACAAGCGATAATGCACCCATCCACACATTACTCTGAAAACAATTACTAAAGAGGTAAATATTGACATAATGACTCATTTTTAAAATGCTTGTTCCATCATCAACCTAGTAACGAGATCTGCCATGACACATAGACACAGAACCTTTTTTTAAAGTGACTCTGGGTTGGTCTTGGGTTTGATCTCATGCTCTGGGCATTGTCACAGAGCATTTTTGCTCAAGGCTACCACATTAGCCACAACTCCAGAAGTATCTTTTTGCAGGTTAATTGGAAATAAAAGTCTCCTCTTTCCTGCTTGCGTTGCCTTCAAACACAAATCCTCAGAACTCAGCCAACTGAACATCTAGGATTACACTCAACTTCATCTCAGTTTTTAGGTTACTTGTTTGCCAGTGTTCAATCCTTGTAAGTCTTTCTGTAGCATTGGCTTCCAACCACGACACAGATTCCCTTTCAATTATATTTATTCTCTTTTGTATTACGTTTATTGTAAAATACTGCAGAGGAGTTAGTGACATGAGCAAGGTAAAGCGTACATTTCCTATCAAGCATTGTTACCTCCTCCTTTGTTTTCCCCCTACCATCCCTAACCTCCCAGCTCCACAACTACACTATACAGACCCCACCACCCCCTCCTAAATTGTAAAGTTTGTATTTCAACAGTGTCTTGTGCATCTCATTGTTACAATAGGTCAACCCATATCCCTATTTAAGCATTTTGTTTTTCCCCTCTTTTCCTCCCCAAATTAGAGAAGTGTATATACAAGATGCAGGGCACCAACATCAAACACAATGGAAACAGGGGTTATACCGTGGTGGTGGTGATGGGGAATACAAGGAAACAAAAATCACAAGGAACATTATAAATATGTTAGAAACAATAGCAAGAATGAAAAAACCACTTATTTCCATATCTTGGGGTTCATTTCTCACACCATCATCTTATCTGACCTAATTTTTTCTATTCAATCCTCCCAGTGATTCCTAGTTAGTTTTCCATGGTGGCATTTCCAACTAACAAACCCTGATGATAAATAAAAGCACTAATGGGCATAATTCGATTGTGGAGATCATAGATTGTGGAGATCAACAGAATAAAAGTAATTTGAGCTGCTGTTTCTGGTTTCTAGTTTTCAGCTCTTTGGGAAATTTTCAGGGGCCCTTAAATAACACAGTTGTAAATATGAAGTTTGAATGAGCACCTAACTCTGAAGTCTCTCCTTACTTAATTTATGTGTTTGAGAATGGTCAGGTGCGGGTTAGCCAATTGACACAAAGCACAGATTCCATTCCAGTTGGCCAGTAACCTTTCCAATAGTGGTCTTCTGAAATACCACCAGACATTTCCCCTGGCTATTGGTACTTATTGCTCATCTCAAAGGGTTGGCCTTCACTACATCCAGGTAAATTTCCCAGAAATGTCAAATTTTCCCCAGGTATAGTTGACCGTGAAAGAATGAAGCTGGTCAGTTTCAGGGTTTTTGAAATAGACTCTTTCTTTTGATAAGAGCAACAGTGTATTCTAAGTTGTCTCATATCATATTGTGCTGACCTATCATGAATTTCATGCCCATCGGTTTGAGCCCCATGACAGCACAAAGAGGACCTTTTGTGTGGCCTCCCTACCACACAGTCATAGCAGTACTCAGTATGTGGACAGAATCACCACAATATTTACCTCACTTATCCAGTAACAATTTCAATCTGGCTAGACTGAAAATTGGAAGTCATACAGAGTGTCTGCTCCATGACTGAATTTGCAATCATATTGTAGCATTAACTAGAGGGTCCATTGAGGCCCTGGAAATAAGCAAGGTCACATTAAGGGCATTAAGACTGTTTGGAGTTCCCTAAGCAGGATATTATCACAAGTCAATACCTGACAAACATTAGACATTTATCTGGGCATTATGAAACTGAATGATGATTTTGACCAATTTGATCACTAACACCCTCCTTATTAGAAGGCAATCCCTCTCCCACTAGAAGGGGAACTTGCATTCCTGCTAGATAGAAATCTACCAAACTCCTTCCTTCTTGGTAGGAAACCCTCTGTTTCTCTTGGTAGGAAACCCTTTATGTGTAGCTTGCCTTTTTTTCTTTTTTGGTCAGTCTTGGGACTGAACTCTGGGCCTAGACACTGTTCCTCTGCTCTTCAGCTCAAGGATAGCGCTCTACCACTTGAGCCACAGCACTGCTTCCTGCTTTTTCTGCTTATGTGTTGCTGAGGAATCGAACCCAGAGGCTCAAGCATGCAAGGCAAACACTCTACCGCTGAGCCACTTTCTCAGCCCTTTATCTGAGTTTTTAGTTCACTCACTTGCCAATGTGGAATTCTTCTAAGGCCTTTTTGCAGCTTTGCCTCCAATCACCACACAAACTCTACCCTTTACAGATAAGGTTTCTAGAATTAATTTTCCAATGCCATCCGACTAGAGCATTTAATTTATGGGTTTAAAAAATCTTTTAGTATAATTAACAAATCTCTGTTGATCTTGTTCTACTCTACATTTTATTTTGGCCAGTCCTGTTGCTCCCTGAGCTTCTTTTGCTCAAAGCTAGCACTCTACCAGTTGAGACCCAGTGCCACTTCCAGCCTTTTCTGTTTATGTGGTGCTGAGGAATAAAACCCAGGGCTTCATGCATGCTAGGCAAACAATTTAAACTAAGCCATATTCCTAGCCTCCAAACTACATTTTATTTATACTAATTATACTAATTTATTTATACTAATTATACTGATTCATATGCTTCTATCTGGGGCCTAGCTTGAATTTTTGGAAACTTTTGGGGGAGGATCCTGAATAGTACCTATGTACTATTGAAATACAATAAGAAATATGAAATATGAATGAACCTCTAGGGAAGGGGTCTCTCCTAACTAGTATAAAATGTTTGAGAATGGACAGGTGGATGAATTGCTAGGATGTAAGTGATGGTAAATTGAACCAAAACACAGGTTCTACTCTAGTTGGCCAGGAAGGTCTCCAGCACTGGTGCTCCACAATACCATCAGATATTTTCCCTGGGAAGTGGACCACTTGTTTTTCTGGTCTCTGTGCCACACAATCTTAACAGTAATGGTGGGCAGAATATTTAATCCATTTCTCACAAGCATTAATTTTTGTTAGTCCTAGGACTTGAACTCTGGGCCTGGGAGCTGTCCTTGAGCACTTCAGCTCAAAGTGAAACCCCTACTACTTCAGCCACAGCGCCACTTCCAGTTTTCTGGCGGTCAATTGGAGGTAAGAGTCTCAAGGACTATTCTGCCTGGCTGACTTTGAACCCCAATCCTCAGATCATGAGTAGCTAGGAATTCAGGTGCAAGCCACTGGCTCCCGACTTTGGACTTGAATTGCAAGTCTACCCAGAGAGTCTGCTTCTGAAATTGAGGTTGCAATGTCATATATCCTTAGATCAGCTAGAGGATCAATCCAGGCTTCAGAGTCAAAGTGGGCAGCTAAAGGAGTTTAGTGAGTAGAACTTTTTTGAATTCCCCTTTCAGGATATAAGATTTAAAAACACACACATGCAAGAACGTATGCATAACAAGTTTTCGTTTGGACAAGTGCACATTATGGAGCTCAATAATGAATATCATCCATTAAATAATAAATAGTGTTCTCAGACCTTTTTGACCATTCTCCCAATGGATTAACAGAATCCTGTCCTTGGATCATTTTTCTTGGGTTCTTTTTTTTTTTTTTTGGTCTGGTCATGGGGCCTGAACTCTGGGCCTGGGCACTGTTCCTCAGCTCTTCAGCTCAAGGCTAACACTCTACCATGAGCCACAGCGCCACTTCCGGCTTTTTTTTCTTATGTGGTGCTGAGGAATCGAACCCAGGGCCTCGAGCATGCAAGGCAAGTGCTCTACCACTGAGCCATCTTCTCAGCCCTTTTCTTGGGTTCTTTAGGCCTAGAGTTCTTATCCCCCATTTTAGCAAGTCTCTTGTGATTTTCTGACGCACTTAATCATCCCTATTGTACGTTTCTTGTGCACCCCTCTCATACTCAACTCTCCCCATACTGGAGATTTCTAAAAAATGGCTTCCTCCAGCTCCCAAATTTTTATTCTTGGGTCAGAGAATGAAAACACAAATCAAGACTCATGTTCTATTTGTGCTTAAGGCTCACTTAGCCCATGAAAATCCCAAACAACAAGGTAATAGGCTCGAGTCCAATTTTTCCTCTCATAGCCAATGCATGAGGTTGCTTGTTATTTGTGTTCTTCCTTGGGCCCTTGCCTGACATTGCTGATACGCTTTCCATCATTAACCATAATGGATGGTGTTTAACCCAACCTTGAGCTACTTCAACAAGGCAAAATGAGTTTCCTACTGAGGGGCTCCCCGCATTCCCCTTGCATGACAACTCCCCAAATTGTTCGACTACTCTCACAGTGTAATCCAATATCCCAAGAAAGATCACCAACTTGAAAGGAACTTAGCACGGCAAAGTTTAGTTCTGTTCAAGGGCTTGTTATTGACAGGAAGCCAATTAAACAACCACTCTTAGTAGTAATTCTGCCCAGGTTTTACCCATATTGAGTTACTAATTCTGGTATTGATCATAAGTTGTGTTCACAAACTTGCTCAATTGTCTCTTTTGTAGTTCAGCTGGCCAGTTTGAAAGGGGTCAACAGTTTCAGAGCACTCCACTAAACCAGGACAACCAGACCAGAAATTGCTAGAAAATTCTTGTTCAGCAGGTGCACTGTGGATTAAACTATGCCTTAAGTCCCTAGAATGATTTTAGTTACAGGATAAACTTTACTTAAAATAGCTTTTTGTAAGATGATGGCTACCCTTAGTTAATGCTTTCCCTCAAGCAATCACATTCAGAGAAAAAAGATTCTCCTACACAGTCCATTTTCAGACAGAATTTATTACCAGCAGCTCCCTCTTTGGAATGGAGGCTTACGAGCTTCCAGGTAAAAACAACTTATTCATATATTGCCTTGACTCCATTAGGCAAATTCACCTCGCAAGTGGTTATGAAACCAACAGCTATGTGTGGCTGCTTCATCACAAAGAACCGGTCTTGTACCTCTGCTCCTACTGCTAATAGAAAGAGGAAAGTCTGCTCTCTCTGGAGGCACACAGCTGGAGGACACATATTGAACCCTGAGCACAGATTGGGCTGCAGCATTTTCAGAGCCATAGATGAATCAGTCAGATCCCAGCTTCTTGGCTGACCACAAGGCACAATTCTGATGCCACATTTCTGAGGCAAAGCAGTTCTAAGCTGCTAAGACACTATGGTAGGAAGAGGCCTGAGGGAGAATTCTTAGTGGGAAGGAGAAGGTGAAAGTTTGGATTTAGATTTTAGAAAATGCAAGCCACTTTCTGAATTCTTGATGTAGCGAGCAGATCAACATGTTTTCTAGCCCTCTAGTTGCAAAGGATGAGAACACTGCCCACAACTTACACTCAATCCCTCCTGCTTGGCAGTCTTCAATTCGCTCTTACAGGAGTTAAGCAGTTTCTAAGACAGAAAAAGGTCAGTAAACCTGATCTAGCTGGTGAGGAAAGCATATCTTTCGGCTTTAGAATAGATAAAATTATATGTCAGAACAAGAGGAAGAAAAGAAATCACATTCTACAGAATTTAACTTCTTAAACATACTAGCCTCTGCATTAAGTTTTCATTGTTAGATTTATAGAAGAAAAAAAAGAAATGCTGATAATTTCTGGACCCTTTGCTACCCTAGTACTGGGTTCTTGTTGTTTTCGTTTTGTTTTGTTTTCCTAATTGTTTTTAATGTTATTTTTTGTGCCTCCTCTTTGTTTCCCCTTCCCATCCTTTCCCATCTGCCTCCATCTCCCACCTTTCCTCCTCGCCCCTCCTGCTGTGCCAAAATTGAAAAGTCCTTTTTTCGACATAACATCTTGTACATCTCATTGCTAATTCTTTTAGAGATTGTAATAAGAAGACTTGAGCCAATGCAGACATTAGCTTGGTTCAAATTAATTTGAAACCACACCATCTAAGTTATCAAATTCTAAATCTAGTCTCAAACCTGAAGACCAAGGCTTCCCTCCAACCAACATCTTCAGAATAGCAGTATTGTCTATGTCTGGCCTTTGTTTTCTTTAAAGAATTCGAGAGCAGAAAAGTTTTTAAAGCCCGTCTCCTTCAAACAGAAAACAGAGCAGTACAACAGACTCCTCATCAAAGTGAAAACAGAGCAGTGAAACAGACTCCTCAGGGAAAAGAGGAACAAGAGCTGGTTGGAAGGGGCCCACATCCGTCAGGTACATGTAGAGCCCTTTGTCTCTGCTCCTTAGGGCGTGTTCCTGGATTGACTGGTCAATGGGTGGGCTTGTGCTACGTGGAGTTTCATATTTGGTTTCCCAGTCTCAAAGCATAAGGATGGAATTTTCCTTATTGGATGCCCCATCTCAGAGCACAAGTGCGGAAAACACTTTTGATTGGATGGGAAGTAAAGGGACACTCCCCAGACCATAGTCAGAAACAGTGCATGTGTTAGCTCTTAAAGCTTGATGGGAGCAAGGTGTGTATTTTTTGCTGTGTCATTCAGCCACGCCTGGTTGGAACCTGTTCTAACCATCATCTTTTATCCATAACTACCTAGCTGAAGTGATTTAACTCCCTCTGAGTGGCACATCTCCACTTGTCACTCACAGGGCACTGTACCTTGTGGTGTCCCATGAAACACTATGATGACAAAGAGATTGGCTGTCTACATTGCTGTTTTGAAGCAACAAAGCCCTCTGACTTAAAATTGCACACTTACTTTGAATGCAATTTGATTTCTATTTGCAGAAGGCAAATTCAGTTCTGGTTTGAGCCAACATAGTAAGATACCTTTAGCAAATCTAGGGCAGAGAAATAAATGGACTGTATTTCTAAAGTCCGTTGAAGTAGGAGCCACCATTCCCAGAGTGCATGTATTATCTTCATAGTCCTATATTTTGATGTGGGAAGTAATTTCTCCAGAAGGTACATTCTGAGCTGCATTCAGGCAAAAGATCATATTTGTGCATCTGAAAGCATATACCTAGGAGTCTAAACTGCAGATGACGCAAGCTCTTAGTAGCAGAACAATATGTTCAATATATAACTGGTAATGACATTTTGATGAACAAATGAAAGAAAAATGATAAAAGGAGTGATATCGATCAAGGTCTTTCTATTGATTCAGAAAAGAAGAGTGGATATTATGGTAGGCACCTGAGATGTTTTGCTATGTATATCGAGGGCTCTAGACCTAATATGTAATATTTTACTATTTTTCATAGGGAATAGACGATGCATTTTATTTGCAATTAGAAACTACTTTCAAGTATAAGAAAAAGAGGAAGGTACCTTATATGTTACATATGTTATAATATATTGAAAATGTGTATTATAACATCCAAATTACAGCAAATTTACAATGTATTTTGACAAAAGGTGTTTTTTTTTTCCTTGAGCCAACTCCCATTACAATAAAAAACAATCTCACCGCACTCTATGGAGGGAAGCCAGGAGGAGGGATGAGTGGGAAACAGAACAACATACAACCAAGAGGCCCATCAGCTGCACTGCTCATAGAAGGAAAAGAACTAAGCAATCCAAAAACACTGATAGGAAGGGAGGAATAAGAGTGAAAGAAGGAATAGCCTACATTAAGCATAAGGCAAGAAATGTAAACATTACCTGATGTGTAATAATAATTTGTATTGTCAAAGCTCATAGAATTCACAAACTTTATTGACCATGAAAATGATAATTTTCCTTGTGTAGTTTAAAACATTTTTATGACTTTAACTAATTATCATGCTTCCACAATACTGTGAAGTATATGAGTAAAATGTAATTACTTATCTCAATTTAAAAAAAAAAAACAGTGGGAGAAAGGTTGGTTTAAGAAGGATGGGTGATAATATTGTCAGCCCCCTTGTATTCATAGGCTGTTTTGTAGAATGGGAACTTGTTTATGCAAATGCTTAAAGATAATAAAAATAAAAACATGTTTAAACAAATGGCCTTACACACTTAAGTAAGATATAATTTTGAACTCAGGTTTGGTGAATGCTGGCAATTTTGTTTTCCCAGCCTGTGGTTGTTTTTTTTTTTTTTTTTCCTTTTTATCCATATTTGTGTTCAAACACAAACAACTTAGAATTTATTATCTTTTATAAACACTGTATTAGCATTAGCTAGATAAATAAGTGGATTTCATTTTGATATATCCACATTGGCATACAATGTACCTTGATTATACTAACCCCTTCATCATTCTCATTCTCCTCTCCCAGGTTTTATTATCTTAATCATTTTAAGAATACTGCATAGTTATAGTAAGTAAATGTACAATATTGTACAAGTTCAAGGTCCACACTATTTTCATCTTCCATGATGCAAATTCTATATTCATTAAAACAATTTTCCACTCTCCTCTGCTTCAAGATATGCATCAAGTTCGATTTTGCTTCCTGTTTTTATCAATTTTACTGTTCTGTGTAAATGATATAAGTAGAATCATGTAATATTTGATCTTTTTATGACTAGCTTATTTCACTTAGCAGAGTGTCCCAAAGATTAATCCATAATGTATCATCTGTCACAACATAAATTCTTTTTGGGACACTGTTGATTAAATCCTTTGGTGCATTCTTATTTGTGTTTCCCTGCAATGAATAACCCTTCTCTGATGTCAGTTTCCTGTATGGCTTCTGGTCCTCTAACTATTAACCATCATATTGATTTACACTTCTGTTATTGTAACAGTGAACTAAAGCTACATAATTATGCTCTGGTCGCCAATCTACTTCCAATTTTGGATCTCTCTCCTTCAGCTTTTAGTAAAGGCCTTGGGGAATATCCACAAATTATTAGGTACTTAAAAACCTGTAGAACGTTACAGCCCTAAAATTTAGTTAGTTCTAATGGGAAATATGTGACTTTCAATTACATTTTTTTCCTTTTTGTAAGTTTTTGATTGTAAGAATACAGAGGAGTTACAGTTACATAAGCAAGGTAATGAGTACATTTCCTGTGGAACATTGTTGCCTCCACCGGGCACATAAAATGAAAAGTAAGAGCTTCATAATATAGAATCACACCAAAATTCTAGGTATATATTTTTCTTCATATGAGTATTTAGAATTTTGTGAAGCTAGCGATCTAAGCTACTTGAAAGTTAATAATGAACTTGTCACATTTTTAAAGATGCTAGACGATTTATGATGTGTGTATATTTGTGTCTGTGTGTGTATTTATATATTTGAAGTGAATCTCCCACCCCTCAGTGACGCTAAGTAAAGATAGCCATGTGAAACCTATACAAACAATGGATTGTGAATTTGAGCAACTACGATCTCTATAATGAGCAATAGGCATGCCTGAACTTTACATTAGAGGATGACAATAGCTGAGGAATAGCTTGTAAAAATATTTTTGAAAATGTAATATAGAATATAGAGGAGTTAGTGTTCACTTCTAGATATGCAAGTACTTGAGACTGCCATGGAATTTTTCTTTTTCTTTTGTTTCTTTAAGGTTCCTAGCTACCAAGGCCAATACATATTTCTCCTATTAAATACAAAGCTCTCCTTAAAAATGAGGCATGACAATTTATTGAGAATACTTATTCTTTTTCTAGTTCTAAGCCTTAAGTTGAAATAGGGACTTCAATCCTATCCAGAGTACAATTCAACAAAAGAAATTGATGGAGTTCAAATTTTACACATCTAGAAACTTTTCTCTTAGACCCATTTCTTAATGCAGGTGTGGAAAAAATTAAGGGAAAAATACATCCACAAATATATTTTAAGAAGATATTCTATGCATTTTAACAGTAATAAAGGTTTACATTTCTGTTTTTTAGTGTGTGCATATTTACAGAGTATGTGCAAAGAATCAAAGTTCATTCCAGGCCCTATTATGGAATAGAATGTAGCAAATTTTCTATATTTATTTGTATATTTATAGAATTCACCTCTCTGACTTCTCTCCATTTTGATAAACTAAGCACCTGTTTGACATATTGAAATACAAACATTATTTTTCTACCTACAGGATTCTTCACATTTTGCTGTCCACTAAATATACAAAAATTCAGGCTCAACCCTCACCTTCAGGGAGCAATTCTCTGTATCCCAAGCAGCTTGTGTTTATCTCCACCCCTTTTGTCCCAGCTGTCAATCTAGGTGAGTGATGAATGAATTCTATAAGACAGAAAAGCTCTAGCCTTGAGCGAGCTGAGGGACAGCCCTCAGGCCCAGAGTTCAAGCCCCACGACCGACAAAAAAAAAAAAAAGACAGAGAAGCTCGGTGAGTGATGACTGAATTCTATAAGACACAAAGCTAAGATAATTCACAGGCATGCAATTAGGATCCAATGGAACTTTCTTCGCTTTGATTATACTTTATCACCATATTTGTGAGAACTTCCACTTCCTTATTTGGAAACTGAGCAGATAAGAGTGAGTAGATGAATCTCATTATTCAAAATTCTATTCCTATCTCCTCCAGAGATTTTAGCCTGAATGAATGTTGAATTTTATCAAAGGCTTTTTCTGCATCTGTAGAGATAATCATGTTATTCTTGACCTTGGCTCTGTTGATGTGTTGGATTTACTTATGTATGTTAAACCATCCCTGCATCTCTGGGATGAAGCCTACCTGGTCGTAGTGTATGATTTTTTTATATGTTTCTGGCTTCTGTTAGCTAGCATTTTGTTAAGAATCTTTGCATTTGTGTTCAAGGAAATTGGCCTTTAGTTCTCTTTTTTCGTTGGGTCTTTGCTTGGTTTGGGGATGAGTGTGATATTGGCAACATAGAATGAGTTTGAGTTAGTTTCCTGCTTCTCTGTTTCTCTGAAGCGCTTAAGGAGTATGGATATTAGTTCTTCTTTCAAGGTCTTACAGAATTCCCTTGTGAATCCATCTGGTCCTGAGCTTTTCTTTGTTAGAAGACTTCTGATTGCTTCCTGCACCTCGTTGTAAGATATTGGCTTATTTAATTGATTTATTTCTTCTTTGCTCAGTTTGGGCAACTTGTATTTCTCTAAAAATGCATCCATTTCTGCCAGGTTTTCTTTCTTTAGAGAGTATAACTTTTGAAAGCAGTCCATTAAAATTGTTTGGATATCTTGGGTACTTGTTGTGATTTTCCCCGTGGCACCCCTTATCTTGTTAATATGGGTTTCCTCTCTTCTTTTCTTAATTAATCTTGCCAATGGTCCATCAATTTGATTTATTTTTTCAAAGAACCAGCTTTTTGTTTTGTTAATTTTAGCTATGATTCTCCTACTATTTCATTAGTTTCCACTCTTAATTTGGTTTTCTGGCTCCGTCTAGTAACTTTAGATTCCATTTTTTCATGTTTTTCTAGCTGTTTTAATTGCAACATGAGATTATATACTTGGTCTGTCTCTATTTTCTTGATGGGGGCACTGAGGGTAATAAATTTGCCCCTCAGGACTGCTTTTGCTGTGTTCCACAAGTTTCTTTGTGATGTGTTTTCATTGTCACTGAGTTGTAGGAATTTTTAAATTATTTCTTTAATCTCTACTGTTACCCAGGTATTACTTAGAAGTGTGCTGTTCAATTTCCATGTATTTGAGTAATTTCTGCGGTATGCTTTGTTTTTAGGAACTAGATTGATTCCACTGTGGTCAGATAAGATACAGGGGATCATTTCAATCCCCTTGTATTTGCTTGAGTTCCTTGCATGAAATATGTTATGGTCTATTTTGAATAAAGTTCCTAGAGCTGCTGAGAAGAATGTGTACTGTCTTGTTTTAGGGGAAATACTCGATAGATGTCAGTTCTGCTTGAAGTATATCCTCATTTAATTCGGTAGCTTCTATGCCAATCCTCTGGTTGGTAGACTTGTCCTTTGGTGAGAGTGGGGTGATAAAGTCTCCTAGTATTATTGTGTTAGGATCTACTTTAATCTCTAAATTTGAGAGTATTTGCTTAACATATTTGGGTGTGCCAATGTTTGGGGAATATAAGTTAATAATGGTAATATCCTCCTCTTGGATTGTTCCCTGTTTTAGTATGTAGTGTCCTTCCTTGTCTTTTTCTATTATTTTAGTGAAATGTTTATTTTGTCCGATATCAGGATTGCTACACCTGCTTTCTTACTGGGGGCATTTGATTGGTAGATCCTTTTCCAACCCTTCACTCTGAGTTTCTTTGTATGTTTGGCTGAGAATTGTGTCTCCTGAAGGCAAAAGGTGGATGGGGCATGTTTTTTTTTTTTTTTTTTTTTTTTTTTTTTTATCCAATCTGCAGTTCTTTTTTCTTTTGATTGGTGAATTAAGACCGTTAATATTAAGAGATAGTATGGAGAGATGCACTGTGGTCCCTGTCATTCCTGTTTTCCTCAGTTTTTCTTCTTACCTTTCCTCCTGTGCTTGCTCAGTTAGACTTCTATTAATGCCTGTCTGGGTGCGGGTCCCTGTTCCTGGTTGCTTTCTTTAGGTTGTGTTTCCCTTCATTAGTATTCTTTGTAATGCTGGCTTAATGTTTATGTATTCATTTAGTTTTTCTTTGCTATTAACATTTTTCTGTTCTCCAACAAATGTGAATGATAGCTTTGCCGGGTATATCAGCCTGGGTTGGCAGTTACTGGCTTTCAGGGCCCATGGTACTTTCCCAGGCCTTTCTTTCATTCAATGTCTTTGTGGAGAGATCTACAGTGATTCTAATTTTTTTCCCATTCTAGTATAGCTCCTTCTACATTATTTCTGCATGCAAAATTGTTTTCTTATTATTTAGATCTATCATTTTTACTATAATATGTCTAGGAGTGTTTCTCCTGGGATCTTGCATCTTTGGTGTTCTATATGCTTCTGTTATGTAGGTAAGATATTCTTTTTTGTGATGGTGGAAATTTTCACCGATTATCTTGGTGAATAGGTGTTGCAGTCGCTTGCTTTGATATTCCCCACCTTTGTCCACTCCAATTATACAAAGGTTAAATTTCTTGGCACTATCCACTTGCTCTTGGATTTCCTTTGGCATAATTTAAGTGATTTTTCCATATCTGTCATTTTTTGGTCTAGTTGGTGTATTCTGTCTTTTGTATCTGGCACTAAATTCCAATTCGTTCACTCTGTTATCTATGGCTTCCATTGTGGTTTGCATGAAGGAAATGGACTCATTTATGCATTCGATGTTTGTTCTCAAACTACTAATCTCCTCTCTTATGAGGTGTGTACTGCCTCTATTTTTACACGAATCTCACCTCTTAGTGAAGTGTGTGCTGCCTCTATTTTCGCATGCATCTCCTGTTTGATATCCTGCATCTCTTTCCATATTTTGACCCAGTGTTCTTTACATTTCTGGTCTATTTCTCGCTTTAATTCTTGGGTCATTGCCTCCAGCATCTCTTGGATGTAGCTTTTGTCTTCCATTCCTGCTTTGCTCCCACTGGGGCTCTACCCTGAAGTCCTGGATTTGATTCCTCAGCAACACATAAACTAAAAAAGCTGGAAACCAAGCTGGGGCTCAAGTCGCAGAGTGGTAGCCTTCAGTGAAGAAGCTCAGGGACAGTGTGCAGACCTTAATTTCAAGCCCCTATACTGGCAAAAAAGAAAATCAGAATGAAATGTGTAAAAATATTTTATCACTACATTACTTTTTTATGAGAAGATGAAAAAAGAAACAATTAAAGTTTATATATCCAAGTGATTTGGGGCATCCATACCCAATAGTGGTGTGTGAACCTATACAATGTTATCAACATACTGAAAAATTGATTGATATCTCCTTGTAGATGAATAAAAGTCCTCTGCATCCATATTGAATAGCCATAAATTACAATGTTTATCCTCTTAGCTTTAGCAGTTATCAGATTTTTATTGAAATTCCAGCTTTAGCATCCTTTTTAATTTCTTTTTATTTTTAAGATGATTTACAGGGATGCTATAGTTATCACAACCTTTCTTTTTTTCTAAGTATAAAATCCAGACTTACTTTAAGGGTTTGGAAGAAGCAAAATGGCTTCTAGAGCTCAGAGCTGATGACATGAAGGGAGGGAGAACATGTCCATAACTGGCCAAAGGGAGACAGAATTTGATATTTCCTTAGTTTTTAGGTTTGAATGTATAGGAAAGAACCCTCAGGGTTAAGGACAGGTTAAGGACAAAACAATTCCTTGACTTCTACATCAAATGAAGCAGAATGTTCTCTTACATTAGTACACAGAAAGGTAAAACTACATATGATCATATGTATATATTTAGGTTAATATCTGAAAAAGTTGCAGAAAATTGGTGTTGTTTATACCATTGATTACTACTAAAGGATGAGATTATAAGAGAAATGTGTTTTGTGTGTGTGTGTATGTGTGTGTGTGCATGCATGCACTTTGCCATAAGTGAGAAATGGAGTTTGAACTAGTCCTCTCAGTAATTTTAGTGTTTTTGTTCAAGGTTATTACTCTACCCCTTGTGTAACATCTCTATTTTTTGATTTTGGTTGGTTAATCAGATATAATTGTGTCTCAAATTTTTTGACCAGCAAGTTTTAAATGAGAACCTACAAATTTCAGACTCCCTTGCAGCTAGGATTAAAAACATGAGCCACTGGTGACTAGCAACTACTTTCTACATTAAGCATTTTGGCATGCGTGAATTTTAAAGTAAAACAAATGTAATTTTTGAAATAATAATGCCTAAAAGAACTAAAAACCAAATCTCAGAATGAGAAGTTACTGAATCCAAGATGAAATGAAGTTTTTAGATTGGGCACAGAAACAACTTCATTTTTGGAACAAGAGGCCATCCATCAGGCTCCACAACAAGCATTATACATAGCAATTTCCACATTATGATAAAAGAAAGTTTAATTATGGTTTAAAAATAATTTTAGCTTGGCACTGGTGGCTCATGG
Source organism: Dipodomys spectabilis (assembly GCF_019054845.1). NCBI lineage: Eukaryota > Metazoa > Chordata > Mammalia > Rodentia > Heteromyidae > Dipodomys > Dipodomys spectabilis. Next base: position 160,839 of record NW_024871103.1, read on the forward strand.
CTGTAATCCAAGCTAGTAAGATCTAAAGATCTTAGTTCAAAACCAGCACTGGCAAGAAAGTCCATGAAAATATTTTTTGCCAGACCTGGGCTTGAATTCCGGGCCTGGGCTCTGTCCATCAGCTCCTCAAATCAAGGCTAGAGACCTACCACTTGAGCCATAGTGCCACTTCCGGCTTTTTCTGCTTATGTGGTGCTGAGAAATCGAACCCAGGGCCTCATGCATGCCAGGCAAACACTACCACTGTGCCAACTTCCCATAAGTACATGAGATCCTTATCTCCAATTAACCATTGGAAAACTAGAAGTGACGCTGTGGCTCAAATGGAAGAGCACTTGCTTTGAGTGCAGGGACAATGTCCAGGCCCAGAGTTCAAGCCCCATACAAACTACTACTACTTCTCCTCCTAATAATAATAATAATTTTATGATATTGTTAATGTGTTGTATAGAATGGCTACCATTTCATAACCGTAATTTTCATTTTACAACAAATCATCAAAGAAACAACTGCCCAATAAATTAGTGGGCTAAAGACTTAAAGAGAAACTTCTCTGAAGAGGAAATACAAATGGCCAATAGACTCATGAAGATATGCTCAAACGCTGTAGCCATAAAAAGATATGCAAATCAAAATAACATTTAGATACCACATCACCTAAGTTAGAATGACTATAATCAAGAACTCTAATAGCAGCAAATGCTGGAGGGGATGTGACCAGGAGGGAACCCTACTGCATTGTTGGTGGGAGTGTAAACTTGTTCAATCACTTTGGAAAGTAGTATGGAGGTTTCTCAAGAGACTCCACATAGAGCTCCTCTATGACCCAGCAATCCCACTTTTGGGCATTTAACCAAATTCAAACAAACAAGACCATACTATAGCTACCAGCACAACTGTGTTTATTGCAGCATTATTTTCCATAGCTAAGATATGGAACCAACCTAGATGCCCCTCAGTAGATGAATGGATGATGAAAATGTGGTATATATCCACAATGGAATTCTATACCTCTACTAGAAAAAATGACATTTGAAAGTAGATCTGTGGCAAGTGGGAGAGCACTAGCCTAAAGTAAAACCAAAACAAAACCAACAAAAAGAAGACTAGCACACATAAAAAAATCTAAGTGACATAAATTCAGTTCTGAGTGTTTCTGGGCCTCACCTCAACTTCCTAATGGGATGCAAATATGGGAATTTAAATTATTTTTTATTTTTAAAAATAGATTAAAATTTTAATCATAATGAAGAATTTTCATATGGTCAAACAATTATTAAATCTGGAAATGAGGCTAGCTCACTGTATGTTGTCATGTGCAGAAACTTATTGGTTGGATTTAAAAACCCTGTTATAGTTTCTACTTGCCATGACATAATTTTGGTTCAAGTTAAAGTACTTGGCATAAAAGAAACCTTTATTTTTAAGATATGAAATCTCTTCATAAATCACTGCAGTTGAGGACTGATTTCTATTGTGTTTAATTTGTTCATGTCACTCAATGATAAAGTACCATAAGATAACACCTTCATTCACTCATAGCCTTTCAACAAAACTTAAGTAGTCTGGCTAGCATGAAGGGTATCACATGGGAAATGTAGCTTGCAAAATGGCAACAGAGGAAGGGGAGGGGAGAATTCAGATCACAGTAACTCACTTTGCTTGAATTGGTGTCCCTGATGTGAATGTTGATGTCAAAGACCTCACCACTAACCTTTCAAAAGTTATGATGTAGGACAATCCCTTCCCCTCCACAGCTGTATAAAGTGAAGCAAATTCTGTGTCCTACCCCTGTAGCACAAAAAATGCTTATAACATCTTAAGGATTTGATTTTAGAGTATGACTATAACACTAGGAAAATCAAAAAATAAAAATCTGAAGTAATCTAATACACTGGAATAAACTATCCTTACGATGCTCTGCACAGTTGGAGAGAGATTAAAAGAGATATTCTTAATTCTGTGATAATTTCTATGACAGAAAATGATTACTTTAAACATTTTTTCTGGGACATCGAAGATGGAATCTGAAAAGACATTGTTCCTAAAGCAAAAATTGAGAATTGTAACTCATACTCCACATCTCCTGAAATTAATTATTTTGGTCATGCAGGTTTATCAGCCAATATATAAAGATTCATACTTTTAAAATCATATCATATTTGATATCAAAGCCTTTTTTATTTCAATTTTGTTTGTTATTTTGGGAAAAGAGTCTAGGATTTTAGACAGCTTCAGTATTAAGTCAGATAATTCATATCTAATATATTAGATCATAGCCTAATCATCACTGCTTTTGGAAAGCATTGCTTTATTTCTAGACATTCCTATATTTTCCTTCAAGGTATCTGTCTAGCATTCTCTTCTTTTTTTCTGGTCCTGGGTTTTGAGCTGCTTTTATTCAAAGTTTATGCTCCACCACTTGAATCACAGTGCCACTTCCAGATTTTTCTGTGATTAATTGGAGATAAGAGTCTTGTGGATTATAGGTGTGAGACATCAGTGCCCAGGCATTCTCAGAAGTGGACTGTGGCTCTAAGTTGTAGAGTACTAGCTTTGAGCAAAAGAGCTCAGGGACAACATCCAGGCCCTGAATTCTCGCCCTATATCCAAAAAAAAAAGAAAAGAACAGAAAAAAAGGGGTAGAATCTTTAAGAGATGATCATGAAGGAGAATGCTGCCCTCATAGACAGACGACTTCATTATGAAAATGATCCTATTGCAAAATCAGTTCCATCTTATCCTCTCAGTCTCTCATTTATGCTCTTTTTCCTTTCTACCTTCCTTCATGGGGAGAGACAATAAAAATACCTCAGTCACATATGTGAACACCATGCTCTTGAACTTTCTAATACCATAAGCCAAATAAAATTTCATTGCTCATAAATTAACCAGTCTTTGAGCATTCCCTTTATTTAAAAGTATGTTTTAAAACTTTTAAGACTTTCTAAAATAGTTATTTCAATTTTCATAAAAAATCTGAAAGTTTAGCAATCCAAGCTTTAATTTTCTCATTTACAAGAAAACCAATCAGCATTCTAAGCTGGCAACCAGAAATCCATGCCTGTGATCCTTACTACTCAGAAGGCTGACATCTGAGGGTAGAAATTTAAAGCTAGCATGGGCAGGAAACTCAATCCTGAGACTCATCTCCAATTAAGCAGCAAAAACACCAGAAGTGGAAGTGTAGCTCAAGGGGTAGAGTACCAGGCTTGGTTGGAAAAAAATTAGGGAGCCCATTGAGGTCAAGTTCCGCTAAGGCCACACACACACACACACACACACACACACACACACACACACACACAAATAAGTATTCTACCCTTTGGGTATTTTAATATACAGAACTGCAAAAATTGCTATGACTAAACAATAAGATTTTTTTTGTTGGTTATAGGACTTCACCTCTGTGCCTAGGCGTTGTCCCTCAGCTCTTCAGCCCAAGACTAGTGCTCTACTATGTAAGCCACAATACCACTTCCAGGTATCTTGTGGTAAACTAGACATAAACGTCTCATGGACTTTACTGCCCAAGTTAGCTTTGAAGCATGATCCTCAGATTTCACCCTTCTGAGTGGCTAGTGTTAGAGGCATGAGCCACCAGTGCCTAGCAACTATAGCATTTCTAAAGCATGTATTTCCCTCATATATACAGCAATTCTTATATTGCTGGAAAAAACTAACTGATTAAGTTTTAATGACTTAATAATCTAGCTCCTCTATCTAAGAAATGAACTATAGATATTTAAGATGTTTCATTGTAATAAAGAAATACCATAATTTTACTGGAAATAAGAAGCACATAGACTTTCTTACCTAGGCTGGTTTTAAACCATGATCCATGATGCTCAGGTCTTAGCTTCCTGAGTTGCTAGGATTATAGGCATGATCTACTGATGTTCTGTTTGACTTATTTCTTTGATATGTACAAGACGTTATGTCAAAAACCGAACTTTACAACTTTGGCGGGGGAAGGGGTGGATGCGGGAGTATAGGGCAGAATGGGGAGGTGGGAAGGGATGGGAAGGGGAAAACAAAGGAAGAGGTAACAATGCTTGATATGTACTCATTACCTTGCCTATGCAATTGTAAACCCTCTGTACAGTATTTTCACAATAAAAAAATAACAAAAACAATGTTTACACTGGCTAGAAGACAAAAAGTGACCAAATGTATTAATCAAAGGTCAGGACACTAAAATGAACCATGTGTAAAATGAAAAATACCTGCCCTATCAGTGCTTTAGAGGTTAGAGGAGCTTACAGGTAAATAGTAACTCCTAGATGCTCCATTATCACATGCTACTACTGCTTCCATCGATCTCTGGGTACACAGCAAAACACAAGTGCAGTCACTGATTTAGAACTTTTTTAACTTCTTCTAATTTAAATGCATTAGGATTAAAGGGAAAGAAACACCCTACATATTTGTTAAAGAATGATGCATATCCTTACCAAATGAAATGGGAGGCACTGGTGAACCCCAGGCTAAAGTGTACACAGACTTCTTATGGTACACCCTGGAAATCTGTGGATGTCTTTGGAGTGGAAGGTGGTGCAGAACATAGGAAGATTTAAAAGTTAAAAAGCAATAGTGAAAATAAACAATGTTTTACGAAAATGATTTTACTACAAACTCAGTTATTCATTTAAAAATCATTTCAGAACCTTCTTCAGTTGATTGGAAAAAATATTTAATATATGAAGTAAGCCAAAATATAGAAAAACTAGCCCTAAATATACCTTATCTAGAAAACGTAGTCAGTTCTCAACCAGTGTGGGATAGTTTTGTTTTGTATTGTTTTATTGGTCATGGGACTTGGACTCTAGGCCTGGGTGCTGTCCCTCAGCTCTTCAGCTTAAGGCTAGTGCTCTAGCACTTGAACCACAACACCACTTCTGGTTTACTTCTTGTTTTCTTAGAGGTCTGTTGGAGATAACAGTCTCACAAACTTCCCTGCCTGCGCTGGATTTGAATGGCGATCCTCAGATCTCAGCCTACTGAGTAGCTAGGATTATAGGTGTGAGCCACTGGTGTCTGGCTTATCTGTCCCTGGAGGCAGTCTATTTCAAAATTGCCAAGTATTCTAATACAGCTCTAGCATTACTGAAGTATAAATACTATGACAACTAGAAATTTAAGAAGCTATAAATCCTACCTGTCAAGACAGTGATAATTATTTTAAGTTATTGCTTAGCCATACATCATCACTATTCAAATATATTCTTAATTTGACAAGATTTGAGTATAGACTGATTTTCCAAATTGACTATCTTTTTAAGGAAATTTTTTCTAGTGATGTGTGTCAGTAAAGCATGCTTTAGATAAAATCACTATACTATATGACTTAAAATACAGAGTATCTTGTAGGTATCCTTTTAGAACTCTAAAATCAATGACTAAACCAGCTCTGTCATTATTTTTATGTACCTCACAAATTGATAGGAATCATTGTATACAATGACCCAGATTTTCTTCAGCTAAGACATAGAATAAAGTATCTGGATTGGATGCCTAAAAATAAAGCAATATCATTTCCCCATTTACATTATTAGTGTTAGTCCTGAAAATTCACTGTATAATATTTTAGTAATAAAATTATTTAGCAATTTTGTGATGATACAGAATTATTTGATGAATGGATCAAGAAAATATGGTATATATACACAATGGAGTTCTATGCCTCCATCAGAAAGAATGACATTGCACCTTTGTTAAGAAATGGAAAGACTTTGAAAAAATTATATTAAGTGAAGTAGTCCAGGTGCAAAGAAACATAGGTCCCATGGTTTCCCTTATTTGCCATAACTAAGATATGTCTGAGACATATGCAGAAAAGGTCAGATAAGTTGATGTTAGGTGAAATGAACCCCAAGATAAGTATTCAAAATTTTTTTTCTTTCTTGCCATTGTTTCTAACATATTTACAGAATTATTTAAATTTACACAGTTTTAAGTTGTTTACTTCTCTGGAATGGTTCCCACACTTGTCCATTTTTAAATTAAAAGAAGGTTTAGAATTCGATTGGATATAGGTTCTACTTGAAAACTTAAAAAAATGTAAGGTGGATGCCAATTCTCATTCCTGTAATCACAAGCTTATAATATCGTGGTTCCAACGCAGCCCAAGAAGGAAAGCCAGTGAGACTCTTATCTCCAATTAACCATCAAAAACACAAAAGTAAAGCTATGGTTGAAGTGGCAGAGCACTAACCTTGAGGACAATAGGTCAGAGAAAGTGTCCAGGACCAAAGTTTAAGCCCCTGGAAAGCTATACCCTCACCAAAAACAAAATCATACACAGGGTTGGGATTCAGCTTAGCAGCTTAACATGCATGAGTTTTGATCCCTAAAACAAGGAAAGGGAGGGATTGTGGAAGCGATTGGGGGAGGGAAGAGAGAAGGAGGGAGGAAAGGAGAGAGATAACTGCATATAGAAAAGAGGGTAGCTCTGCATAATAAATGATGTTCACTAAGGAAAAAGGTCAGGCAAACATTTTCTGTAAAGATCAGAGTAAGTATGTCCAGACTTTGGGAGCCACATGGTAAGCTGTCAGTATTCCATTCTGCTGTAGCAGTATGACAGAGGACACAGATAGAATGAATGCATTAAAACTTTACTAACATTCCCTGAAACTTGAATTCTATTTTTATTTGAAATATGGCTATTGAAACTGAGTGAATGTTTGGTTTTATGTATTTTGCTTACTTGAAGTATTGTCACTTACAGCTTTGTGGCTGGCTGCTCAAGTCATTATAACATGTCTGGCTTCTGATGAAGTCTCTAAAGCACCTCAAAAGTCAGCCATCAATAGAAGCCATTGAAGTCACTCAGCTTTTTGGTAGTCAAAATAAGAAAAACTAGAATAAGAAATAAATAAAAGCCTACATTTAAAAACACCAAGGGAGCTTTTATCGAAATTCAGCATAAATTATCTTGTATTTAAACCATAATCCTCAGATCAGCATTCTGAGTAGCTAGGATTACAGATGTGAACCACTAGCATGTGATTGTTAGTTTTCTTAAATACCAACACAGCATTGTATTTTATATTGGACTCATCTCCATTCCTGCACTCAGCCATCACTTGGACCTAAGAACTACTGTAATGGATGAGGAACTCTAGGCCTACTTTGTAGTTGGTAGGAAATACAAGAAGTAGAGAAATCAGATAGAACGCACCAAAAGAAAATAAATGAGGAAACTGGGTTTCAGGTGGCTCACACATGTAATCCTAGCTACTAGTGAGGCTGAGATCTGAGGATTGCAGTTCAGAGCTAGCACAGGTAGGAAAGCTAATGAGATTCTTATCTCCAATTAACCACCAGAAAACCAAAAGTGGGCATTGGTTCAAATGATAGAGCACTTGACTTGAGCTGAAAAGCTCAGGGACAGCACTAAGACTGACAAAAAATTAAATAAAAGAAAAACAAATCGGCGCCCATAGCCAATGGCTCACATCTGTAATTCTAGCTTGTCAGAAGTCTGAGATCTGAGGATCAAGGTTCAATACCAGACTGGGAAGAAAATCTATGAGATTCTTATTTCCAATTAAGCACTGAAAACCATAAGTGGCAATGTAACTCAAAGTGGTAGAGCACTAGCCTTGAGCACAAAAGCTCAGGGACAGGATCCAGGACCTGAGTACAAACCCCACAACCAACAAAAAAGGAAAACGAATGAGAATCCACCTTAAAGAAATAGCTAGGCGAGTAAAATATAAAGAATATCTTATTAAAAATCTAATTTAGGATATTTTGACTTAAAGGGCAGTATCATGAAAAGGAAAGACTGGGGTGGCATGTTATTTTATTTTACTTTAATTTACTTATTTACTTTGGGAGTGGAATAGGGCTTGAAATCTGGGCTGGGCACTGTGCCTAAGCTATTATGCTCAAGTCTAGTGCTCTACCACTTGACCCAAACCACCACTTCCGCTTTTCTGGTGGTTTATTGGAGAAAAAAGTCTTACGAACTTTCCTGCCTGGGGTGGCTGTGAATCCCGATCCTCAAATCTAAGCTCCTGAGTAGCTAGGATTATAGGCATGAGCCACCAATGCCTGGCTGGGATGATATTTTAGAGTACTAAAAACAAAAGAGACATAACAACATGAAATGAACCCTAATGAAAAATTAATTTGAAAATTTAATTTGAAAAATAGCAAGAATAACATCTGTCTCAAACAAGGAGATGTGTATCTGTATTTGATATAATAACAGTATTATGAAAATATCATTAATTTTCTTAAGTATATTGAAGGTATAATGGTCTATAATGGGAGAATATTCTTAAAATTTAACTTTTTTCCATAAGCTTCTGTGTGTTTATATAGGAACATACAGATAAAAAAGTAAGGAAAAAAATGTCAAAAATTTTAAAAAGAACCAAGGCACTTTTTTGGTGGCTTTATTTTATATATATATATATATATATATATATATATATATATTTTTTTTTTTTTTTTTTTTTTTTTTTTTTTACCAGTACTGGGTCTTGAATTCAGGTCTGCTTGCTCCTGCTTGGTTTTGTCACTCAAGGATAGCACTTTATTTTCTGAAACACAACTCTGTTTCAAACTTTTTATGCTTAGCTCAATATAAGACTCTAACTCTTGCCGGGTCTGGCTTTGAACCTTTATCTTCAGATCTCCGTATCCTGGCCAGTGACAATTACAAGCATGAGTGACCAAATGCCTGGCCTAAGTATGATTTTTAAGAACCAAGTACGTGAAGGACTGTGCTCACTATGATCAGAAAGGAGGAATACCTAGCCCCTGCCTACAAATTCACAGAATTTCTTGTTTGGGCTAGCTTTGAAGCCAGCCTCCTGAGTAGCTAGGATAACAGATTTGAGCCACCATAACCTAACTTAATATGTGACTTTCAACTTCATAAAGGCATGATAGTTTTTGAAAGAGAATGAGTTCATTTTGGTGGTTTGCAAATGCCAAATTACTACAAAATGAAAAAAAAAACATAATTTATTGTTATTATTAAGGTATTGTAAGGTGTTCACAATTCAGGAAACGTATACATTTCTCTGTTTCCCCCTAAAACCCAATGAAGAGATATTTTAAAAATAAATTTCTGAGCAAGGCAGCAGTAGCTAAGGCCTGTGATACTAGCTAGCAAGAAGGCTGAGATCACATAATCTAGGTTTAAAGCCAGACCCAGAAGAAAACTCAGGGAGACAATTATATCCAATTAATTATTTTAAAAAAACAGGAATTGTAGCTCTGTCTCAAGTATTAGAGCACAAAAGTCCAGGTAATGACCCAGAACATGAGTTCAAGTCCCAAGACTGGTTGAATAAATATATAAATAAATAAATAAATAAATAAATAAATAAATATATCTGGCCAATTACCTATAACCCTAGCTACTTAGGAGGCTAAGAGCTGGGCATAGATTTTCAAAACCATCCTGGGCCAGAACATTTGTTAATAATCTTTATTTCCAGTTATCCATGAAAACCTGGAATGGGAGTGGTTGATCAAGTAGTAAGTGCTTACCATTGTACCCTCAGTTCCAGTCGTAGGATTGGCACCAAAATAAATAAGTAAATTTATTTATTTTTGAGTTTTGAATCTTAGTCAGCATGGTAGATTTTTTGAAAGTCTTTCAGATAATAATGATGTGCATATATGTTTATTAACTCAAAATTGAATTCATGCTGATATTTTCCTCAGTCATTTGAGTAATAAGTAAGCATTATCAAGTTTTTACTTGTTGAAATAGTTGTCATACAATCCCACTTTTCCATCATCAGTTCAAAAAGCCCAACAAACCTCTTTGTCTGGGTGCCAACACCTAGAATGGAGTTTCTGGGCTGGGAAGGTGGCTCAGTGGAAGCGTGTTTGCCTTGCATGCATGAGCCCCTGGGTTCGATTCCTCAGCACCACATAAGCAGAAAAAGCTTGAAGTGGCACTATGGCTCAAGTGGTAGAGCACTAGCCTTGAGCTGAAGAACTGAGGGACAGCGACCCATGACCATAAATAGAGTTTCCCATACAAACTTCCTATACTGAACAAAGAAAATATCAACAAACTAAACAAAGGAATAACATAAAAGTAAACAGAAGTCTTCCAACAAGATAGAGCCCAAGCCCAGATGGATTCATTACTCAATTCTATAAAACATTTTATTTTGTCCAGTCTTAGGGCTTGAACTCAGGGTCTGAACCTGTCCCAAAGCTGTTTTTGCTCAAGGCTAGTTTTAGTACTAGTGCTATATCACTTGAGCAACCATGCCATTTCTGGCTTTTCTGTGTATGTGGCATTGAGGAAAGGAACACACGGCTTCATGTGTACTAGGCAAGCATTCTACCACTAACTCATCTTCCAAGCCCACTATAAGGCTTTTAAAGATGAAGTAATACTAATCCTCCTCAAGCTTTTCAGTGAAATGGACGCAATAGGGAGCAAACCCAAACTCATTCTATGAATCCAATATTACACTCATCCCAAAACTAGGTAAGGATCCAACAAAACAAGCGAATGAATGATCAATTTCTGTGATGAACATAGATGCAAAACTCCTCAATAAAATATTAGCCAATAGAACCCAGAAACAAATACAAGTCATAAAAATATGATCAAGTAGGCTTCATCCCACAGATGCAAGGTTGATTTAATATATACAAATCAATAATTCACATCAGTAGAGCCAATATCAAGAACCACATACTCATCTCAGTAGATGCTGAACAAACCTTTGACAAAAGACCACGCATTGACATTAAAAGCTCTGGAGAAACAAGGAATAGAAGGAACATTCCTTAAAACAATAAGAGCCATAGACAACAGGCCATACTAAATGGGGAAAAAATTAAACTATTTTCCTTAAGATCAGGAACAAGGCAAAGCTACCCCTTCACTCCCCTCCTCTTCAATCTAAACTAGAATTCTTAGCCAGACCAATCAGGAAAGAAAAGGACATTAAAGGATCCACACAGAGTACGCAAAAATTAAACTAACGGTATTTGCTGATGACCATTTCTTATACTTGAGGACCCAAAAGCTAAACTCCCAAACTCCTACAGCTAATTAATACTTTTGGCAAAGTATCAGAATGCAAAATCAATCCATAAAATTCAGTAGCCTTGGCCAGGCACCAGTGGCTCATGCCTATAATTCTAGCTACTCAGGAGGCTGAGATCTGAGGATCGTTGTTCAAAGCCAATCCAGGCAGGGAAGTCCATGAGTCTCCAATTAACCACCAGAAAACTGGAAGTGGCGCTTTTGCTCGCCTTGAGGTGAAGAGATGAGGGACAGTGTCCAGCTCAAAGTTCAAGCACCACGACCCAAAACAACAACAAATGGTTAGTGAACCATTCCTTGGGCAAAGAATATACGAGCAGAAAGGGAAATAATGAAAATGACAACATTTGCAAAAGCTTCAAAAAATAGTAATTAACCTAACCAAAGATGTAAAAATTGCAAAAATCTAAAGAAAGAAATCAAAGAGTATATCAGAATATGCAAAGACCTTCCATATTCATGGATAGGTAGAATATTGTGAAAATGGCCATAATGCAAAAAATTGACATAAAATTCAAGGCAATCCCCATCAAAATCCCAATAATGTACTTTACTCAGATAAATGAAAGAATCCAAAAGTTCATATGGAAAAAAAAAAAAAAAAACAGACCAAGAACAGACAAAGCAATTCTTGGCAAAATAAGCCATTCAGGCAGCACCACTATACGAGACTTCAAGTTCTACTAAAGAGCCACAATAACAAAAACAGCTTGTTATCGGTATAAAAATTGTTTCTAACATATTTATAAGATGATTTCTATGTTGCTTTGTATGTCCTTCCCCAATGATATAACTCCTGCTTTCACTATATATGATGGTGGTATAATTTGTGGAGGGGAAGGGCAAAAACTAATCATTTAACTAGAGATACAGGCATAACCCTTGCAACAATGAGATGTACAAGTAGTTATGTCGAAAAACAAACATTACAACTTTGGTGGGGGGGGGGGTAGTAGCGGGCGGGGGGGAGAATGGGAAGGAATGGGGAAGGGAATACAAAGAACAGGCAACAATGCTTGTTAATAAATGTATTCATTATCTTGTCCATGTAATTGTAACTCCTCTTTATGGTATTTTCACAATAAAAAAAGAAAAATACAAAAAAATAAAAAAGATCCGAAGACCAATGGAAAAGATTATATTAAGTGAAGTAAGTCAGGCCTAAAACATAGGTCTCATGGTTTCCCTCATTTCTAATAACTAGTATACATCAAGCAGAGATCTGAGGGACAAGCAGAAAAGTTCAAAAGCTCTGTACATATGACCCAATAAGATGATAAGAGAAATGAACCTCAAGATAGGGACCGAAGTGTTTTTTTTTTCCTTCTATTGTTTCTAACATACTCACAATATACCATGTGATTTTTTTTGTTTCTTTGTATGTTCCCCCCCCCCCCATTGTAAAACCCCTGTTTTCACTGTATTTGATGTTGGTGCCTTGCAACTTTTATATACACTTTTCTAATTTGAGGAGGGGCAGGGAAAAACAAAATGCTTAAATAGAGATATAGGTTGACCCATTGTAATAATGAGATGTACAATACACTATGTGGAAAAATGAGCTTTACAATTTAGGCCAGGGGTGGGGTGAGAGTGTAGTTTTGGTGATGGGAGGAAAGGGATGGTAGGGAAAAACAAAGGAGGAAGTAACAATGATGATAAGAAATATACTCATTACCTAGCTTATGTAACTGCTGTGATCTGAGGATAATTGTTCAAAGCCAGCAGGGACAGGGAAGTCCATGAGACTCTTATCTTCAATAAACCACAAGAAAATGGAAACCGGAACTGTGGCTCAAGCACTAGCCTTCAGCTGAATAGCTGAGGGACAGCGCCGAGACCCAGAGTTCAAGCCTCACTACCGACCACATACACACACACTCACACACACACACACTCACACACACACACACACACACACACACACACACACACACACACACACATACACAAACCACAGCTTCTTCAAATATTCCTGTTGGGGCAACTTGGCAGCCATATGCAGAAAACTAGAAGTGGATCTGTGCTTTCACTAACATCAACTAAAAATGGATTAACTACCTTAAAATCAGCCAAACTACTGTAAGACATAATAGGGATGATATTAGAACTTATATGTACAGGCAGGAACTTCCTGAATAGAGTTCCTGGGGCAGAACAGATAGGAGATAAATCCAACAAATGGGACTACACTAAAGGAAAAAAAAATTCTGCACAGGCTAGGACATAGCCACTAAACTAAAAAGACAGCCAAGGAATTGGCTAAAGATATTTACCTGCAACACATCAGACATAGGGCTAATATTCAATGTATAAATGGATCTCTGGAAAGTACCCCTCCAAAACTTAATAAACCAATTACTAAATGGGCAAGGGAGCCAAGAAGAGACTTCTCAGAAGAAAAAGTAAAGAATGGGAAAGAAACATAATAGGAAAGGTTCCTCATCCCTCGCCATAAAGAAAATGTAAATCAAAGCAATCCTGAGATACAATCTTACCCAAATATTCTGAATTCTGACAACAAATGCTGATGGGGAAGTGGAGAAAAGAGGAATCCTACTGTACAGCTGGTGGGAATGTATACTAATACAGCAACTCTGGAAAGCAGTCTGAAAGTTACTCAAAAATCGCAACACAGACCTTCCCTAATACCCTCCCTACAGCCATACCACTTGTAGGCATCTACCCTGAGCATCATGAACCAGAATATGGCAAGGACACTTGCACAACCATGTTCCTTGCTGCTCAATTCACAGTGACAAGATATGTACACACCCAGATGCCCCACAATAAATGAATGTATCCAATAATTATGCTATCTATATACAATGAAATTTTACAGACAGAGCCATTAGAAAGAATAAAATAATGTCATTTGCAGGGAAATGGAAGGAACTAGAATAAATCATGTTAATAAAGTTAAGCCAAGATCAAAGAGACAAATGGCACATTTTCTTCCTGATTATGTGGAAGTTAGATTTAAAACACAATGGGATATGAAAACTGTACAGGATTCTAGGCATCATGTACAGTGAGTACAGTAAGGGAAAGCCTTTGTAGAAAATCACCAAGTTATAATCCACAAGCACCTCTTCTTATGTATATAAAACAATATATATATATATATATATGCATATATATATATATATACTAAATTGAATTGTAAAGATAAAGAAACAAGGAACTTTTCTTAATTTCTCTTTTCATTTTCTGATGACTCTGTATTCTTTACCCAATATACACTATATATTCATGCATATGTGATGGAAGATGGGAGAAGGGCACAGAATCAGTGGAAAGTGGATGAAAAATTGCAGCCACGGAGCCCACTGGCTCTACTGGACATTGATGAAAGTGAACCATGCAACTTGCGGATCGACATGGGAGGGAGGGAATGGAACAGAATGGGGGAACAGATTAGACTATGTAAAAGGAAGGAACTATACTAGTTACCTGACATGCAGAAAGATAACCTTGCTGTATATCACCGCTAAAACAACAGTATTTTTTCAAAAAGAAGAGAGCTCCCAAATGAGAACATATGAGAAAAGGGAAATAAAGAGCAGATAATTATGTTTTTGTAAGTCCTTGGTACCTGATAGTTTCAATCATTAGTTTTTTTCCTACCAACTGAGTCATACCTCTAAACCCAAAATCCTTACAATATTCAATTTTTTCCCTTGATTTCTTCACATTTTCTATTTACTTTTTGTTTTGTTTTGTGTGTGTGTGTGTGTGTGTGTGTGTGTGTGTGTGTGTGTGCCAGAAATGGAGCTTGAACTCAGGATCTAAGTGCTGTTCCTGAGCTTTATTTTTGCTCGAGTGCACTCTACCACTTGAGCCAAATCTTCACTTCTGGATTTTCTTGTGCAGTTTATTGGAGATAAAAGAATCACAGAGACGTTTTACCATCATTAGATTCTAATCATTATCTTCAGATCTCATCCTCTGGGATTACAGCCATGAGCCAAGGTACCTGGCTTATGAATTATCGTTCTTTCTTTAACAAGCTGGTGCCAGTGGCTCATGCCTGTAATCTTAGCAACTCAGGTGGCTGAGATCTGATAATCAAGGTTTAAAGACAATCTGTGTAAGAAAGTCTGTGAGACTATGATCTCATTAACTGGTTACCAAGAAACCAGAAGGAGAACTGAGATTCAAACTGGTAGAGTGATAGCCTTGAGCACAAAAGAGCAGGGACTGCAACCAGGCCCTGAGTACAAGCACCACATAAAAAAATAAGTAAAAACGAATTTGCAATCACTTGTGATCTCAACATCCTCAATTCGTGGTTTATTTAAAGCCAATTTGCATCTCAGTTTGCACTTATTTGGAGTGTAACTAAACTTGTATAACTGTTAAAAGAAAAAAATGAGCAGCTGTGTGCAGGTGGCTCACGCCTATAATCCTACCTTCTCAGGAGGCTGAGAAATGAGGATGGTGGTTCAAAGCCAGCCTGGGCAGAAAAGTTCCCATGAGACTCCTATTACCAATTAATCCCTAAAAAACAAGAAATGGCACTGTGTTTTAAACTAGTATGCTATACTGCTAACCTTGAGCAAAGGAGCTCTGGCACAGCACCCATGCCCTGTATTCAAGCCCCATATCTGAAGGAAAAAAAAAAGAGTTCAGGGCTGGGAAGGTGGCTCAGTGGTAGAGTTCTTGACTTGCATGTACGAGCCTCTGGGTTTGATTCCTCAGTACCACATGAGCAGAAAAAGCCAGAAGTGGCACTGTGGCTCAAGTGGTAGAGTGCTAGCCTTGAGCTGAAGAGCTGAGGGACAGTGCCCAGGCCAAGAGTTTAGGAACCATGACCCACAAAAGACAAACAAACAACAAAAGAGTTCAAACATTTAAATGATGTGTACAATAGACTATACACTAAAGATGAAAGATTATATGAATGAATTAATAATTAAAATGATCAACATTGTTTTGTTTTTATAAGTAGTGGATGTAGCAGAGAAATAATTATTCATTCTAACCACTCTTGTATTGTTTTAAACTCATTTACTACTTTTAAACTAAAGGAGCACATAAGTATCATTTTACAGAAAAACAAAAGTTGTACATGTATTTTAACCTGAATTCCAAATTTTAAAATTTGCCTTTTAGTAAACAGTCAGTATATTTTTATATAAACTACTTGTAATCCCTTTAATACTTCAAGTCAGTCTAGTATTTGATTATATCATAACTCTTCCCTTCTTTCTTTCTTCATTCCATTCCTTCACATCCTTTCCTCCTTTCTATCCTAGCAATTAAACTCAGGGCTTCATGCATTTTAGGTAGGTGCTCTACAAGGTGAACCATACACCTACGCTTTTTGCTTTAGTTACTTCTGTTTTGTTAGTCATGTGGCTTGAACTCTGGGCCAGGACACTGTACATGCACTCTTCAGCTAAAGGCGAGTGCACTACTGTTTGAGCCACAATTCCACTTCTGGTTTTCTATTGGTTTATTGGAGGCAGGAGTCTCACAAACTTTCCTGCCTACACTGGCTTTGAGCTGTGATCTTCAGACCTCAGCCTCCTGAGTAAATAAAAGTACAGGCATGAACCACCTGTGACCAGCTCTGCTTTAGCCATTTTTATGGCAGGGTTTTCTGTTTATGAGCAGGCCAGAATGGATCACAATCCTTCTCTTTACCCTTTCTGAGTAGTTGAAATTAAAAGCACAATGATTTTGGTTCAGATATTGATTGAGATACAATAAAGTGAATGTTTGCCTAGGCTAGCCTCAAATCCTAATAATCCTCTCTGCAGCTAGCAATTCAAGTGTGAGCTACCATGCCTGTCCCAAATTTCTGGTGACTAAAACATATGAACAATGTTTTAATATTTTTAAATGTTGAATTTGGGGACAATGAGTACTTTTACTTGCCTAGTTTCAAATTTCACCAAAAAAACCCAAATATTAACTTTTGGTTTCCTACATAACATTAAATAAGCAGATAAACTTTAAAAAGTAATTAACTATTTAATGAAAAAAAGCTAAACAATAATCATCCTTACCACTGTAACTTTGGACTTTACAACTTGTCAAACATTGTTTACATCATAGTTGTTTTTTCTGGGCAGTATTTTCGATAAATGGATCATTCCACCCCCATGGTGGATGGCCAAACAGCCTATATCCACAGGAGTGAAAGCCAGGCCATAGGCCAACACACTAAAGGAAGACATGGTCCGGAAGTATTGTAGGTGGCAATGTCCCAACATAAGGCACAGCTTAAATAGAGCTTTTTCTTAGGAAAGATACTCTATTAAGCCATACCTCTTCTTCTGGGTTTATCACTGCTTAATTGGAGACAAGTCTCATGGACTTTGTTGCGTGGGCTGGTCTGAAATCATGATCCTCAGATCTCAGGTTCCTAAGCAGCGAGGATAATAGGCATGAGCCAACAATATCTAGATTACTTATTCCTTTAATAAAAATAAAATGGCTACAGCATGGTTTAAAAGAGAGCTTGAATCCTTTCCTGAGTCTTAGAGATCTTCTGACTAGAAGCAGAACAGCAAACTGACATGTGGGAAACTGTGTCTACCATATGAAACCATTTTCCAAAAGAGTATCTGGCTCATCAGTTTGGCTTCTGGACTCACAAAATTAACATTCAATTCTCCACTGAAGTAGAGGGTATCCATTGCATGCTCTGCAGCATCATAAATCACTTGTTGGTCATTAAAACCCCCTTTTTTAAATAGGAAATGCTCAAAAAATTCTGTTCATTGAATAATCATGACAACCTTAGGAGATGGGAAATACCAGTATCCAATTGTATATTGTGGTGCTTGAACTCAGGTCCTGTTCCTGATTCACTTTCTAGAACTCTACTTCTTGAACCACAGCTCCATTTCTGTTTTAGTTTTTGCTTAGTTGGTCATGGAGCTTGAACTCAGGGCCTGGGTGCTCTCCCTGATCCACTTTCTAGCACTCCACCACTTGAGCCACAGCTCCATTTCTGTTTTATTTTGTTGTTGTTGTTATTCTTGCTAGTCATGGGGCCTGAACTCTGGGACTGGGTGCTGTGTCTCATCTCTTCAGGTTAAGGCTAGCATTCTACCATTTGAGCCATAGTGTACTTCAGGCTTTTTCTTCTTATGTGATTCTGAGGATTCCAACCGAGGGCCTCATGCATGCAAGGAAAGCACACTTCTACTGAGCCACCTTCTCAGCCCACTTATGGTTTTTGAAGGATTAATTGGAACTAAAAATCTCATATAACCTTTTCTGCTTGGGCTGGCTTTGAAACACAATCCTTCCATCTCAGCCTCCTGAGTAAGAGTGTAGGCATGAGCCACCTGTTCTTGGCTCCATTCACATTTGTATACAAGTGAATAAAGCTCAGTGATATAGTGTCTTCCTCTTTAACCAAAAGCAGGTAAGAAACCAGAATTTTATTTGAAATTCAGTTGAATCTATACATTCTAGACGTTAGGATTTCTTCTGTTACTCGAAAGGCAGGAGTTTAGGCTTATTTCACTTATTCTTACCAAAAGACACCTTGTAAGCTTCAAGTTATTTAATCTATGATTGATTTAAAAATGAGCTGACAGAATTAACTCTCTGAGTGACTGCCAACAAGTACAAGTTTTGAACTCAGAATTCAGTGTCTACAAAGAGAGATATATTTTAGTATTTTAAATAAAAAAGAGATGTATATTAGTATTTTAAATCAATAAAAGCTAATCAGCTACATTTTCTCAAAATATGTAATTCTAAATATTTCACTACTCTTCAAGGTAAAACTATTGCAAATTTTAGCACAAATTAACAATTTTACGTTCTATTTATTTCCTTGGCAATCATTCAAGCTAGCCAAATTGAAAAAAATACTATTTTGACCAGTTGCTGGTGGCTAACATCTGCAATCCTACTACTGAGGAAGCTGAGATCTGAGGATTGCAGTTCAAAGACAGTCTGGTCAGGAAACTCTGTGAGACCTACTTCCAAAAAACCACCAGAAAACCAGAAGTGGTGCTTTGGTTCAAGTGGTAGAGCGCTCTCCTTGAGCTGAATAGCTGAGGGACTGCCCCCAGACCAAAAGGTCAAGGCCAACAACCAACCAAAACAAACTAACAAAATAAGAAGAAAAAAAGAAAAAAAACAACTGTATGAAGAGGAAGAATCTCCAAGTTTTTATTCAAATTTTTAATGCTTGTGGCAACTGTTTTCATTTGGTAAAAAGTGGACAGCTTATATATGTCATTGTGATAAATTTGCTACTATGTGGTTGCTTTTCTCCTATTTATAGTTTTATTCATCAAACATTATTGAAGATGAAAAATCAATGAAGGGCAAGACATATTATTTGGCAAAACTGGTCAGTTAAATTGACTAGTACATTCTAGTACTTTAGCAAAGAAGCTGTCATTTTTATTCCCTCCCCAGGATTTGAACAATGAAAAAAAAATGTCTTGACTTTTCCAAAAAGTGAGTAAGACTGCTCATATTGAAATAATTAGAAGATAGTGAAAAGAAAGTTTAGGGTGCATAATATGTTTAATTTTTAACCTTTCTCACAAAAAACTTCCAAGAAAGTTAACACACATTTGTTATAGATATTTATATCAAAGAGCCCACTGCAGGTGCCTGACACCTATAATGTGCAACTCAGGAGGATGAGATCTGTGATTGAGATTGGAGCCAGCCTGGAAAAGCAATAATTGCATGGATGATGCCTCCTACTATTATATCATGTCTTTTCCTCCAATCCTCAAAGTGAAGCTGTCTCCCCACATGACCATCCTTCTGATTTATTGACATTATCATTTTGATTTATGGTTTTCTCCAACATCATGACATGTGCATGGAGGCAGGCCATTCACATCTGTATTCACATCTGTCTCTCTAGTTGCCTACAATAGTGCCTGGTCCTCAGTGCTTAGTAGTCTTGTGTGGAGATGAGCCTGTTCTGCTCATGAAATCTCAAAGTTCAATCAGGAAAGCTCATCAAGCTATGGTCTTATGGTAAATCGTCATTTCTTCTAAATATTATGTTTCCTCCCTGTGTATCTAAGTCCACCTAAGGGTGAGATCAGTGCCTGACACCTATCAGTTATGATAGCAAAGGTAGCTATGACATCATAGAAGCTTATTTTGAAGCTTCAGGAAAACCTGATAACTGAAGCACCCAAATTGGTAGGTTCCCACATCCTGGAATACATTCCACATATATGCAATCAAACCATCATTCATTCTCTGCTGGGCTCAGACTCATCATATATTTCCCTTCTTTATTTAAAATAACGAAAAACGTGTTTTTGATATGTTATTGAATTATTGAAATGTGCCTCCAACCAAAAAAATAATTCCATTAGTGGAATGTAAATATAAGGCATGGATAAAAACAATCATAAAAACTCCTAAGGAAAAGATCAAAAGTGGCAGCTACTACAAAAGTTGTTTCTTAATCCCAGCATTGGTGTCTCACACCATAATCCTAGTGTAATGTAAACTAATGAAACTTTTCTTTTTGTACCAGTACAGGGGCTTGAACTCGTGGCCTGGGCACTGAGATCATTTGATGAAGGCTAGCACTTTACTACTTGAGTCATAGCCACACATCTAGTATATTTGGTAGTGTAGTGGAGATAAGAATTTCACAGACTTTTCTACCTATGTTGGCTTCAAACTGTGATCCTCTATGTCAGCCTCTTGAGTAGGATTACACGCATGAGCCACCAGTCCCCAGCTAAAAGTTATTTTTGTAAGATATAAAAGTTTACTTATACTGGGGAAGAGAGGGGGAGGGTGACAGCGGTAGGGGAGGGCGGGGGCGAGGGCAGAGCCTGAGTGTTCCACACACCCCCCACCAGCGCCTCGTGGCACGCCCCACTCTCCTCCCACGGCTGGGAGGGCTGCAGTCCTCTTGGTCCTCGCGGTCCTCAGAGGCCTGTGCAGCAGCAGCGGCAGCAGCAGGCAGCCAAAGCGGCCCACCTACCCTGCAACCCAGGCCTGGCCGGCGCGACACCAGGTGATGGAGTAGCTGGCCGCCAGTGTAGCAGAGTAGCACTGAATGAGCCAACCCTACCGTACCAGAGGAGCCCACTCCCGTGCCGCATCCATCAGGCCCGCCGGCTCAATGAGTGAACACAGTATCTGTCAGGGAAGAGCTGCTGCATTGGTTTGTGACGATGAAAATAAAAGTGGGTGCCAGCTGTGGTTCAACTGGGTTCAGCAGAACTCATATCTATCACCATACAGGCAACAACACATTCAGAGTGCTGGGCAGGAAGATCCAGGATCATCAGTTGGTGATCAGCTGTGCCATCCCCAAAGGATTAAAGTATAATCAAGCAACACAGACCTTCCACCAGTGGCGAGATGCCAGGCAGGTGTACAGTCTTAACTATGGCAGCAAAGAGGATGCTAATGTCTTCGCAAGTGGAATGATGCATGCCTTAGAAGTGCTGAATTCACAGGAGGCAGGACCAAAATTGCCTAGATAAAATTCACAACTGCCTGATCAAGTTCAAAATGGCCCATCCCAAGAAGAGTTGGACATCCAAAGAAGACAACTGCAAGAACAGAAACGTCAGAAGGAGCTGGAGAGGGACAGGCTGGAGAGAGAAAGAATGGAGAGGGAAAGACCAGAGAGAGAAAGGTAGAGAGAGAGAGGCTGGATAGAGGTTGGAAAGAGAGAGGTGGAGCAGCTGGAGCGGGAGCAGATGGAGCAGCTGGAGCAAGTGGAATGGGATCAAGAGAGCAGACTGCTGAGTACTGCCACCTCTGTCTTTGTGGAGACCCCTATAAACTCTGATCTGGGAGACCCCTCTGCGTCTGAGCCAGGCTTTCAGGAAGCCTCTCAGCTGTCGGAGGCTCCAGCCCCGCAGGGTGTTATCTTGGGACCACCTGCACCTCCATCTCCTCCAATACTCCCACCAGGTCCAGCCCAGGCCTCTGTATTCTCTCCTCCCCCAGAACTTCCTCCTTCACCCCCACTGCTATCCTCTGGCCCTCCTCCCTCACGCCCTCTTCCTAATCAAGCCCCTCTCCTGTACCACCTCCTGCATCTCCCTTCCTGCATCCTGATTTTTTTCAGGATCCTTTTCAGAAGACAATCGTCCTTTAACTGGACTTGCAGCTGCGATTGCTGGAGCCAAGCTTAGGAAATTGTCACGGGTGGAAGATGCCTCTTTGCCCGGTGTTCACAGATGTGAACTCCGTGTCAGCTAAAACAGTCATGGGTGGTGGAAATGGACCCGTTCCCTTGGCAGGTAGCAGCTCAATGGAGGAAATGAGTCTCCTGATGGCCAGAAGGAGGAGAATGGCCGAAAAGGGATCAACAATAGAAGCAAAAAATGAAGAATCAGAACCTGTAACTTCTAAGGTCTCATCAACAAGTACACCTGAACCAACCAGGAAACCTTGGGAAAGAACAAATACAATGAATGGCAGCAAGTCACCCGTCATCTCCAGATGAGATTCTCCAAGGAAAAATCAGATTGTTTTTGACAACAGGTCCTATGAGCCATTATAAGTCCACACCCTTGTCCCAGCCCAGTGCCGACTGGGTCCAGACAGAAAGCCTTGACTGTGACAGACTGAAGCAGGATATTTTAGATAAGATGAGAAAAGAACTAACCAAGCTGAAAGAGGAGTTCGCTGATGCAATCAGGCAGGAGCTGAGCAAGTCAAACACTGCATAGAGAAGCAAACTAAGCAGAGATAAGACTTGAATCTGGAGAAAAACAAAAATTCCTACAAACAACTGTCAACATCACCCCTACAGTTACGAGCTATCAGAAGAAAGTGGAAAAGGAGTCAAGGGAAAATCCCCATCCTCTGAAACCTTCTTAAGTTGTGACTCTGGCGATCATCTGTTTTCATCTCCGTTTGCTGCTGCTTTGACCTTTACTGCAGGATGAAAAGAGAGTTATGTATGAGTTTCCATAACATTTATGCAGAAAATATAAACCCATCAGGCAAGATCGCCATGCATTGAGATATTTTCTTGTTGAAATAAAACCACACATTTCTCACAACCCACTGCTAAAATAAAGAGTAGAAAGGCTCATGAAGTTCTCCCTGCCTTGCACATCCTCCCCTCTTTGAGTGCTGAGGAACTGAGCAAGCTCTGCTTTTGTATTTCATGTGTCTCTCTCAGGTTTGTATTCCTATCATATTTGGTATTCCATGACTAATTGAGATCAGCGCTATGTAGGTTTAGATCTTAAGATGAGGAACAAATAGAATTATACATGTTTTCAAAGGATGACATTTACAAGAAAGTGTCTGTAGATGACCAGGTCCGTCGTGAGGGATTGTAGAGTGATAGGAAGTCCAAGTTAGCCTTTAGTCCTTAATTAGAGAAGAGAGCATTAAGGACTTTCTTCAATTTTCAGCCTCCTGAATCTGGCATAGCTCTTCTCTCCAATTAACTTCCCCACAAAAGCCAAACGTTATGGTTAGTCCCATGTATGCACTGAGAGAGCATCTGAAATTCAATTTCTACTCCCAGGACAAGCAAAAATGAAAAAAATAATAAAAATAAAAGGAGGTAGAAGCAAGCACATATTAAAGTTTTAAAATGACCCAAATGTTGCCGGTCATGTGTGTAATCCTTACTACACAAGAGGCTGACATCTGAGGATTGCAGTGTCAAGTCAGCCAGGGGAGGAACCTGCTTGAGACTCTTATCTCCAGTTACACAGCACAAAACCTTGAGCTGTGGCAGAGGTGTTAAAAACACGAGCATTGATTGTGAAAGCTAAGATATAGGTCCCAGGGTCAGAGGTGAAGCCGCAGGACCAATAAAATTTTAAACGGAGAGTGGATGGAGAGAGGATGAAATCTGAGGAGCATGGGTCAAAGTTATCCCATACAAGAAAGTCCATAAGGCTTTCTCTCTGTGTGCATCTGTGTGCTATCCTATGGCTTGAGAATGTTTTGTTCAAGGATAGAGCTCCACCACTCCCAACTTTTCATTGATTAATTGGAGCTAAAAGTCTCATGGACTTTCCTGCCCTGGGTGGCTTTGAACCATGATCTTCAGATTTCAAGCAACTGATTCATTCGGGGCTTTGCATAAGGCACATTTCTTATTAAATACCAAGAATTAAAAAGAAATGGAGTTGAACTGTGACTTAAATGGCAAACTGGGCAATCACTTTTTAGGACAGCACCTAGGGCCTTAGTTCAAGCACCAAGACAAAACAAGTATATCTACAAGCTTTCCTTTGGCTCATTTGGTAAGACACAAGTCTTGAAGGAAAAGCTCTGGCATTGTATCCAATCTCTGATTTGTAGCCCCATGACTAGCACATATACAATAAAAAATTTTAAAAAATTCAAAAAAAATTTTAAGTGGAAAAAAGAATATATTAACATTTTAAAATGTGCAATGGTTTTGTGGTTCATGTGTATAATTGGAGCACCTCAGGAATCTGAAATCTGAGGATCAGTTTGTAGCCAGACTACACAGAAAAGTACATTAGAATCTTATGTCCATAAGCCAGAAAAAAAGCTAAAAGCTGAGCTGTGGAAGTTGTAAAACATCATCCTTGAGCCAAAAAGCTAAGAAACACTAGGACACTTGTGGTTCTGTCTTGTAATCCTAGCTACTCAGGAGGCTGAGGTATGAAGATCACGGTTCAAAGCCTTCCTGGGAAGGAAAGTTCATGAGACTCTTATGTCCAATTAACCACCAGAAAACCTTAAGTGACACTGTGGGTGAAGAACTCGAGCATTCACCTTAAGCTGAAGAGCTCAAAGACAGCACTCAGGCCAAGAGTTCAAACCCTACCCTCTGTAAAAAGAGGTAAGAAACAGCAATGAGGCCCAGAGATTCGGTCTACTGACCGCAGTAAAAAAGCATTGAGGTTGAAGGGAAGAGCTGGTTAAAAATATTAAAATAAGACAGAGGCTGGTTGCTTATGCCTGTAAATCCTAGCTACCCAGGAGGCTGAAATCTAAGGGCTGCAGTTCAAAGCCAGACCTACCAAATGTCCATGACATTTGTGCATGTAATTACCAGTATGAGGAATTGAACTTGCCCTGTTTTACTCAAGGCTAGAGTCCTACCACTCCAGTTTTTTGGTGATTAATTGGAGATAAGAATCTCAGAATCCGGCTAGGAAGTTGGCTCAGTGGTTGAGTGCTTGCCTTTCATGCATGGGACCCTGGATTTGTTTCCTCAGAACCACATATACAAAAAAAGCCGGAAATGGTGTTGCAGCTCAATTGATAGAGTGCTAACCTTAAGCTGGAATGCTGAGGGACAACGTCTAGGCCTAGAGTTCAGGCCCCACAATCAATGGAAAATAAAAGAACCTCAGACTTTGCTGCTCAGACTGGCTTCAAACCAAGAGCATCAGATTTCAACTTCTTAGTTGTGCTGGGCTTTGCCTGAGACTTTTCAAAAAGAAAGAAGCTGGAAGTTGCGCTGTGACTCAGTTGGCAGAACTGAGCAAAATCTCTGAGGCAGTGGCCAGTCTCTAGATTGAGAAAAAAAAACATAAAAACTTTCAAAAATAAATAACACAATATAATACAAAAAATGTTAATATGATGCAAAGGAAAACTGTTTCTTTTAAATGCAGCAAACAAGAACACACTACAAAATTTCAAAATAACATACTGAAAGTAAGGGGAAAGGAAAATTTTTAAAATTCATGCAAATATTAAATCTAAACTGACATGACCAAAATCTAATGTTATCAGAAACTTACTTTTCTCTCACTTGTAATTGCTTACAAGCAATTGTCCCTCCAGTTTCAGCACTAGTATGGTGATTTGGAAATGACCTTTCTATGCAGCCTTGTCTGAATCGGGATCTTCCTTCTTTAGCCTCGAGTTAAACTACAGCCACTACCCTCATTTTAATTCACAAATCCTTTAAAACTCAAACTCAATATTCAAATGATGGATCATATGTAAAAGTATGAATAAACATCAGAGATCCACCAGAGATCCTCTGAGGAATACAATCATAACAGTAGAAGAGCACTGACCACTCAAGGCAGGTAACAGAAGGAAGATTTAGCATTTCTTTTTTTGGATGTGCAGGGGGTTGAAAACAGGGCCTTATGATTGCTAGGAAGGAATACAATTCAGTGATATTAATTATATCCACACTACTTTGTAACCATTACCTCTGTTCGTGAACTTTCTTTTCAATACTGATGGAATCCACACTATCATTGAGTATTAATCACCCCCAATGACCTGCCCCAGAAACTTTTAATCTTTCATTTTTCTCTTATGAAATGGTTTAGTCAATATATTTCACATAATAGATTTTTTTGTGTCCATCCATGACAGATATATATTAATTGCAGCCTTTTGTGGATGAGTCATCATTTATGCATACCTCACGTTTTATAAACCTATTCATCTGATAGACACTCCAGGTGTTTACAACTCCTGAATATTGTAAACATTGCTGATATTATCGTTGGCATGTGAGCTATTGGTTTTTGTTTTCAGTTCTTTTGGGTATACAATGAGCAACGGAATTGCTGGGTCATGTGGTAATGCTATGCTATGTTAGAAGAATGTGTCAAATTCTAACATAATTGCTATATCACTTTCATCACCACAGAAATGTACAAATGGTCAATAAAATGTACAAAATTATTTCAAATCTTCTACAGCTGTGCCCTAAAGGATCTTTTTTTTTTTTTTTACTTTTTACTTGGTTGTATTTAGGCCATGCAGGTCTTGAACTATGTAGCATTGTCTAGAGCTAAAGTGAGAACAATACCAAATGCCACTGACCCAGCCTCCAAAAACATTTATTCTGGTAGTCATTTTTTCTAGAGATAAATTTTAGTGATTATATGCATGCTAACTCTTTTAAAATAAGGTTCTGAATTTTAAAATGACATATAATTGTAATGACTCTGTGTACCATCTTTATTATAAGAAAAAATATATTTACTAAAACTATAAAAAGACAAAAAGGGTTTGAACTATCTGAGTTAGATGTCAGCTTCCCAGCAGAAAAATACATTACAATCACAGTTTGATAAAGACCCAAGCGAAATAACACAATAAGAGCTCATCTAAAGTAAAATGAAGAGCAAGGACTGGGGCAGGAGTAGAGCACTTGCTTGCCAAGCAGCCTCTGAATCAAAACCCCAGTACTGCGAAGGGATAAATAAAATATTAACACTTAAAAAATGGTGCATATTATAGTATGATGGATGACATGGAGGTACACACCTGTACCTAGGCAGTAGAATTACGAAGTTAAGAACAGTCTTGGCTACATAATGAGACTCATCTTGAATAACATAGAATAAAATAAATCAAACTACATTTTTAAAGACTAAGGTGTAGTTCAAATATAATTCAAATCGTTTTGCATGTGAAGGAACTGATATAATGCACAAAAATTATATGCTTTAATAACTACAATGTCAGTTTATC
This sequence comes from Dipodomys spectabilis, assembly GCF_019054845.1. Lineage (NCBI taxonomy): Eukaryota > Metazoa > Chordata > Mammalia > Rodentia > Heteromyidae > Dipodomys > Dipodomys spectabilis. The sequence goes on from NW_024871103.1 coordinate 188,257, forward strand.
AGTGCAGTACAAGGTGCCCCTTGTCTGGAATCCATCCTAAGACAGTTGGTGCACCTGTCTTCTGGGATGGACTGAGGGCGTTGCTGGGCAAACAATATTTTGATCTCCATTCTTGGGTCCCACTTACAAATCTTTTTTTAGTAGACCCCCTACAAATCTCTCCCATCCCAATAACAGCCTCCTGGCTTTCAAGTGAGGTTATCTTTGATATCTCTTAGGGCTCTCCACTCTTGGCTGGATCTGCTCTGTTCCTAGGCCCAAATTCAGCAGCTTGTTCTGAGAAGAGTGGTAGCTATTTTGCTAGCCAACTCTGTCCTCTGCCATCTCCTCCTCAAATTAGTCTTTGGTATCAGTATGAATCTGCTCAGATGGTACAGCCAACCTGGGCTGGCTTTGAATCCTGATCCTCATATCTCAGTCTCCCTTGCACCTGGCATCATTTCTTCCTTCGAGGAATATTTCAGAGGGATAGAATAGCACAGCACCACATACATTTTTTAGGAATTGCCCCGGGGTGAGCCAGATGCTCAGAATCAAACCACTGACCTTGATATTGCCTTTGGTGTCCAATAGGATGTTGTTGGACTTAAGGTCGCGTGTGATTCTGTTTTGGTATAGGTGGTGAACAACACTTACAATTTGTATGATGAGCCTCCTGGTTTAATCCTCATATTGATGGCAGGATTTTCAGATCCACCCCAAGAGGTATCCCCTAATGGCCAGTTCCATGATAAGACATATATACTCTTCCTTCTCCATCACTTAGTACAACCTAATGATGTGTTTGTGCCATACCATCTTAAAAATGTTCACCTCATTCTTTATCCAATGATGAGGACTCTCACTTCTAGAGTATTTTAAATGCCACATCCTTGTCTGTGAGTTGGGGATGTGCCAGCTTCACTTGTCCATAGGTACCTTTGTGGATGAGCTCTTTCATCTGGTATTGTTCGGTGATCTCTTCCTTCAAGTAGCTTGAGCTTGATTCTTTGTGTTCTTCCATCCTTCTGCTATTATAGCAGGTAGCAACCCTACCTAAAATAAACTAAATAAAATATTGGAAAACCCAGAAAAAGTAAAAAGAAATACCAAAATCCAAACAACAACCAGTCTCCACAACCAAAACAATCAGCTTTGAGTCAGTCCAGTGGGTCCTCAAGCAAGATCTCCCAGATCTGTTAATTGACATAGGTTGGAACATGGTGGCTTCCGATATATCCTGCATGGCCTCACACCTTGGAGCAATCACAACCAGGCATAGTGATATCATGGAAGAAATGGACCAATCAGACTCTGGGCCAGTGAGGTCCGAGAAATAGTGGACCAATCACAGCCTGCCAAAATTGACACTCTAGCTCTTAGGCCTCAAAGACTGTTACTAAGGACTCCAGGTGGGTTTGAAGTTGCTCTGGTCTTTATCATGGCATTTCTGAAACCACTAGGACAGTGGTCAAAATCCTCTGATTTTCTAGAGGACTACTGCATATTATAAATTGCTTCAGTGGAGACACTAGCTAATAGCCTCCATTCTCGATGGCCACCTTATCCTATGTCTTGTTCCAGCAATGGCCCTGCACAAGGCCTCCCTCCTTCTCAAGGACACCTGTGTCCTACAACTTCCTCCTGAGAGACAAGTTCCAGGCTGGATTTGAGCCACAATCCTCACAATTCACCTTCCTGAGTAGTTAGGATTATAGGCCTTAGCCATCGGTAGGTACTTAGCTCATCTCTTACATTTGGAAGAAGTATATTTGTTAGAAAGGTGGGTTTTCGATATGTCCTTTTAGCACTTTAAATTTGTTTCCCTTGCTGACCAATAGTTAACCTATTTTCTCATGAGAAAGTTTTCATAATAACATTGAAGATCACTTGGGTGTGATGAGTTGTCTCTGTGCTTTGGGAGGTTTTCTGTCTTTATGTAATTAAAATGTGTCTTAGTGTGGACCTGGGTAATTATGTTAATTGACTTTTTGAGCTGCTAGATTCCTGCATAGAAGGGTTCATGCTTTCAATCAAAATTGGGAAGGTATTGGTTATTATTCCTTCAAATACTATGTATTACTTTTTTCCCTCTGTACTTTAAACATATATACATTATACATATATATTCAAATTGTATATTTGAATATACATATACATACCTACATATTTATATTACATATACATTTATATACATATATTTATTATCACACAGCTTCCACTTTTGTGATTGTTTATGGTAGGAAGTTTAATTGATCTATATTAGAGTTTGAAGTTTTCCTCTTTATTTCTAGATAAAAATATGCTTTTTTTGGCAAGGATATTGAAACAGCATCAAAGCACAGGTAGCCTCTCTCTCTCTCTCTCTCTCTCTCTCTCTCTGATTTCCCGCCTCTGTCAGGTTTTTGAGCACAGGGTCATTGCTTATTGGGTTCTTCTAGTGTGTGCTGTGATCTTTTGCAATGTCATGATCTGATTCAAAGGCCACAAGGTCTGCACCTGGAAGAGGAGCTGCTCCAAAGTCAACCTGCATGGATGCACCTGCCTGCTTCTGTCTTGATGTCAGAGCCCTGTATCCACTTGGGAGGCCTTAGCAGATGCCCCTTTGACAGGACTGCTGGCTAGTGACTGTGGACAGTACAAGCACAGCCTCTTGTTTTACCTATCAGAAGTCTGCAGTGGAGCCTGGGGGTGTTCTTCTGTTGGAGGATATGCTTGGAGCAAGGCAGGGGTTGAATAAGCCTCACTGTGGCCTGACTTCTGGGGCACAAAAAAGGCCAAGTATTTCTCTGGGCCCTTTTCAGAATATATGGGCAGGTTCGGGAGCAGAACCTGAGCTCAGGGTGCCCCTAAACACAGGGTGGGCAATGAAACTGGGAGGGGCAGGGCTGTCCAGGTTGGCACGGGGCAGATGATGAGCCTGTATTAGTAGTCTGCTGGCTTACAAATGAAAAGTGATGCGTGCTTGCTACCCAGACATATCCCACTAAGACTGGTTGCACCAGAGAGTCCCATGCTAGTGGGGGGAAACTGCTAAAGACAGCAGTAGATGGACCAGGAGCAGTTGGCGCTCTTTGTGGGCAATTCAATGCTGGCTCTGGCAGGGGGAATCTGAAGGTTCCCTAACTCTGCAGATCTAGGGAAACATGAGCCCAAGCAGACACCAGGCTTGGCCAGCTGCACACTGCCAGGCCTTGCTGGTTGGCTTTGCAGAGTCCTCAACCTGGCACACCTGCCAGCACAAAAAACTGCCTAGCATCTCCTGAATCATAGAACTTGGAGACAGCACCTCTCTTAACTTGGACATGCAGTGTCCAGCTGTCTAGAAGCTGCTGTGGTCAGTGCAGGTCTGGGAGGAATGGCAGGCCTGCTGCTGGAGGGAGCAGATGCCCCTTCCAAGGCATCTGGGGGGAAGGGGAGCCCCAGGAAATAGGCTGGTCTGTCCTGCACAAAGAGAACACCTCCAGTTTGTTTGACTGTTTGGTTGGATGGAGGGTCTCCCCTTGGGGACAGTGGTATTAGGAGACTGTGTTGGTGAGATTATCCCAAAATTAAACCAGTCGCTGAGGGAGCAAAAGAGTAAAGCTTGCTGAACTGTCCATGGCAGGTGGAGTTAAGGTCATGACAGCCACTCTCTTGAAAGATCCCGAGGCTTTGTCACCAGAAGACAAGTAACATCATGCTGGCATGGAGTCTAATGGTTTTAGGAAATTTATCAGAGAGCTGTACTTGGCTTGTATGTCACTCAATTGGGCTCACACTGGGTGGGGAGTTTGGGCTTTAGAGCTGGGCATGACAGCTTGATCTTTTTGATCCAACACCTTCTGGAAGGTGTTGGAATTTTAGGAGGTCTGAGTGCATTATGAGATTATGTGTGTTCCTCTGAGCTTCATCCTTTGTTTGTGACAGGGATGAGCCCTCCCTTCTTGCTGTCCTGGTGCCCTCAGGGTGTGGGCTGGTTTCTGGCATGTAGAAAAGATTAATGTGCCTTCTAATCCCTGAGCCTCACTAGGAAGGGCTATTGTTTGCAGGGAGGATTGTGTCATTGGGAGGTCTTTATGTTCTTTGAGTAAGGGAATCTACATACTTCAGAGCACATCTTGGCTTTCTCTCTAAATGTTTAATTTCTGTGGAAGACTGGTATCTAAAGGCCTAAAAGTTTAAGGCTCCAGAGGCTTTCTAGGTTTCCAGACATATCCAGGGATCCAGGGCTTGTTCTTTTTCATCTTACAAAGACAGCTCTAACATCCTCCCTTAGTCATGGTATACTGAGCCCTTTGGCTCTGGCATAAATGAGGAGAGACAGGCAGGGCTGTTGCTAAGGAAAGCAGACAGGGCTGCATTGTTGCTGAGAAAAGGCAGGCAGGCCCTCTCTTGTTACATAGTTTCATTTTATTTCCCATTGTTGGTAAATAAAGCCTCCTGATTGGACTTAAGGAGCTGTCCACAATCATTGCTCCATTACTTTTCCCTGCTCTTACCATACTGCCTTTCCATTTAAATTCATTTTTACTTTTAATTTTTGTCAGAAGCAAAGAGGCAATTAAAAAATCTATATGTAATGTTAATTTTTATTCTTTTTTTTGGAGGGGGAAGTCGTGGGCTTGAACTCCGGGCCTGTACGATGTCCCTCAGCTCTTCACCTCAAGGCTAGAGCTCTACCACTTGAGCCACAGAGCCACTTTTGGGCACTTTTCTGCTTATATGGTGCTGAGGAATGGAACCCAGGGCTTCATGCATGCAAGGCAAGCACTCTACCACTGAGCCACCTTCCCAACCCATAGTTTTTATTCTTGAATTACTCAAATTCATGCAGAACATGTCAATTCAAGCAGCATAAAATGGCAGACGGCATGAGTTAGATCTCTTTCCCTCGCCTGTGGCTCTCTTGCTCTACCCTAGGGTGACCACTCATACTGTTTTAGTTATGTATCTCTGCATCTAAACCAAATGTGCACAAAGGAGAAGCTATTAAAAATAGACTAGCCCACAGTTACCCAAGATCCTCCAAACCTATCTTACTAAGAGGCCAAATTTCCAATTCACACTATGGAGACTCAAACTTCTACACTCAGGTTCAAAGACCTGAACCAAGTCTGTGCTGGAACCACATGACTGAAGTTGGTAGCTCATTGTTCACTATGGAAGAAGTCTGCAATAGCTGGGAATCTGCTCTCTGCCTTTCCCAATAAGTCACAGTGTCAGGTATGAGAACTAAGGAGTTATACAGGCCATTTAGAGGTTACTAGACTTTGGGTTTTAACTTTTGTAATTCCAAGTTTCACTTCAGATCAAATATTGGGCCTTCACAGCAGCAGCCCAAGAGAAAATGATGTCCAGAACTTTTGTAAGTGTCTCAGACTATTTGAATTTGCTTTTATTGATTTATCTTTTTTCCTACAATGCACACCTGTGGTCAAATGGGGGCTTTCTTATGGCTTAAGGAATTTTTTATAACATCACAATGAAATTGAAATACACAGCTATAACTCTTTCTCTAAAGGAATACTGATGGATTTGGCAGTAGGAGAGTTCAAGCTGATGACCTCCAATATTCTAGGCAGGGGTTCTATTACATAAGTCCCCTACTCCAACCTTTGTTCTTCACTTTGAGCATATCAGCACACTGCCTTATGGATTTCAAGAATGCAGATGTAAACTATCTGTTAAGAAACTGTCTTTGGAAAGGATGATGCTCTCTTTTCTCTCACTCTTATAGATGTTAATAACCCGTTTCATGGAGCTGTATGGCTTAAGGCATTTTGCTACAGTATCAGATGATTCTGAAGTGATACCACTATTCTTTTAACATCAATCATTCTAGATTTAAAGAAAAAGACCTTGAATATCTTGAGTAAATTGATGAGGTCTTTAAAATCCAAAAGTTAGAGCAGCTGTTCAGATTTTGGATTCCATGAAGTATCCTACTGGATTTAATTTTTAAGTGAGAAAACAGCTGCTTTCATGACCCACCTAACTATAAAACTTTCTTGGTCTTAGTTACGTTGCATTTTAAGGTAAATGACAAAAGTGCCAACTTATTGACTTTATAAGGGACTCAGGATTACATAATTAAATAGTTGTCAAAATTTACTGAGTTGAATAGAGAACGTGCTTAATTTATATTAAAGTAGTAATGTATTGCCATTAATACAAGGATGTATTTTATTAGTAAATACTGAAAAGGAAAAAAAGTGTTTCTATAGGGGATTCATCCTGGCAATAGTCACTTTGCAGTAGGCTGATCCTTCCTGCCTTCTTTCAAACGCATGTTATTGTTATATGTTATTATTTAAACGTGTATTATTGTTTTAGTTCCTCTCAAGAGCTATGGGGCTAATCTTGGATTTCATTAAGAAAACACCAAAGTGCATACTGATATTATAACTTTTTATTTATTTATTTTTTTGTTGGTCATGGGGCTTGAACTCTGGGCTTAGGAGCTATCCCTCAGCTCTTCAGCTCAAGGCGAACACTCTACCACTTGATCCACAGTGCCACTTCCAGTTTTTTGGTGGGTTATTGGAGAAAAGAGTCTCACGGACTTTCCTGCATGTTCTGGCTTTGAACCGTGATCTTCAGGTGTCAGCCTCCTGAGTAGCTAGGATTGCAGACGTGAGCCACCAGTGTCCGGCTCTGATATTACGATTTTTAAAGACCAAAAATGATCTATTGTATGTTTCCAACAATACATAAAGTCCATAACAAATAAAGACTTTAACATTATTTTAAGCAGTTGTGTAAGGGGGTTATAATTCAGCAAATACGGACACCTCATATGCCTTAACTACTTCTTTGAATTTTCCCTTTATTGTCAAGTTAAAAAAAATCTGGATCCACTTTAGTGAAAATTTCCAATTGGACCCTTTGTCATGTACCCTCTGCACCTAAAAATACATAAAAATTCACTTTGTTTTTAAATTGTTCGAGCAAGTTCCAAGACCTGCACATATGTTGAATGGAAGCCACTGGTGTATGTTTGGCTCCTGAACATGGCCAGCGTTCTAACAGGATCACATATGAGGACATGGATAGTACTGAAGGACAAAATTTTGGGATCAAATACTAGGACCTGGCAGCCACCAAGGACAGAAGGCACTGGCTGATGCCCTTGTAGTTCCTGCAACACTGCCATGGCTGTAGCATGGCATCATTCTGTGAGCCTTGCATACCTGTAGAAACCTTGGCAACAGTCCTACAGGCTCAAGACTAAAAGAGACAGTGGGTTCATGCCAACCTGTGATTGATCCATTGCAGCCATTGTGAGTGGTCTCTGCAGTCCATTAAAGTGCTGGGATTTCCTGGTGTCCTGCTGGACTCAGTTCTACATTGACAATTTTGAGTGTGTGGTATTTTTTTTTTATTTGGAGGGGGGCTATGTTTTGTTTGGGTTTGAGTATTTCCTTTTGGTTATTGCTCTGGGGTTGTTATTTGCTTAGCTAAATTTAGGTAGATTTACTTCTTGCCATCCTAGCAAAAGATGGGGGAACACAGTGAATTATCCTTAAGCTCTTAGGAAAAGGAGATTTTCACTGAACAAGCCAGTATGAAGGAGATTATTGGCTACGGCAGGAGATTTTCCCTGAACAATGCAGTGTGAAGGAGGAGATCATTGACTATGGTAGCTATGGATATGTAAAGTTGGCCTAGCACCACCTCATAGACACTAAGGTGGTAATGAAAATAATCCTAATAGGAGAGTTCAATAATTGTCAGATCAAATATGAGATGGACAGGCCGGGATTGTGGATCAGTGGTAGATGTTTGCCTCGCATCCAGGAGGTCCTGGGTTCAATTCCTTAGCACCACAAGAACAGAAAATGCTGGAAGTGGTGCTGTCGCTCAAGTGGTAGAGCAATAGACTTAAGCTGAGGAGATCAGCCACAGTGCCTAGGCCCAGACTACAAGCCCTAGGACCCACAAAAAAATAAAAAAAATAGATGGATATTATTACATTTTTCCATCACTCACACATGATTAGGTCATACCAGGTGAGGGAAAAGGATGAGCACCAATACCTGGCAGTGGAACTGGCCATCTAGAGACCTCCTGACATATATGTGAAAATCATAACACCTATTCAAGAATGAAGTCACGAGATTGTTCAGATTGTGAGTACTGTGCATTACTTTAATGAATATATAAATGAACACTGAGACATTAAACCCAATAACATCGTGTTGGATGACAAAGGCAATGTGAAGGTCAATGACTTTAGCATGAGCATGAGGATTTCCCAAGGGTAGTTGCTGAAGGACATATTGGTACCTTAATTTTGTCCCTATAAAATATTCCTGCATGGAAATTACAATGGTTGCAATGTAGACATCTGGTGTTTGGGAGTCCTCATTTGTATTCTATGGGGATGGCACATTTCCCATTTGAATATATGAATTTTAGCCAGATAGAGGTAATTGTCTTGGAGGTCACATACATTTCTCCATTCACTTGTCTCCAAAAGAACAAAATATCATCTTGAAACTGAAAACTGCAGACCCAAAGGAGAGGCACAGTATGGAACAAACAATAAAGATTGGCTCAACCAAGTTGAGGAATATTTCCTCTGTCCTGGTGAGCTACTATGTAATAAGCTAAACCCTATTATTCTTGCACTCATATGTGATGGGGTACAGCCTGCCTGATATGTACAAATCTATATTGGACAGGACATTCAATGAAATCATTAAAGTAGAATGAAAGCAGTGAAATTTAATCAGTGCCTTCAATTGTTTCAGTGTGCCCATCTTCTGCAGATATATAGTATGTACATATGTATATATTTCACAAATATATTACATATTAAATATGTTATATATAATTATATATGCATAAATATACATAATTTTGGAGATGGAGTTTCATGGAATTCTCTGCTTTTGCTTCAAGCCAATATTCTCCTCATCTGAGCCTCCTTAGGTGCTAGGATTATAGACTGGGGCCAGGCAAAACATTTCCTAATAAATGCAACATAGAGCCTGTCTTTAACTTCCAAGGAATATTAGAAACTGAAAATAGTAGAATGATGAATGTAACATAAAAGACTTAAGTCCTTGTAAAATTTCCAAAACTTATTTCATACAAACATGAGGGGACAGTATTACTAGATTTATCATTTACAAAAAGATTAATAAAAACTTAAACACAGATACAGATCCCAGGTGGAAGTGTGAAAGTAAGTGGAAGGCCCATAAATTCAAGTCCTAGTACTGACACATTACCATATATAAAATTAATTTTCTATGTGTTTTATTATAAAAATACTGTACAGAGGTGTTTCAGTTACATGAGCAAGGTAATGAGTACATTTCCTATCAAGCATTGTTGCCTCCTCCTTTTTTCCCCCTACCATCCCTTCCCTCCCACCTAAACAACTACCCCCCCCCCAAAGTTGTAAAGATCATTTTCAAGGTAGTGTCTTGTACATCAAATTTTTACAATGGGTCAACCTGTATCCTTAATTAAGTATTTTGTGCTTTTCCTTACCGTCCCCGAATTAGAGAAGTATATGTACAAGATGCAGGTTACCAGAATCAAATATAGTGAAAACAGGGTTTATACCATAAGGGAGGAATATACAAAGCAACCAAAAATCCCATGGTACCTTATAAATAGGTTAGAAACAATACCAAGAAAGGAAAAACTACTTGCGTCCCTATCTTGAGGTTTATTTCACTTAACTTCATCTTATCTGGTCATATGTACATAGATTTTGACCTTGTGTGCTTGTCCTAGACATGTACTAGTTATTGCAAATAAGGGAAACCATGGGACCTATGTTTCATTGGACATGCCTTACTTCACTTAATATATTTTTATCTCAAGACTTTCCATTTCCTAACAAATTGGGCGATGTCATTTTTTCTGATGGAGGCATAGAATTTATATATACAATATATATATATATTATATTATATATATTATATATGATATATATATGACATTTTCTTGATCCATTCCTCTACTGAAAGGCATCTGCGTTGGTTCCATATCTTAGCTATGATAAATAATGTTGCAATAAACATAGCTGTGCTGGTAGCCTTAGTATGGCCTTATTTGTGATCAGTTGGGTAAATGACCGAAAGTGGGATGGGTGGGTCATAGGGGAGCTCTATGTGGAATCTTTTGAGGAACCTCCATACTGTTTTCGAAAGTGGTTAAACAAATTTATACTCCCACCAACAATGCAGTAGAGTTCCCTTTTGGCCACATCCCTTCCAACATCTATTATTATATTTCTTATTTATAGCTATTCTAACAGGGGAAAGGTGGAATCTCAATGTTGTTTTGATTTGCATTCCTTTTATGGCTAGAGAAGTTGAACATTTCTTCATGTGGCTATTGGCCATTGTTATTTCCTCTTCAGAGAATTTTCTCTTTAAGTCTTTAGCCCACTTATTTATCCGGCAGTTGTTTCTTTGAGGATTTGTTGTAGGGGTATTTAATTTTTTGAGTTCCAAGCATTTTTTAGATATGGGACCCTTGTTTGTTGTATGGTTAGTGAAGATTTTCTCCTAATCCACGGGATTTCTATTGATTTTGCCAGCTATGTCCTATGCCATGCACAAGCTCTGCACTTTCATGCAATCCCCATTTGTGCAACCTTTCTTTGATTTGTTCTGTTTCTGGGTCTCTATTAAGAAAATTTCAGCCTGTACCAAGGAGAACTAGGGTTTCTCCTATTCCTTCCAGTAATGTTTTCAGGGTGTGTGCTTTGACTCTGAGGTTGACAATTAATTTTGTAGGCCAGAACTTATTTTTTCCCCATCCTTTGTGTTCATAGGATTGTCTGTATTATGTGTAAACAGGCTGCTCTACAAGGTATCTTTCCATGTCATACAGTAGGTATTACATGACTCTATGTAAGTATTGTATAATGACATAGAGCTTTCTAATGACTTACCTACAAAATCTATTAATGTTAATTAAGTGTCATGAAGAATGCCAAACCTCCATTTTTGTGTCTATCTCCGTCCTTGTTCTCCCTATTGTTTAACAGCTTATATCACACTCAGCATAACAAGCTGGCACATGGAACAGACATGAACTCGATGGATCCTAGCTGTGAGATGGCCCCAAATACAGAAAATATTAGAATCAAAGAGATTGAAGCAGTTGTCCAAGGTGCCTAGTTTATGAATGACTTCGGGTTCCAATGGTCGCACCTGCCTCTGTCAGAAGCCTGTTGATGGTCTGTCACCATCAAAGCTCACACTGAAGCTTAACTTCTCAATGTAGCAGTGTCAGGAGGTGGAACGTTTAAGAGAGGTTTCAGTCATAAATAGATTAATGTCATCTCATCAACTCTGAAGGGACTAACATCATCGTCATTCTAGCACATGCCATGATGCCAAGATCCTCTGTGATATGATGCACGTAGGGGGCCATAGCCCATGTGCTAGCATGCTATTTAGACATTGCATCCACTATTATTGTGACTGAAATAGACCTTTTTTCCATATGAAGTATACAGCTTCAATGATTTTGTTAAACCATGACAAAATGGACTGAGATGCTATTCTTTTTGTCTTTTTCATGGAACTGAGGAATAAACTGAAAGCCTTACACTTACTAGGCAAATACGTTACCATTTGTGCCTGCATTCCCCCAACCATTTTTTTTTCTTTTTCAGTTGGCTTTTCATATAGTCATGTGCTAACTTCACTCAAGCCACCCTCATTACCCCATCCTCCTATACCTCTAACTCTCAATATCTGGGATTAGAGCCTGTGACACCACAATTTAACCCGTAGAATATACTATTCCTTTGGGGAAAGAGATACAGACCCCTGAGAAGCTTATGTGTGTTTGTGTGCTTGTGTGTGTGTGTGTGTGTATTCGTGAACTGGTCTTGATTTATTTTGTACTGAGGGTGAATCTTCCTGATGATTCTGCATTCTAATTCCTTTCACTGAAAAAGAAATGGTTCTCTGCGTGCTAGTGGCTCACATCTGTAATCCTAGCTCTTCAGAATGCTGAGATTTTGAGATAACACTGTTAAACCAGGTGAGTCAAGAAAAGTCCATGACACGCTTATGTCCACTTAATCACCAAATATGTCAGAAGAGGAGCTGTGGCTTAAGTAATAGAGTAATATTCTCAAGGAAAAAATAGGAATAGCACCTAGGCTCTTATCAAGGTTAAGGACCAGCACCCATACAAAATCTACAGATAACACTTGTGCTATTACAATGAGCTCTTGTGCTATTTAAAGTCACAATTATGTCTAATGGATTATCTGTACAGGACAGTAGCAGTAAAATTCTTGTATTTCTTCATAAGATATGTTCTCTCTGGACCATCTTTATGCTCCATTTTTGTCTCTGCAATGATGTCTTGATTTTGAAATAGAGGAAAAATTCAGTGATGAATTTGTTCTCTGCGTCCCTCTCTCATCCATTATTAACATGTTCTCTCTTTTTATTTTTTGACAATCCTGGGGCAGGAACTCAGGGCCTGGGCACTGTCACTGAGCTTCTTTTTTGCACAAGGCTAGCACCCTATGACTTGAGCCACAGTGCCACTTATGGCTTTTTCTTTTTATGTGGTACTGAGTAATTAAACCCAGAGCTTCATGCATGCTGGACAAACACTCTACCACTAAACCATATTCTCAGCCACATAATCTCTTTTTAAAATATATCTGTCATGTTTACCTCTGTCCCATTTCTGAAGTCACTGCCACTGCTCTTGAATCTATCCTCAGTTTTACTCCTAACTGCCTTTCATTCCCTATAACTGCTGAATTGTTTTCCACTCCAAAGGAACTATCTTTCCTTTTCTTAAATTTCACACTTCATTGGCTAAAAATCAAAAAATAACTCAACATTACCAGTGTCTGAAATTGAAGACACTTAGAATAGTAAATAGCTTTTTCTACGTAGGTTTTAAGCTGTGGGGCTTCAACTCTGGGCCTGGGCGCTGTCCATCAGCTCTTCAGCTCAAGGCGAGTGCTCCACCACTTGAGCCACAGTGCCATTTCCAGTTTTCTAACTGGTTTATGGGAGATAATAGTCTCTCAGCCTTTCTTGCCATGGCTGGCTTTGAACCGGGAGCCTCAGATCTCATCCTCCAGAGTAGCTAGGATAACAGGAATGAGCCACCGCTGCCCAGCTAATAAATAGCTTTTTATGTGTATCAGGTGATACACAACAAGTCAGAACCTTGGGATATCTATTATCTTCCAGTCTGGGAAGGATCTAACCCCACAATATAGCCTGCTAGACAACAAAATTAAAGAGATTCTACAAATGTAATTAGTTCCCACAAGATTTGGGTGTGAGTTACTTCCAAGGAGTGAGTGCAAAATAAGGCCTTTCTAGAAGTCAGTGACACCAACAGAATGAATCAAACAGTAAGGAGAATATGTTTGTCAATAAAGTATGGAGGTGTCTAGGAGCTGACAAAAGTGGTTGTATGATAGGGGACCAGAAACACAGACTCACAACCACAGAACCTAAAGCATACCAGGCATCCCTTAAGCTTGGAAGAGATCCTTACATTCCATGAGAGACTATAGCCTGGTGGCCCCTGGTAGAAAGTGAGCAGCTGCTAGAGACAAACTACACCCAAGCTACCAAACTTATGTCCTACTATTGTTGGTATTTAATGGACAAACAAATACATTTGTGGTGATTTGCCACATATCATGACTAAATGAATGCATTTCTCAGAGTACTGGTGCCTCACACCTGTAATCCCAGCTACATAGGAGGCGGAGATCTGAGGATCTAGATTCGAAGAGATCTCAAGCAGCAAGCAGCAATATCTGTGATATTCATATTGCCAATAAAAAGCAAAAATACTGGAAATGGTAGTATGGATTAAGTAGTACGGCACCAGCCTTAAGGGAAAAGCTAAGTAAAACACAAGACCCTAAGTTGAAACTCCAATACCAGCACATACACAAAAAAGAATGGAAAAATGAGAGCATTTATTGAAGACCATTTGGTATTTTCTTTGCTCTGTGTAAAACTCTAACATCTCTCACACTTTTTCTTGTGCTTGAAGAAATTTATTAAAGTCTATAACACCACCTTAATGATATCTAACTACACAACTACACAAACATGTTGGTCACACACTTTTCAATATAGCATATTGTAATTGTTACTGCAAACAAAGTACCTTTCCTACTAATTTAATCTAATTAATCTCAGAAACTAGATTTGTATATTGATACTTCTCACAATACTTTATCTGAAATCGAACTTAAACTTCGTAACTCATCTAAAGGGAAAACTTATACTGTATCTTCAGGTATATTCCTTTCTGCCAGTTTTCCTACAAATGAAAATTAATTGATTCCAGCACTTAAAAATCCTACATCCCAAATTAATAGAAGATTCTGATTAAAACAAAAAAACTTTAAAGTGTTTTCAATTTCTGTTTAATTTGGACAAAGTACTTAAAGATATCTTTGGACTTCCATAGAGATATCATATCCAAAACTTCATCTATACCATATAAATAAGTTCCCTAAAGGCTGTCTATAAATTCACATAGATGTTGCTCAATTCACTAGAGCAAAAGAACTATAAATTCTGACTTACATCTATAAACATCCCATGACAATTTCTAGATCATTCCATTTTTCTCAGAAAAATGAAGGCTGCCATGAAACTCACTAATGGTGAGAGGAGAAAAAAGAGCAAGTTTTCAATGGCTGATATTTTACAAAAGCCTTATTTGCATGTGGGCACACACAGAAAGCTATACAATGTTCAGCTTTACGTGGAAAGAAAAGGAACTCACCCTACAGAGAGAGAAAAACCCTTGGCAGGAGAAAGACCGAAGAATTACCTGAATGAATGTCTTCTCATATATTTCCCTCCATGTGCTTCATGGAGTTTTCTCTGGGACTCAATGCTCAATAAGGCAGACCTCGGTCATCCCAGCAAAAGCACAGACAGCCAAGACTCAGGTAACAGCCATTTCTTTGCTCTCCCTGTGGAAACATCACCAACCGAATGAAAAATAAAGCAAAGTGGATTTCAGGGGCACATACAAAGAACCATAGTGCTTTGGGGACAAAGAAAACATGTGTGTTTGTGTGTGTGTGTGCGTGTGTGTGTGCTTGTGTGCTTGTGTGTTGGTACTGGTACTTAAAATCAGGACTTGGAAACTATCCTTTAGGAACTACACATTACTACACTTTAGCTTCTTTGCTCAATCCTGGTGCTCTACCACTTGAGCCACACTCAACTTTTGGCTTTTTAGTCATCAATTGAAGACAAGAGCAATAAAATCTCTCCTGACGAGGATGGATTTGAACCTTTATCCTCAGATCTCAGCCTCCTGATTAGCCTGAATCACAGGAATGTGCGCCATCAATGCTGGCATTAGTGACATACCAATGTACTGATTTCAAGCCCCAATACCAGCACAAAAACTCAAACCAAAATCATACTTCATAGCCTATAAATATACTGATAGCATATGAAACCAATATAATGAAATGTGGAGAAATGTGAAGGACATCAGAAAATGATTATTATTATTATTAGCTTTTCTAATTCTTAAAAACCTAAAATTATTTATAATTTTAAAAACCTAAAATTATTTATTTATAAAACGTAAACTGACTACAGAAGGCACTTGTACAAGGTGTATGTCTCAAATGAGATAGCAGATTAGGACAAACAGAAAATGCTAAGGAAAACAAATAATTTTAGAATTCAGTGATTATTACACAGAAAAGATACTTGAGCATCTGTACTTTGAAACTGTTTCAAGTAAGCAACAGTAATGACATATTTTAGATATGAGACTCTTGTCCGTTATTTGGCTAGTGACGATCTTCTCCCAGTCCGTGGGCTTTCTATTGATCTTGCTAGCTATGTCCTTTGCCATGCAGAAGCTCTGCAACTTTATGCAATCCAATTTGTCCAACCTTTCTTTGATTTGTTGTGTTTCCGGGTCTCTATTCAGAAAATTTCGGCCTGAGCCAAGGAGACCTAGGGTTTCTCTTATTCCATCCTGTAATGTTTTCACAGTGTCTGCTTTGACTTCGAGGTCTTTAATCCATTTGGAGTTAATTCTGGTGCAGGGTGATATATAAGGATCTAGCTTTAGTTTTCTACAAGTAGTTAACCAATTTTGCCAGCACCATTTACTGAAGAGGCTGTCTTTCTTCCATTCTATTGTTTTAGCTCCCTTATCAAAGATTAGATGGCTATAGGTCTGTAGTTTCATTTCTGGGTTTTCAATTCTATTCCATTGGTCCTGAGGTCTGTTCTTATGCCAATACCAAGCTGTTTTGATTACTATAGCTTTATAGTAGAGTTTGAAATTTGGTATTGATATTCCTCCAGCAGTGTTCTTTCCGTTGAGGAGCGTTTTTGCTATTCGGGGTCTTTTATAGTCCCATATGTATTTTTGGATTGCCTCTTTATTTCCTTGAAGAATGAGGTTGGAATTTTGATAGGTATCGTGTTGAAATTATAGATAGCCTTGGGAAGTATTGCCATTTTCACGATGTTAATGTTTCCAATCTAGGAGCATGGGAGGTTTTGCCATTTTTTAAGTTCTGTGCTAATTTCCTTTTTCAAGATTTTAAAGTTTTCATCATAGAGGTCCTTCACTTCTTTGGTTAAGATAATTCCTAGGTATTTTATTTTTTGTGGGGCTAATACAAATGGAATTTCCTTCCTAATTTCAACCACACTTTTCTCATTGTTGGCATACAGAAAAGCCATTGATTCTTGGTGGTTAATTTTATTACCTGCTACTTGCCAAAGTTTTGAATCACCTTGAGTAATTTGGGAGTGGAGTCTAAGGGATTCTTTAAATACAAGATCATGTCGTCTGCAAAGAGGGAGAGTTTTCTTTATTCTTTTCGTATTTGGATACCCTTTATGTCTGCATCTTCTCTTTTTTTTTTTTTTGTCATTCGTGGGGCTAGAAATCTGGGACTGGGCGCTGTCCCTCAGCTCTTCAGCTCAAGGCGAGCGCTCTACCACTTGAGCTACAGCACCACTTCTGGTTTTCTGGTGGTTTATTGGAGATAGGAGTCTCATGGTGTTTCCTGCCCCGGCTGGCTTTGAACCGCGATCCTCAGATCTGAGCCCCCTGAGTAGCTAGGATTACAGGCATGAGGCACCAGCGCCCAGCTGCATCTTGTCTTATTGCTGTAGCTAGGCATTCTAATAATAGATTGAAGAGAAGTGGAGAGAGTGAACATCCTTGTCTTGTTCCTGAGTTAAGAGGAAATTTCTTTAGTTTTTCACCATGAAGTATAACGCTGGCTGTAGGTTTGTCATATACAGCCTTTATTGTATTGAGGAATGTTCCATGGATTCCTAGTTTTTCCAAAACCTTCATCATAAAGGGGTGTTGGATCTTGTCGAATGCTTTTTCTGAATTTATTGAGATAACCATGTGTTTCTTATTCTTGCTCCTGTTGATGTGATGAATAATAGTAATTGATTTGCGTATATTGAACCAGCTTTGCATCCCTGAAATGAATCGTGTTTGATCGTGGTGTATGATTTTTTGGATGAATTGTTGAAGTCAATTAGCCAAAATTTTGTTGAGAAGTTTTGCATCAATGTTCATTAAAGAATTGGGTGTATAGTTCTCTTTCTTTGGTGAGTCCTTGCCTGGTTTTGGGATGAGGGTTATGATGGCTTCATAGAATGTGTTCGATAGTGACATTTCTCTTTCAATTTCATTGACGAGTTGGAGGAGTATTGGTGTGAGCTCTGCTTTGAAGGCCTTGTAAAATTCCACTGTAAAACCATCTGGTCCTGGACTTTTCTTAGCTGGGAGGTCTCTTATTGCTGTTTCTATTTCAGTGCTTGATATGGGCCTGTTAAGATGGTTTAACTCATATTGGTTTAGATTTGGCATGTCAATATTTGCTAGGAAAAGGTCCATTTCTGTCAAGTTCTCAAACTTATTATCATAAACTTTTGACAAGTATTCCCTTATAATGTTCTGAATCTTGGTTGTTTCCATGGTGATGTTTCCATTCTCATCTCTGAGTTTATTAATTTGGGTGTGTTCTCTTCTTTTTCTGATAAGATTTGCTAAGGGTCTGTCAATTTTGTTAATTTTTTCGAAGAACCAACTCTTTGTTTTGTTGATTCTTTGTATAGTTTTTTTGGATTCTAATTCATTTAATTCTGATTTAATTTTAATTATTGTTTTCCATCTACTGGACTGGGGTTTATCTTGCTGCTCATTTTCAAGGTGGTTTAGATGTGTCATTAAATTTTTGGTTTCAGATCTCTCTAATTTGTTGATATAGGAGCTCAGAGCTATCGACTTGCCTCTGAGTACTCAGAGTACTCAGTGCCTTTGCTGTGTCCCAAAGGAGCTGGGAATTTGTGTGTTCATTTTTGTTGAATAACATGAACATTTGAATTTCCTTTCTAATCTCTTCCATGACCCACTCATGATTCAGCAGTGTGTTGTTCAGCCTCCATGTAATACCGGATTTTCTTTGGTGGCTTTTGGTGTTGAGTTCTAATTTTATTCCCTTGTGGTCAGAGCGAATGCAAGGTATAACTTCAATGTTTCTGAATTTAGACAAGTTTGCTTTGTGGCCTAAAATGTAGTCTATTTTAGAAAATGTTCCATGTGCTGCTGAGAAAAACTTGTATTTTGATGCTGCTGCGTGAACTGTTCGGCAGATGTCTGTTAAGTCTAGTTGATCTATGCAGCTGTTTAGATCTGTGATTTCTCTGTTGAGTTTTTGCCGAGTTGATCTATCTAGTGGGGAGAGTGGGGTGTTAAAATCCCCCAAAATTAATGTCTCTGGATCTATATGGGAATTGAGGGAAAGTAGTGTTTCTTGGATAAATGTGGCTGCTCCATTGTTTGGCGAATAGATATTTATAATTGTAACATCCTCCTGAAGGAGAGATCCCTTAATTAGTATGTAGCGACCTATTTAATCACTTCTCACGAATTTTAATTTGAAGTCTGTTTTATCTGATATTAGGATTGCAACTCCTGCCTGTTTATGGCAGCCGTTTGCTTGGTAGATTTTGTTCCAGCCTTTAACATTGAAAATGTGTTTGTTTTTACGGGCAAGATGTGACTCCTGAAGGTAGCAGATAGAAGGGTCTTGTTTTTTAATCCAACTAGACAGTCTATGTCCTTTAACTGGAGAGTTCAGTCCGTTAATGTTAAGAGATGACTTAGAGGTATTTGGGTGTTCCTGCCATGTTATCCACCTTCTTGGGTGTGTAAAAACTGGGTTCTTCCTATGGTTCTTGGATTCTCAGTTTGGGTGCAGTTTCTTGGCCTTTATTATGGTCTTGTTGGTATTCTATGTGTAGGAAATCTTTAAGAATCTTTTGTAGGGCTGGTTAGGTGGAGATGTATTGTTTCAATTTTTCTTTGCTCTGGAAGCTTTTTATTTGGCCTTCAGTTATGAAGGAGAATTTAGCTGGGTACAGTATTCTTGGTTGATAGTTGTTTGTTTTCAGGGCATGGCATACGTCATTCCAGGCTCTTCTTGCTTTGATTGTCTCTGCTGAGAAATCTGAGGTGATTCTAATTGTTTTCCCTTCATAGGTGATTAATCTTTTCTCCTTGACAG
Source organism: Dipodomys spectabilis (assembly GCF_019054845.1). Lineage (NCBI taxonomy): Eukaryota > Metazoa > Chordata > Mammalia > Rodentia > Heteromyidae > Dipodomys > Dipodomys spectabilis. Next base: position 207,782 of record NW_024871103.1, read on the forward strand.
CTTTAAGAATCTTTTCCTTGGTTTGAATTGATCCTGTGTGGATTATAATGTGACGGTGGGATGTCCTATTCTGGTCTGGTCTATTTGGGGTTCTAAAAGCTTCTTGTATCTGAATAGGCCTATCTTTTTGTATGTTTAGGAAGTTCTCTGCTAGGATCCTGTTGACCAAATTTCCTAGACCATTAACTTCTGTTTCTAGGTGCTCCTCTACACCCATTATCCTTAGATTAGGCCTTCTGATGGTGTCTTCCAAGTGATGGATAGATCTATCATATTTCTTGGACTTGTCTTGGATGGTTGTATGTTCTTTCTCTATAATATCTAGGCTGTTGTCAATCCCCGAGATTCTATCTTCTGCATGGTCTAACCTGCTGCTAGACTCTCTACTTTGTTTTTTATCTCTTTTCCTTCTAATTGGTCAGCTTTGATGGCTTCAAATTCTTTGTTGAAGCTCTGTTTTAGATCTTGTATGAATTTCTTTACTTCCTTAATTTGGTGTTCAGTGTTTATTCTCAAATCACTTAGTTGATTGGTTATGGTTTCTTTGGACTCCCATTCCTTCTCTTGGGTTCAATTCAGCATTCCCTTTGCAGGCTCCCTGACTTCCTTCAGCTCTTTGTTAATGGATTCCATGAATGTCTTTAGTGATGTTTGTGTATTGTCTTCCTGCTCTCTCAATTCCTGTATTACTCTTTGATTAGCTTCCTCCCATTCGTGGGATTCCTGCAGTTCTCTTTGAGTGTTCTCAGCCTGCTCATGCCATTCCTGCCTTTCTCTTTGAGTATTCTCAAGCTGCTCATGCAAATCCTATATCAGTTTTTGAGTAGCTTCCTCACGCTTATGATATTCCTGTATAAATTTTTGGATTGCCTCCTCTGTCTCCCTATCACTCTCATACAGAGTCCTTTGTATGTTTTCTATCTTTTCATTTATCATTTTTACCAGCTGTGTTTGTAGAGTGATTTGGGTACTCTCCTCTGGATTAATCATTATCTGTTCTGTCCCCTGATTACCAAGATTGGGAAATGAGATACCCGCATTTGCCATTTTTCTTGTGTTTTTCCGGCTTACTCTGCCCGTTTGAGATGAAAATAGCACCAGTTTTGTGCTAGAACACTATCTTAAGGCAACCATCAACCATAGTCTGAATTTGTACAGTCAATAGTCTACAGATACAATCTAGTTCAACATATACATCTATTCAACATCATACAACTATATGTTAATGGGCTTCAACCGCAGAGAAGAATTTGGAAAACCAGAAAATATTAGGGTGAGGGAGAGATGTGGGTAAAAAATAGGAATAGATTGGTGTGGGGAGGCACAGGGAGAGTTAACTAAGTCCTAATCTCAATGCAGGACATAGGTTGGGTAGGATGAAAGTAGAGAGAGAGAAAAAATGAAGAAAGGGAAAGGGAAAAGAAAAGAGACCAGAAAAAATAGAAAAGTAAAATTAATAATATTATGGCATTTTGAAAACAATCTATTTAGAGAAGAACGTGAATATAGGGAGAGAAGGGGAGGGACATAGAGCAGATGTGAAAAATTTAAAAATAAAAATGCTTAACATATTATATAGGTATAAAGAGGTAGTACTGCTATTAAGGAGTTTAAGTCTCAGAGGTTTTGAACTGAGTAATAAATTTGTGGATTAAGTGTGTACACAATGGGGTATAGGGTCTACTAGTTAACCATGGGTTTATCTGAGGATGTGCAGGACAAGAGTTAAGTCACATAAAGAAGAACAAAAGAGAGGAAAAGGTGAAAAGGATAAGAAAGGGAGAAAAGAAGATCAGAAGTTCAGTAGAGCTAAATAAAAACCAAAAAAAGATTAAAAAAGAAAAGAAGAAGAGATAGAAGACAAGAAAAGAAAGAAAAACGCACATTCACGTATCCCTAAAATAAAAATTATAAGAGGAAAAAAAAGTTACTGGAAAACAATTTTTTTCAAAAAAGGCAAAAATTAAAGATTAATAAAAGTTTTAGAAAAGAAAAAAAATTTTTTTATATATAAGGTACCAAAAAGAAAAAAAGAAAAAGAAGAAGAAGAAAAAAAGAAGTTCTTTGATTTTTTTTTAATTTTTTTTGGGAGGGGTGGTAAAAATCCTGTATCTCCCTTGTGTCTGTAACCAGTCTCTTGTTGGAGTCTCTGGTCTGCTTGAGGTCCTGTGGCTTGATTGGTTTCTTAAGTCACATTGTTCTAACCGGCAAAAAAATGCTCTGCTTTACCCAAGATTTTGAGTTCCCCCTCCCAGGTTAGTTTACTGGGAGGGTGATCTGCTTTGAGAATCACAAAAGAGGGGGATGCAGTGGTGAGGCTAGGTTCTGGGTAGAGTTGAGGCCTTTCAACAAAGAGTAGCTTTTCTCTGGGGCTATTTTCTGGAAAACTCACAGAGCCCAGCCTGGAGCCATTCTCAGGGTTTCTGTTTTTCAATTGATTGATGAGGCTGCTAGAAGGAGGGGCAGCCTCTGGCTCTGATTACCCAGTGAGGAAAGCCACTCCTATGGTTGGCACCTGAGCTGGGTGACCTTTCCCTGGATGGAGCTGAGTCTGGCAGGTCACGCTGTCGTTAAGTTCTTGTGATCTGCTAAATGACTGAATTTATTCCAAGGTCTGAGTTGGAGCTAGCAGCTCCTCCGAGCTTTGTCAGTATCCAAGATGTAGATCTCCAGTACTGGTGGGGGAGGGCTGGCCTTCCTTCCTCTGCTCCCTGAGAAGGAGTGAGGACGTCAGGCTTCTACTCATGCCGAGTCTTGGTTCCTGGGTCGTCTCTGGTCTGCAAACTGCAGGATGAAGTTGTCCACTCCTTGTTGTTCTTGCTGGTGTTGAGTAGAATCCGCTTGCCTGCTGCGTCTGGCTCCTTTGTCCCGGACTCTCTGTGGCTCAGGTATGGTGCCCTGCGGTCGCCACTGCAACCGCTGCCGCCGTGGTGCCGGTGGCTGGCAAGTGCTCAGATGTGTCTCCTTGCCTTGGCTTCCCCTCTCTTGCCTAACTCTCTGTCCTGTGATTGCACACTTGGTGTGATTCTCTGGCTTAGGACTGTTCACTGGAACTCTAAAACTGCTTTCTATGCGAGATCTTGTTCAGATTCCAGCTTCTCCTCCGCCATCTTCCTGGAACTACAAACAATCTTTCATACACACATCATTGCATAACAACCTATGCATGCAAGTGCTAAAATGAAAAACAGTTTTAAATATTGATATGTGCTTTTATATTGTTAGGGCATCCATCATTTCAAATAGCCAATTTGTATAAGTTTTTATCCTGGCAGATTGCGGATGGATTGTGCATATAATCCTTGCTATTCAAAAGGCTGAGATCTGAGGATCAAAGTTTAAAACCAGTCTGGGCACCACAGTCTGAGAGATTATTATTTCCAATTAAACACTAGAAAAATACAAGTGGACCTGTGGTTCAAGATGGTAGAGTACGATCAAATTGTTTAAATAAAGATACAGTTGGACCCATGGCAACAATGAGATGTACAGGATGTTATGTCGAAAATGAAATTTACAACTTTGTGGTGGGGTGTCAGATGGGAAGGGATAGTAAGCGGCAACAAAGGAGGAGGCAACAATGCTTGATAAGAAATGCACTCATTATCTTGCCCATGTAATTGTAAGCCCTCAGTACGGTATTTCCACAAAAAAAGGGGTGTTCCTAAATTAAAACCATTTTCCCAGAGGAAAAACAAAACAAGAACAACAAAAGCATTATCTCCCTAGGTAGATCATGAGGTGACCTCCAGTTCTCTCCTCTCTATAGCATATTTGATGAAATGAACAACTTCACATTTCTATAAAATGGTCCTATATATTTCCTTCTCCTCATTACACACTATGTGAATAGTATAACATTACATTTCTAAATGGACTATTTAATTTACTTATTGCTCTTGTTGTTAGATGCTATGTAGACTACAATTAATAACCATTAATTAAATATATCCTTGGCTATATTACTTTGAAATATGAAGCTGAATAAACCTACCTGTAGGTAAAATAGCAATCATCACTATGTTTTAAATATATTTGCACAGTAAACTCATTTAGTTAATAGAGTTGAATTGAATTCAACTAATATATTTATGTGTTTTATTGCCAATTAATTTCTGCATACATGCCAACAAATTCGTTAAAAATCAACAGATGGATGCAATTATCCACAAGCATGAAAGCAAATTGCTAAGAATGTTATGGTTGTTAATTATGAGAATAGAAAGCTTAGTTACTCTCATCAGAAAAAATGGTCGCATGGTAGTTTTTCATAACAATATTAGAAAGCAAATTACGAGAGTTCACTGGGGAAACATCTATAGAAGCATTAAACATATTAAAAAGGTAATTCCATTCCATCTAATTAGTCAAAGAATTTGGCATTATGAATTGCTTCCTGCACAAGTGAGAATTAGGTGGTCTCAGATGGCTTAAAGCCATTGACATAGAACATGGTCCAATTTACACAGCTTTTTGTGAACTGGATCTGTTTTACACCTTCAAACTTAGTTACTTCTCACCTTTCTCTTTATTCTCCACTAATGTAGACAAATCAGCATGAAATCTCTAACACAGGCTGCAGTAAATAACACAACTGAAATGATCTTGCAGTATACTTGGATTAACTACTTTTTAAAGTAGTATCTTCAAAGTGTCAACCTTCCTCTCTCTAACATAAGTTATAGTTGACAAATATTTCTAACCAATTCCCATTAACTTTTCTGCTAAATTATAATGTAACATTAGGATGTTTTTCAATAGGTTCATGAATGAGTGCTTTGATTTATACAATGAGATACATACTGAAACCTTAGTATGAACCAGAGCTAGTTTCATAATAAGAAAATCAAACTATTATTTTCAGATAAAGAACAACAGGTGATCATTACTCACACACATTCATTCACATTTATTAGTTCATGCAGTGATAATGGGGGATGAGTAAAAATAATCAAAGTAAGATTGTATGTTGAGAATAGGGTACTAATTTACATGTGTTAGTAAATAAAATGAGTTAAGGTTCTATTGGAAAGAAGAGCAATCCAATTAGAGGGGAAAAAAAAACACACAACAACTGTGAAGTGATAAAGAAGCATTAGGTAGCTTCCCTTAGAGTTTTTATTGTAGTTTACGTGAAAGAGAAACCATTAGAATGTCTTAAAGAGAAGAATGTCAAAATCTAAAGCAGAATTATGCATGGTGGCTCATATCTGATGTAAACATAGCCACTCAAGAGGCTGAGTCAGGTCTGAGGACTGAGGTTAAAAATTAGCTCTGCAAAAAAATTAAAAATACAAGTCCACAAGATACTTGAGTTAACTAGGTAAAAGTCAGGTGTGGGTCTGTGGCTCAAGTAGTAGATGACTCAAGGACAAGAACCAAGTCCCAAGTTTAAGACCCAGTGTCTAGTGCAGATTTTAAAGACATATTTCCTTGAGAGAATTTTTGAAGGTAGATTAACACAATTATCTGATTGAAATGAATTCTTGGATGGAAGTTGGTAGGTAGGAGTGAGACTGGTGAACAAGTCTCAGTGGTATTTACTGGTAGTTTTCATGTGAAATCTTGCAGAGATAGATCAGAATTGGGGGTATGGACACTAGGCAGAATTGCAGTCATCATTCTATAGGGTGCTATAAATTTGGGATATGAAGATAAATTAATTTGTTTAGATTAAACTACTTATTAAAAGAAATAGCAAACTATTTTAGTATGAGAGCTCTCTGAAGGACATTTGTGAGATACTGAAAATAATGTGAAAATGAGATAAGAACCTCCTAAGGTGCACGCTGATGACAGCAAGGGACTAATTAATATCCTGAGAAGCAGGACAGACAACTGCAGGTAGAGTTAATGAGCAGATGCTAGGAAAGGATACCCAGTGCCCAGGAGCAAACATGGCTACACACAGATGTGCTGGCACTTCCTTCAACCCTTACTTTTTTGATCAATATGATATTCCAGATATAGGGCAGTTGCTAGCTTTCTTGGTGAGAATGCTGAGTGTTCTGCTGGGCACCAGTAGTTTACACCTACAACTCTAGCTAATTGGGAGGCTGAGATTAGAGAACTCTGACTCAGAACAAGCCCAGGCAGACAAATCCATGGATAGGACTCTTATCTCGGAATAAACAGCAAAAAGCTGGAAGGGCAGGTGTGGCTCAAGTGGGAGAGTGAAATTTGTGAGGAAAAAGCAAAGCAAGGGTGTAAGGTCGTGAGCTAAAGCACAAGTATGGACAATAATAATAAAAATTCTCCTCCTCCTCCTCCTCCTCCTCCTCCTCTTCCTCCTCCTCCTCCTCCTCCTCCTCCTCCTCCTCCTCCTCCTCCTCCTCCTCATCATCATCATCATCATCATGTCTGAGAATTAAGGACAATAATATGATGTCTGAGGAGGAGGAGGTACAAAATAGGGATTAGGAAGATTCTCTGGCTGGATAAAAGCATTTTGTTATACTTCAACCAAGAGAATACTTAACTCAGTGATTATCACCATAAATTGTTAATAGTCAAGGAAGTTGAAAACTTATACCTACCTCTTAATTTTTTAAAATTTTATTGTCAAGGTGATGTACAGAGGAGTTATAGTTACACATTAAGGAAATGAGTACATCTTCACTTTTTAAAATATATTTTTATTCAAAGATATTGTACAGAGGGGTTACAGTTACATGAGTAACTTAATCAGTCCATTTCCAATCAAGCATTGTTATCCTCTACTTTGTTTTTCCCCTACCATCCCTTTCCTCCCTACCTCCCCAACTCCTCCCTCCACCTACCCCAAACAAAGTTATAAACTACATTTTCAAAATAGTGTCTTGTACACCTCATTGTTACAATGGATCATCCTGTATCCTTATTTCATTTCAGCATTTTATTTCCCTTCCCCTCCCCAAATTAGAAAAATGTATATTCAAGATACAGGACACCACAATTAAATTCAGTGACAATAGAGGTTATACCATGGGGGAAGAACATAAAAGAAACAAAAAAAATCACATAGTACATCATAAGTACATTAAAACAAACAGTGAGAAAGATAAAACCTCTTCTTTCCCTATCCTGGGGTTCATTTAACTTAGAATCATCTTATATGATCATAAGTACATAGCTTTTGACCTTTTCTGCTTGTCCTAGACATATTCTACTTATTGCAAAAAAGGGAAACCATGGGACCTATGTTTCTTTGGGCCTAGCTTACTTCACTTAAGATAATTTTTTCCAAGTATTTCCATTTCCTAACAAATGGGGTGATGTCAATCTTTTTGATGGAGGAATAGAATTCCATTGTATGTATATATATATATATATATATATATATATATTCATATATGTGTATATCTATATCTATATCTATACCACATTTTCTTGATCCATTCATCTACTGAGAGGCATCTGGGTTGGTTCCATATCTTAGCTATGGTAAATATTGCTGCAATAAACATTGTTATTCTGGTAGCTTTAGTATAGCCTTATTTGTGAATATTTGGGTAAATGCCCAAAAGTGGTATTGCTGGGTCAGAGGGGAGCTCTATGTGGAGTCTTTTGAGGAACCTCCATAGTGCTTTGTAAAGTGGTTGAACAAGTTTACACTCCCACTAACAATGTAGTAGGATTCCCTTTTGGCCACATACACTCCAGCATCTGTTGTTATTATATTTCTTGATTATCGCCATTCTAATTGGGGTGAGGTGGAATCTCAATGTTGTCTTGATTTGCATTTCTTTTGTGGCTAGAGTAGTTGAAAAGTTCTTCATGTGGCCATTTGGCTACTTTTTATTTCCTCTTCAGAGAAGTTTCTCTGTTAAGTCTTTAGCCGACTTATTAAGGAGGCAGTTGTTTCTTTGAGGATTTGTTGTTGGGAGATTTATTTTTTTTTTGAGTTCTCAGTATATTTTAGATATGAAGCCCTTGTCTATTGTATGGCTAGTGAAAATCTTCTACCAATCCGTGGGCTATCTATTGATCTTGCTAGCTAGGTCCTTTGCCATGCAGAAGCTCTGCAATTTTGTTCAGTCCCATTTGTTCAACTTTTTTTTTGATTTGTTTTGTTTTGGGGTCATTATTAAGAAAATTTTGGCTCATGCCAAGGAGTCCTAGAGTTTCTCCAATTCCTTCCTGTAATGTTTTCAGGGTGTCTACTTTGACTTTGAATTCTTCGATGCATTTGCAGTTGATTCTGGTGAGGGTGATATATAGATTTAGTTTTCTACAGGTGTTAAACCAATTTTGCCAGCACCATTTACTGAAGAGGCTGTCTTTCTTCCATTCTATGTTTTTAGCTCCCTTATTGAGGATGAGGCGGCTATAGGTCTTTGGGTTTATTTCTGGGTCTTCAGTTCTATTCCATTGGTCCTGAGGTCTGTTCTTGTGCCACTACCAAGCTGTTTTGGTTACTATGGCTTTGTAGTAGAGTTTGAAATTTGGTATTGATATTCATCCAGCACTCTTATTTCTTCTAAGAATTTTTTCTGCTATTTTGGGTTCTTTTATTGTTCCATATTAATTTTTGGATTGCTTCTTTAATTTCCTTGAAGAATGAGGTTGGAATATTGATAGGTATATCATTGAATTTGTCAATAGTCTTTGGCAGTATTGTAATTTTCATGATGTTAATTTTTCCAATCCAGGATCATGGAAGGTTTTCCCACTTCCTTAGTTTTGCTTTAATTTTCTTTTTAAAGTTTCTAAAGTTTTCATCATAGAGTTCCTTCCATTCTCTACATTAACTCGTAGGTATTTTATTTTTGTGGGGCTATTACAAAAGGAGTTGCTCTTCTCATTATTGGCATACAGGAAATCCATTGATTTTTGAGGGCTAATTTTGTATCCAAAGTTTTGAATCAGCTCTACGAACTTGGGAGTTTAAAAGAACCTATGAGCTAGCTAGAGTGATAAGTTCATGGTTGCATCAGTTATGGATAAAAAATAGTAATAACCTCCCAACTATTTGAAGTACACTATATTTATGTTGTAAATATCACAATTAAACACTTTTGCTAATAAAAATTATGAAGACATTTCTCCTCCATAAAAAGGTAATTCATTTAGTATAAGCCAATACCAACCAAGTAATGTTTGTGAAAAACCATGGGAAAATAGAAGTCAGTGAGAAGTTATTAAAGATCAACAAAATAAACATCCAAGCAGATCATATTATTTGGCATTTTATTAATACTCTAAACTGAGAAGGTAGACAATATTGGAAATATTAGGATATTAGAATCAACAAAAAATGAAACGAGAATAATACCTGAGGAGAAAAAATGTAATTGCTATGCTATTGAATAAAGAAGAAGAGAGATGATAGTTTGTAAGTGACTGAAAAGGGTGAAGGGCAATTTAACATCCTGCATATATGAAGAACCCAAAAATTAAATACCAAAAATTACAAATGGGTAAATAATCAATGTACTTTCAAATAAAAAAAGTACAAATGGCCAGTAAATACACAAAGAAATGTACAATGTCATTAGCCATCAGTAAAAATAGGCAAATCAAAGCTACATTGAGATCCCATCACATCTCAGTCAGAATGGCTGTCATTTAAGCATCAAAAAAAGTAACAATTGTAGATTAGAATGTGGGGTGAAAAAAGAGCACTTTTTCATTATTGGTGGGAATGTAAATTAATTCAGGAATATACTTCACCTTTGTTAATTTAGATCTGGGTAAAGTTAGTAGGTTTAAGTGAATTGAGGACTTTTACAAATATCTCAGAATTTTTGATGCGTATAATAATTCAGAATATTGTAGAAAATTATAAGAAAAAGACGTCTCCTTAATAATCAGAAGTTAACTCGTACTTCCTCTTATATTGCTGTGGGTGTATGTGTAATTTAGTTGCATTAAAATGAAATAGCCACATAATATAAAGTAATTAAACATGGCTTTTCCTGGGGTCTCTGAAATGCTGTGTACCTTGCAGGTTTCCTATTACCAAGACTTTCCAATAATGAGGACCAATTTCTTAACGTAAATGATTCTATATTTACAGACACACACACACACACATACACACACACACACACACACACACACACACACACACACACACAAACCTTAATTTTGCAAAATAACATCATTTTCCCACATATTTTTAGCAGATATTTGACTACCATCACTGTAACTACATATAATTTGAAACAATGTAAAAACAAGAAATAAAAGTCATCTGAACAAAAGATAATTAAAAAATCAAAATCAAAATAAATAAACTGTCCTGTAGCTTTCCCTTAGTTTTCATTTCATAAAAAGAACTTTCCTATTGTTTTAAAGGTGTTCTTTAAAGGTGTTTTAAAAGTGTTCTTACATTTTTTCATTTTTCATTATATAATAAATTGAAATATAGTAATGAGAAGAAAGGAATACAGTCAAAGATTTGGTAATTGTGATATGGCTAAGTGAAGCCATATCACATTATACAGATCTGTGTAACACTCAGGGGAGTGGTGGAATTTACCTAGTTTACACACCAACAGTGACTAAACAAATCTCTTCTTTATTTTCTCCTGTAGGCTCCTTACCTATTCCACAATGAATACCCTTGGAAAGTAAAATGTTAATAGGAGACAGATTGCAGTTATCAAGGTATTGGTTTAATTCAACCCTTCCTAATTGGAGCCCAAGCAGCATTGCTCTCATAGATAAATAACTAGAAAAAAATAAAATAGCAACAAGTAAGACAGCATATGTTTGGAGGAGACAGGCTGCAAGAATAGAACATCCACATAGCCTCCAGCACCTGACCATGATGAAGGCTGTGAAGAGCTGATAACACCGGTTCTTTGGGGCAGACACACTTACATTGGTCCTAAAGGCCAGAATTTAGATTTTAAATTAAATGGCAAACAGTTGCTACCAGTTGGAATGAAGAGGGCACTGCAGCAATCCGTGTAGTATTGGTATATATCTGTGACTCCATTTCAGCAGTCTGAAAAGTATCCATGTGGGAAGATAAAATTCCGTGTAATCAGGTAGGGAAGTGCACGGAATGAACTGCTCTGAAGCGCTGGCCAGGGGCAGCAAGGTCAGACAGGAAGGGGAAGAGGCTCTAAGGAAATCTAGGCCACCCCTCGGGTACCATTTAATCACAATGCCTCTGGAAACAGGTCATGATAACATTGTACACAGCAAAGATGACAGTTTGTACAAATAAAGCCTTGTTTGTTCTCAACTTACTTTAAAGATTGGGAATTTCCTTCCCACACTTGCTACAGTTATTTTATGATAAGCAATTCTGTTCTTCTGTGAAGTTCACTTTATCTGTGGCTTTTTCTCCCAACTAGTGGTGTCAGGATTGTCTAATGCTAGCAGTTTAGACTCTATTAAAAAGCTATGTGTATATCAGCGATCAAATCATTAGTTTTAAATGCAACCTATCTTTCTTGTTCTAATTTTTCCTAGTTATTTATCTAATAGATGAATCCATCTATAGGAATATTGAGTAAAATATTGAGTACTAGTCTCTATTCTTTATCTGGTAACTAGAAAATGAAGGAGGTGAAAGATATGACATCCATTTTGCATTTTTGAACCATTTCCCTAGGAACCAGTGAAAATTAAGAGGTCAAAGGAATGAATCATTTTTATAGTCTATATAAAAGTGCATTTGTCTACTATCAATGACGTTTACAACCATTTATAGGCTTTAATTTGTACAGCAATTGTTTCTTTTTAAATCAGAAATACTCTTTCAGAGTTGTAATAGATCACTGCTAGAGGAATTCAGATCAAGGTTATGCCTTATGACCCTTAACTAGACAGAATTTCCTTTCACATACAGACTTAAATAATACTATAGATTTTGTTGACAACTAAATGCATGTGATGAATTGTGGCCTGTCTTGAGAATCCACACCAAACAATGAGATGTCTTTTTTGTGTGTCTCTTCTATGACGCAAGTACATATGCAGACTAGTTCTGAGAATTAACTTTGGAATAAAATTGCTTTTAAATTGCTTTTGTGTTGTTGTTTGTTTTTATTGCCGAACTTGGGGCTTGAACTCAGGGCCTGGATGCTCTCCCAGAGCTTCTATTTTGTTCAAGGCTAGTATGCTACCACTTGAGCGAGTGCTACTTCTTGATTTTTCTGGGAGATTTATTGGAGATAAACATTTATCTGAATTAGGGAAGGGAAGAAGAACAACAAAAAGGTGAGACAAAGGACAAAGGGTAAACCAATGCAACCGTGATACTCATAAGAAAATATGTTGGAGATGGGGGAATAGAGGGGAAGAGAAAATGGCAGAAAAATGAGGGAGGGGGTAATAAGTTCAACAAGAAATGTACTCACTACCTTACATATGTAAATGTAACCCCTCTGGACATCACCTTGACGATAAAATTAAATTTAAAAAATGAAAAAAATGTCTCATGGATTTTCCTGCCTACACTGGCTTAAATCACAATCCTCAGATCTCTGCATCCTGAGTAGCTAGGATTATGAATCAACAGCAAGAGGCTTAAGTCACTCTTGTAGACATGCACTGCTGTGAGTTCTTGAGAAAATAATTCAATGTATTCATGTTGTGTTCTCATCCATAAATCACAAAGAATAATAGTAGTTAATGTATAATTTGTGAGAAGATTAAATAAGTAAATATGTATGTCTGTGTAATGTATGTGTGTTTATATATGTATATGTGCATATATAATGCATATGTGCATTTATATACATACACAGGCCTATGCATTCATACATACATATGAACATACATATGCATTCTTATATTTTGAATTCATATACATTACATATGAATATTTATTTACTATACCCATGCACAAACAATACACGGACATAATGAGCACTTCACTCATGTGAACTCTTATTCCTGCAGTTTTCAGTATTTGTCCTTATTTATTCCATGGGCATATCAGGCAAGTCTCCATCACCTTCCATCTAAGATTTTGCAATGGATTCCTCCCTAGTATATTCACACATTCTTCCCTCACCTTATATTCTGGCACAATTACCAGCATGACATAGTTAAAAAAAAATTGCTGAAATAATGAGCTGGCTATGTCCTCTGATTGAAGTTCTTCAAATTTCTCAGGTCTCCTTAAGAAGAAGTCAGTGCTACCCTAATAACACGAGTGTTGCTCAGAGATTTGAAAGTATACTGACTATTTATATTGATCATCTTTAACTAAATATTTCAGTCAAATTGAAAAATGAGTACCAGATTAAACAAATGATTACTGTGACTGTGAGAATGCCTTTCTTAGCATAGTGTGCTTAACTGTTGCATTATGCTGTTTATTTAACAGTAAAGTTAAATGTATCCTTCTAAACTCATCATGCTTAAAATGTTATCAATCTACCCTATCCATATATATTTTGTGTGTACCATCACCACATCATTAAAGCATTTTAGTGATTTTAAATATTTTCATGTTGTTTTGAAATTGTTTAATGACCTCTCCACTGGCCTATGAAATATCTTACAATGTTAGATATGCTATTGCACAACTTTCAGACTCTATGTTAAAGGACCAAGCCATTGAACAAAGAAACTTAGTCTGCATGGTTCATAATTGTAAGGAGAAATGGAAATTCAACTTGGAGAAGTGATTGAGGAATGGTATTTGCGGAAAACAAGAAGACATGAAAAATTACCTAATCTTTGATGTGGGCTATTAAAATAATTAAAAATAGAGGCAACAAAAACCAATTGAATCAGCACCTCATCAATGCAGAATGACAAATACTTACCTCTTCCAAAAACCCTGTATTGTACTATAGGCTTTTTTTGTTCTTAAATTGTTATGAATTTACAAATAATTAATGTATATATTTGAAGTAGTCAAAACATTACAATTACTTACTTTTTAAGATTATTACTCATCAACAGTTATTGAACAATAATTAGTTACAGAAAATAGTATAAAAGAATGAATTTTACTGATCTTGGGACCTATGTCCCTAGCCATGTAGAAGCTCTGCAATTTCATGCATTCCCATTTGTCCAATCTTTCTTTGATTTCTTGTGTCTCTGGGTCCCTATTAAGAAAATTTTGGCCTGTGCCAAGGAGACCTAGGGTTTCTCCTATTCCATCCTGTAATGTTTTCAGAGTGTCTGCTTTGACTCTGAGGTCTTTGATCCATTTGGAGTTAATTCTGGTGCAAAGTGATATATAAGGATCTAACTTTATTTTTCGACAAGTAGTTAACCAGTTTTGCCAGCACCATTTACTGAAGAGGCTGTCTTTCTTCCATTCTATTCTTTTAGATCCCTTATCGAAGATTAAATGGCTATAGGTCTTTAGGTTCATTTCTGGGTTTTCAAGTCTATTCCATTGGTCCTGGGGTCTGTTCTTGTGCCAATACCAACCTGTTTTGATTACTGTGGCTTTGTAGTAGAGTTTGGCAAAGGACATAGCTCTAAGATCAATAGAAAGCCCACGGATTGGGAGAAGATATTTTCTAGGCATATAACAGAAAAGTATCCCATATCTAAAATATACCTAGAACTTAAAAAATTAAATCCCCCAAAAAGAAATTTTCAAAGAAACAACTGCCCAATAAATAAATGGGCTAAAGACTTAAAGAGAAACTTCTCTGAAGAGGAAAGAAGGATGACCAATAGACACATGAAGAAGTGCTCAACCTCCCTAGCCACAAAAGAAATGCAAATCAAGACAAAATTGAGATAGCACCTCACCCCAGTTAGAATGATTATAATCAAGAACTCTAATAACAACAGATGCTGGAGGGGATGCAGACAGAAGGGAGCCTTACTGCATTGTTTGTGGGAGTGTAAACTTGTTCAACCACTTTGAAAAGCAGTATGGAACTTCCTCAAAAGACTCTACGTAGAGCTCCCCTATGACCCAGCAATCTCATTTTGGGCATTTACCCAAATGATCACAAACAAGACCATACTAAAGCTACCAGCACAACTATGTTTATTGCAGCCTTATTTACCAAAGCTAAGATATGGAACGAACCCAGATGTCCCTCAGTAGATGAATGGATCAAGAAAATGTGGTATATATACACAATGGAATTCTATGCCTCCATCAGAAAGAATGACATTGCCCCATTTGTTAGGAAATGGAAAGCCTTGGAAAAAAGTATATTAAGTGAAGTAAGCCAGGCCCAATGAAACATAGGTCCCATGGTATATGTCTGAGTCCAGCAGAAAAGGTCAGAGAAGTTGATGTTAGGAGAATGAACCTCAAGATAAGTATTCAAAAATTTTTTAGCTTTTTATTCTTTCATGCAATTGTTTCTATCATATTTATAAGATGATTTCTATGTTGCTTTGTATGTCCCTCCCCCACAGTGTAAAACATACCTTCACTGTATTTGATGTGGTATAATTTGTGGAAGGGAAGGGAAAAAAACAAGTCGTTTAATTTTAGATACAGGTGGACCCATTGCAACAATGAGATGTACAAGTCGTTATATCGAGAAACAAACTTAACAACTTTGGTCGGGGGGTAGGGTGAGGATCGGGAGAAGAGAAGTATGAGGAGAGGAGGAGTATGGGAAGGAATGGGAAGGGGAAACAACGAGGAGGCAACAATGCTTGATAAGAAATGTACTCCTTATCTTGCCCATGTAATTGTAACTCCTCTGTATGGTATTCTCACAATGAAAAATTAAGTAATTAAAAATAAAAAACACTTTTACTCATTACACATTGTAAAATAAAAAGAATGAATTTTTAATGGCTTTTGTTAAATGTAGTCAAGTGCCTTTAAAAACCAAATTTTTCTGTTTATATATGTTTGATTTTTGTAAGCTTATACTACTAGAATATACATTGACTACTTGTCAAAATTAATTTTAATATTTGATTGAATATTGCCCATCTTTAAATGTTTTGTGCAAGAGAATATCTTTTCAATGAGTGATTTTGGATGCTTTTTCTTTAAACATGTATGATTTTAAGAGAGCTATACAGTATTTACAGCTGTTCTTTAAAATTGTGCATATAAACAAAATTAGCTGGGACATAAAAAAGAGTACTTTAGTGAATGTGTATGCGTAGCAGAAAAATATAAAATTTATGTAAAATGGATGCTGTTTCTGGATAATTTTTTTCATCTTTAGAATACTATGTATAATAGATAGGCTAATAAGGAACATATGACTTTTATCACTAAAAAATACACATTTTTATTGATGCATAAATTAAAATTAGTATATACATAATTATGTGTATTGTTATTTATCATGGTATTTTGAAAGATTTATATTCCAGGAAACCATCATCACTATCAGAAAAAATATTTTGCTCTAATATCAGAAAATATTTGCTCCTTTTGTGGTCATTCCCGGCTTCTCTCTGACTTAATATCTATTTATTTTATTGTATATTATCTTGCATCTTATTTATGTGCATAATTATATGTTATAAATTCATATATATAAATTCCTACAGTGGAGTCAAATGAGTAAAATAAGTCTCCTTTAAACTTTCTACTCCTATGTAAAACATGAAACCAAACCGTACTTGGAGTTCAAAAGTCACATTTTTATGAAGAAGAAAGAAAGCCTACTTGTACCACCAGATCAGTTCTTCTTCAGTAAACTAAATTCAGATCTATTTTTAGGTGAAAATATTTCCAGGACATGGCCAATTGCTATTTTGTGAATCATCACTAAGAAAACATATATGGACGCTGCATTGATTTCAACTATTTTTTATCGTGTATTTGTATATTTGGGTCAGTATTCATCTAGATTAAGGCACACTTTACCTCTCAAATGTTGTGTTTGGTCCCAGAGTCCCCCTGTTTTGAGCTTATTAGAGGGTCATATAAATGAGACTAAAGATGAATCTCAGTGGATCTTTTTGATCTTTCTAAGGAGATTAGGTTACATTACATAAAATCAATGATAGTTCAAAAAATCAAATTTCTTTCTCTGTTTTGAATGGCACATTCAATAGTGCAACTCAAGGGTATTGTTGCAGGGTGATTATTGGCACTATCCTCCTCCTGTCTGAGGAGGTCCAGAAATCTTCAAGGCCGGAGATCATATGTACATGAGAAAATGAGAGGGAAAAACATCAAGAACTACATTCAATAACTGAAAAATTATGAGTTTATTTTTTTGTTCCAAAAGACATTTTCAAAAACTTGCTTAGTAAAGTGTTTTGACAGGCAGTAGAAATTATAGGTAGAGAATTAATAGGATTTCTGAATTTAGCCAGAATATAATGCCTCTCTTTAATGTCTTATTAATATACTACGGCATTTTGATATCAACACAGGGGAAAAAGGAAACATATTTTATTTGAATTGAGATAGTTTTGCATTAATTTTATGTCAGAAGTATATGCAACTATCAACCATATGACATTAGGAAGAGGTTTTCATTAACCTATTGAAGTGAAACTATCAATTTGAAGGTTTCTAATGATAGAATTCCTATAAGTTTAATAAAAAGGTAAAATAGGAGGGGAAGAAGGACCAGAAGTAAAAGGAAAATTATTAGTGAACTGAAAATTTATTGAAATGGCCATACAGAAGCATACCAACAATACGCTTTCCAGTTAGTACTGTTCTGGTTTAGTTAGCAAAAAATGTATCTTCAAAGTAATAATTGTTCCTTTTAAAGGCGTCTGTATCTCAGTCACTCTTGATTTTAGTGTCAAATATCACCAATCTCCATTTAGTCACTATTGCTTCTCTACAACACTCAAGTTTAGAGCACTTATTTAAAGCATTTTTAGAAAACAGAGATATTGGCCGTCACTCTTCATGGAGTCTGTCCCTGTAATCTCAATGAAACCACTTTACTAATCCAGTTCATTCCAGTTCATTTCAGCAGGTATATCCTAAGCACTTACAGGGTGGCCAATCGTGGGAGAGGGCAAGAAGATGAAACTAAACAGGAAAGCAAAAGGTAACTGCTCCTCTCATGGAGGATAAAAAATAATTTAAACAAGTAGAACTCCTCACAAATAGTGATAGGTGTTAGAAAACTAACACGTTGTGGAGAAAGTTTGCCCATGTAAAGAGAGGGAAGACTTCATGTTGTGAGTAGAAGATAGCCATGAAAATGAGATGCAAGCCAGTCATATAGCTAAGGGAAAAAAATAATTGCTGGGAAAAGTATGTTCACCATCAAAGTTGTATTGTAGCAAGAAGATTTTTAAGTTCTTGGAAAGAAGCCAAGCCCAGGAGGGATTAAAAAAATCTAGTGAATAAATGGAAGGCTCAAGAAAGAAGAAATACAAGGGGAGGCTTCAAACTGTGATTCTGGGATCTCAGCCTCCTGTGCAGCTAGGATTACAGGCTTTAGCCTCAGGTGCCTGGTGTAATTAACGAATCTTTAGAATAGTTGAATTTTGTAACAATTGCTGACTGTAATTTTGATGTATTCTAATCTATACTCTTTTATTTTACACTAATATACAAGCAAGTCTGTAATAATATGATTGCTTATGTGGTATTATTTTATTAGCATGAAAACTGTTTTATCTATTTTCTTATATATATATATGTATATATATATATATATATAAATAAATATTTTTACATTTGTGACAGTATTGTGGCTTGAACTCATATCCCTATACTCACCCCTGGTTTTGTGATAAAGGCTGACACCCTACCACTTGAGCTATACCTAAGTCTCTATTGGTTAATTGGACATAGGAGTCTCAGAGTCTTTTTTAGTCTGGCCGGTATTGAATGGCTGTCTTCAGATTTCAGCCTCCTGATTAGCTAGGATTACATACGTGAGCTACCTGTGTGAAAATCATTTGATATTAAAGAAACTTGTATTTTGAAATCTGGTCATTTTTACTCCTGGGTATCACAAGATACTTTAATCTTCAACTTACAGAAAGGTCCATTCTTCATTTATATGTTCACTTAAATGTGTTCTGGAGATTTTGTGTCCTTAAAACTTATGTCATTTTACATATTACATGGTAATATTTTGAAGTACAGATGAGTACTAACTCTAGAAGACATGATATAAAGTCTAGAAATAAGAGCCAGGTATTTCTTTTTTTTCAGGAACTCTTCTTTGTGAAGATAAAAGATTAGGGTTTATTTACATTTTTCAAGTGAGAAAATTTATTTGAATATACTTTTAAGCATTTCAAACTTTATGGAAATTCAGTTCGCTTATGAGAAGTAAAGTCTGTATCTTATAGACAAATGTTAAGAAAAGTCAAACTTCAGAAAGATGGCACATTGAATTTGATATTTTTCAAAGTACACATGTTGTATTATTATAGACTAGTTTTTAAATATACGTGTTTTAATACATATTGGCACCTATTTCCCTAAGTAACAAGTCTGTTTAGGTAGATTCTAAGAATTTAATAAAACACATTAGCAATTTATGTCATTTACCTCATTTGTTTTTGCATAGTTTTAAATATTAGAAGGAAAACTATGCATACAGAAGTCACAATTCTTTCCATGGAAATTTCATAAATATTTTACTAGTGTTTTCAAGTAGTATTTTTTTCAACTGCTGGTCAGTTACCAATTTTGAAAATATAGCCAGAAAATGACCACGTTTTACTATATCCAAAATTACCTCCTTGTAAAGCACTTTGACTTGGTTTACTAAAACTACAGTGAATATTTTCCCAATTTTAATCCTCACTTGCTAGAAGTTTATGTCTCATATTATCCAGAGATGAATACAAACTTTAAAATGAGTTAGAGTCGTGCAGAACCTTGCCCTTCATTTCTAGCCTACCTAAGTTCCAACTATTTGCTATCTCTGGCTCATCCTTAGTAATGTATAACAGGCCCTTGACTTAGCCCTATTTCTATTCTCCTTGTGTGCAAATTGTGTTTCTACTGAAAATCTCAGCTCAAACATTTTTTCCCTGGTAGTATAAATCCCCCTTAAAATTTCATTTTTCGTCATCTAAAAAGTCTATTTTAAGTTTGTTTTAATTCTTTTTCTTTGCATCAATTGTCACTAATATTACCATTTCCTAACTCCCCTCCCACACACACACTTGCTTATTTTTACTTCTACCCCCATAAAATTTTAATTTCCAAATGAGGAAGAAAAAAATTATTAATTCTGGACACCAGAGAATTATGAGATCTTGAGGATTACTGTTGGGAACTGGCCTAGCCAAAGACTCCTGGGAGATTGTACACTATGCCCAGCTAAAAGCAGGCCTGACGCTGTGGCTGAAGAAGAGCACCAGTGGAGATAACACGAGGAATGAACATGAGGCCTTGAATTTAAACCCCAAGAACTTCAATAAATTTATTGAAAAAAGGTAAGAATATAGGAGTGTTATTATTTTATAAACCAGACCAAATTATTGTGCTTTTGACCTTATGTATACTATGATTTGATTATGTATTGAACTTCCAAATTCATGGAAAAATTAATCCAAGTCTTATTTCAGTGGCAAGAAGTGTATAGAAACTTTATTCAGCTGTAATGATTACCAATGAGGCATTAAGTAATAATTAGATTCGAATATTTTACTATAATGGACCTGTAACTGTGTCTTGAAGAACATATGGATACTAAAATACACACAGTTCCCTAGTGGATGTGGGAGCACAGGAGAGATTTCCCTTTGTAGTTTTGAAATTGTATCTCTAGAATTGTGAGCCTATAAATCCATAACTTTGTATATAATGATGTCTATCTCAGGTGTTTTATTACACTACAATATAATAATTTCATCCTGGAGGGAGTATTTTTAAATCCACCTGAGTGGATGACTTTTAATTTTAATGCACAATTATTTGTGTAAAGAAACATTTCAATGACCAGTGAATGAGATATAAAATAGAAATTGATAAAATGTTGCTTTACTAAATAACACACAAAATATGAAGTGGGGAAAGATGTTAATGAATAAAGATACAGAAACTACTGACCTGCTTAAAATTATAGCATTCTGAAAAAATACAATTTAGTCTGTGCCTGTTATGTTTTATATAAAATATAACTGTTAACAAAAAGCTGAAGTCATGTAATATAGTAATTTGCAGTACTGGTCCATTGATTAAGTCCCAGCTAGTGATATTAAAATCATTTAAATAACTTTATAATATGTATGTTAATATGTTATACTTCTATAATTTCTAATTAACAGGTATATTTGAGAGTTACTGCTTAAAAAACAAAGTAATATTTCCTAAAAGATCTAGCTGCTAGTAGCACACAACTGTAATTCTAGCAACTCAGTGGTGGAGACTTTAAGGTGTACAATTTGAGACTGTTTGGGTAATCTGTGAGGTTCTTCCTACAAAACAAACAACACAAAACAGAGATAAATATGAGGGTCATCACACGTTTTCACTCTATTTGATGTTGACAAAATTTGTGGAGGGGAGGGGAAAAATTGTTTAGGGATTCAGGTGGACACATTGCAACAATAAGATGTACAAGATGCTATGTCAAAAACAAACTTTACAACTTTGGCAGGTGGGGGGTTAGAGGGGATTGGGATTGTAGTCATTGAGGTGGGAGGGCAGGGATGGTACAGGATAAACAAAGGATGAGGCAACAATACTTGATAAGAGATGTACTCGTTACCTTGCTCATGTAATTGTAACCCCATGTACAGAATTTTCACAATAAAAAAATTACTAATAATATATCTTTCTCAAAAAAATAAATATGAGAGTCAAATAGTAGAGTGCCACAAGCAAACAATCCAAGAGTTCGTGAGGCCTTTAATTCTAATCCTAGTACCACTAAAAAAAAATAAAAATACCAGAAGCCCAAGAACTCATACCATTCTTGAATAACACGAAAATAATTGTATTTTTTCTTGCACAAATGTTCCCAGCATTCATCATGGTATCTCAGAAACTATATTCCAGAGTTATGCTGAAGATACCCCCAGGTCTTTTTATTTTACATTAAGTAGAACGTGGCTAATTTCTGTGGTAACAAAATATTCATGGGATTATCCCCAAACAATGTGTTTTGTCTTTTAGGTTATTTATTTATGTGTATATTTTTCCAAGTAGTGATTTGGGAACTTTTCTTCTTATTTTGTTGCAATAAGAGCCACTGAGTCTTCAAGATCATGAAGGTTATTTAGCAGAAAGAAAGAACAAAAAATATAGGTGATAAAAATAATACCTCTTGCCTGGGCGCTACTTTCTAAGAACACTAGTGAATGTTTGATACTGAAGGACATTGGACTCTCTGTATGTTATGGTTTTCACTCTATATCTATACCCTAGATTGATAATCATGTTTTTTTCTCAGAGGAAGAAAATCATGACTTCTCTTTGGTATATCTGAGTTCTAAACATTTCTAACTTACTCCATCACTATTTTGGTATTTTTAAACCTCTACATCACTTCAGAAATATGAATAAGTAAACACAAGCCTCATGATATCAACTAGTAATCGGTTACTGAGATATGTCTTCAGTGACTGACAGGTTGGGAAACATATACTGTGTCTACATGGCAGGACCAGTGTGGTTGCATGGAACAGGTTAGTGTGAGATTTCATCATTTTAACTAGAACATCATGCAGTTTAATACTTATGAGAGAGCATGAATAGAATTGAGAGAGATGGAGGAAAATGACAGAGTCAGTGGCATTGATCAAGTAGCATCATACTCACAAATTGACATGTTAAAGTGAAACTCCTTGTACAACCACATAAAGATAATTAAAAAAATCAAAAGAGTTTAGTTCTAGATTTTTTCATTTCATAATTTCACACCTCAGTAGGCTGACACCAAATAGGTTGTCTACAAAAAAACAGTTTAGGAGTGAGGCAAATCAAGTTTAATTATTTGGAAATGAGGATTTAAATTAAAGCCAACTTGCCTAAATGACGCCAGTGTTTAAACCTGAAGATACCAGATCTGATATGATTGTTTACTATTGGGGCAGTGAGGGGAGAACAAAAATGGCCTTAATTTTTCAATTGCCCCTCAGGATAACTCATTTTACTTGGTTTGCCCAAGTAGCAACACATAGTTGTGTGCTTGCTGTCTTGTTAGTTTCTCTGCTTTGTGTTGAATCACGTCTGGCTCTCATTTTCCACTGTGTTGTAAGCCTTTGGACCTCATCCACTTGTGAGTTTAAATATCTTAGTTTTTAGAATGATAAGTTTTATTTCATCTTCAAACTTGCAGGACTCAAAAAAAGTTAGCTTCATTTTCTTATTTCACTTTGATATGAGTCCTTACTCAGCTTGATCATGTTCCAACACACAACTTCAGTTTGTGAAACCACACTTGAGGGAGGCATGTACAAAGCCCTTTTGTAATTGTGTAATCACGTAGTCTGAAATCTCGACACACACCCCCTTTCCCTTCCAGTTCTTTGATGCTACAGAAGATGTACCTAGAGGGTGGTACAGTTGGTGCAAACTTGAGGGTTTTTTTGTTTAATTTTCTTTCATCCAATGGAAATAAACAAGTTCAAGATGAAAAGTCTTTATGTTCGCTGTATCATTCAGGTACAATTGCCCATGGACAATTGGCTTTGACTTCTGATCTAGTCCAAACCTTGATTTTAAGGAGAGAGAAGTCTTTACAAAAGAAATAAAACATCCCGCTAAGGCTTCTGAATTAGTTAACAATACAACTAGGAAAAAGACTGGAAACAAGTCTAAATTCAAATTGAGCCTAATTCCTGTTACAAATTTCTATCACTGAATAATTTCTATTACATTTTTTGTTGTTGTATACATACATAAAACATAATAACAATCCCGTGCACCTTTATACTTATTTTCCTATTTCTATGTAAGGTCTTTTTTGGTTATTTTATTTATTTTACATGAAATTGTATTTTTCTCTGTGTGTCTCTGAGTGTGTGTGTGTGTGTGTGTGTGTGTGTGTGTGTGTGTGTGTACTTTGCCAGTACTTTTAAAACTCAAATTGCCTCAGTTCTTGCCTGGCTTTTCCACTCACAGCTGGAGCTCTACCACTTGAACCACACCTCCACTTCTTGATTTTGTTGGATGAGATAAGAGTCTATTGGACTTTTCTCATCTGATTGGCTTAGGATCAGATCTCAGCTTTCTGTGTTGCTAGTATTACAGGTATCAGCTAACATTGCTCATGTGTTCAAATATTTATTTTACTTAATCATTTGCCTCTTTTTATTATTGTCATTATAAAGGTGATATACAGATGGGTTACAATTATGTACATCAGCTGAAGAGTACATTTCTTTTTGAAGAGTGTCATCACCTCTTTCCTCATTTTCTTCCAGGTTTTTCTTCCTGAACCCCGTCCCTCCCAAGTTGTATAGTTCGTTTTCAACATAGTTTCTAGTGAGCATTACTGCTGCATTTGTTCACCCTTTGTCCCACCATTTCTGTATGCCCCTTTACCCTCCACAAGACAAATAAACTTATGTACAAGATACAAGGTACAGAAATCACAATGATAAACAAAGGATTGAAAACAAAAACTAAAATCAAAATAACAAAATATAACCCTCTTTCTTCCATTTCTTGGATTTCATTTTGATAAAGATCATCTTTATATGGTCATATTGCCTTAGCTATTGAGCCTTTGTGATTCTCTCTTAAGAATATCCACCTTTAGTCTCACTGTGTGAATGTCTACGTAAAGTCTTGCATTATTTATCATATCCTAGTATATTTTTTCTCTTTTACCATCTATTGTTTTTAGTTATAGCTTTATAGGCACATTATAGTTACAACAAATGAGGGAACCCATGCAGCCTATGTTTCTTTGGGTCTGACTTACTTTTCTTAATATAATTTTTCCAAGTCTTTCCACGTCCTTACGAAGCAAAAAATTCCATTGTGTATATATACCACATTTTCTTGACCCATTTGTCAAGGAGAATCTGGGTTGATTCCATTAAATACATTTCTTTCTTTTAATACGATCACTAGGAATAAAGACTTTTCACTTCCTACATAACACAACTATTCTGAAGAAGCCATGAACGTATCATACAGTTATGGCCATTAGGGTGAACATGTGAGATAAGTCTGTTCAATCCTTACATATATCCATACCTGAGGCATTGCCTATGAGCCTGAAATCTACCAACAAGAGAACTTCTTTGGAGATAAAGTATCAGGAGATCTGTCTGTTTACTCCACCTTCCTACCCTTTTGGTCAGGGTAATGTATTTTATGTGCTACCTCCACCTCATTTTCTATAATAGCTGAGACATAAACAAATCTTTCCTCTCTAACTCAGAATGGGACTGGTCTACGATGTACTTACTGAAACCATGGACCTCAGACACCAGGAATACAGCTTGGAAGAAAAAGAATGTCCCTGAGAAAGGTTACAGCCATGGGGATTGAGGACGAGCATCAACTTTGAACAAGCTTCCAGTGTAAAGACTGGTCACTGAGTTATATATAAACTCTGACACATATTTCCATGACCCCAGCTCTGTGAGGCAGTGTTTTAGGAGTAAGGAAGCCAGATGCAACACATTATGGAGAAAAAGACCCAATAAGAGGGAGAAAATGTCAGTTACTGTACCTTTATTTAGGATTTTTCAACCTGTGCCAAGGAGCCCTGGTGCTCTCCCTATCCTTCCCTGTAATATTTTCAGGTATTTGATCTTACATTGATATCTATGATGAATTTCGTACTGATTGTGGTACAGGAAGATATATAAGGATCTAACTTCAGTTTTCTATAAACATATAGC
Organism: Dipodomys spectabilis; assembly: GCF_019054845.1. Lineage (NCBI taxonomy): Eukaryota > Metazoa > Chordata > Mammalia > Rodentia > Heteromyidae > Dipodomys > Dipodomys spectabilis. The sequence continues at coordinate 233,372 of NW_024871103.1, forward strand.
CAATTTTGCCAGCACCATTTGTTGAAAAGAGTGATCCCGTAATTCTACACCTGACATTTACCAAAAATACCACAAACAAAGCCACACTAAAGCTACCAGTACAACTAGTTTCATTGAAGCATTGTTTACCACAGGCAAGATGTGGAATCTATCCAGATTCCCTTCAGTAGATGAATGGATCTAAAAAATGTGATGTACACAATAGAATTTTATGCTTCTATCAGAAAGAATCAAATCATCCCATTCAGAAAGAAATGGAAAGACTTGGGGAAAAATCATACTAATGAAGGAAGCCAGACTCAAAGAAACACAGGCGATTCTAGGGGGTTCCAGGAAGATGGCGGAGGAGAAGCTGGAATCTGAACAAGCTCTCGCATAGAAAGCAGTTTTAGAGTTCCAGTGAACAGTCCTAAGCCAGAGAATCACACCAAGTGTGCCATCACAGGACAGAGAGTTAGACAAGAGAGGGAAAGCCAAGGCAAGAAGACACATCTGAGTGCTGGCCAGCAGCCGCCGCGGCGCAGCGGCGGCAGGGTCGCGGTGGAGACCGCAGCCGGGGCCATACCTGAGCGCTCACACAGAGAGTCCAGGACGAAGGAGCCAGATGCAGCGGGAGAGTGGATTCTACTCAACACCAGCAAGAACCAACAAGGAGCAGACATCTTCATCCTGCAGTTTGCAGACCAGGGACGACCCAGGATCCAAGACTCGGTGTGAGTAGAAGCCCGACGTCCTCACTCCTTCTCAGGGAGCAGAGGAGGGAAGGCCACCCCTGCCCCCCCAGCACCGGTGATCTCCATCTTGGATACCGACAAAGCTCGGAGGAGCTGCCAGCTCCAACTCAGGCCTTGGAATAAAACGAGTCATTTAGCAGGTCACAAGAACTTAACAGCGAAGTGACCTGCCAGACTCAGCTCCATCCAGGGAAAAGTCACCCAGCTCAGGTGCCAGCCATTGGAGTGGCTTTCCTCACTGGGTAACCAGAGCCAGAGGCTGCCCCTCCCTCTAGCAGCCTCATCAATCAATTGAAAAACAGAAACCCTGAGAATGGCTCCAGGGTGGGCTTTGTGAGTTTTTTCACAAAATAGACCCAGGGAAAAGCTACTGTTTGTTGAAAGGCCTCAACTCTACCCAGAACCTAGCCTCACCACTGCATCCCCCTCTTTTGTGATTCTCAAAGCAGATCACCCTCCCATTAAACTAATCTGGGAGGGGGATCTCAAAATCTTGGGTAAAGCAGAGCATTTTTCTGCCTGTTCAAACAAACTGACTTAAGAAACCAATCAAGCCACAGGACGTCAAGCTCACCAGAGACTCCAACAAGAGCCTGGTTACAGACAAAAGGGAGATACAGGATTCTTCCCACCCCTCCCAAAAAAAAAAAAATCAAAGAACTTTTTTTTCTTCTTCTTCTTCTTTTCTTTCTTTTTTTTTTGGTAACTTATATATATAAATTTTTTTTTCCTTTTCTAAAAGTTTTATTAATCTTTACTTTTTGCCTTTTTTGAAAAAATAATTGTTTTCCAGTAACCTTTTTTTTCTCTTATAATTTTTATTTTAGGAATACGTGAATGTGCATTTTCCTTTCTTTTCTTGTCTTCTTTCTCTTTTTCTTTCTTTTTAACTATCTTTTTGTTTTTTGTCTAGCTCTACTGAACTTCTGAACTTTTTCTCTCCCTTTCTTATCCTTTTCACCTTCTCCTCTCTTTTGATCTTCTTTATGTGACTTAACTCTTGTCCTTCACATCCTCAGATAAACCCGTAGTTAACTAGTAGACCCTATACCCCATTGTGTACACACTTAATCCACAAATTTATTACTCAATTCAAAACCTCTGAGACTTAAATTCCTTAATAGCAGTACTACCTCTTTATACCTATATAATATTTTAAGCATTTTTTTAAGTTTTTCACTTCTCCTCCATGTCCCTTCCCTTCTCTTAATATACTCACATTCCTCTCTAAATAGATGGTCTTTTAATCTCCATAATAATATTAATTTTTACGTTTCTATTTTTTTCTGGTCTCTTTTCATTTCCCTTTCCCTTTCTTCTTTTTCTCTCTCTCTCTACTTGCATCCTACCCAACCTATTTCCTGCATTGGGATTAGGACATATTTAACTCTCCCTGTGCCTCCCCACACCAATCTATTCCTATTTTTTACCCACATCTCTCCCTAACCCTAATAATTTCTGGTTTTCCAAATTCTTCTCTGCGGTTCGAAGCCCCTTAACATATAGTTGTTTGATGTTGAATAGATGTATCTGTTGAACTAGATTGTATCTGTAGACTATTGACTGTACAAATGCAAACTTTGGTTGATGGTTGCCTTAAGATAGTGTTCTAGCACAAAATTGGTGCACTTTGCATCTCAAATGGGCAGAGTAAGTGGGAAAAACACAAGAAAAATGGCAAATCCGCATATCTCAATTCCCAATCTTGATAATCAGGGGTCAGAACAGATAATGAATAATCCAGAGGAGAATTCCCAAATAGCTCTACAAACACTGCTGGCAAACATGATAAATGAGAAGTTTGACAAATTACAAAGGACTCTGTATGAGCATGAAAGAGAGAGAGAGGAGGCATCCCAAAAGCTTATACAGGAATATCATAAGCGTGAGGAAGCTACTTAAAAACTGATAAAGGATTTGCGTGAACAACTTGAGAATACTCAAAGAGAAAGGGAGGAATGGAATGAGCAGGCTGAGAACACTCAAAGAGAACAGCAGGAATCCCACGAATGGGAGGAAAGAGAACTACAGGAATCACATGAACAAGAGGAAGCTAATCAAAGAGTAATACAGGAATTGAGAGACCAGGTAGAGAATAAACAAAGATCACTAAAGGAATTCATGGAATCCATTAACAAAGAACTGAAGGAAGTCAGGGAGACCACAAAGGGAATGCTGAATGGAACCCAACAGAAGGAATGGGAGTCCAAAGAAAGCATAACCAATCAACTAAGTGATTTGAGGACAAACACTGAACACCAAATTAAAGAAGTAAAGAAATTCATACAAGACCTAAAACAGAGCTCCAACAAAGAACTTGAAGCCATCAAAGCTGACCAATTAGAAGGAAAAGAGATAAAAAACAAAGTAGAGAGTCTTGACAGCAGGTTAGACCATGCAGAAGATCGAATCTCAGGGATTGAAGACAGCCTAGATATTATAGAGAAAGAACATACAACCATCCAAGACAAGTCCAAGAAATATGATAGATCTATCCAACACCTGGAAGACACCATCAGAAGGCCTAATCTAAGGATAATGGGTGTAGAGGAGCACCTAGAAACAGAAGTTAATGGTCTAGGAAATTTGGTTAACAGGATCCTAGCAGAGAACTTCCTAAACATGCAAAAAGATAGGCCTATTCAGATACAAGAAGCTTTTAGAACCCCAAATAGGCCAGACCAGAATAGGACATCCCACCATCACATTATAATCCACACAGGATCAACTAAAACCAAGGAAAAGATTCTTAAAGCTGTCAAGGAGAAAAGATTAATCACCTATGAAGGGAAAACAATTAGAATCACCTCAGATTTCTCAGCAGAGACAATCAAAGCAAGAAGAGCCTGGAATGATGTATGCCATGCCCTAAAAACAAACAAGTATCAACCAAGAATACTGTACCCAGCTAAACTCTCCTACATAACTGAAGGCCAAATAAAAAGCTTCCATAGCAAAGAAAAATTGAAACAATACATCTCCACCAATCCAGCCTTACAAAAGATTCTTAAAGATGTCCTACACATAGAAAACCAACAAGACCACAATAAAGGCCAAGAAACTGCACCCAAACTGAGAATCCAAGAACCATAGGAAGAACCCAGTTTTTACACACCCAAGAAGGTGGATAATTTGGCAGGAACTCCCAAATACCTCTCAGTCCTATCTCTTAACGTTAACGGACTGAACTCTCCAATTAAGCGACATAGACTGTCTAGTTGGATTAAAAAACAAGGTCCTTCTATCTGCTGCCTGCAGGAGTCACATATTGCCCGTAAAAACAAACATATTTTCAATGTTAAAGGCTGGAACAAAATCTACCAAGCAAACGGTCCTCACAAACAGGCGGGAGTTGCATTCCTAATATCACATAAAATAGACTTCAAATTAAAATTCGTGAGAAGAGATAAAGAAGGTCGCTACATACTAATTAAAGGATCTCTCCTTCAGGAGGATATTACAATTCTAAATGTCTATTCGCCAAACAATGGAGCACCCAAATTTATAAAAGAAACACTACTTTCCCTCAAATCCCATATAGATCCAAAGACATTAATTGTTGGGGATTTTAACACACCACTCTCCCCACTAGATAGATCAACTCGGCAAAAACTCAACAAAGATACCGCAGATCTAAACAGCTGCATAGATCAACTAGATTTAACAGACATCTACCGAACATTTCACCCAGCAGCATCAGAATACACGTTTTTCTCAGCAGCACATAAAACGTTTTCTAAAATAGACCACATTTTAGGCCACAAAGCAAACTTGTCTAAATTCAGAAACATTGAAGTTATATCTTGCAGCCTCTCTGACCACAAGGGAATAAAATTAGAACTCAACACCAAAAGCCACCAAAGAAGTCCGGCACCATATGGAGGCTGAACAACACACTGCTAATTCATGAGTGGGTCATGGAAGAGATTAGAAAGGAAATTAAAAGGTTCATGCTATTCAACAAAAATGAACACACAAATTACCAGCTCCTCTGGGACACAGCAAAGGCAGTACTCAGAGGCAAGTTTATAGCTCTGAGCTCCTACATCAACAAATTGGAGAGATCTGAAACTAACAATTTAATGACATATCTAAACCTCCTTGAAAAAGAGCAGCAAGATAAACCCCAATCCAGTAGATGGAAAGAAATAATCAAAATTATATCAGAATTAAATGAATTAGAATCCAAAAAAACTATAGAAAGAATCAACAAAACAAAGAGTTGGTTCTTTGAAAAACTTAACAAAATTGACAGACCCTTAGCAAATCTTATCAGAAAAAGAAGAGAACACACCCAAATTAATAAACTTAGAGATGAGAATGGAAACATCACCACGGAAGCAACCGAGATTCAGAACATTTTAAGGGAATACTTCTCAAAATTTTATGCTAATAAGTTTGAGAACTTGACAGAAATGGACCTTTTCCTAGCAAATATTGACATGCCAAAACTAAACCAAGATGAGTTAAACCATCTTAACAGGCCCATATCAAGCACTGAAATAGAAACAGCAATAAGAGACCTCCCAGCTAAGAAAAGTCCAGGACCAGATGGTTTTACAGCGGAATTTTACAAGGCCTTCAAATCAGATCTCACACCAATACTCCTCCAACTCGTCAATGAAATTGAAAGAGAAAGCTCACTACCGAACACATTCTATGAAGCTATCATAACCCTCATCCCAAAACCAGGCAGGGACTCATCAAAGAAAGAGAACTATAGACCCATTTCTTTGAGGAATATTGATGCAAAACTTCTCAACAAAATTTTGGCCAATCGACTTCAAAAATTCATCCAAAAAATCATACACCACGATCAAACAGGATTCATTTCAGGGATGCAAAGCTGGTTCAATATACGCAAATCAATTAATATTATTCATCACATCAACAGGAGCAAGAATAAGAACCACATGGTTATCTCAATAGATGCAGAAAAAACATTCGAGAAGATCCAACACCCTTTCATGATGAAGGTTTTGGAAAAACTAGGAATCCATGGAACATTCCTCAATAAATAAAGGCTGTATATGATAAATCTACAGCCAGCATTATACTCAATGGTGAAAAACTAAAGCCATTTCCTTTTAACTCAGGAACAAGGCAAGGATGCCCACTCTCTCCACTTCTCTTCAATGTAGTATTAGAATGCCTAGCTACAGCAATAAGACAAGATGCAGACATAAAGGGGATCCAAATAGGGAAAGAAGAAATAAAACTCTCCCTCTTTGCAGATGACATGATCTTGTATTTAAAGAATCCCATAGACTCCACTCCCAAATTACTCAAGCTGATTCAAAACTTTGGCAAAGTAGCAGGTAATCAAATTAACCCCCCAAAATCAATAGCTTTTCTGTATGCCAACAATGAGAAAAGTGTGGCTGAAATTAGGAAAGCAACTCCATTTTTAATAGCCCCACAAAAAAATAAAATACCTAGGAATTAACTAAAGAAGTGAAGGACCTCTATGATGAAAACTTTAAAATCTTGAAAAAGGAAATCAACACAGAACTAAAAAAATGGCAAAGCCTCCCATGCTCCTGGATTGGAAAGAGCAACATCGTGAAAATGGCAATACTTCCCAAGGCTATCTACAAATTCAACGCAATACCTATCAAAATTCCAACCTCATTCTTCAAGGAAATAAAAGAGGCAATCCAAAAATTCATATGGAACAATAAAAGACCCCGAATAGCAAAAACGCTTACTTCATTGTTGGTGGGAGTGTAAACTTGTTCAACCACGATGGAAAGCAGTATGGAGGTTCCTCAAAAGACTTCACATAGAACTCCCCTATGACCCAGCAATCCCACTTTTGGGCATTTACCCAAATGTTTACAAACAAGACCAAACTAACGCTACCAGCACAACAATGTTTATCGCAGCATTATTTACCATAGCTAAGATATGGAACCAACCCAGATGCCCCTCAGTAGGTGAATGGATCAAGAAAATGTGGCATATATACACAATGGAATTCTATGCCTCCATCAGAAAGAATGACATTGCCCCATTTGTTAGGAAATGGAAAAACTTGGAAAAAATTATATTAAGTGAAGTAAGCCAGGCCCAAAGAAACATAGGTCCCATGGTTTCCCTTATTTGCAATATCTAGTGTATGTATGAGTCAAGCGGAAAAGGTCAGATAATGTGATGTCAGGAAAATGAACCCTTAGATATGTATTTTAATGTTTTTTTTCTTTCATGCTTGTGTTTCTAACGCTTTTATAAGACTATCTCTTTGTTGCTTTGTATTTCCCTCTCCCACAGTATAACCCCTGCTTTCACTATATTTGATGTCAGTATAACTTGTGGAGGAGATGGAGAAAAACCAGTTGTTTAAGGATACAGGTGGACCTGTTGCAACAATGAGAAGTACAAGTTTACATGTCCAAAAGGAGCTTTACAACGTTGGTGCGGGGGGGGGGGGGGGAAGGGGGGGGGAAGGAGTAGGATTGGGATTGGGGGGGAGGGGGGAGGCTGGGAAGGTATGTGAAGGGTAAACCAAAGGAGGAGGCTGTAATGCTTGGTAAGAAATGTACGCATTATCCTGCCCATGTAATTGTAACCCATCTGTACTGTATGTTCACAAATAAAATTAAATTAAATTAAAAAAAAAAAGAAACACAGGCTCCTTGGCATCACTCATTTGTAATAATTAGTATATGTGTAGCATATTCCTAGCAGAGGATCACAATAGCTCAATAGCTATCTATATATAACCATATAAAATGATGTTAATCAAAATGAGCTACAAGATATGGAAAAAAGAGGGTTTTTTTTCTTTAGTGTACTGTTTGCATTTATTCCTTTTTTCTTTTACATTTTCCTTTGGCTTATTCCCTGTTGTCACTGTTTTTAATTTTGGTACCCTTTGTCTTGTATATAATTTATCCGATTCAGGGGGGAAAACTGAATATGAAAATGATGAGACAAAGGATAAAGGGTGAACCAACGCAACAATGTTACTCACAAGACATTACATTGGATCTTTACAACTTGTGCAGGTGGGGAATTGGGGGAAGGGAAAGTGGTAGAAACAAAGGAGGGAGTAAAACTTTTCAAAATGAAATATACTTACTGCCTTACTTAAGTAACTATAACCTTTACAATTTTTAGAAAAAAAGAAAGAAAGAAATGGCAATTACGCTGTTATAATCCCCTGAATTAGAACACTGGGAAAGTTAGTGCACTTTAAGAACCTAACAAATATACCTACACAAGTACATCCTGGTTCATACCTGGCTATGTGTCAAATATTAAGCAACATCAGTAACAGAGGAGAAAAGCAATGATGGCACATCTCTTCACAGAGAACTTCAGTAAAACCAAGTGAAGAAAAGATCATCATGGGCAGTATGCAAGGGGGATAGTTCATCCTCCCTCTGTCCCTCAATACCAGAAAAAGTACTCATGCATGAAATTTTCTTTTAGGTTTCTAGGACTGTAAGGTGCATTCAGATATTTAATATTAAATCTTAGGAGACTTTTTCAATTTGGTAACTAATTTCAAAGTAAATGAGGCAGTGAAGAGTGAACTTTGGAGTCAATAGAATCAATGTCAAATTCCCCTTGTCTACCCTAAAAATTTGCTGTTCCTATTTATTTACATTTTTTTCCTATACCTTTGATTGCTTAATGTAGTGATATACTTTTGGGGCCATATTGTACATCAACAATTTGGTATCCAGTTCTCCCACTTGTTGGACAATTCTTCTGGGAGATCTTTATTGAGGACTCTTGTGAGTTCCATGATTCCTTGTCCTTCCCATACCAATGAGATTGGGGGTAAAATGTAATGAATAATAGGAGGAATTGAACCCTCAACTATGTAAACTTACCACTTATGTCAGGGAAATCTACCTGCTATATAATCTGAATTTTTCTTTTCTTGTCTTTTTTTTTTTTTGCTCTTTAAGTTTTTATTTGTTTGTAGTGTTCAGTCAGCATTCTCTGCCTGGTCCATCCATGTGGAGAATGTGGAGTTTAGCCCTCATTGCTTTTTTTCCTTTTTCTATTCAAGGCTAGTGTTCTATATCTTTATATACTCCTTGAGCCATACTTCTAGCTTTTTTTTTCAAAAATTGGGCAAAGTAGCAGGGTATGAAATTAACCCTCAAAAATCAATGGTTCTTCTGTATGCCAACAATGAGAAAAGCGTGGCTGAAATCAGGAAAGCAACTTCATTTGGATTTTTCTTTTATATTTTTTCTTCATTTGTGCAGATTATCCCTAAAAAGCTACCATTTTAAATTTACCTCTATTTGAATTACTTCTATGATCCTGGATCAGTCTATAACATATATACATATCAAAGTCCTTTCTTTGACAGAATATACCATAGCTGGTTAGTTGGGGAACCAATTTACTTCTCTTTCTCTTCACTAAAAATTTGACTGCATTTGTAACAATTGCTGTACATAATTATGACTATGTGACTCATTCTGGACTGTGGAACACGTTTGGGATAGATACGGGTCTCTTGTAAACTTGGACATAAATGCTTCAATATATGTTTAAACAATTTTCTATTGTCTAGGTTTTTCATCTTTTGGAAGGATTTGCTGTACACAGCACAGACCTAGAAGAGTGTATAGATGCAAAACAAAAAGGGACAATTGCTTTATCAAATTCAGAAGGCTGATTTTCCAACACTCACAGAAAGAGCATGAACAAAGCTTCTGAGTCTTAATGATTTCAGCATTCTGACTGTAAGCAGAATTGGGTTGCATTTCTCTTCTAGTTATATTGTGTTCCATAAAATCAAAATATGTTCTGGACATTTAACTTTATTGTTTAGGCACAATCAATAAACACTTGAGAATTCTTTCCAAATTTATGATCTGTGGGACATTACCTCCACCAGGGGGGAGCTTTACTTAGTGCCATCCATCAACCAAAAACTGTGAAGTGACTTGTTCAATATATAGGTCTCATAAAACTATCTGAATGCTTGTTCTTCGACTTCAGATTAATAGCCAATTGCTGCACAATTTTAAGATAAGCATGGATTAATTACTGATCTTGTTTTTCTTTCCAATCAAAACTGAGCAAAACAGATTCAGAAAATGTACCCATTTTTGTAGAATTTATATACTTGTCATTTTACAGACTTGCTTTTGTGTCTGTATGTATATAAGAATGTTGTTGCATATGTGCACATATATAAACATTTCTAGTCAGTATATATTTACATAATGAATGGTTGAAGATGTGAATAGGTCATTTTAGTCTCTGAAATGAGTCACACCTTTCCCAAGAAATCAAAAATTTTTATATATGTGTATGTATGTGTGTGTGTCTCTGTGTGTCTGTGTATGTGTATTTCCATATGCACACATATTAAATATATAACAGAATTATGACCTACTATGCTTATACTGTAATTCTGGATACTTAAGAGGCTGAGATTGGAGGAACATGGCTAGAACCCAGCCCAGGTAGGAATATCTATATGAGCTTCCTATTCCCAATGAAACAGCAAATAGTATGAAATGGAGCTGTGGCTCAAGTAGGTAGAGAGCTAGCCTTGAACAGCGAAGCTCAGAGTCCTGAGTTCAAGCCTCAGCAACACACACACACACACATACACACACACACAAAACTGTTCTTGTGATGGGCACTGGTGGCTTATCCCTACAATCCTAGCTACTGTAGAAACTGAGAAATTAGCCCTGTAGTTCAGAGCCAGCCCAATTAAGAAAGTCTTTGAGATTCTTTTCTCCAATGAATTAAAAGGAAGTTGAAAGTGTAGCTCAAATAGTAGAGTTTCAGTTTTGCCTTAAAAAAGCTAGACAGAGTGCAAATTCCTGAGTTTAATCATCAGTACTGGCACTAAAATTAAGTAAGTGAGTAAGTGCTCTTTAGAGCTTCTGTTTAATACAATGTAAAGCTTCTATTTAATGTAATGGTACCTTCACAAATGTCACCAGAGCTCTAGAGCAAATGTGTTATCTCCAGGCAGCTCTACAGATTAAGCTATACTACATGTCTCAAAGACAAAAACAATACGGAAAGGGTTGAGAAAAGAGCTTTAATTGTGGTCACGTTAGAAATAACTGATCAAAATGTTCAGTTACCCCGGGCCTATCTGTGAAGGGCTGTCATAACTTTGACATTTTTTAATTTTTTTATTTTATTTTATTTTTTTAATTTTAATTTTAATTTTTTGTGAACATACTGTACAGAGGGGTTACAATTACATGGTCAGGATAATGCGTACATTTCTTATCAAGCATTGCAGCCTCCTCCTTTGTTTACCCTTAACATCCCTTCCCAGCCTCCCCCCTATTGTAAATGAGTAACCAAAATTTAAAATTAGGGCTTTGTAGAGCTATTAGCTTTGAGAACGTGTTGTCTTCTCCAGCTATGATCTGCCTGACCATTGTCTCAGTCTTCAGGATGGATCTAGAGAAGTCTGCATTGCTGTTAGCACTTGAGCGAGTGAGTAATCTGTGTCTCATAAGATGATTGTTTCTGCTGAGGGTGAAACCTGTTTCCATCCTGGGGCTATTGCTCTCCCTTGAGGAGAAATCTCATCATGGGAAGATTTGCCCTGTGACCCTTATATTTGCTGACAGTTCTTTTTCATAAAGACATTTATCAATCACTGCAGTCATTCCTGAAATCTAAGGGAAATATTGAAGAAGAGACTTAAAAGGGGGAAAATTTTGAAGAGACTGAATGAAGACAGAGAGGGACAAAATGGAATTAAAGAACTGATGAGCTGTTTCAAACACAGGTAAGTCATATTACAATTAGATCAGTGGCTCAAACTCCAATGCTTCAATGTTATATAAATCCATTATTGATGCTTAATAAAAGAGCTTAAATCTGGGAGTCCCAATAGACAATGCAGTAATCCACAACTGAGTTCTTTCAAGGTCCTATCTATATATGTCGTGATGATCCCACCGACTGTTTAGCTTGAATGTAGAAAAATGGGCTGTTTCGGACAGAGCCAAAATTAACTTGGTTATCTTTTTGTCCCTTTAAATAGACATCTATTCTGAACCTCTGTTTCTGACCTAATATCATTGTGACTACTAAGTAACATTCTTAGGATGCATTGTTAAACTTAACAGACCAATGGCTTCTAAAAATGGAGTGTCAGGCTCTAAGCACAAACTCAAGGATTCTGTACATGTAGTCCACTCACCTGCTCTCATATTTATATATATATAAAGAGAGAGAAAGAGAGAGACAGAGAGAGAGAGAGAGAGAGAGAGATGATAATTACTAAAAGCAGGGAGAAGAAATGTATTACACAGCTCAAGAAGCCACAGGAAGATGGGAATTATGCACTTCAGCCAATCTTTAGCCACCTGAGGTATAAGCTAGAGCTATAGTTTAAAATATGCAAAGAGGTAAGAGCTTATAGGAGAGTGCTAGATGTAATGAATTAAAGGTCTCAGTTATGAGTATGGGCTGTTGACCATTATCTCATCCATATTCTTGGAGATTCTATAGAAGTGGCTATTGTTACTGGCATGACTTTAGTGATATGCACCAATGCCTGAAAGGTGACCTGCCCTGATATTGTAGCTGCTCTCTTCTTGTGGAATAGTTTATTCTATTCCATCCTTCCTTGCTATTTTCCTATCAAAATGACTGCTTAATGTAAGCACCACCATTTGCAAGAAACTGATTAAGTTAAGCAAAATCCTGTCAGAGGAATTATTCTCTCTAAGGCCTGAAGGTCTGCCTGACCAAAGTGACAGAGAGCCAGATGGGTAAGAATTATTTTTCTGATAAGTTCCTACTTTGGCTCAATGTTTGGTTGATTGCTCAGGTAAACTTTAACATTTTTTAAGTCAGCCAATAACACAAGATTGTGAACTTAACCTCTGACTAATTATAATGATGGACAATAATGCACTAAGAAGTACCCACCCAGTACATTTTCTTATTCGGCTACTGTCCGTAGCACACCTTTCTGCAGGCATAAACTTCACCTTGTGAAGTTCCTTTGGAGTTGATGTACTTAATCCTATGTGACATACAATATCCAGAGCTATTTCCTTGATTTTTATTACTTTGATTGATTATTATTGTTTTCCTCAATGATGGGGCTTGAATTCAAGGCTAGGCACTATCCTTGAGCTTTTTTGCTCAAGGCTAGTGCTTTCCCACCTTAAGCCACAGTTCCACTTCCATTTTTGGGGGGTGGTTAATTGGTGATAAAAGTCTCACTGACTTTCCTGCTTGGGCTGGCTTCAAACCCCGACCTACTAATCACAACCTCCTGAGTTGCTAGGATTACAGGCATGAGCCATCAGTGCCAAGCCTGAAATTATTATTTTTTCACTATTTGGATTGTAATATCATAAGTTGGCTGAGATATTAACTAACTCTTTTTGTATCGTGATTTTTATTTTTTTTAATTTAATTTAATTTTATTTGTGAACATATTGTACAGAGGGGTTACAATTACATGGCAGGATAATGCATACATTTCTAACCAAGCATTGCAGCCTCCTCCTTTGTTTACCCTTCACATCCCTTCCCAGCCTCCCTCCTCCCCCCCAATCCCAATCCTTCTCCTCCCCTCTCCCCTCCCCACCGACGTTGTAAAGCTCGTTTTGGACATGACAACTTGTACTTCTCATTGTTGCAACAGGTCCACCTGTATCCTTAAACGACTTTTTTTTCCCCATCTCCTCCACAAGTTAAAATGACATCAAATATAGTGAAAGCAGGGGTTATACTGTGGGGAAGGGACATACAAAGCAACAAAGAAATAATCTTATAAATGCATTAGAAACAAGTGCATGAAAGAAAAAACATTAAAATACATATCTAAGGGTTCATTTTCCTAACATCACACTATCTGACCTTTTCCGCTTGACTCATACATATACTAGATATTGCAAATAAGGGAAACCATGGGACCTATGTTTCTTTGGGACTGGCTTACTTCACTTAATTGAGATGAGAAAATTGATGGGATATTGACAAGATTAGAGCATTTCCTATCTTATATTCCCTGCTTCTTCTATACCAGGTGTGATTTTATTGAATGGAACTCATTACTCATCCTAAATATATTTCTCAGAGAATTATTTCTCCCAAAAATAGTGGCTTTTTGAACAGCACTAACTCATTGTCTTATAATCATATAGTGAAAAATTTGGCATACATTGCAAACCTCAAAGTGCTAGTGACCTTGATTCATTTCTTATCTCCTTCTGTTTATCTCTGGCATTACTTCTCTCCTGGTTATTTTCCTCCAACATCAAAAATAACAAGTGTACACTAATTTCTTCGCATGATCCCCCTGACCTGTGTTTCATTGTTACATCTCTTTCTGATCCACCAGCGTTAGATTCTCAACAATTAAGTTTTATAATTAGACTAGGCTCATCCCAGTTGTCCAGGTTAACTTTCCCATTTGAAGATATTTAACCTTTGTCACATGGGCAAGGAAAATTTATCGTCACATGCAAAGGAATTCACAGGTATGTGGGACTTACATATATATGTATCTCTGAAGAGCTCTTATTTCTATCTCCCACACAGGACCTTCTTAGCAATGGAGAAGCTATTACAATACAATACAATTAAAAAAAGAAGTTACTGGGCAAAATTTCTAGAAACAGTTCTTTAGCTAGAAAATACTGAGGTTTATTAGACCCTTTCTGCTTGATCATGCTCCCATCATGCTTTGTGAACTATAATCAGTTTAGCTAACCCTCTGAGAGCAGAGACATGCACAGAAAAAGAGAAAACTAGAAATTACAGTATAGTCTCCAACCTGCCTACATTAGAAACTTCTATGTAAAGGAACAGATAATTCTTATTTGATTTGTTACTATTTAATTTGGCTTCTTCATATAGCTTTTGGAAAAATTCCTAGTTAATGTATTCATGAAAGTAAAGCTGAGTTCGTCATTATAAAAGAGAAAGATCTATGGGGATTTCAGGATGCATTTCTTTTTTTAATTTTTTTTTATTTTTTATTGTGAAAATAATGTACAGAGGGGTTACAATTAGATGGGCAAGATAATGAGTACATTTCTTATCAAGCATTGTAGCGTCCTCTTTTGTTTACCCCTCCCATCCCTTCCCAGCTTTCCTCCACCCCCCCCACCAAATCCTCCCCCCCACCAAAGTTGTAAAGTTTGTTTTCGACATGACAACTTGTACTTCTCATCGTTGCAAAGGGTCCACCTGTATCCTTATTTAAAGGACTTGTTTTTCCCCTTCCCTTTCACAAATTATACCGACATCAAATACATTGAAAGCAGGGGTTATACTGTGGGGAAGGGACAACAAAGAAACAAAGAAAAAATCTTATAAATGCATTAGAAACAAATGCATGAAAGAAAAAAACATTGGAATACATATCTTAGGGTTCATTTTCCTAACATCACCTTATCTGACCTTTTCTGCTTGCGTCATACATATACTAAATATTGCAAATAAGGGAAACCATGGGACCTATGTTCCTTTGGGCTTGGCTTACTTCACTTAATATAATTTTTTCCAAGCCTTTCCATTTCCTAACAAATGGGGCAATGTCATTCTTTCTGGTGGAGGCATAGAATTCCATTTTGTATCTATACCACATTTTCTGATCCATTTTTCTACTAAGGAGCATCTGTTTTGGTTCCATATCTTAGCTATAGTAAACAATGCTGCAGTAAACATAGTTGTGTTGGTAGCTTTAGTGTGGTCTTGTTTGTAAACATTTGGGTAAATGCCCAAAAGTGGGATTGCTGGGTGATAGCTCTATGTGGAGCTCTATGTGGAGTCTTTTGAGGAACCTCCATACTACTTTCGAAAGTAGTTGAACAAGTTTAAACTCCCACGAACAATGAAGTAAGGTTCCCTTCTGTCCACATCCCCTCCAGCATGTGTTGTTATTAGAGTTCTTGATTTTTGCCTTTCCAACTGTGGTGAGGTGGTATCTCAATATTGTTTTGATTTGCATTTCTTTTATGGCTAGGGATGTTGAGCATTTCTTCATGTGTCTATTGGCCCTCCTTCTTTCTTCTTCAGGGAAGTTTCTCTGTAAGTCTTTAGCCCACTTATTTATTGGGTAGTTGTTTCTTTGAGGATTTGTTGTTGGGGATAAAATTTTTTGAGTTCCAAGTATACTTTAAAAACTTGAAAAAGGAAATCAAAACAGAACTTAGAAATTGGCAAAAGCTACCATGCTCCTGGATGGGAAAGATTAACATCGTGAAAATGGCAATAAATCCCAAGGATATCTACAAATTCAATGTGAAACCTATCAAAATTCCAACCTCATTCTTCAAGGAAATATAAGAGGCAATCCAAAAATTCATATGGAACAATAAAAGACCCTGAACAGCAAAATCCCTCCTCAACGGAAAGAATACTGCTGGAGGAATATCAATACCAAATTTCAAACTCTATTATAAAGCCATAGTAATCAAAAGAGCTTGGTACTGGTCCAAGAACAGACCTCAGGACTAATGGAATAGAATTGAAATCCCAGAGATGAACCCACAGACTTATAGCCATCTAATCTTCAATAAGGGAGCTAAAAAATAGAATGGAAGAAAGACAGCCTCTTTAGTAAATGGTGCTGGCAAAATTGCTTAACTACTTGTAGAAAACTAAAACTATATCCTTATATATCACCCTGCACCAGAATCAACTCCAAATGAATCAAAGACGTCGGAGTCAAGGAGACACTCTGAAACATTACAAGATGGAATAGGAGAAACCCTTGGTCTCCTTGGCATAGGCCGAAATTTTCTTAATAGAGACCCGGAAACACAACAAATCAAATAAAGTTTGGACAAATGGGATTGCATGAAGTTGCAGAGCTTCTGCATGGCAAAGGACATAGCTAGCAAGATCAATAGAAAGCCTATGGATTGAGAGAAGGTCTTCACTAGCCATACAAAAGACAAGGGTCCTGTATTTATTTTATTTGGCTTTGTCTTCAATTTTCTAAAGAACTATACTATTTGGGGTCTCCCTACATTCTATTATGTTTCAAGTAATTCATTTACTTGTTTACTTATGAATTTATAGGCCCAATTTAGCTACCACAAATGAGAGAAACCATGTAACCTGAGGTTCTCTAGGACTAGCTTACTTAACTCATAATATGTATTTGAATATATATATATATATATATATATATATACATAATTATAGTTATTATAGTACATTATTCTTGCTTTGAGTCAGGAGAAAAAGCAATCAGAACATTTTATTGTTTACCAAAAATTTTACCAGTTAGAAATAACAATCACAAATACAAAATAATGCCAGTGAAACAATCACTTGAAAAGTAATGAAAACTCAGAGAATTAAGTTGAGAAAAATGTTAGTAACGGAGTTCCGGGAAGATGGCGGAGGAGAAGCTGGAATCTGAACAAGCTCTCGCATAGAAAGCAGTTTTAGAGTTCCAGTGAACAGTCCTAAGCAAGAGAATCACACCAAGTGTGCCATCACAGGACAGAGAGTTAGACAAGAGAGGGGAAGCCAAGGCAAGGAGACACATCTGAGCGCCTGCCAGCAGCCGCCGCGGCTGCGGCAGGGTCGCAGCGGTGACCTCAGCCGCGGCCATACCTGAGCGCTCACACAGAGAGTCCGGGACGAAGGAGCCAGACACAGCGGGCGAGAGGATTCTACTCAACACCAGCAAGAACCGACAAGGAGTGGACAACTTCATCCTGCACTTTGCAGAGCAGAGATGACCCAGGATCCAAGACTCGGCGTGAGTAGAAGCCCGACTTCCTCACTCCTTCTCAGGGAGCAGAGGAGGGAAGGCCACCCCTCCCCCCCAGCACCGGTGATCTCCATCTTGGATACCGACAAAGCTCGGAGGAGCTGCTAGCTCCAACTCAGGCCTTGGAATAAAACGAGTCATTTAACAGGTCACAAGAACTTAACGGCGAAGTGACCTGCCAGACTCAGCTCCATCCAGGGAAAAGTCACCCAGCTCAGGCATCAGCCATTGGAGTGGCTTTCCTCACTGGGTAACCAGAGCCAGAGGCTGCCCCTCCCTCTAGGAGCCACCACAATCAATTGAAAAACAGAAACCCTGAGAATGGCTCCAGGGTGGGCTCTGTGAATTCTTCACAAAATAGCCCCAGGGAAAAGCTACTGTTTGTTGAAAGGCCTCAACTCTACCAGAACCTAGCCTCATCACCCCTCTTTTGTGATTCTCAAAGCAGATCACCCTCCCATTAAACTAACCTGGGAGGGGGATCTCAAAATCTTGGGTAAAGCAGAGCATTTTTCTGCCTGTTGGAACAAACTGACTTAAGAAACCAATCAAGCCACAGGACCTCAAGCTGACCAGAGACTCGAACAAGAGGCTGGTTACAGACAAAAGGGAGATACAGGATTCTTCCCACCCCTCCCAAAAAAATCAAAAAAAAAAAATCAAAGAACTTTTTTTTCTTCTTTTCTTTTTTTTTTTTTTTTGGTACCTAATATATATAAAATTTTTTTTTCCTTTTCTAAAACTTTTATTAATCTTTAATTTTTGCCTTTTTTTGAAAAAATAATTGTTTTCCAGTAACTTTTTTTCCCACTTATAATTTTTATTTTAGGAATACGTGAATGTACGTTTTCCTTTCTTTTATTGTCTTCTCTCTCTTTTTCTTTCTTTCTTAATTATCTTTTTGTTTTTTGTCTAGCTCTACTGAACTTCTGATCTTTTTTTTTCTCCCTTTCTTATCCTTTTCACCTTTTCCTTTCTTTTGTTCTTCTGTATGTGACTTAACTCTTGTCCTGCACATCCTGATAAACACATAGTTAATTAGTAGACCCTATCCCCCATTGTGTACCCACTTAATCCACAAATTTATTACTCAATCCAAAACCTCTGAGACTTAAATTCCTTAATAGCAGTACTACCTCTTTATACCTATATAATATTTTAAGCATTTTCTAAGTTTTTCACATCTCCTCTATCTCCCTCCTGTTTTCTCATTATATTCACATTCCTCTCTAAATAGATGGTCTTTCAATCTCCATATCTATATTAATTTTTACGTTTCTAATTTTTTTTCTGGTCTCTTTTCATTTCCCTTTACCTTTCTTCTTTTTCTCTCCCGCTCTACTTGCAGCCTACCCAACCTATTTCCTGCATTGAGATTAGGACATAGTTAACTCTCCCTGTGCGTCCCCACACCAATCTATTCCTAATTTTTACCCACATCTCTCCCTAACCCTAAAAATTTCTGGTTTTCCAAATTCTTCTCTGCGGTTCGAAGCCCCTTAACATATAGTTGTTTGATGTTGAATAGATGTATCTGTTGAACTAGATTGTATCTGTAGACTATTGACTGTATAAATGCAAACGTTGGTTGATGGTTGCCTTAAGATAGTGTTCTAGCACAAACCTTAAGATAGTGTTCTAGCACAAAACTGGTGCTATTTTCATCTCAAATGGGCAGAGAAAGCCGAAAAAACACAAGAAAAATGGCAAATCCGGGTATCTAAATTCCCAATCTTGATAATCAGGGGTCAGATCAGATAATGAACAATCCAGAGGAGAGTTCCCAAATAGCTCTACAAACACTGTTGGCAAATATGATGAATGAGAAGTTTGAAAACTTACAAAGGACTCTGTATGAGCGTGATAGGGAGAGAGAGGAGGCATCCCAAAAGTTTATACAGGAATATCATAAGCGTGAGGAAGCTACTCAAAAAATGATACAGGATTTGCGTGAACAACTTGAGAATACTCAAAGAGAAAGGGAGGAATGGCGTGAGCAGGCTGAGAACACTCAAAGAGAACTGCAGGAATCCCACGAACGGGAGGAAAGAGAACTGCAGGAATCCCACAAACGGGAGGAAGATAATCAAAGAGTTATTCAGGAATTGAGAGACCAGGTAGAGAACACACAAAGATCAGTAAAGGCATTCATGGAATCCATTAACAAAGAGCTGAAGGAAGTCAGGGAAACCACAAAGGGAATGCTGAATGGAGCCCAACAGAAGGAATGGGAGTCCAAAGAAACCATAACCAATCAACTAATTGATTTGAGAACAAACACTGACCACCAAATTAAGGAAGTAAAGAAATTCATACAAGACCTAAAACAGAGCTTCAACAAAGAACTTGAAGCCATCAAAGCTGACCAATTAGAAGGAAAAGAGATAAAAAACAAAGTAGAGAGTCTTGACAGCAGGTTAGACCATGCAGAAGATCGAATCTCAGGGATTGAAGACAGCCTAGATATTATAGAGAAAGAACATACAACCATCCAAGACAAGTCCAAGAAATATGATAGATCTATCCAACACCTGGAAGACACCATCAGAAGGCCTAATCTAAGGATAATGGGTGTAGAGGAGCACCTAGAAACAGAAGTTAATGGTCTAGGAAATCTGTTTAACAGGATCCTAGCAGAGAACTTCCCAAACATGCAAAAAGATAGGCCTGTCCAGATACAAGAAGCCTTTAGAACCCCAAATAGACCAGACCAGAATAGGACATCCCACCGTCACATTATAATCCACACAGGATCAACTCAGAACAAGGAAAAGATCCTTAAAGCTGTCAGAGAGAAAAGGGTAATCACTTATAAAGGGAAACCAATTAGAATCACCTCAGATTTCTCAGCAGAGACAATCAAAGCAAGAAGAGCCTGGAATGATGTATGCCATGCCCTAAAAACAAACAACTATCAACCAAGAATACTGTACCCAGCTAAACTCTCCTACATAACTGAAGGCCAAATAAAAACCTTCCATAGCAAAGAAAAATTGGAGCAATACATCTCCACCAAACCAGCCCTACAAAAGATTCTTAAAGATGTCCTACACATAGAAAACCAACAAGACCGCAATAAAGGCCAAGAAACTGCACCCAAACTGAGAATCCAAGAACCATAGGAAGAACCCAGTTTTCGCAGCCCCCAAGAAGGTAGATAACATGGCAGGAACTCCCAAATACCTCTCAGTCCTATCTCTTAATGTTAACGGACTGAATTCTCCAATTAAGCGACATAGACTGTCTAGTTGGATTAAAAAACAAGACCCTTCTATCTGCTGCCTACAGGAGTCACATCTTGCCCGTAAAAACAAACACATTTTCAATGTTAAAGGCTGGAAAAAAATCTACCAAGCAAACGGACCGCATAAACAGGCGGGAGTTGCAATCCTAATATCAGATAAAATAGACTTCAAATTAAAATTCATGAAAAGAGATAAAGAAGGTCGCTACATACTAATTAAAGGATCTCTCCTTCAGGAGGATATTACAATTCTAAATATCTATTCGCCAAACAATGGAGCACCCAAATTTATCAAAGAAACACTTACTTTCCCTCAAATCCCATATAGATCCAAAGACATTAATTGTTGGGGATTTTAACACACCACTCTCCCCACTAGATAGATCAACTCGGCAAAAACTCAACAGAGAAACCGCAGATCTAAACAGCTGCATAGATCAACTGGACTTAACAGACATTTACCGAACATTTCACCCAGCAGCATCAGAATACACGTTTTTCTCAGCAGCACATGGAACGTTTTCTAAAATAGACCACATTTTAGGCCACAAAGCAAACTTGTCTAAATTCAGAAACATTGAAGTTATACCTTGCATTCTCTCTGACCACAAGGGAATAAAGTTAGAACTCAACACCAAAAGCCACCAAAGAAAGTCCGGTATCACATGGAGGCTGAACAACACACTGCTGAATCATGAGTGGGTCATGGAAGAGATTAGAAAGGAAATTCAAATGTTCATGCTATTCAACAAAAATGAACACACAAAATACCAGCTCCTCTGGGACACAGCAAAGGCAGTACTCAGAGGCAAGTTTATAGCTCTGAGCGCCTACATCAACAAATTGGAGAGATCTGAAACTAACAATTTAATGACACATCTAAACCTCCTTGAAAAAGAGCAGCAAGATAAACCCCAATCCAGTAGACGGAAAGAAATAATCAAAATTAAATCAGAATTAAATGAATTAGAATCCAAAAAAACTATAGAAAGAATCAACAAAACAAAGAGTTGGTTCTTCGAAAAACTTAACAAAATTGACAGACCCTTAGCAAATCTTATCAGAAAAAGAAGAGAACACACCCAAATTAATAAACTCAGAGATGAAAATGGAAACATCACCACGGAAACAAGCAAGATTCAGAACATTATAAGGGAATACTTCTCAAAACTGTATGCTAATAAGTTTGAGAACTTGACAGAAATGGACCTCTTCCTAGCAAATATTGACATGCCAAAACTAAACCAAGATGAGGCAAACTATCTTAACAGGCCCATATCAAGCACTGAAATAGAAACAGCAATAAGAGACCTCCCAGCTAAGAAAAGTCCAGGACCAGATGGTTTCACAGCGGAATTTTACAAGGCCTTCAAAGCAGAGCTCACACCAATTCTCCTCCAACTCTTCAATGAAATTGAAAGAGAAAGCTCACTACCGAACACATTCTATGAAGCCATCATAACCCTCATCCCAAAACCAGGCAGGGACTCATCAAAGTAAGAGAACTATAGACCCATTTCTTTGATGAACATTGATGCAAAACTTCTCAACAAAATTTTGGCCAACCGACTTCAACAATTCATCCAAAAAATCATACACCACGATCAAACAGGATTCATTTCAGGGATGCAAACCTGGTTCAATATACGCAAATCAATTAATATTATTCATCACATCAACAGGAGCAAGAATAAGAACCACATGGTTATCTCAATAGACGCAGAAAAAGCATTCGACAAGATCCAACACCCCTTTATGATGAAGGTTTTGGAAAAATTAGGAATCCATGGAACATTCCTCAATACAATAAAGGCTGTATATGACAAACCTACAGCCAGCATTATACTCAATTGTGAAAAACTAAAGCCATTTCCTCTTAACTCAGGGACAAGACAAGGATGCCCACTCTCTCCACTTCTCTTCAATCTAGTATTAGAATGCCTAGCTACAGCAATAAGACAAGATGCAGACATAAAGGGGATCCAAATAGGGAAAGAAGAAATAAAACTCTCCCTCTTTGCAGATGACATGATCTTGTATTTAAAGAATCCCATAGACTCCACTCCCAAATTACTCAAGCTGATTCAAAACTTTGGCAAAGTAGCAGGTTATAAAATTAACCCCCAAAAATCAATGGCTTTTCTGTATGCCAACAATGAGAAAAGTGTGGCTGAAATTAGGAAAGCAACTCCATTTGTAATAGCCCCACAAAAAATAAAATACCTAGCAATTAACTTAACTAAAGAAGTGAAGGACCTCTATGATGAAAACTTTAAAATCTTGAAAAAGGAAATCAACACAGAACTTAAAAAATGGCAAAACCTCCCATGCTCCTGGATTGGAAAGATTAACATCGTGAAAATGGCAATACTTCCCAAGGCTATCTACAAATTCAACGCAATACCTATCAAAATTCCACCCTCATTCTTCAAGGAAATAGAAGAGGCAATCCAAAAATTCATATGGAACAATAAAAGACCCCGAATAGCAAAAATGCTCCTCAACGGAAAGAACACTGCTGGAGGAATATCAATACCAAATTTCAAACTCTACTATAAAGCCATAGTAATCAAAACAGCTTGGTATTGGCATAAGAACAGACCTCAGGACCAATGGAATAGAATTGAAAACCCAGAAATGAACCTACAGACCTATAGCCATCTAATCTTCGATAAGGGAGCTAAAACAATAGAATGGAAGACAGACAGCCTCTTCAGTAAATGGTGCTGGTAAAACTGGTTAACTACATGTAGAAAACTAAAGCTAGATCCTTATATATCACCCTGCACCAGAAGCAACTCCAAATGGATCAAAGACCTTGAACTCAAAGCAGACACTCTGAAAACATTACAGGATGGAATAGGAGAAACCCTGGGTCTCCTTGGCTCAGGCCGAAATTTTCTGAATAGAGACCCGGAAACACAACAAATCAAAGAAAGGCTGGACAAATGGGATTGTATAAGGTTGCAGAGCTTCTGCAGGGCAAATGACATAGCTAGCAAGATCAATAGAAAGCCCACGGACTGGGAGAAGATCTTTACTAGCCATCCAACGGACAAGGGGCTTATATCTAAAATATACTTGGAACTCAAAAAATTAAACCACCCAACAACAAATCCTCAAAGAAACAACTGCCCAATAAGTAAGTGGGCGAAAGACTTAAAGAGAAGCTTCTCTGAAGAAGAAAGAAGGATGGCCAATAGACACATGAAGAAATGTTCAACATCCCTAGCCATAAAAGAAATGCAAATCAAAACAACATTGAGATATCACCTCACTCCAGTTAGAACAGCAAAAATCAAGAACTCTAACAACAACAGATGCTGGAGGGGATGTGGACAGAAAGGAACCTTACTTCATTGTTGGTGGGAATGTAAACTTGTTCAACCACTTTGGAAAGCAGTATGGAGGTTCCTCAAAAGACTCCACATAGAGCTCCCCAATGACCCAGCAATCCCACTTTTGGGCATTTACCCAAATGATCACAAACAAGGCCACACTAAAGCTACCAGCACAACTATGTTTATTGCAGCATTATTTACAATAGCTAAGACATGGAACCAACCCAGATGCCCCTCAGTAGATGAATGGATCAAGAAGATGTGCTATATATACCCAATGGAATTCTATGCCTCCATCAGAAAGAATGACATTTCCCCATTTGTTAGGAAATGGAAAGGCTTGGAAAAAATTATATTAAGTGAAGTAAGCCAGGCCCAAAGAAACATAGGTCCCATGGTTTCCCTTATTTTCAATATCTAGTATAGGTATGAGTCAAGCGGAAAAAGTCAGATAATGTGATGTTAGGAAATCGAAACCTCAAATATGTATTTTAATGTTTTTGTTTCTTTCATGCATGTGTTTCTAACGCATTTATAAGATTATTTCTTTGTTGCTTTGTATGTCCCTCCCCCACAGTGTATCCCCCGCTTTCACTATATTTGATGTCAGTATAACATGTGGAGGAGATGGGGACAAACAAGTCGTTTAAGGATTCAGGTGGACCTGTTGCAACAATGAGAAGTACAAAATGTCATGTCAAAACCAGCTTTACAATTTCGGTGGGGGGGGGTATGATTGGGTGGGAGGGAGGGGGGAGGCTGGGAAGGGAGGTGAAGGGTAAACAAAGGAGGAGGCTGCAATGCTTGGTAAGAAATGTATGCATTATCCTGCCCATGTAATTGTAACCCCTCTGTACAGTATGTTCTCAAATAAAATAAAATAAAATTAAAAAAAAAAAAAGATAATGTTGTAGATGAGTTCCAGAAAAATACAATGAAGTGAAAAGTTCAACTCAATCTCTAATGCTTTATTTGAAAAATAAAACAGATCAGAGTTAAATATGCTATAGTATTCCCATTGTATGCTACTCTGTAAGAGTATATGAGTATTATTTTATTTTCTTCCTTTTATATGCATTACATAAGTAAGTAAATATGTATGCTGACTCATCTGTGCTAGGAAATTCTTTAATATTTTTCTTTTCACTTTCTTTGACATAGTAAGCTATGTGTATGTAGTTAGTTGCTTATGAGAAAAGACTCCAGCACGCCAGCTCTTTCAGTGGTGCATAAGTTACAGAGAACTCTCAAACCTACCCATCACTTCCTTTAGTGGTATTCCATTACTTGGCTATCTAGGTCTATATTAAATTGAATATCAGATCTTTCTAAGGCAGAGTAACTTCAGGAGTAAAACAGTTACTGAGGATGCTCTTATGCAATAAGGAAATTATACATGGTTCATTGCAACAGGCTTCCATTAAAAGCTTATTTCAGCAGGTGGAAAGCAGGTTGCAGTGCTGATTCTCAATACTGCTTTGGGATGTTGGGTTGATTTATGATGCAAACAAGGAATCATTTCTTACAGTAGCCCACCCTAGTCATTGTCTACCATGAAGTTTTCCAAAGTATGTTCTCAACAGCCGTTACTCTGGAAAATTCATAGGAATTCCAACCAAAACCTTGAACTAAAAGCTTTCATAATAAAATTCAACTAAGAAATACATATCTTTATTTCATCCCAGAAGGAAATGATAGGACTGTTTT
The DNA here is from genome assembly GCF_019054845.1 of Dipodomys spectabilis. Taxonomy (NCBI): domain Eukaryota; kingdom Metazoa; phylum Chordata; class Mammalia; order Rodentia; family Heteromyidae; genus Dipodomys; species Dipodomys spectabilis. The sequence goes on from NW_024871103.1 coordinate 259,109, forward strand.
TCAATTTTTTTATGAAAGTATTTGATCACAAACCTTTTGCAAGGATATCTTTTCACTATTTTAAAAACATGCTCTAACAAGATTATCTCTAATATTTGAACTTCTTGAGCAGCCAGAGAGCAAACTGTTGTTTCTAAAAGTCGTGATGGATCCTTATTCCATCCAATTCACTGGCTGAAAGACTCCACTTTTAGCTTCAATTCCTGTCTGGTTGTTCCTGGATGCAAGAATAGAAAAGGAAGGTTTCCTGTTTCATTCTTTCCTCTGTTGCTTGAAAACAACATTATATTACATCACAAAACCTTGGCTTTTCCCTAAGAGCACTCATGGAGATCTTCAAAAACTTTCCTGAAGCTCTCACTTGAACTGACATAAGAACACTCTGAGTGTCGCATTTGTTAAGTGTCAAATCACAATGAAATTGTGGAACCATAGTCAGAAAAGCAGAATCCTACTGAAGCTGAGAAATGGCTTAGATGGAAGAGAGAAGGCCTTTTGTTTCTTTTTAGCTTTCTCAGCTTTAGCACTACTAGCATTTTTGATCAGGTAATTTGCTTTAATGGGATGAGGGGATAGGGGCTTTTACATGATATGAACTACTATTACTAACATCTATCTAATAAATACCAGTAGGAAACACCTCAAATGAGGAAAGCAAAAATGTCTTCAAATATTGTGTGTGTCCTATGGAACAAAACTGTCATCTGACTGGGACTCATTGAACTGGTAAATAATGGAATAATTAGTGTTTAAAAAGGACTGTCCAGCAAGTGCTTGTGTTTCATGCCTCTAACCCTAGCTTCTTAGGAAGCTGAAATCTGAGGATCATGGTTTGAAGCTAGTTTAGACACATAAAGCCTCCACATTTTTACCTTAGATTACCCAGCAAAAAAGTTGAATTGGAGGTGTGGCTCAAGTGGTAGAGTGCCAGTTGTGAGCAGAAAAGCTGAGCTAGTGTAAGGCCCTGTGTTCAAGCCCAGGTGGTATAGGATGAATAGGAGAATGGTAGATTAAGACCCCAAGAAGATGTAGTAGAATGTCCAGTTACCCGGGTGTAGTTTACTGCTGTAACAAGAACCTCCAATGAGGCATATATTTCTGTATAAATGGCTGTGTAATTCCCTCTTACATGTGCTCAGAGCTTGTCAGGTGACTTGCCATGGCCGATGAAGTATCAGCAAGTACAAGCTGAGAGCTGAAAAGTATTCCACCTGCCCACTCCGGGAATACTGTTACTTTAGGACCAACTCACTGCCAGACTCCACCAGACACTGCCGGCCACTGCCAGCCACTGCTGGCTTCTTCCAGTCACTGCCGACCTCTGCCGGCCACTGCCAGCCTCTGCCATCCACTGCCAGCCACTGCCAGCCTCTGCCGGCCACTGCCAGACTCTAAGCTGTGGCCAACCTCCTACCTGAGCCTTGCCCGGTTAATGGTGAGGGTTATGAGGACATTACACAGTTACTGTGTCCACACTGTATGTGATGGCTTGCATTGGCCATGGCCATAGGGGTGGAGAAGACAGACACTGGTAGAGAGGTGGAGATAACTCACCGTATTTGCAAGCTTGCGTTCTCGATGACTTCCAAGAAAGGGCTCCAGGGAAGGGGTGTAAAAATTCAGAAACCAGGGTGGAAGGCGAAGTGGACACTCCAACTGTAGGCTGCCAGGCCAACTCTGAACCATGCCCACGATGTGGTTTAAAACATGAACTTGTTTGGAAAGACTCCACTGTGCATGTCGGATGGGGAAGATATTTAGTAATGGTCTGAAGCAGCTGGAAAGCCCTAGGGTTAACAGATGCACTGAAAAGCAGCTTATAGTGCGTGGAGAGACCGGGCTGCGGAGCCGCAGGAAGATATGGACTAAACCTGCTTCCAAGAGGAGAGCCATTTCACCGCATGAGCCGCCCCATGTCCTCAGACACTCCCTCCAACTCAGGCCTCCGCGGTGATGGCTGGGGCAGCCTGGGTGCAGGGCCCATCCTGAGGCCAGGGAGCCCTCAGACCCTGCCAGCAGGCAAGAGAGCCGTGGATCCCCGCTGTGCGGCAGCCATAGTGCACCACAGCTGAATGAAACATGCAGAGGCTGGACTGCCCGAGCTGCCTGTCTGGTTCCCGGACAGAAAGGCCTCCAAGCTCTCGTTTTTGCCTAGGCATTCTGCTCCTGCTGGTCATCCTTTTGCCCCGCAAAGCTCGGCAGGCCCGGCCCCAGCCCCACCCCTGCCTCACCCTATCCTGGCTCTGCCCCCCTGCCTGGCTCCGCCCCACCCAGGCCTGTCCCACCATGTCCAGGAAAGCAGAAGCTCACAGCTGGAGGTGGAGGCTAGAGACCGAGCCTTCATCCCTGCCTTGGAGGGCAAAGTCAGGTCCTGTTAAATGAGCAGGCAGTGCTGCATGCTGGGTGCTCCAGGGAGGTCAAGGGTGCATCGCCCTGAGTCCCAGGGACGAGGTGGAAGCCCCGCTCGCCCAGCCACGGTGACCAGCCTGGACGCCTCATCCCTCTCGGACACTTCCACCAGTGGTTAGCCCCCTCCCTCAGACTCAGGGACTGGCCACTCCTTGCATGGACCAGCTCCTGGCCTGGCCCCTGGTGTGGCTCCCGGAGTGGTCCAGGACCAAGTGCAGCTCACAGCAAAGAACTCCCCGGCCAGCACTGGCAGCACGGATGTGCTTAGGGCCCTGGAAGAGTGGGCCCTGGCATGGCTGCGCTCAGACTTCACAGGCTGCCATGTGAACTCCTCAGGCAGCCTGAAGTAGGAGGAGTTCAGGGCACTGTGCTGTGAGCTGAGTCTGCGGCCCATAGACACTAGGCCATGGCCCAATGCCTGAACTCCAACTCCAATGGAACCATCACCTTCCAGGAGTTTGTGAGCTGCTTCCCAAGGCAGCAGAGTGCCAAGGGCCCAGAATGGGGGTCGAGGTCCAGAACCACAACCAAAACCACCACAGCCTCAACCACGAACACCAGCACCACGACCACCAGCACCACAAGGACGAGGATGAGGACAACGAGGATGAGAACTGGGAAGGTGGCCCGGATGTCCTGGGGAGCCAGGCAAGGCCCGAAGGCCGCTCTTGGTGGGACTTCCAGGGAGGACTGGGGGCAAAGCCAGGCTCATTTCCAGGTGTGCAGGTGGTGATGGTGGTGGTGGTGGTGACTTTTGGGGTGTTCAGTCTTGGTCCCTTTCTGGGCCCCTTTCTCCTGCTCACTTGGCTTTTCTCAGGAGAGGCCTGAGGGCTCTCCAAGGAGCCAGCTAGCAGGCTGACCCCTGGCAGGGCTGTCGGGATGCAGGGATCCGTAGACCAGGCTCCTGCCCAGGCAGCGAGCCCATTCAGCATCCTCCAGGTAGGCAAGGAAACTTGGTTGTGCTTAGGCCCAGATTGTTCACAAGTGCCCACTACACACCAGGCATTGTACACAGGTGTTCACAATTGCCCAGCACTCACCGGGCCTTGTACACAGGTGTTCACGAGTGACCACCACACTCTGTTCTTAGGAACAGAAGAACTGGCTTATTACACAATAGAATAAAATAACAAATTTCTGTCTATGAGAGAAATAATTGAATACCAAATTTCTCATTTAGTTCCCAGGAGGGAAGGAATGCAAGCAGGCCAGACTATAGGACATCTAGGGAGGAAAGACAAAGAAAAGTTTCATCTTCATCTGCATCAATCCCTGCCTTGGAGTCAGGTCTCCAGTTGTTAGTTCTACTATTTATTCCCCATCTCCCCCATTCAGTTAATGCTGAGAAGGTTCTTCTGCTTTCTGTTTGGATTTTTAGTTAAAATTGTATTGAGCTCTTTTTGTTATTACTAAAATTGAAAAGATAGTACATTGGCTGATGGTCTGCCTGCGTCTCAGAAAAGGATATTTTGTTCCTATGTGTATCAGGGTGCTTACTACTTACTGGCTTTGCACTCCACATATTTGTAAGGCAGACTTGAGGTAGGACAGGGAAGAGAGGAGTTCCTCCTCCCTCCCAACCTCCAGTCTGGGGAGTACAGGGCTCTGGAACTGCTTCTAGAGAAGGAGCAAGTGACTCATCCTGCCATCAGAGGGCTTGTGTAGAGAAAGTGAGTGTGGCAGTTGATCTTTTCTATTTACAAATGAGGTGAAACCAGTGTCTCCTTCAGGGTGGGAGGAAAATGTAAACATGGCTGCACATTCTGCTCTTTCTTTGAATCATCTTTCAGTGTAACTTGGTCCAGCTAACTAAGAATAATAATACTTTCAGGAATGAAAGCCTGTTCTTGAGGGTTCACTCCTATAATCCTAGCTACTCAGGAGACTAAAACCTGAGAATCTTATTTTAAGCTAGTCTGAAAAATAAAAGTCCAGGAAATTCTCATCTTTAATTAAATCCACGAAAAGGTGGAAAGAGAGTTGTGGCTTTGCCCAAAATAAGCAAGGGGCAGTGCTGGCACCCAAAAACAGCAACAACAAAATCATAAAGCAGTTTTAGGAATCAAGTATTCATACTGTCCATATTTGTGTACATAAGATCTTTCCAAAGTTATCCAGTATAGGAACAGATGGTTAACCTTTAAATGATTATTGAACTTTTTTTGTTTTCAAAGATCATTCCACCAATCAGGACTTCATATCATTGGTAGAATTATTACTATCATATGCCTTTCCAAACGTTCATAGGTTATTATATTTAATTAGCACGAGTCTCACCTGGTAGATTTGTCTCCTAAGCCCCACCTTTCAATGTGAGGTTAATGAGTACAATATTTGCTTTACTGAACTTGTCATAGTAGAAAAGAACTCCAATTGAGTTGGTTCACCTGAACTTACCATGGCAACCATTGGCTGTTTTGGTAAATTGGATTGCTTTTACCCAATTTCTTGATGTAGCTGTTGGTCCACCTATCCTTTCAACCAAAAGTTACTAAAAAAAAGTCTTTTGTTATTGATAATGTTGTCATTAGTTCTGCAAACTTTACTGAGTGACCTATTTATACCAGATACTGTCTTAGCTATTCTTGTATGTTCTAGGGGACAAAGATAAGATAAAATTCAGAGTATGGGTGAAACATTTCTCAAAAGTTTCACTAAAGAATATTTAAAGGCAAGAGGGTTATTTGCAGGAAGTTGCGATATTGTGGATCCCTTTAGTAGAAGATTTTTCTGTATACAAAACTGGGACCTGATTTTAGAAGCCTGTGCTAACTAGGCGGGTGCTCTATCATGCTTTCAGCCCCTTCTTCTTTTTTTATTTTATTGTGAAAATAATGTACAAAGGGGTTACAATTACATGGGCAAGATAATGAGTACATTTCTTATCAAGCATTAGCCCCTTCTTCTTTAGTGTTTTTTTCATTTTTCTTTTTTCTTCAAATACCGTCTTGGCATTTATGCCCTGGTGGTTCTGGTCTATAATATTCTTTAATCTACCTACTTCAGCTTGGGTGACAAGCCCATGTCATTAAACCTAGCTTTTCATTGGTTGAGAAGAGGTCTCAGGAATTTTTTGTTGTTGTTCAGATGGGATCTTGAGAGTTTTTTGATCAGACTGATGGAAATCTTGATTGTCCCTATCTCTACCTACATGCAGCTGGGATACCAGATGTGAGCCACTTCACTGGTCCTTGTAGTTTTAACCTTTAACTACTTGTTCATTTTATTAATCATTAAGGGGTGTGTGTGTGTGCGTGTATGCATGCGTGAGCAAGCTCATGCATGTGCATGCATGCACACATATGTGCTAAAACTGGGGCTTAAACTCAAGGCCTGGGTGTTATTCCTTAGCTTTTTTACTCAAGGCTGGCACTCGACCACTAGAGCTGCAGCTCCATTTCTGGCTTATTGCTCTGTAATTGGAAATGAATCTCATGGACTTAATCCTGCCCCAGGTGGATTCAAATAAAATCCTCCAGATCTCATTCTCCTGAGCGCAAAGGATGATAAGCATAATTTTAATGACTGGCAGGGCTTATTTTAATATAAAACATTGTGTCTTCTGAGGGGAAAAATGTCTGTCTAGGAGAGTGAGCTTTGTGTCTTTGTTCCCCACCCGACACTGTCTTATCAGATAGTTCTCTTCCCCATGCCTGTCCAGTTTGAGAAGAGTGGTTGGTAGATTTAAGATTGTAAAGAGGTAAGAGGTAAAGAATGGTCATTTTGAACGGATTTCCTCTTCCATATTGAATCATAATATTGAATGACTTTGGATTAAATTCTCCAATCTCCAATAACTGTGAGATTATAGAAGAAATAAAATTATGTGGTAAGAGGTTGAAAGTAGCATTTGTGATGTGTGTCAATACATTCTTCTATTTGGATCTCTTAGGAAGTCAGGGACTGCTTTCCTCAGGTTGGTGAGAGAAGTGGCCTAAAAGGCATGGGACCTGTCATCTTCCGTTTGGCAGGTGTAGATGGTCTACAAGCTCAGTTTGGGTTTACTACTTCCAGTTGAGATAGAATCAGATTTTCCTTATTCTGTCTGTCAGATGAGACAGAATGCAGGATGGAAGGGGATACCAGTTCAAGAGAAGATCTGGAAATAGGAGTTGTGTTCAGGGTGATGTGGGGAGACAAGAGGGAAAATTTACAATGCAGCTTAGCTCATGTCTGGCTCCTGGGTCTTTGTCTTGGTGAAAGGGAGTTTTGTATATAGTAAGTATTCTGCAGATGTTTGCTGAGTGAATCAAATAGTCTATATTCTTGGATTCACTTCCCAGTTTATATGAAAAACCAAATATCCTTGAGATTTGTGCATAAAAAACAAGGAGTTTTATGAAGAATTTATTTTTCAATGACAGAATGAATAAGGAGAAGCAGACAAAAGAAGGCCTTGAAGATATTGGCCCTTGACAATGATCTTTATACTTTCTGAGCTGGAAAAATATCTTTAGCAACTTCTAATCTTTAGAAAATGCTTCTAGATCAGTAAAATGTGTCATATCTATTCAAAATGCAGGTAACCGTCAGGACACTATTTTTCTGGACATGCTTTTAATTCTTTCTGTTTGTTGTAAAGACTTCAAAGAAGTTAGATTTAGAAAGCCTCTTTATGTCTTCTAACTCGCCTAATTTCCACTAGCCCTGTACTACATCCTAAGCACTGGAGAAAATATACCTAATCAACTAATCAGCCAGTCAGCCAGCCAGCCAGTCAACAGGTCAGCCAACCTATCAACCAACAAATAAATTTCATTGAGAAAAACCAATACTATGCATGTGCAAATTGTACATATTGGAAATGAATGTATCTCAGTCTAACTCTGCCAATAGAAGTGATCTCTAAACTCAAAGGGAAAGGCTTAACAATTGTAAATCAGTTCCACTCAGTTGTGATGGCTTGAAAAAACAAAGTGGCAGAAGCTAAGTTTCCTTAGTAGTCAGGGTTTCTTAGTATTTCTTCTTCTTGGTTTCCTTGTTAGGCTTTTCCAATGTGGAAAAGACTGAAAGAGCACCTCTTTGGTAATCACGTTCTTTGTAGTCTCTTCTCTTCTCTTCTTTGGCTGTCTTAATTTACATGATTTTGCAAAATGGTAACGGAAAAGAGAGGTGGAGGCCAAAGAAGACATGAACCCAACAAGGAATAACAGAAGGAGGGGCTGTGTGGTGAGAGGGAGCCAAAGACTGATCAGCAGAGAGTTGGAAGGAAAGAGAGACAGGCTCATTGATTCCATCTTGTCTCAGTTTCCCCCATCTTCCACCTAGTGAGCTTTTGGCTTTGACCCATCTTGAGATGATAGAAACAAATCTACTTTTCTCTCTTTGGTCTCAGCTCTTCTCTTCCACAGGTGAGTATTTCAGCATTCAGAGTGTGGTTGTAGAGTTAAAAGACAAATGTATATTTTAATGCACATGTGCTATAATACTTGATTCTCTCCCAAGGAGATATTTATTCCAGCCTTGAATCCCAAGGGTGTGTTGCACTACAGTCCTGGATGAGGTTTAAGGGTAGTTTTGATAATGGGTTTAACATCAGTTTTCTGGAGGTATCTGTGTCTTTTCTGGATCTTAACCATGAACCAGTGTTCTACCCTCACCTTTACATTTCTGCCGATGTCTATATCTGTCTATAGATATCTGTATCTGTATCTTCAGCTACATACCTATCCAAAGATAACTATATGTAGGTATATACAGATATAGACATAGGTAGATATAGACATAGATAGGTAGATAGATATAGACAAAGGCAGAAATATATATATATATATATATATTTCTTTGATCTTTTAAACTATTGCTGTTCTTACTCCATTTAATATATATTCCACTATAATCATGTATATAATTGCCCAGCTGAATGAGAGAAGCAGTGTGTTAAAAACCACAGCTCCACTTTTAACCTTTTGACTTCCTGGTGCCTTTTCACTATGTGCATAGCTTAGATTTTATTGTGTGTACTTGCTGGTAATAGTCATATTGGATTCTAATATTTGAATACAATCTGTTCTGGCTGTATATGGAAGGTGGCCTACTCTTACCCTCAGATCTCACTGTCCAGAGGTTTATTCTCAGAATTTGAAAAGAGATGATTTATTTTGCTCTTACAGTTTAGTCAAAAAGGAAATAAGCTCCCGGGCACAGGTGGCTCACGCCTGTAATCCTAGCTACTCAAGAGGATGAGACCTGAGGATGACAGTTCAAAGCAGCCAGGGCAAGGAAGTCCATGAGAACCACTAGAGAACCAGAAGTGGTGCTATGGGTCAAGTGGTAGAGTGCTCACCTTGAGCTGAAGAGTACAGGAACAGTGCCCAGGCCCAGAGTTCAAGCCCCATGAAAAAGAACAACAAAAAAGGAAATGAGCTTTAAACTAAGTGTCTTTGAGACTATAAGAACTACAGACACTTATCTAGGTTTTGTTTTAACATGAACTTTTCTCCAAAATTATACCTCAAATTCATGGTCCTACTAGTCTTCTCATTTTAACCATTTAACATCTTTACTATTATCATCCTTTTAGCCTGGATTACTTCATCTTTTCCATCACCTCTATCCTGCTGTCCTGCTTTGAATAGACAGGTGGATGGATGAAAGGTGCATTTTTTTCCCATCAGTTGTAGGGCTTGAACTCAGGACCTGGGTGCTGTCCTCCAGCAATTTTTGCCCAAGGCTAGCACTCTACCACTATGAGCCACAACTCCCTTTCTGGCTTTCTGGTGGCTAATTTAAGATAAGAGTCTCATAGACTTTCCTGCTCATGCTAGCTTGTAACTGTGATGCTCAGATCTCAGCCTCTTGAGTAGCTAGGATTACATATGTGAACCTCCAGTGCCTGGCTTGAAAGACTGGAGATATATTTCCTTTTTCTAACATTACAAGATAGATAAAATCGTCATCACTGCATCACACATAACTGTAAAATATAGGTGGCACTTGAATGCAGGATGTAGTTGGAATGAAGAAATGGTATGAGATAACTTATCCTGGGTTCAGACTGCTTCCTTCCACTGTACTAACTTTGCATCAGGTAACAAAATGGAAAGTAAACACGAACTCCCAAAGGAAAGTGCTGCTGGTGAAATTTCTCTATGATGTTTAACATTTCCTTTGAATCATTTTCTTGAACAAGTTCATTGCTTCATCTTATAAGCATTAAGGATCTTCTAAGTGAAAATTTCTTATAATCTCTCAATTATAAAAGGAGAAAAGCTAATTTTAACCCTTGTCCCTTTGCCCTTATAAAAACAAGATACCTGAATTCATACTACCAACAGAGTTCTCTAATTCTTTTTCTGGTTCACTATTTTTTTTTGGTCTGCTGTGGGGCTTGAACTCTGGGCCTGGGTGCTGTCCCTGCACTCTTCAGCTCAAGGTGAGTGCTTCACAACTTGAAGCGCAGTGCCACTTCCAGTTTTCTGGTGGTTTAATGGAGATAAGAGTCTCATGGAATGTTCCTGCCGGGGCTGTCTTTGAACTATGATCCTCATGAACCCTGACCTTCAGATGTCAGCCTCCTGAGTAGCTAGGATTGTAGGCGTGAGCCATCGGCGCCCAGCCTGATTCACTATTGACATTGTCTTTGACATAGAACTCAACGTAGACCTGACCTTGACCTCAACCTTTTTAAATATCCAGTAGTCCCTGGTACCTGAAAGACCTAGGATGCAGAGTAACAACCAGAACAGTGATGTTCTCCTTGCATAACAGAGCTTGGATACTCTTGGACACATCTCAGTCTATTCTCAAACGAGTCGTCAAAGACACTTCAGGGTGCTTACTTTTGTGTTGGAGGGGTTTTGTTTTGATAACAATCTAAGACAAATTAGTAAAAGCACATCCTTAGAAGAGCACAAAAAGTTGAAATTTTTGTGGTATCCATAGGAAAGTGATGAGAGGAATGGGTTTTGTCTGTGGCAGTGTGCTTGAGAAAGCCACCTGCAAATTCCCAGTACCATCTTGACATTGCCCCGGTTAATTTCATTTGAGTAAAATTGTATCTTCTGTCAGGTTAGCTGGACACTGTTAATTCTGACTGCACTGATTTTTTAAATATTGGCTATACGGCATAAAGATTTTGTGGTTATTTGTTCATTGAGAAGAAATGTGATAGAAAAATAATACAACTCTGGAACTTTAGGAAATACTTCCTTTCATAAGTTCTACAGGTTAATCAGGGATATGAGATATTTTCCTAAAGGGATTTGAAGTCTTCAAGAACTGTATAGATTTGATATTGATCTATTTTTTGTCCATCTGGATCATCGCCATAAATTAAATTGTGGAAGATGTTCATATTCAGCTACTAAATGATAAACAAAGAAAGTATCGCTTCTCTTCCCCCAAGAAAGAAACTCTTGTTTCATTTGCTGGTTTTTAATAATTCATTCATTCATCCATTCATTTCCTTACTTAAATCTGTGTGTGTGTGTGTGTGTGCCTGTGTGTATGTGTGTATTTACTATGAACCTGGTATTGTACCACACACTGAGTCCTTTAAAACAATATCCTGTGAAAGGTCAAAAATTGAGTGGGGTGCTGGTGGCTTATGCCTGTAATCCTAGTTACTCAGGAGGTTGAGATCTGAGTATTGTGGTTTGAAGCCAACCTGGGCAGAAAAGTCCATGAGACTCTTATCTCCAATTAATCACAGAAAAGCCAGAGTGGTGCTGTAGCTCAAGTGGTAGAATGCAAAAAGCTTAAGGACAGTGCCCAGGCCCAGAGTTCAATGCCTAGGAAAGGTGGAGGAAAAACAAGAAAAAGAAAAAAAGAAAAATTGCCTGTAAATATTCTTTCTATCCAGCAGGTGAAAACACGAGCAATGTTGTCAAGTGGAGGGCATGGCTTGGCCCAGAACTTACTTGTGATGAAGAATCAGGCCAGATGCTGATTTTAGAGTGTGTTTCTTCCTATGAAAGAGAAGTGACATCTTCTCTCTTCTGTGACCCAGCCACTATTCCCTACCTTCTTGTGGTGGCAGAATAGTTCCCTTGAGAGGATTTCACCACGTGTGGGCTGCATTTGGTGAAGTGGAGCTGGATGGGGCTTATGGACCTGGAGGCTAGGGATAATTTTCCTTTACCTGTGTGAGGAAGAATCTTCAATTACTTCTCAGCTCAGGAGAGCCTGCTGCCCTGCAGGAGATAAAAGCACTGCTGTCAACGATGTCTGATTTTAAGGGGGAGGGCATTTCTAAGTTTATATATGCAGTGAAAGTCCAGTGAAGTGGCTAGGAAAGGGCATTTTTGCCACCACCAATTCCTACCTGTGAGTATGTGCTGTGGACTCACATGTCAGGGATGGTCCCCTTTTCAAGATCTCTATTGATCTGAGCTTCTAGTTCCAGCCTGACTTAGAACTTGAGTGGGGTTGCTTTCCTCTTACAGGGGTGGGGTTAAGACTTTTTAATCAACGACTTTCTGTGTCTTCGCTATTATTTTTTTCTTGTGTATTTTCTGACTTTGCAGAATTACTTTGACCAAGCTCAAAAAATGTTGTCCAATATTTTCTGCTCTAGGTTTTGCTGCCTTACTTAATAGGTCCATCTTTGGGAAGCCAGCCTGAGGAAAAGTGCATGACTCTTTCTGGAGAATAAACTAAAATAAAAAGGGAAAGGATCAGGGGTTAGCAAGTGATAGCACACTAGATCTAAGCAGGGAGCTCTCCATCCTGAAATATGAACACACTGGCAAAAGAAGAGTTATGTGGTTCGTTGCCAGGATCTCCAGGCAAAAGCTCTGTTTCCAGGGCAGAAGGCTCCTGGGAGGCTGGGGCAGTCTTCATTAAGGCTGACCTGGGCAGCAATGGCAGACGGTTTTTTCATACATGATATGTTAATCTGTAATTCATAACTTCTGTACCCAAGAGTTTCAATCTCCTCTGGATTGAGGTGGAATAATTCCAGAACCACCAGCTCATGTTTGTTTAGGAAATGAATGTTTTAGGATCTTCCTGTGTCATATTCTTTGACAGAGACATCATTTGCTAGCATGAGTCCTTGGGATGCAGAATACTTTTCTTATATTCCTCAGAGATCTGTTGGCCTAGTACCTGCTTCCCACTGTGGCTTGGTTAGATGGAGATGCAAATGAAGGAAGGAAGGAAGAAAGGAAGGAAGGAGGGAAGAAAGAAAGGAAGGAAGGAAGGAAGAAATCACAGTGCTGGAAGCTCTCTTCTAATATAATAGATGCATTCAGGGAAAACTAATATTCTGCAAACACACAGCAGAGGAAAAAAGTACAGACCTCTCAGTGTATGTATAATTCTCTAACCATAAGACTCAAACAGAGATAATCCAGATGAAATACAGCACCATAAGGAAGTCATGTAAGATTCTTCACATAGAAAAAATTAACAGTCTGAAATATCTGTAGATGATTGACTAAGTGATAATAAATAGGTTTGTTTTCCTGAGGTGAAGCGAGCTTGAGAGAAAGTGGTGTGTGGTTTATGGCTGCTTAGTTAGGGTGACAAGGACAACATATACAAAGATAGGAGAGAACACAGAGAAAACAAGTGGACAGTCTGTGCCTGGAGGGAAAGCATGGCACTAATTCTGCTTCTTACTTACAGAGTGCCTGAGCCTGCCGACAATGAAAGGGAATCCTGAATTAGGGGGCGAGGATATGGAAAAATAAAGACATAATACAAAAGATGGGGTTGGGTGGTCTGCAGCTCAAGACTGCAGCACCAGCATCGTTTAGTTTTAACTTTCCCTAATATATACTATTAGAAGTCAAGAGGTAACATAAGGTTACAATAGTCCAGAAAAACAAGGAAAATTTCAGTAAAAACAGAGTGCAGTAAAAACAAGACAAGGTCAACTGGTAGGAAGTAAAACAAACTCTCCAGACATAGCAAAGCAATCCCAGGCACGTGGTGTTTTTTAAGTAAGCCAGTTTCTTGTACGTGCCCGACGTTGAGTACTTTAAACTTTACTGTCAGCTCCCAACGTCTCCCAGATCTTTGTTTAAAGAAGTGAACTCGCCTGTCTTAGGTTGTGTGGATCACCTTGTCTGCCTTGCCCATCATCGGGAACTTCTTCAGAGAAAACTGAAGGCCCTGTCTTAGGTTGGTCAGACTGGCACCCCCTCTTACCCTTCTCTGGCTGCAGTTCCTTTCAGGGAGAATTCATTTATATGGAGCTTGATCTTATGTAGCTGGCTGGCTAAACTCATAAAAGAATTTTGCAGTGTCCGTATAATACAAGGAAGGCATAGAAAAACCACCAGCAAAAGCACTCCCAGGCCAAGCAATGACATTAGCAATCCTTTAACGTAAGTCAGGGAACAGATATAGCATTGAAATTATTTAAACAGTTTTTTTTAGCAGTTTTTGCCACGTTAGAGTCCAGAGGTAGGGCTTGTTTTAATCTGGCTATTTGTCTGTGGAGTTGAAAAAGATCTAAAGATAAGTTATTATGGTGCCAAATACCATTGAGATGTGATACAACTTTTTCCCATGAGTAATTTGATTCATTATATATGTGAGGGGTCACACAAATAAAATCAAACTTGGCATGACAGCACACTCGCTGTAAAGTTTGCAGAGCACAGACTTGTTCTTCTAAAGATAATACTAACTCATACAACGCTTCTAGTTTTTGTTCTACCTTGTCATAAACCCGGCCTTGAACGTGTAGAGCCTGTGTAGTACTCTGAGCAAGCTGATTAAGATAATGGGCAGTTCGTACTTTTTGTGTTAGCACCACAGCAGCTGCTGCTGTGGAGGCAGCTATAGAAATAAAGGCCAAAACATCAGCTACAAGTAGCCCAACAAATCGACAAGGGCACATTAGTTCTTTCAATTGTCTTAACACGTGAATTCCAGAATCTTCATACCAAGTTTCAGAAATATTTACGGGAAGCATAACAAAAGATCGTTTTCTAACAATAAGTATGGATTAAGGTATGCTGCTATATGAGCAAATAGTAAGAGAAAAATTAGAGCAGGTAACATTAAAATAATTAGCTCCTACAGAAATATTAAACGGTCCATACATAATGACATAGGGTGGTGATACACAACTCATAATTATTTTTTAAAGGATTAATTGGGCCAGGTTATGTTATTGAGTGCAGCCATCAGCATCCAAACATGATGTTGAGGATGCCCATTCATCCACCACAGTCCAAGATTGTATTTATTAGTAAGATTAGCTCCAGACCAGTCCATGAGTTGAGAGTTAGTTCCAGAAATATTGGTAACAAATGGCTGTACATGCCTGTACCTTATTGGATGAGGCTCTCCTGTAGATACTACTATATTTGAAGAATTAATGCAATGGGGGTATCATATAGGATGGAGTAGAATTTGTGTGAACTGGGTCCCCAGTTGGTAAAGATGCCATCTGTATATTGCACATTTGATTTTTGTCTGGGATCTAAATTTTGTGAGTCACGGATAGCATTATAATACAGCCTGGAATGGCGCCTTTAGATCTGGTGATAAAGCAAAAAGTAGTTCCACTGTGTGAAGCTGAGATATCTCAAATCTTCGTGTGCTGGATGAAGGGATCGGGGGCTGTAATGTATGCTGATCTATTGACGTGATGAGTACTTCAACTCCCTCCCAAGTTGTAGGGTGCACAATTGGGGGATCCGGCATGTAAGCCCAATGTGTCAGCTTTTGTGTCATCTGAATGAGCCTCCATAATCCTAACGCAATGCTCAGGCAACTAGCGGGATTTATTTTCTTCCTGCGAAAAAACCAAACATGTCCTCGACCCCATGTTAAAACCGGATCGGGCCCATGCCAATCACCTGTTAAAGGATCCTTCCACTTAACTGGGGCAAAAGCTCTTTGCTCTTTTTTCCCCAAAACCACTGTGCTGTGGAAAGTTCATTATAATCTAAACTTTAAAAATTTAGTACAAATAAAACATGAGAAGAATATTAACAGGAGAGAAGGGGTGTAATTCCCCACCTTTTAATTTAAAAATTTGGTGTTTGAGCAAACCATTAGCTCGTTCAACAATTCCTTGACCTTGAGGATTATAGGGAATACCTGTAGTGTGAATAATCTGATAAGATTTACAAACATTTTGAAAAGCTTGTCTGACATATCCTGGACCATTATCAGTTTTAATATGTAAAGAAGTCCCATAGTGGCAAAGCAGTGTAGGGAATGAGCAATACAATGATTGTTAGTCTCCCCAGCAAGAGGAGTAGCCATAATAAAATTAGTGTAGGTATATGGTAACATGGACAAAGCGAAGCCATCCAAAAGATTGAATCAGGCAGGAATTTAGTCTACTTTTTCCATGGTGGAGGTGGTCAGGGTAATGATGTAGATTTCCTCCAGGTGACTGTCAGGCTGTAGCAGCAGCAGCCACAGAAGCAGGGCCTCTCAGTGGCTCCAAGGGACACCAGCACACCTCGTGCTGGGCTGTAAATTTCTACACAGACTGGTTAAGGATACAAGTAATACATAGGCTTGGCAGGCTATGGTCCCACTAGTTTATAAGACTATTTAGACAATAGCACAGGACAATTTACCAAAATGACAGCTTTTTTAACTAGATAGTTCTTTTAATAGGGCTGATTTTCTAGGCAGATATAGAGGGCTCAGGCCTGTACTACTATTTTCCATGCCATTTCCTTCTGTCTATTTTGCCACATTTTCTTATGACTCTGGTCCCTTGTTCTAAAAGGGGATGATGGGCGAAGATTCATCTTTTGTAACTTCTTCACACTGACTCAGGGGTGTTGATCCTACCTAGCCAGGAACCTATAACTTTAGTCTATTTTACGAAGAGATTGCCAGTGTTAGATATCATTAAGAACAATATTTTAACTTTTGACAAATGTACAGACTTTTTTTTCCAACTACAGCAGTGTAGCTTGTTTAGCACTCTGGTTTGCAAAAGCATCTTTAGGAATGTAACCTTTAGTGACCCTAACAATGCCTAAGTCACCTGTCCAGGTCTTTAGACTGATGGTAATAGAAATACACTCTCCTGTTTACAAATTTTTTTCTTGAACAGATAGATTTCATGTAGCTGGAATTAGTTCAAAAGTTACTGCCAATTAGGGCTTTTGGAACATATAGGAGTTGGGATTTAAACCATTCCCCACATTTTATAACTTTAGCTTTTTAGTACTATCACAGATTACTAACAAGTTTCTGTCCCTACAAGGTAGATAGTCATGGACATTAGGCATGCTTACAAACTATCTTCCCATGACCTTCTGGGTTTGATCAATTTTTGAAGGGCCATGCACAAATGACTCTAAGATCTGACATTTTTGCCATCCAAGCAATGGCTTACTGCCTCTGGATGTTCCTCCATTGCTCTTGTCCCAGGAATGTCGTCTCTACATTGGAATAAATGCCTCATCTGCATTTCCCTTAGCTGGTCGCTGGACTTGAATTCGGGGCCTGAGTGCTGTCTCTCAGCTCTACAGGTCAAGGCTAGCACTCTGTCACTTTGAGTCCCAAAGCAACTCTGGTAGCTCTTTCAGCACTCTGCTGGCTGAGTAGAGGTTAAAGTCTCACAATGACCTTTTTTTGCCCAGGCTGGCTTTGAACTAGTTTGTAGATCAATGAGTCTTATAAAAGGCCACTTTACTCCAATTAAAAGCAAGAAGGTGGTCAACATAGAAGTAGCTTTTAAGCATGCTCTTACCTGAAACTTATTAAGAGCCAAAGTTATATCTGACAAACTTGTAAGAATCCTCTGTGCTTTGCTCTGGGCTTGCTGGAAACTTAAAAAACATATAAGAGCGAACTGGAATAGCAATTATTTTGGTAATCCTAATTTTTCCACTTTGAGACAAATGTTAAGAACAATTTACTTTTAAACTTCATATCCAGAAATCCATTTCTAATATTTAAGCCACCTACTAATTTCTTTTATTATTTTATATTTCAGTTTTTAGTTACATTAAAAAAAAATCCCTTAAAATCTCTAGGCCAAGTGTCATTCATTGTCTCTTGGCTGCTTGTTTTAAAACAGATACACATAAAAACTTTTAAACTCAAATGACAATTTTTTATTAATGCAAGAATTACAATCACCATCACTGTACAAAGAAGATAAACTTAACACCTTTATGACATTTAAAAACATACCCTAATTGTAGAACATCATTGAAAGCAAGTCACATTATACAAATACATTTTTAACCCACTTTTTAAGTCCAAGGGGCAGTTTTAGCAATACTAATCAGATCATCACATCACTAATTTTTACCATCATGTTTCTGGTATTTATCTGTAGAGAAAAAGTACAGAATAAAGATGGGCCACTTGGCCCCTCTGTGGAATGGGAACGCACCTAATCTCAATCTTTAGGGTAAGATGAACTGCGTTTGTGCCAGCTTGTCCTCTTTTACGATGTGTGGACTCCTCCCATGGCCCGTCCCACCATGTGTGACCAGCTCAACTGCACTTTTGAATGTTTATCTCTTACTCCTAAACATAGGTCTTTTGTTGGCATTTACTTTTTTTCCTTTTCTTATCTCTTGGTTTTTGAATGAAAATACACAGTTTTAGACAGACAGAACAGGTAATGTCTTTGACAGTGTTAAACAAACTTTTATATTTAAAGTTCTAATATTTATCCCCAAATTTTAGCGAAGGGAACTAAATTCCAAACATCCATTGAATTTTGTTAAGATAACTTGATTACAGTGTAAACAGATTATGCATTTTAAAATACCAGATTTTTTAAGTTTTAAGTTAAAGAATCTTGAAAAGTCATTTAAAACTATATGAAAATCTTTAAAATTTTTGATAATGTCCAAACCTCATAACCCTTTGAATTTTAAACTTAAACTCAACCAATTGTTACAGCATGCTGATAATTTTTATCTTGAACATATTCACAAACACATACAAAACACACACAGATCTTAAAGCATGCAAAAATCAAAATCAGATCAAAACAGCTTGGTACTGGCATAAGAACAGACCTCAGGACCAATGGAATAGAATTGAAAACCCAGAAATAAACTCACAGACTTATAGACATCTAATCTTCAATAAGGGAGCTAAAAATAATAGAATGGAAGAAAGACAGTAAATGGTGCTGGCAAAATTGGTTAACTACTTGAAGAAAATTAAAGCTAGATCCTTATATATCACCCTGCACCAGAATCGATTCCAAATGGATTAAAGACCTCGGAGTCAAAGCAGACACTCTGAAAACATTACAGGATGGAATAGGAGAAACCATAGGTCCTCTTGGCGCTGGCCGAAATTTTCTTAATAGAGACGAGGAAACACAATAACTCAAAGAAAGGTTGGACAAATAGGATTGCATGAAGTTACAGAGCTTCTGCATGGCAAAGGACATAGCTAGCGAGATCAATAGAAAGCCCAAGGACTGGGAGAAGATCTTCACTAGCCATACAACAGACAAGGGTCTCATATTTAAAATATACTTGGAACTCAAAAAATTAAATCCCCCTACAACAAATCCTCAAAGAAACAACTGCCCAATAAATAAGTGGGCTAAAGACTTAAATAGAAACTTCTCTGAAGAAGATATAAGGATGGCCAATAAACACATGAAGAAATGCTCAACCTCTCTAGCCATAAAAGAAATACAAATCAAAACAACATTGAGATATCACCTCACCCCAGTTAGAATGGCAAAAATCAAGAACTCTAACAACAACAGATGCTGGACGGCATGTGGACAGAAGGGAACCTTACTTCATTGTTGGTGGGAGTGTAAACTTGTTCAACCACTTTAGAAAGCGGTGTGGAGGTTCCTCAAATATCTTCACATAGAGCTCCCCTATGACTCAGCAATCCCACTTTTGGGCATTTACCCAAATGTTTACAAACAAGACCACACTAAAGCTACCAGCACAGCTATGTTTATTGAAGCATTATTTACCATAGCTAAGATATGGAACCAACCCAGATGCCCCTCAGTAGAGGAATGGATCAAGAAAATGTGGTATATATACACAATGGAATTCTATGCCTCCATCACAAAGAATGACATTGCCCCATTTGTTAGGAAATGGAAAGACTTGGAAAAAAATATGTTAAGTGAAGTAAGCCAAGCCCAAACAAACATAGGTCCCATGGTTTCCCTTATTTGCAATATCGAGTATATGTATGAGTCAAACAGAAAAGATCAGATAATATGATGTTAGGAAAATGAACCCTTAGACATGTATTTAAATGTTTTTTTCTTTCATGCATTTGTGTCTAACTCATTTATAAGATTATTTCTTCGTTGCTTTGTATGTCCCTCCCACACAGTATAACCCCTCCTTTCACTATATTTGATGTCGGTATAATTTGTGGAGGAGATGGGGAAAAACAAGTCGTTTAATGATACAGGTGGACCTGTTGCAACGATGAGAAGTACAAGTTATCATGTCGAAAACGAACTTTACAACTTTGGTGGGGGGGGAGGGTTGGGTGGGGGGGGAAGCTGGGAAGGGATGTGAAGGGTACACAAAGGAGGAGGCTGCAATGCTTGATAAGAAATGTACTCATTATCTTGCCCATGTAATTGTAACCCCTCTGTACAGTATGTTCACAAAAAATAAAAATTTAAAAAAAAATCAAAATCAGTTGTACGTACATTTAAAACTGATGCCAATTCTAAAACAGGACTAGACAAGACAACACCAAAGGCTGAGTTTGGGGCTAATGGGCCCCCAATATATCCCTACCTTAGAAAACATAGAACAGAAAACACACTGAAGTAAACAAGACAAATAAGTGGCCACAAAGACAAAATCAGGTCTCAGTGAATGGGGCGACATCTCACCCCCATTCACAATTGGGACTCAAATCCACTTACCATGAGACTTGAACCCCCTCTACTCACCTCTGGAGAATTTTTCTTTTAGATTCCTGCAAACATTGACCCAGGGTCTTCTAAGGTGGAGGAGAACTCCCAGTCATCTTGGGGCAAGGGAAAGAAGTCCCTAGCGGCTGTCCCCTCAGATTGACAAGTTCTCCACCATACTCAGACCCCCTGAGCCCAGGCCCGAGGCTAAGGTCTTGCTGGTGTCACTTGCAGGTGGTCAGTAGCAGTTTCCTCAGGCTGCGAGTTCTCCCTGATGGCCCTTTTAAGTTATTGTTAGATCCTGCAGGTTTCTCATCCCCCACGCCCCCACTTCCGGATCCAGAGAGGGTGGAGGAAGTGGCAGTGAAGGGTAGAAACGGGGGTCAGTTTAAAGTGTAAGTATAAAAGAAGGAGCTAGAGAGAAACAGATATTAAGAGGGTGTGGAAACAGATATTAAGAGGGTGTTATCCAGTCTCCTCCGGGCTCTCGCATCAGGATGAATCTCAGAGAAGAAACATTCCAAGAATTCCAGAATACATAAACACAAAAATTGAGACAAAACACATTTACAGCATGCACATTGAAGACTGTCAGAGAGAAAGTACCGGACTACAGACGGGCCCAAATGTCCGCACTAGTGGATAGTTTACCCTGATGGGGACCCGGGGGATAGCTCCCATCGGCCCAGTTGGCTGTCTTATAGTGCATCTGCCAAGACCTCTTGCCAACCCCAATACAGAACCTGCAGGCTACACAGATACCAGACAATTACAAAGCAGCAATATTTTAACTTACAGGCCATTATAGCGTCCCTGAATCCTTTTTTCCATTTTTTTTTTTTTGCTAAGTTTCTAAACTAATGGTTCCTTTCTCTGGGAACCAGGGGTATACTTCCTCAACAAAGTGAAAGAAACATTCTAACTGACTCTGTCTAACTTTCACTCCTTGAGCGTGAAGCATACCCTTGAGAGCCTGCACATATAGTGTGCAGCTGTTACCTTGCCCCATAATTTCTTGCTCCTGACTATAGTCTCCTCTGCTCTCTATTTTTGGACGTCCTCTTACCTTAGAGGTGTCTTCTGCCATGATCCCAGTTTTTCAGGTCCTGTTCTGGCGCCACTTGCCCAAGCCTGTCAGCAACGAAAGGCAATCCTGAATTAGGGGGCGAGGATATGGATAAATAAAGACATAAAACAAAGAATGGGGTCAGGATGTCTGCAGCTCAAGACTGCAGCACGGTTTATTTTTAACTTTCCCTAATATATACTATTAGAAGTCAAGAGGTAATATAAGGTTACAATAGTCCAGAAAACAAGGAAAATTTCAGTAAAAACAGTGTAGTAAAAACAAGATAAGGTCAACTGGTAGAAAGTAAAACACACTCTGCAGACATAGCAAAGCAATCCCAGGCACGTGGTGTTTTTTAAGTAAGCCAGTTTCTTATACATGCCCCACATGGAGCACTGGGGTCAAGATTACCTTTAAACTTTACTGTCGGCTCCCAACAACAGCGCAGTTGGTGGTATTCATATCCCTGCATTGTGGGGCTATGACATGGAGAGACACAGTAACATGCCTGACAAAGCACAGGAGAGTGTTGTTTCTGCATTTGTGTCTCTCACCTGCTGACCTGGGGAAGGAGCTGATTAATGTCCCATGAGCCTGCATTAGGATAGAGTGGCCCTGCCTTTGTAGGGAGTTACAGGAAGGCACAGGCAGACCACATTTGGTTCTGTGTACATGGATTTGTGTATGTATGAATGTGTATACAGATGTGTGTGTTTGTGTGTGTGTGTGTGTGTGTGTGTGTGTGTGTGTGTGTTGGTCTAAAGAATAATGTATCAGCTGTCTCCTGAGAGAATATGGGGAGTACATTCTCATTTCAGTAATAAAATTCACTGATATATTAGGCAGATTGTTTAATTTTCAAATGTATCTGGAAACATTTTCATATGTGTTTACCCTAATAACCACTACCTTGAGTTAAAATATGACAGTCTGGCTGTGCATCTGAGGCTTTAGAAAGTGGCCTGCTCTACTGAATAGTACTCAATGTTGTAAATTCAGAAATAACTAGAGTTCTCTTGTGTTTTTAGAATGTTGGCAATACCATCTCTACTGTCAGGCTGATACATTAGTTTACATGTGATTAACGGGTGAAATGTCTTCAACAATTTGCACTAGAATTCCTCCGAGAAACATGACCAATAATTGATGTGTGCATGCATATGCATGTGTGTGTGTACACACACATAATACATATACACAACATATTAAATAGAGTAGGGTTGTTGTTAAGGGATTGACACATTATTGTGGAGCTACAGGGGAGGATGACAGGTTGGAGACCCAGGGAAGTGCTGATAGGGAGAAAAAAGGCTGTTTGTGCTCATCTCTATAATCTCAGCATTGGGAGGCAGTGACTGGGGGATTATGGTTAGTAGTCAGCCCAAACAAAATGTACAAAGCCCAAACTCAACATCTGGCAAGGTGGTATATCACTGCTACTCCACCTATGTGGGAAATATAAATAGGAGGGCTAAAGTCTAGACTGGGTCTGTGGGAAAAAGCAAAGATGTATTTTTTAAAAATGCCAAAATCTGGGGGCATGTCTCAAGAAAGAGTAGAGTGTCTGCCCAGTTAGCACAAATCCTTAAGTTCAAATCTCATTACTGCTAAAAAAAAAAAAAAAAAAAAAAGCAATTACAATAAAAATCACAAATGACCACAAAAATCCACCATTAAAATCATCTGTGGGCTTTCTCAGGGATGTCAGAGGTCAGTCTGTTCTGTTTGGGCATTCACTCTTAAATGAGCCCTGCCCACGAACAGAAGGTCATCTGCTGTACTCAGAGTCTCTGGATTTAAAGGCTAATGCTTCTCACTAACATCCCTAAGAACGGACTATATATAAATTAACAAGTTAACTAAGAAACTTTATCAGATAGCCTGGAATTTGAGAACACTCTGTTGTGGGGGTCAGTTTCACAAAATTCAGAGAGAATTTTAGCAGAACATTTTCAAATTATTTATATGTGAAAAAATCCTTATACATTGTCTCTTTTCCCATCCTTCCCCAGCACCATGTTCCTTCAAATGACTAAACACTCAAAACCACTGTACCTAATTTCTGTAGTTGCTTTAAAATTTGGAACATTTTTCTCCCTGTCAAGAAAAGGCTGGCTTACCTCTGTGTATGGCTCTGAAGGCCCACCTAGAAGAAGAGAGCTTATTATTTATTCCTGGTTCCTACTGAAGGGTTAAAGTACTTGAGGCAGTGACCATTTGTTGCTTGTTTCAGAGCAGAGCAACACGTGGTGCTAAACCACCTGGTTGTGTGCTTTTATAAGACCTGCCAATCCTTAGCTCCAGGCTCTCCTCCTGGGCTCCGCTGTGTCAGAGTGTAGGACGAGGCCCGAGCTGCAGCCCATTTAAACAAAACAGCTGTAGAGTTTGAGTCTCGGTGATCTTCTTGGTGTGGGGTCCTGTAACCTTGGCTTAACATATTAGTGGGGGCTTTTCCGGGATCCCCGCAAAGACCCCCAAGACGTCAAACTCCAAAGGTAAAACAGCGCTGTCCTTGTTAATTTGTCTTGTCCTGTCATTTGTCTGTTTTACTTTCATTTCCCTTGTGAGGATGGCCGCTCTGATTCCTAAAGGGTTGTCAAAATGGACGTGCTTGCACAACATCCCTGGAGGAACTGGGAGACGTCCCAGATCCTCTTGTGGGGCGAGGGTAACCCTGCCGTGTGGAGCAGGGGTCCTTGGAACCCCGCCGTGTGGGGTGGGGGTCCTTGGAACCCCGCTGTGTGAATTGTGGGGTAGGGGTCCATTCGGTGTTGGGCCAGAACTGACAAAGAGGGCCTCCTAACTGAGGCCCAACTGGCCCACTGTGGGTCTGCTCCTCCTGCTGTCGGGCATGGGTATGGAACCCCTCCATGACAGGAGTCAGCAGACCAATTCAGGGAATCTCCACTTAGTAAGCTTTTTTTTTTTTTTTTTTGGTAACTGTCAGCCTGCGTGTGTCTTGTTTGTACTGTTTATTGTTTTTGGACTGAATGACTGATGGGACTGAAAACCATGGGCACCACTCCATCTATCCCCCTAGACATACAAAAAGAAACAGAAAGAGGAAAAGAAAAGGTACCCCCTGGTTTTTCAGGGAGATAACTTGGAAGAAGAAATGTTTCCTCCTCCATATTCCCCTTCCCAGGTTCCTTTTGCAGAACCTGAGAATGATCAAGAGGAGGAGGGAGCTTTAGAACACTTGGCACCTGCCCTTAAAGTTTCTGAGGGGCCAGTCACTCAATGACACCATGGGATCAGCCCCTCTTCTAGTGGAGCTGTTGTTTCCATACTCACCATAGGACCTGTGGATGTGGATGGTCAACAGAAACTCCAATATTGGCCATTTTCTACCAGTGAGCTATACAATTGGTGCACCCAAAATGCCCCCTTTTCTGAGAAACCCCAGGATTTAATTTGTTTGCTTAAAAATATTCTCTTTACTCATCAGCCCACTTGCGATGATTGTAGTCAGCTTTAACAGGTCCTTTTTTACCACCGAAGAGAGAGACCGTATCCAAGAGGTGGCCCCACAGGAGCGCCCATCACGGATCCTGCCCTGATCGCTGCCCATTTTCCTGAGATCCGACCAACATGGGACTACAATGCGGTTGAAGGTAGGGAGTGACTCCTTGTCTATTACCAGGCTCTGTTGACAGGTCTCAAGGCGGTGGCTCGCTGACCAACTAATTTGGCCAAAGTTTATGATGTTAGACAGAGAAGAAGTGAAAGTCTGACAGCATTTCTTGAGCGGCTCATGGAAACTTTTAGTCAATATACTCCATATGATCTTGAGACCCAGAAGTTGGCTCAGATGATTATGTTTGCCTATATAAATCAAGCTGCACCAGACATAAAGCAAAAGTTGCAGGTTCCAGACAGACTTGGTGACAAGTCTATTAGGGATCTAGTAGCCATGGCGGAAAAGGTTTACAATAAGAGAGAGAAAGAGGAGCAAAGACAGGAAAGGAAGGACAGAGAACGTGTAATTGAGCATGAAAAGAGAGACTGAGCCAAGGAAAAGAGACCAGACTTGTTGGACTTGCCACTATCACATGTCGAACATACCTGGTTCTCATACCTCAACAGTTTCATTCAAGATGGAAAAAGGTACGTGGGTGCAGCAGTCACCATGGACACTGAGATAGTGTGGGCAGAAGCACTCCCCCAGAGAACGTCTGCACAAAAACCAAAAGTAGTGGCACTAACAAAAGCCCTAAAAATGGGAAAAGGAAAGAGACTAAACATGTACACGGACAGTCAGTATGCTTTTGCCCCCGTCCATGTCCATGGAGCCATTTACCAAGAGAGGGGGGCTACTGACACCTGAGGGAAAGACTATTAAAAACAAACAAGAAATTTTAAGCCTCATCTGGGCCTTAAGGGAACCAGCAAATATTGCCATTATGCACTTCCCTGGCCATCAAAAGGGAACTGATTCTATAACCAAAGGAAATACCTTGGCCAATCAGGCAGCTAAGGAGGCAGCCCTCCAGCCAAGAGCGGAAATACTGATTCTAGTAGACCCAAAGCCATGAGCTTTGCCTCCTGAGCCTTAGTACTCCCAAGAAGACTTGGAGTGGATAAAGAAAATTCCCATGGCCTATAAACCCCCGGACAGAAGGAAACAAAGACTGGTGGAAAACTGGTGAGGGGAAACTTATCTTGCCACAAAGATTGGGCGAGGGGATTCTTAAGAGAATCCATCAGGTCTCTCACAGGGGAACCCGAAGAATGCAGGACTTGCTCCGTCACTCAGAACTAAAATTTAGGCAAGGAAATCAACTCATTGAGGACATGGTTAAAAATTGTAAAGCCTATCAGCTCACCAATGCCCCCAATCAACCTGTTACAAAAGGAGCTCGCCTCCGTGGATATAGGCCAGGTGTGTATTAGGAAGTATACTTCACAGAAATTAAAACTGGAAAATCTGGATATAAATATTTGCTAGTTTTTGTAGACACTTTTCAGGATGGGTTGAAGCCTACCCAACAAAGCATGAGACTGCAAAGGTTGTGGCTATGAAGCTCCTGGAAGATATCCTACCCAGGTATGGCTTCCCATCCACCGTCGGGTCGGACAATGGACGGGCCTTCATCTCAAAAGTAAGTCAGGGAATAGCCACGGCACTGGGGATGGATTGGAAATTGCACTGTGCTTATAGACCCCAGAGTTCAGGGCAGGTAGAAAGAATAAATCGGACTCTAAAAGAGACCTTAACTAAATTGGTCATGGAGACTGGAGCAGACTGGGTATCGCTCCTTCCTTTCGCCCTGTTTAGAATAAGACATTCACCCTATCAGCTTGGCTTTACTCCTTTTGAAATAATGTATGGATACCTTCCACCCATTATCCCTAGCCTTCAGACTGAATTGCTTGCTGATTTGGATAATACTGAATTTCTGTGTAAGCTTGACTATTTACAGCTGGTACATAAGAGTATGTGGCCCCAGCTTACAGCATTATATGATTCTGCTTCTATTCCTACCCCCCATTTGTTTAAACCAGGGGACTGGGTGTTTGTTCGAAGGCACAACTTGAGATCTCTGGAACCACGGTGGAAGGGACCTTACATGGTGCTACTGGCTACTCCTCCTGCCCTTAAGGTGGATGGCATTGCTGCTTGGATCCACTGCTCCCATGCCAGGCCGGCGGACCCCTTTGCCCTGGACCATGGAGAAACATGGGAAGTCTCCAATCATCCTACCCAGCCAATCCGCATATGCCTCAAGAAAAAAAAAATGGACTGTTTGTTATTGGTATACCTGCTCAAGATCAAAAGCTGTTGGACTTTAGTTTTGGGCCAGAGCCACAAGATTGTGTCTCAGGACCATAAGTCAAGGGGGGGAATGAAAGGTTAAAGTACTTGAGGCAGTGACCATTTGTTGCTTGTTTCAGAGCAGAGCAACACGTGGTGCTAAACCACCTGGTTGTGTGCCTTTATAAGACCTGCCAATCCTTAGCTCCAGGCTCTCTTCCTGGGCTCTGCTGTGTCGGAGTGTAGGATGAGGCCCAAGCTGCAGATTGTTTAAATAAAACAGCTGTAGAGTCTGACTCTTGGTGGTCTTCTTGTTGGGGATTCCTGCCACCTTGGCATAACACTATCTAGGCATCATTACCCAGTAAGCTCAGTCTTCATCAAAATATCCATGACTCCAAACTAAGCAAGCATACCTCAGAGAAGGCCCTTTGGATATGGGTAGTTCGGACCATTTGGCAAGTTCTTCTAACCTTCCCATGACTGTATGTTCCCAGGCAAACTAACTACTTGCTGTCTTGCTTCCTTTCTTTATCTTCTTCCTTCTTTTTTCGTTTCTGTGAAATAAACACGCTGTACCAATAAGTCAAGGCTGGCGTTTTGATGAGGAGCATAAGAAACTCTACAGAACAAAAATGAGTTCTTATTCTACTGTCTCCACCTACTATTTTTGGTGTCTGAGTTGGTAGGTATTTTGAGTGATATAACTTGAGTGCAAAGAGTCTCAAAAGTGTATTACCAAATATAGGTCCTAAAACACAGTCACAAGAGAGGGAGGTTGCTAATTCATTTGCAAGGAGCTCAGCAGGTACTGGTTTTAAATCACATCTTTTCTTAGGCTTTGCTTAACAAGGAACTGAGACCTGCAGCCTTGGTTCCCCCAGGAGCTTCCTCAAATTGCAGACCCCTGTCCACCGACTACTTGCTGAAGTGTTGGCATCTGAACAAGGTCCCTGTGTGTCTCCTGTTGAGCTCTCCTAAGGAGATCTTGAGATACAGACATAGCACCTGGAATTGCTGAAAAAGGTATAAAAGACCCAGGAAGAGAAGAGAGTTGAATAAAGGAAGAAAAGATGAACTTTATGGAAGTAGAGCTGTGAGCCAAGTGGTTGGGCACCAACCTTGAACGAAGAACCCAAGTTAGTGTGCGAGGCCTTGATTGAAGAGGACACAGACACACACGCACACACACACACACACACACACACACACACACACACACACACACATACACGACACGACAAACTTCACTGATTTCCAACTTTGACCTATTTGGATTTTGGAGGGTTCAAGAATATAATGAGACTTGGTTCTAAGTGGCCATATTATGCTTTGTTTATAACCTTGAGTTATGTCTCATGATTATTTAATTGGATATTATAGACATTAGCAATTGATAATTCTGTGTAGATGATAATGTTTTTTACTAAGAACAACACTCTAGTGCTAAAATGTATAAGCATAAATGAAGTCTGAAAAATGAGGGAAAATAAGGATACAGGTGGACCTGTTGCAACAATGAGAAGTACAAACTGTCATGTCAAAAACGAACTTTACAACTTGGGAGGGGAGGATTGGGTGGGGGGAGGGAGGATGGGAAGGGATGGGAAGGGTAAACAAAGGAGGAGGCTACAATGCTTGATAAGAAATGTACTCACTCTCTTGCCCATGTAATTGTAACCCCTCTGTACAGTATTTTCACAATATAAAAAGAGAAAAAAAATGAGGGATACTCTCAATTCTTGTGTTTGGTTTTACAATGTATAAATGGTGGCATATATAATGTTTTTGTTTGTTTTGTTTTTATGTACCAGTCCTGAGGTCTGATCTCAGGGCTTGGGTGCTGTATGTGAGTTCTTTTACTTAAGGCCAGCATTCTACCACATGAGCTACAGCCTCTCATCCAGGTTTTTTTTTTTTTTTTTTGGTGATTAATTGCAGATAAGAGTCTTAGGTTTTCCTGCCCAGGCTAGCTTTGAATCAAGATCCTCACATCTCAGCCTCTTCAGTAGCTAGGTTTTACACATATGAACCACTGGTGCTTGGCTAATGTTTTAACCCACAATGATATTAGTTCTGTGTTATTACTTCTTTCCTTTTTTATTTTTAATTTTATTTTATTGTAAAAATGCTGTACAGAGGGGTTACAGTTAGATGAGTAAGGCAATGATTATATTACTTGTCGCTCTTTGTTCTCCCTTCCCTTATTGTTGTTGCTCTATCACTATCCTTTCCCTCTTCCACCTCCCACACTCCTCCCCACCAATATATTGTCCTGTGGATAACATTGTTGAAATGGTCATCCTCTGTCCTTATTTCATGGTTTTGTTATTCCCCTTCTCCTCCTCAGATTAGACAAATGTATATACCAGATGCAGGGTACCAAAATCAAGTACAGTGACAACAGGGGATGTACCGTAGGGGGAAGAATATACAAAGGGAACCAAAAAAATCACATAGTACATTTAAAACAGCAGCAACAAAGAAAGACCTCTTGTGTCCATATCTTGTGGCTCATTTCATTTAACATCATCTTATATGGTCATATGTACACAGCTTTTGATCTTTTCGGCTCATATGATAAGATTATCCTATATGTATACTAATTATTGCAAATAAGGGAAACCATGAGACCTAAATTTCTTTGGGTCTGGCTTACTTCACTTAATATGATTTTTTTCCCCAAGTCTTTCCATTTCCTAACAAATGGGGTGGTGTCATTGTTTCTGATGGAAGCATAGAATTTATACATATATATATCCCACGTTTTCTTGATCCACTCATCTACTAAGGTGCATCTGGATTGTTCCGGACTTTGAAATGTTTTTTTTTAATTTTTTTATGATACTGCTTTTCAAGATTTGGACCATAACTCTTAACAATTGGATTAGCCTCTTCCCAATCCATCCCACAGTATTTCTGCCTTGCTACTTTATTTTTCTATGGTTCACACTTCAATTCAGCATGGTATTTTATTTTATTTTTTTCTAGATTTTTTTTATTGTGAAAATACTGTACATAGGGGTTACAATTACATGGGCAAGATAGTGAGTACATTTCTTATCAAGCATTGTAGCCTCCTCCTTTGTTTCCCCTTCCCATCCCTTCCCATCCTCCCCCTGTCCCCCCAATCCTCCCCGCTCACCCCCTGCACCAAAGTTGTAAAGATCGTTTTCGACATAATGACTTGTACATCTCATTGTTGCAATCCGTCCACCTGTATCCCTACTTAAACGATTTGTTTTTCCCCTTCCCCTCCACAAATTATACCGACATCAAATACAGTGAAAACAGGGTTTATAATGATTGGGAGGGACATACAAAGCAACAAAGAAATAATCTTATAAATGCGTTAAAAACAATTGCATGAAAGAAAAAAAATTTGAATACATATCTTAGGGTTCATTTCCCTAACATCACCTTATCTGACCTTTTCTGGTTGACTAACACATATACTAAATTTTGCAAATAACTTATTTCAAAGTCATTTTTTTGTCAAATACTTTGACACATTTCTCAGCTTCATATAGATGAGACTTTTTAAACAAAATATGTCTGACAATTCTTGGGAAAGTTCCCTACATTTAGATGCTTCAAAATTATAGAACATTTCATTCTATTATAAAATACAGTATTCATTAGCACAAGATAGGGCATCCATCAAGAAAGGCTTGTTAGTTGAGATGTTCCTGGTCACAGCTGGAGTTCCATGGTTAACATTGTATACTGAGTTCCTATCATTAGTTCTTGCAGTTCCTCTGTGTCTTTCTGTTTCCTAGTGTTGCTTACGATTTTAATCTACTTCAGCTTCAAGTGCTGAAGGTAACATTGATAACTCACTTTGCTGAGTGATATAAGCTTTTCCAAGTGACTCTGAACAAAATTTAACAAAATCTTAAGAAGACTGATTTAAAAACGAAAAAGACATTTTGGATCTTTTGTTAAATAGTTTTTCAACGATGCAAACCAAAACTTCCAGAATCCCAAAGAAAGAACACGTTTAATGTATATATTGCTCCTGTTTATGGAACAATGTTTAATAGGACAGTTATAGCTTTTAGTCAGTTGGCAAAATATCAAGTGTTTGAATTAAATCATATATATCTTCAATTCCATGTCCCATTGTATGCTTCTAGTTGTATTATTTTTTTAATTAGACAAATTTATGGGGCATGGAAGGACACTTCAGCATATATACATGGTTGTAATGATCTAATCAATACAGTTCCTATTTCTATATCATTAATATTTTTTGGATACTAATGTGTAATTTGTTGGGTAAAAATAAAATAAAAACCTCAAAAGCAAGACATGGTTATTCCCCTTCAGATGTTATTTCCCTTGAAAAATTATTTATATTGTCAAGGTGATGTCCATAGGAGTTACATTTACATAAGTAAGATAGTGAGTACATTTCTTGTTGAACATTGTTATCCCCTCCCTCCTTTATCTCCCACTTCCCCACCTCTCACCACTCCCCACAACTTGTGATGTTCATTTCCAACATATTTTCTCATGAGTTTCACTGTTGCATTGGTTTGCTCTGTCTTTTGTCTCACCATTTTATCATTCCTCTTCCCTATTCAGATAAATGTATATACAATACACAGTGACCCAAATCAAATAGTGACAACAAGGGATAATCCATAGGGAAAAGATAAAGGAAAAAAACATAGCACCTTAAAAAACAACACCAACAAAGAAAACCCTCTTGTTTCCACATCTTGGAGTTCATTTTGCTTAGCATCACCTTGTATGACCCATATGTACATAGCTATTGAGCTGTTGTGATACTCTTCTAGGACTAAACTAGACATACACTAGTTATTACCAATGAGGGAAACCATGGAGTCTGTTTCTTTGGGTCTGGCTTACTTATTTAATATTATTTTTTCCTACTCTTTCATTTCTTTACAAATGGGGAGATGTCATTCTTTCTGATGGGAACATAGAATTCCATTTTGTATATATCCCATATTGTCTTGATCCATTCATTTACTGAGGGGCATCTCAGATGGTTCCATATCTTAGCTATAGATTATTCATTTTTTAAATTTGATTAGTCCACATGGTACATATTTATGGCATATGGTCTTATATTTCATTGCTTGTGTACAACATGTACTGATTATCTTATTACTTTGTATTAGGAACCTTTAAATTCTTCAAATTCCTCTTCTGGTTATTCATAAATGTTGACCAGCTGGTTGTTATTATTGCTTTTTAAACTATATTTTCTTAAAAGAATAGCTTTAGATAAAAGCAAAGTTGGAAAAATAACCCAGAGTTCTTATAGGAACACAGACTTTCCTGCCCAGGCTGGCTTTGAACCACGATCCTCAGATCTCAGCCTCCTGAGTAGCTAGGATTATAGGCGTGAGCCACTGGCGCCTGGCTAACTGTTACATTTTTTTGGTAACAAATTAGTTTTCTTTAATTTTGTTTATGTGTGTGTGTGTGTGTTTGTGTGTGTGTATGTGTGTGTGTGAGAGAGAGGGAGGGAGAGAGAGAGAGAGAGAATGATAGAGTATTGCTGCCAAAAAGGATTATTGAAGAATATAAAAACCTTAATGTCTGATAAGATAGTAATATATTTTAAGCACTTGGAAGTGGTGGTACCACAGTTTCTCTTTTCTGAACACACAGTGTCTGTGCCTCCCCAATGTTTTCCTGATCTGGTTTGTTGTGCAGGAGACAGCATAGCTGGCCAATGTTGCAGATGGCAGGCCTCGGCCACTGCCTCCAGTCTTTCTTCACCACTTTCTCAGCCTTGAAGAAATTGTGTGTCTCCAGTTTGTCTTGTTTGAGCTTAATTTATTTTATCAGTGTGCATTCTATTTCCTGCTCCTGAAAAGAAGTCTCAGTTACATAGACCCGGGAAAGGGTCAGGAGCAATGGGCTTATCACTGATTGCCTTCCAACATAGCCAACATATTCCTGAGAGATCTTCAACCCACACTGCACATGGAAGTCCTCACACTCATCCTGCCTCATTTGAACGCATCTGTGATAACTTTAAATTCAGTGAGTATGCAGTGTAAAAACTCAATGTAATGCTTTGAAGACAAAATGACTGAGCCACAGGTAATCATCCACATTTTCACTGTGTAAGCTGTCTCTCTGATGAGAAAATAATCCTGCCACGCAGATGCATATCACTTATACAAGATGTTTGTCAACAATTCTTGTTGTTATATTGCATTTCTCTTCCTCCTCGTGTGTCCTCTCCTCCTCCTCCCCCAGTCTTTTTTCACTCTTCCTTCCTTCCTCTCCTCTCCTTCCTCCCTTTCTTCCCCTCCTCCTCTTTTGCCTCATCTTCCCTTCCTCCTCTCTTTTCTTTTCCCTCCTCTCATCCCTTCCTCCTCCTATTCTGTTCCTCACTTCCTCCTCTTTTTCAATTTCTTCTACTTCTTCATGGTCCTTGGTCTTGGACTCAGGGCCTGTGCTCACTGAGCAGATGTTCTGCTGCTTGCTGCAGGACTCCAGTCTGGACTTCATTTCAATGACACTCTATTTGTGATTTGTTTTTAAGTAGCAAACCGAGCAAAGACTTTTGATTAAGGATTTAATTCATTGTATATATTCTACATCATAAATATGTGATACTTCATACAGTGTGGCTAATAGGTTTTGATTATTCTTTGGGCTTCTGATAAACTCATCAGAAACAATGATCCTGTGTTACTCCAAAATTAATGAACTGGTTAATTTGCATCTTGCACAAGTACTTCCATATTGCTCCCGGTTTAATGAACTGTCACTTTGTGGTAGCACCACAGTAACGTTAATCCGAGGATTGCTGAGGATCAGAAGATTAAGTCCAGACAGGAAAATATGAGATATATATCTCCAATTAACTACTAAAAAGCCAGAAGAAGACCTATGGCTCTGTGGTGTACTGCCATCCTTGCACAGAATAAGCATATGACAGGACCCAGGCCTGAGTTGAAGACCTGTGGTTGATGCAAACACACACACACACACACACACACACACACACAAAATTTCCCAGCTAGAGAAAGTAGAGATATGTTTTCCTTATAGCATATCTGTTTCTATCCTATATGTTTGGATACTTTTGAAAGCTTCATAATCACCTTCCCTAATTTCAATAAATGACTCCCTGTTCACTATTTTAATTCCTGGTTGGAAAATATTTTAAGACAGTTTTTCATGTAGAATATTGATTTTGCTCCCAACACGGTTACTCTCTTGGATTGTAAGAACATAAATAATTATACAGTTAATATTAGCTCATAAATTAAATTAAAGGCTTCCATTAAGAGTTAAACTGTTGCTCAGTGGGAAGAGTTTGAAGTCACTTGTCTGAATTTGAAAGGTGGAGTGAGAGTTGCAGAGAAGCCTAAGGTAGTTATGGTAAGAGACAGATGAAAGGAAAAAGAAAAGGAACTTTAGACTCCTCTTGAGGCCAGTTATCTTTCACAGGCCTGCACTTGAAATCAGTATGCAAATTCTTGCTCATTATCAAGCACTCTACCCACTGGGCCACATTTCCAAACCCTGAAATAATTCATCAGTGAGGAGAATTCCTGGAGTTTGAAGCCAAAGCCTGGGCTCTGTCCTTGAGCTTTTTTTCAAGCATTCTAGTACTTAAGCCACAATTCCACTTCTGACTTTTGGTAGTTAATTCAAGCTAAGAGTCTCAAAAACTTTCCTGCCCAGGCTTGCTTCAAACTGGGACCCTCAGATCTCATCTCAATAAGTAGGGTTCCAGGTGTGACCCACACCCACCAAAAGCCAGTCATTTCAATGAAACTCCTATTTCCAATAAAAGTCTCTAACACACACACACACACACACACACACACACACACACACACACACACACACATGCAAAAACTTGAGCTATTGTTCAAGTGTTATAGTGTTAACCTGAGGCAAAATCACCCTAGGACAATGGCCAGGCCCTAAGTTCAAGTGCTACAAGCAATAGAAAAATAAATAAATTCATTAATTAAAATTTAACAATGTCAAACAAAAAATAAAAGGAAAGTTGGAAGAAAAGAGGGGTGGGGAGGCCTGGGTATGTTAGTAGAGCCAATAAGTGAAAGCATCAGGTGGCCTGTGGGAGTCCTGCTCCTGGAGGTAAAATTATGGACAAAAAGGAAAGCGATTAAAGCTTCAAAACTGAGTCAGGCAGTGGTGGCTCAAATATGCAATCCTAGGTACTTAAAATTAGCAAGCTGAACATCTGGATTCACAGTCTGCCCAGGAAGAAAATCCTCCTGCCTGCCTTCAACTAGCAGTGAGGCAGCATCAGCCCTATGCCTGCAGCAAAGCTGGACCCTGCCTAGATGCAGAAAACCTCCCCCAAACAATCTCGACCCCATGACAAAATCCAAGCTTTCCCCAAGTAGATTCATAGCTCAGAAGCACTTTCTGTGCTCCAGGTACCCTATGGTTTCACTGC
The DNA here is from genome assembly GCF_019054845.1 of Dipodomys spectabilis. Taxonomy (NCBI): domain Eukaryota; kingdom Metazoa; phylum Chordata; class Mammalia; order Rodentia; family Heteromyidae; genus Dipodomys; species Dipodomys spectabilis. The sequence continues at coordinate 294,531 of NW_024871103.1, forward strand.
TCCATGGCAACATGTGGGGCAGACACTTACATCAAAACTCTACCTTAACTTGCTGGCTCCCTAGGTCTAGGGGCCCAGGCCAGGCTCCCATCTTGCCCTATAGGGGCAGAGACTAAACCCTATTCTTAGCTCCCAGATCACCTGCCTCCCTGGAGCACTAGAAGCCCCTGCAAAAAATCCACTCCTGACTCACTTTCTTAATGAATTTGGGGGCTGGAGACATCTTGAAAGTTCCCTAAAGCCAGCAGTTTCTTCCTCCTCCCCATCTAGCTTGTCCTGTCTCTGCCGTAAGCCAGATGGTGAGGGTATGGGTGTGGCAGGACCCACATATGCCCGAGTCAGAGCAGGACTCCAGCTTGGTACCTAGTGCTGATGCTCATTGGCTAATGCTCAACAATCTTATCACTCCTCAAAGCCCTAAGCATTTTAATTTATTTATTTAATTGGGAAGAGAAGTCCCTGAGATAGAACTCATGATCCCTGTGCTTCTTTTGCTCAAGGCTAGCACTCTACTACTTGAGCCACAGCTCCATGTTTGGCTTTTCTACTTATTTCTGATAAGAGTATCACAAACTTTCCTGCCCAGGCTGGCTTCAAACTCTGATCCTCAGAATTTAGCCTCCTGACTACCAAGTTTATAGGTGTGAGACACCTACACTGGAAAGCTTTTATTTATTTGTTTATTTATTTATTTTGGGCTTGGGACTTGAACTCAGGGCATGGGTGGTGTTTCAGTGCTCTTTTTGCTCATGGCTAACACTCTACAATTTTAATCCACAGCTTCACTTTCAATTTTATGGTGATTAATTGGAGATAAGAGTCACACAGACATTTCTACCAAGATTGGCTTTGAACTGTGATCCTTAACTCCTGTTTAAGTAAGATTACAGGCATGATCCACCAGTACCCAGGCAAACCAGATTTTTAAGACACTCTTATTTTCAACAACCCAACAAGGAAAATAATCCAGAAGTTGAGCTGTGGTTGAAATGTTATGGTGCAGTTGCCTTGAACAAAATTGGTCTTGGATGGGCACCAGGGTCTGAGCATCGTGGTTCAATGCCAGCCTGGGCAGGAACGTCTGTGAAACTCAACTACAAAAAAAATCACCAGAAGAATGGAAGTGGCATTGTGGCTCAAGGGGCAGAGTGCTTGCCTTGAGCTGAAGAGCTGAGGGATAGTGCCTAGTCACAGAGTTCAAGTTCCATGGCCAACAAAAAAAAATGGTCCTGGACATGGGCAGGCCTTGAATTCAAGTCCTACCTAGAACCAAGAACAAAATAAATAAATAAATTCATTAAAAATAAAAGAAGAAACTGTAAAATAAAAAGAAAATATGTGTTGGAAAAAAATAGACATTAAGGGAATTGGAAGGTGTGACCAAGTTGGCAGAGAGTCAGCCATGAGATCAAGTCTAAGGTAGCAGCAGCACTGGCCTTTCCCACACAATCCTCTCCTTCCTCATTGACTACTTGAGCTGGGAACTGGGGGCATTGGTACTATTCCCCAAACCAGCAGCTCCTCCACCTGCCTGCAGTTCAGGCCAGGCTGCCCATCTGCTGAGACAGAGAAGGCTGGAAGAGGGAGGAGTGGAGGCAGGGCCTGCCTTTGCCCTGATACCACCCCTCAGTTAATATTAGTCTATTTCTTTGGTTTTCCTTTCTGTTTATTTCTGGTCTCAAACTAGGATGTGAACTCAGTATTTGCCACTTTCACTCACTGACTAGTGCTCAACCGACTGAGCCATATGTCCAACAATTAGAGATATTTCATTTTTAAAATGAATTTACTTTTAAATTTATTTACATATTGTGGGGCAGGCCTAGAACTTGAACTCTTGGTTGGGTGCTGTCCCTGAGCTTCTTGCATTAAAGGGTAGAACTCTGGCACTTGAACCTCAGCTGCACTTCTATCTCTCTATTGTCATTAATTTGAGATAAGAGTCACAGACTTTCCTGCCCAGGCTGGAATCAGATTGGAACATTCAGATCTCAGTGTCATGAGTATCTAGGGGTACAGGTTGAATCACCTGCACCAGCAATCCATGTTTTGTTTGTTTGTTTGTTTTCATTTTTTCTTTTTGTTTTTAGTTTTCCCAGTCTTGGGGCTTGAACTCAGGGTGTGGGATCTGTCTCTGAGCTTCTTTTACTCAAGGCTGGTGCTCTACCACTTGGGTCAAAGTGCCACTTCTGGCTTTTTCTGTATATGTGATAAAGAGGAATTGAACCCAGGGCTTCATGCATGGTAAGCAAGCACTCTACAAATAAACCACATTCCTAGGCCCTGAATCCATGGTTTTATTGAAACTCTCAATTTCCAAAAAATCAGCAAGATTAAAAAGGGAAAAAGAAGATGAAACATGTCTTAAGCTATAGGCTGGTGGTTTGAACCTGAAACCCCTGATTCTGAGGAGGGTGAGAGCTGAAGGATATGGGTTACGAACCACAGAACAGCCTAGTTTTCGAGAACTGATTTGGAAAATCACCAGCACAAATGAAGTAGAAGTCACATGCTGCTGGCTCATGAATACACAAGTCTGGAGGTTGGGATCTGAGAACCACCATTGGAGACCACTTCTGGCAGGAAATTGCATGAGGTTTGAAAATCCAATAAAGATACAAAGGCAAAAAGTAGGGATGTGGGCAAAAAGAGATGATGGACAGAGCACTGGTCTGGAATAGATTAAAAACGAAAATGAAAAAAGGAAAAACAGAAGAATGGAGTGGAAGTATGATTGATGAGGTCCTGGGTTACTAAATACAGTAATGTAAAAATGTAGCCCAATCCAAACACGAAAGGAGTAAATTTATTACTCATGGGTATATAGAGATATATTTAGTGAGAGTACAGAAGGAATGGCAAATGTAAAAATGCCACAAAGGGATTTTTTCTCTTTCTTCTTTGGTGCTAGATGGGGACTCAAACTCAGGACCTGACTCTGGTTCATTGGCTATTAGTCTACCAACTGGGCCACACCTCCATCACCACGTGCAAATCGTCTCAGCTTCTCATGCTTCTGTTCAGCAGCACATGCATTCTTTTGATTGCCCACTGGGTTTGCACATGACACTCCAAGGACATCTCCAGCTGCAGCCTCTTGAAGAGGTAGGGCTAATTAGGGTCCCACTGCAAAATCTCTTCTAAACTGAGTGGGATGCCTCTTGCCTATGCTCTTGCTATAAAGGAAGTGAGGTGTGTGGGTGATGGTAGGAAGGCAGCTTAGACAGGGGGAAAAGAAACAAAAATTTTCCCTATCAAATGATCCCAGGGCTTAAGTAAGCACTATGTGGACCTACATCCAGGCACTCAGCCTCTGGACTGACCACTCTCAGCTATCAATCCTCGGTTTGCACGGCCACAGCTGTCTGGAGGTTGGCTTCAGGATACCCCACTTTCCCCTGCTCTGTGCATTCTAATTGAGCTCCCCATGAGTGCATGAGTTCCAAAGGTTGCAGTGTCCATGCTGCAGCCCCTCGGGTTTCAGGCTATGACTGTAGCCACTGCTTCAGATTCCCCTACATTACTGCTGCCTCTTTTTGGCTTTTGCCCTTTTGCCTTTTTGGCTCTTTGCCCTCATCCCTGGCCTGTTAGAGCCAAAAAGGACCTCCAGGAGAACCCCGCCACACATGCACCAAATGTACCCTGGACTCCCAGTGACTCCTGGTGGTCAGTAGGACTTATATGAACCCTAGGAGAGCCTGAAGATAAATGTTACACACACATGAAAACTAGTATGATGGCTTGACCTTCAAGGTCTCTAGAAATGGAGGTTTGACCCCCATAAATTTTGCTTCACTATGAATTTTCTATTTTCACACTTAACACCATATACTTTCCTTGTGCTTCCTTTATTGGGTTTTGTCTTACTCTTTCCAAAGAATTATTCTAGTGCGGGCTGATCCCATGTCTCTGGTGATGACACCAACAGACCCAAGAGGAAAAGGAAGTGGGACATGGAGTACCCATCCTTTCCAAAAGAGTCCATGATCTAATGGCTGAGGGTATTGCTGCTGGATATCACCTTAGAGATCACATTTCAACACGTGGATATAATTATAAGAGAAAAAGCGACCAAGACTTTCATGTTCCCAAAATTATTGCCATACTGAGTGAGTCTGACACATGACATCCCATGACTGTATGGAGCAAGTGAACATTCTTTTGTTTTTAAAACATGTAGTATATACATATATACATGCTTATACACATTACACTGACTTTAACTTTGTCCAAAGTTTTCATTTTGGTTTCAGAGGAAAGTATTTGGATTTCACCATTCCAGAAACAGTCTGCCTCTGGGTGAGGAGGTGAGAATGGGTTGAAATGATGACTTCCTTCTGTGTTTCCCTGGCAGTGCTGAAAACCAGACCAAGAGCTTCTGGTCTTCAGGTAAACAAATTGTTGGTAGAGACTCCCTTCTCAAGAGATGCAATCGTCATGAATAGTGCTCAGAGGACACTAGAGTTTCCAGTACTGTTTTACTTCCACAAGTGCACAGAGCACATGAGCGAATGCTGGAGGGCACAGATGTGGCTGATTCTCCTTTAAGAGGGGCAGAAGGGATGAACACAGTGGCAGGAAACCTGTTCCTCAGCAGAAAGCCTTGCAAGATTCTGAACATGAACCTATGTGAGGCTGACTATTTGAGCACAGTCTTGGATAGGTCATGAGCATCTGAAGAGTGTGGAATGTTCTGCTAAGCCAAAGGTTGACTAGCAGCCTCTCCTTGGGGCAAAAGGATGGTCTATAAGTAAACACTTATTAGAAATCTCACTAAACCTTGTTTTTTATATTAAGTCAGTTCTTCAAGGCAGAGAAGTGAGAATGGATAAAGGAGAAGGGTCCTAGGACCACTGAATTTTCCCATCTTAGAGCATCATTTTCTTTCTCAACATACAGTAGAGAAACCACAGCTTAATCCCCCAGTCAAGCAGGAACTATATTCTCAACACAGTATATGCCAACATGTTCAGGTTCAGAGAACCCAGTGAAAGTGGTTCCATTATGTTCTCCACAGTCACTTTTCTCTTTTTTGAGATCGGGTCTAAGTAGGCCTTTGGGCTAAGCTACATATGTATGTGGATCAGAGGCATGTACCAGCATGCCTAGCTTCGTTACTACTTTTTATGTTTTCTGCCTTTTGAAGGTCAGTCAATAGCGCTAACATGGCTCTCTCCCATTTGTCTTCTATTCATGCCCTTACATGGTTCTCTTCATCTGGTCTAACTGGAGCCATCTGTCTCTAGCCATCATACTGTTATGGTGGCCCATCTTGCTTCTTTCAAGCTAGCTCCATACACATCTGTTTGTTACTAGGGAGTCTTTCCTGACTTGTGCTTTTCTCTTTTCCAAATGCCTGATTGTGCAGGACATTGTAAGGAATTCCTGAATTTTCCCAAGAGTGTAAATGACTAATTCAAAGCTGTGAACAGTTTCCCACTTAAACACACAAGTAATAGGCCAGGATTGGTGGCTCACACCTGTAATCTTAGATACTTAAATCTGGAGGATGGTGGTTCCAAGTCCAGCCTAAGCAGAAAAGTCTTGAGATCCCACCTTCAAAATAATCACAAAAGAAGGGCTGTATGTATAGCTTAAAGTGACCCTACAATCTGAGCAATAGCTGTCATAGTATAGGTCACTTTGTCCTTCTTGTAGCACAGGCTCTTTAGTCCCAGGTTTGTACTAATGGCAACTCTTTACTTCCAACTTTGTGTATGTTTGTGTATGTGTACAACTTCACACACTCATGCACTTTTTGTGTACACTGAGTATTAATTAAGGTGCAGGTGCTTATGTTGCAGAGACTTCAAACAAATTTGAATCTTTCCAAATACAATGAACCATCAAGAATTCTACCACTGTCATTATTCAGTACAAAGTTTCCATTTCCAAAATGCCATTTTGCTAGATGGTGTTTATCTATCCAAATTTACTTAGTCTTTCCTCTACTTGACCATTATCCTCCCATACCATTGCACATCCACACATTCCCCAGATTTTTGCTTACAATGATCATACCATGTTCCTGAAATAAGGATTCTTTAGTGAAAGAATTAGCATTTAATTGTTAGCAAGTCACCTTCTTCAGTAATAACTCACAACGAGCTTAAAGTTCTACCCTTAATTTGGTCGGGTTAGGTGGACACAGCATAGTAAAATGGACAAAACATCATTTTAATGTCAGGTAGAGCCCTATGGGACCTGACCTCATACCAATTTGTGCTAAACATGGCCCTCACAGGTGAGGGCAGAATACCTTCTTGTCCTTGTGGGACTCCTGAATTTCAGGGAAGCAGGAAGCTGAGACTGAGCCCAACCCTTACACTTCTCAGATTGCTGGCCAAGTTTCAGAAAAACTCAATAATCTGCCCAAGGAAGGTATGCCAAGCTACAGGTGAAGAAAAGACAGGAGCTGAAAATTTGGCATGGAATTTCTGAGAAGACACCTTTATACTTACTAAGAACTTATGGCTTTTAGAAATGGCTCAGGATTAGTTGTGGTCAGACAGTGTGGGCATGCAAGCCAATGAGGGGACTGGCAACTTCAATACAGTGTCATACAATAGTGACAAAAAGAAAATAACCCCAAATGGGGCTTCACTAGTCATCTACCTGATATCAAAGTATTGTGTCTGACCAGTACTGAGTGTGAACCTGGACTGCTGGGCATAGGACATAGGATGTGAATTGAGTTATAAATGGAGGGATGGGTTGATGATAATAATTGTCAAAAGCAACAGTACACTCACATCTACCGGGGATCAGTCATAAAGGGACAGTGCACTCAACCATATGAACCCATTAGCACTGCTCATTCTTGGTTGCTGGCCAATCACTTCCTGGCTTATCAAACAACATGCCAAGTGGCAATGGTTTGGTGGACAAAGAGGGCTAGCATATAAATATCAGTGAATACCTGGCATGTTAGTGGAGAGTACCAAGTCTTGGCCACCCTGCACTGCTCATTCCCAAGGTTCTCAGCCTGTTAGCTCCTTGTGGCACACTCACTTCTCCGATGGGAACAGGTGCTGCCTGCAGGCCTCCCTGTCTTGCACTCCAGGTCTCAAAAGTCCCCCAAAGGCTGGTCTAAAAGTGTGGGACCCTAATGCAGGCAAAGCCCAAGTGTTGGAAATTCCAATTCATAGCAGTAATGTGTTGTAGAGCTCTGTAATGTGTTGTACCTCCAAGGGAAGGAGGCACTATTGGTACATGAATGCAACAGGGTTTCCTGATCCTCCCTGCCCAACAGCAGCTATTCTGGCTTGAGCAGTACAAAGGAATGGGGCATGAGACACCTTGGGGACAAGCACCCACCAGTAGAAGGGTGGCAAGGTCAGGTACATCTACAAAGAACAGTGCCAGTACTGGGGGGCTGTGCTCTTTTATCAACTTCTCCACATTTCACTTTTCAAAAAAATCTTAGACTTTAGAGTAAGTTTCAACCTATGGAAAATTTACATTAGTGTTTCTCTGGGCTGTCCCAGCTCTCCCTCAATGCACATGTCATAAAACGTATTAATCAAAGCCAGAACATTTCCATTGAAGTCATATTAGTCGCTTAACACAAACCCTATGCCAACCTCACCATTGCCTACTTCTGCCCACCCTTCTCTCACTCAGGAGTCTATCTGGCCCTGCAGATTCCTGCTCTCTTTCCCTTTGAAGAACAAAAGTGCCCACCATACCTCCATGGTTAGACATCGTGAAGGGTTCCACTCAGCATTTGTTGTCTTTGTAGGCATAGATTGTGGAATGTCAACAGACTCTTCCTCTTTGCCAGCAGTCCACAGAGCCAAAGATGCTACAGTCATCTCAGCGAATCTCACTGGGACACGAGGTCACCAAGCTTACACTTGTTCATGGTACTCGTGTTAGAAGTCAGAGTCTTGTACTTAGTAGGTAGGTGACCTATACTCCAATTTTGTGCTGGTCATTTTTAAGTTGTGATCTTGCTTCCTATCCAAGTAGATACCAGGGCCTGGACTCACCTATTTTAGGCTTCCTATTTTAATGAAGCTGATATGCATCCCTAGCTTAAGAGGAGATGTCACCCACTTTTTGGCCTGGGTTGGCCCTGAATAATGATCATCCACATCTCAGCATCCTAAATACTTAGGATTACACAGGCGACTCCCAGCTCCAATGTGCCTTCCTTCTCAACACTACCCACTCAGCAGTGACTGACAGTTTTCTCTCCTCAGTTACTCTTACCCTCTGGAATTTCAGAGAGGAGACACACATTTTCTTCTTCATTGTACTCTAATTGCTCCCAAGATTGCCTGAAATTGTACTGTCTATCTCCCTTCATTGTAGGCTCCATAAGGAAATGATACCCCCAGATCCTGGATGTTTATGCATGAGGATGTAGGTCCCAGTGACACAGAGGTAAACTTAGTTATGAACCCCAAAGGGAAGTCCTGCTACTCCAGCTGTGGGCTGTCAGTTCCTTCTGCAACTCTCTCAGCTACAGTCATGCTCCATGCACTCGCCACACTGATGGGTATGAAGACAGCATCATGCCAATTGGCCAGGTCAAACTCCGGGCACCCAGTGATGGAGATGGAGGAGTTGCACTTGTCCCCCTATCCAACCTGACATCCAGTCCCTCCCTTCAACAGGGTTCAATCTCTGTGGATGCTCCTCTCTACAAACTCAGTCTCTCTCTAGAAGTAAGGAACAGGTATATGTAATTGAGAAAAAGCAAACACAATCTCTCATCATGAATGGGCTAACTTAAATAGTGAAAAAAACCCACAAATTTATACTGAACCCCTCTCCCCACTTCTTTTATTTATGTAAGTTTGCTCCCTAATTGCTTTTGTGTGTCTGTTTTGGGAAGTATATGGGTACAGGTGCGGGGTTGGGGTTGTGAATACTAGGACTTGAAGTCAGGTCCTTTGGCTCTTAACCTTTGTACAAGGCTGGCACTCTTACCATTCCAGCCACTGGTCCACTTGTGGCTTTTTCCAGGCTAAATGAAATAAGAATCTCTTGGGTTTCTCTGCCTACACTGGCTTCAAACTGCAATTCTGGTATCAGCCTCCCAAAAGTCTAGTATTACAGGTGTGTGTGTGAGCAACTGGTGCATCGCCTCCCACTGCCACTTTAAAAGGGCAGCCTTTAGCTTGTGAAGATAAAGAACAATTCTTCATAGAAAACTGTGTATCAGTGTGATTTATACAGATCTGGAGGCTCCTCATAGGAGGAATGGCCTCCTGGGAAGGATCACAGCACTACCTGAACTAAATAGATTTGATGAAATGTCCTCAGAGAACACACCGGATACTCTGAGTAGAACAACACCCAAACCACAGATTCTTAAGAAATTGTCTAAAATAGGGCTGGGAAGGTGGCTCAGTGGTAGAGTGCTTGCCTTGTATGCTCAAGGCTCTGGGTTCGATTCCTCAGCACCACATAAGCAAAAAGAAAAAAGCCAGAAGTGGCGCTGTGGCTCAAGTGGTAGAGCACTAGCCTTGAGCTGAAGAGCTGAGGGACAGCGCCCAGGCCCAGAGTTCAGGCCCCACGACCGGACCCCCCCCCCCAAAAAAAAAGAAATTGTCTAAAATAATTTTTTAACCAAGGTACTCACAGATGCGCCTCCCATAATCTTGGGAAAGATAACAGTAGAGCAGCCATCTGGATCCTGTCCGAAGTAGTTATAAGGGCCAAGCGATTTCCTTGGCCCAAACCACATCACAAAGAGGCAATATGGATGCTCCTACTCCTATGGCTGGGCCCTTTACCGCTACAATATTAGGCTTCTTAATGAAAGTATTCACTAAATTTCTAAATTAAAAAATATAAATGGGGAACAAGTAATAACATTGCATGTGTGAGCAGATGACAAAAATCTATTCTAGATTGCAAGTTGCCAAACAGAAAACGTGCAAATCATAAAAGCTAAGATTTGTTAAAAAGCCTTCTCCCAGAAAAGGTAGACTGTGGATCTACTGGCTGCATGTTGTAAAAGCTTACCTCCAGCCTGGATATCACGCAGAGGTGGCTGCTGCCACCGGTTGTAGATGACATAGCCAGAAGTGCTTTGGGTATTTACAGTGGCTCTTGGCCACTCTGACCATTATATGTAGCATTTCCAACTTTCTCTTTGAATACCCAAGGATCATACTGACTTTAGGGCGTTCTTGTGTTGAAGAAAGAGAAAATTCAGAGTGAACTTGGCACCAACATTGTCTGGTAGTAACTGAATGGTTATTGACTAAGGGTTATAACCTGCCCCTGCTAGGAGACTTTACACATTGAATCTGGAAACAACGGGTATTTTCTAAGGTCTTATAAACTGGACTAAATTAACTTAGGGATATGGAGCTAGGCTAATTTAAGACATGAGGTTAGAAAGAAACATCATCAAACATCCCAATGCCTGTATCCCATTATGTGTTGGTGGATGCTACTGCCACAGGAGATTGGAGAGCAAAGCAGGCATGGGGGAAGGTGGCCTTTGCAGGGGACAAGAAATTGCCATAAAGCACAGCCAATGCTTTGCTGGAGTTTGTTTTTACAAGCTTTGTAGTTCCAGGGAGGTTGATGCTATACTATATAGGGAATCTGCTTCTTCCTTCCCTGCCATACAGCCGATTCTGTTTTCAGAGGTGGTTTCTTGTTCTGATTTCACACAGTAGAGGAAAGCATGAACTTATACCTACATATATACAAAGTGATTCTTTTTATGTAGTTTGAGTCTGACCATTGAAGAACACTACAAGTTTTCATATACAGAGTTCTAAGCCAGAGCTTTACTGAAAACAGCCATTGAGACACTTCCTACTAATTCCCCATCCTCTGAACACCATCAAGACGGAATATAGTCCTGCATCTCCCCTTGCCCCCCATGTACCTCCCCACCACAAGTCCTGAGGGTTGAACTCAAGATCTTCTGTTTAGTTGGCTGGCATTTGACTATTTGAATCACACTTCCAGTCCTATCTTCACTAAGCACTTGGAGGCTCAATTTTAACAGACTTTTCTTTTTTGGGGGAGAGGGTCTGGTCGTAGGGCTTGAACTCTGGGCCTGGGCACTGTCCCTAGCTCTTCAGCGCAAGGCTAGCGTTCTACCACTTGGGCCACAGCGCCATTTCTGGCTTTTTTCTTTTTGCTTATGTGGTTCTAAGGAATCAAACCGAGGGCCTCAGGCATGCAAGTCAAGCGCTCTACCACGGAGACACCATCCCAGCCTTTAACAGACTTTTCTAATTGAGCTTGCCAAGATCGTCTGGATGGATTTCAGACATTTGAGTAGCTAGGATTACAGATGTGAAAAACCTGTATCCCTCTAGATTATATTGTAAGGAGGGAGGTTGGGAAGTTTATAAAGAACACAGGAGTACAGGGCTTGCAGAAGAAGATTCCAGCAACTGGTGTGAGGTATAGTCCATTAGGTGAGGCCGACCTCATCTCAACTTTGCCATTTGCCCCCAAGGTTAGTAATGTTTTTACACTGCAAGAATTAATTCTTTTAAATGAGCAAGCTACACTAATATCTGAGTATTCTAAATGAGATGGCACAGGCCTTGTTAAAAAGTTCACACTGGGGTTTAATGATAAAGCTGTGGTGCATAAACACATAAGAATCAAAAACTGTCCACTATTCCATACTTCTCCCATGATATATTTGTACATATATAAAAAATTCTGGTCTCAAAGTCTATGATGAAAATCAATACCAGGATTGATACAGGATTGATACATTGTTTTATAACTGCAATTTCTATTTTTGCCTGGTGTGATAATAATGTCAAATGAAGTTATGTCTCTGTTTTAGAGATCCATGCTAAATTTACCATCAGCCCTCCTCAGAGGAAGAGTGCCATGATGATGTGTGAATTCATTTGTAAATATGAGTTGAACAGAAACTCAATTTGTTAAAACACAGCGACCCATCAAAGCTTTGTAGAAATGACTTGTCAGGAGAGACCTCCCCAGGCCACAAAGCTGTAGTTTCATGAATTACAAAACTCCAGCTGCAGTATATGTAGCGGTAAGAGATCATGATGGACCTAAAAAGAAAAATGTGTACAACTTTGTTAAGTATATATAGGGTTTTCTTTGCTATCCATGGGTCTTTAACATAGGGCCTGGCCACTGTCTCTGAGCTTCTTTTTTATTGTGAAACTACCATACAGAGGGGTTACAATTACATGGGCAAGATAATGAGTACATTTCTTATCAAGCATTGTTGCCTCCTCCTTTGTTTCCCCATACCATCCCTTCCCCTCTCTTCCCCCACACCCTCCTACCACCACCACCCCACCCACCCCAGTCCCTCACCCGACCAAAGTTGTAAAATTTGTTTTTCAACATAACGTCTTGTACATCTCATTGTTGCAATGGGTCCAACTCTAACCCAATTTAAACGATTTGTTTTTTCCCTTCCCCTCCACAAATTATATCAACATCAAATACAGTGAAAGCAGGGCTTATACCATGGTGGAGGTACATACAAAGCAACAAAGAAATCATCTTTTAAATATGTTGGAAACAATCACAAGAAAGAAAAAAAAAGACATTTGAATCCTTATCTTGGAGTTCATTTGAACTAACATCAACTTGTCTGACAGTTTCTGTTTGTCTTAGACATATACTAGTTATTGCAAATAAGGGAAACTTTGGGACCTATATTTCTTTGGGCTTGCCTTACTTCACTTAATATAATTTTTTCCAAGTCTTTCCATTTCCTAACACATGGGACAATGTCATTCTTTCTGATGGAGAAATAGAATTCCAAGGTTAGTCTTCTACCGAGTTCCAACAACACTTCCAGCTTTTTCTCAGTAGTTTATTGGAGATAAGAGTCTTATAGACTTTATTTTCTGGGCTAGCTTCAAACTGCAATCCTCAGATTTCAGCCCCCTGAGTAGCTAGGATTACAGTCATGAACTAACAGGCTCCTGGTTTTTATATATAACTTTAAAAACTTACAATTAAAGCCCACAAAGATTAAAAGGTGCACAATGCAGCATACTCAATTTTTATTTGTTCCCACTGGATCATCAGTGAACTGAGTTAAAGATTTGCGACAAAATTAGTTTATGAAGACAGAATTCCTTCTGCGAAGACACTTGACAAGGTCAGATAATAAGTCAGACCCTCATAGAAGGGAGTAGGAATTGTCTTGGAAAACCAGGCAAAAAAATCTGAATTAGGAAGTAGTGTGCTGCCTTCCTCAGCTTACTCAGCTTTATTATCTGAAGAAGGAAGGATTGAGTGGAAAGAGGTCAAGTTCTAGGGGCAGTTTTGGGGTTTATTTTGCTCTCTCTCTCTAAATCCTCTAGTATCGGACTGCTGAGTAATAGCCTCTTCCTTTGAAAACTCCCCACGTTATCTCACTCTATCATGAGAGGAGATCTCACTTCTGTGGAGAGGAGCTTGCTTTTGCATCCTTCAGACACATAGTCTGCAGACATCAAAAGACCAATGCTACAAATGGAACCCAAGCTACTCAGTTTTATAAATGATGTAAGGGCCATTTCATGACAATTAATCTGCAAACTGACCATCATCAATCCAATAGTTGAAATAGCAGCCCTAGACAGTGGATGATGTAAGATGTTATTTGATCTGCATTCTCACTTCCCTTCCTTTCCATTTTGGATATTTGCCACAATGTGGATCTTAGCATCAAAAAGTTTAAGAAATTGAGACATGACCCCAGAGAAATAAGCAAAAAAAATATACAGAAAGATTGTTTTGTGTAATGTCCCATTTAGGCAAATAAAATTTATTTAAATAAACTGAGTAAGAAAGAAAAAGGTTAAGTGAAATTGTTTAAATAATTATTTTTTCTGATTCTCCCATATTCCATTAAGAAAAATTCTCGTGACAAAAATAGATTCACTCAAAGCAGCAATAATGCAGGTTTTGCAGAAGCACAATGTTTCTGTTTCCTATAATATCAGCTGAACCTTCTGTGGGAGCCAGGAGAAGAACATGGCAGTGGGACGCTGGTAGAAAAAGTAGGAGTGAGGATCTGATGAAAACATGCATCGAAAATCACCTAAAAGTGCAAGAGATGCGGTTTCTGCTTAACTATCTGTATCTATCATTTTTCTTTTTCTAATCCCAGTTCTACAAGCCTCAGCCACTGTCAAGGTCAGAGACTTGACAGTGGAGGAGGGAATAGGATGGAGAGCAGCAAGATTAGTGAGAGAAACTCCAAGCTGCACAGGAGAGGTGGTCTCACATAAGATGTACAAAGTCACCACAGAAGACAATGGTGTGTGTGTCTTTGTGTGTGTGTGTGTGTGTGTGTGTGTGTGTGTGTGTGTGCGTGTGTGTGTAAAAAGTGAGGCTTAAAGTCATGCAACATATCCTGAACTATGGTTTAACAATAAGCAGTGTCCACACATTGATATGAGGTTTTGAAAGTCTAGAGCAGAATTATATCCTATGATTAAGGTTTATAATTTCAAGTCAAGTAATAAGGCAGTGCCTTCTAGTACTACATCACAAAACTCCAATTAGAGAACCCAGAATAATAATGGGATTATAGCATTTCAAACTATAGGCATGTTATTCTGGGGAATAATAGAGATGAGCAAGACTGAGGTCCCAAGCTAGTCTAGGCAAAGTGTTAACAAGAAGACCTTATCTCAAGAAATACTTCTGTCTAGGTGGTTCATGCCTGCAATCCCAGCTCTGAGGGAAGGGTATGGGCTCAATGCCCAAAAATTACTTTAAATACTGAAAGCAAGAAGGGGGCTGGAGGTGTGGTAGAGTGCATGCCTAGCATGTATAAGGCTTTGAGTCCAATCAAACAACAATACTGTAAAAAAAAGCAAACAAATATAAGATGTGCTCATTAGATGGATTCAAATACCTATGCAAAGAAGCCATAAAAGTGTGGCTTCTTTCCTCTCTATAAGAAATATTTAGAATTTGGTGAAGTTATGAGAAGTGTGCAGCACAAGTACTATGCAGCTGTACATTATCTATATAGCACTCTTAGTCACCATGCCTGAGCACTTGCTGGATTTCACTTAGACTTAAAATCAGTTATTGGCCTCTGATAAGCAGACATTTATGTCAGACCCATAGAAAGAGCAGATAAGTTAATTGAGTCAATTGAGTTAAATGATAGACATCTGGAAACAACCTGCTTAAACTGTATACAAAGGAAAACCACCAACACTAGAACTTAATATTTGGTTATGCCCAGTGCAAATTGAGATGTATGCAATTGTAGAGCTTTCCTGGCCTTTGCAAGCTGGCTTTTCAGATACTAGTCAATGTGCATGCATAGAAAGCTCCATTGCTGTGTGCTCTGCCGCATCACTAAGACCATCAGTGTTGTAGGATGATAGGGAAACTCCTCACAGAACACAACATAGCCATTGTTATCTTGCACAAATAAGAAAGCTGTCAAGCTGGGCACCAGTAGCCCATGACTGTGAACCTAGCTACTCAGGAGGCAGAGATCTAAGTATGACAGTTAAAAACCAGCCTGGACAGGAAAGCCCTTAAGATACTTATCTCCAATAAACCACCAGAAAACTAGCAGTGGCATTATGGCTCAAGTGATAGAGAGCTAGCCTTGAGCCGAAGAGCTAAGAGACAGTTTCTAGGCCTAGAGTTCAAGACCAATGACCAACAAAACAAAACAAAAAAAAGAAACAAACAAACAAAGAATAAAGAAAGAAAGAGAAAGAGAGAGGAAAGAAAGAAAAAGAGAGAGATGAAAGAAAGAAAGAAAGAAAGAAAGAAAGAAAGAAAGAAAGAAAGAAAGAAAGAAAGAAAGAAAGAAAGAAAGAAAGAAAGAAAGAAAGAAAGAAAGAAAGGAAGGAAGGAAGGAAGGAAGGAAGGAAGGAAGGAAGGAAGGAAGGAAGCAAGCAAGCAAGCAAGGAAGGAAGGAAGCAAGGAAGGAAGAAAGAGAAAATTGAAAAACAGAAAGACACCTGTCAAGATGAGAGCTATGGCAAAGCTTCAGCCTCTGCAGATAAAGACATCCTGACCTGGGAGATGGCCCAAGGACAGAGGAATTGCTCTTAGAAAGAGCAAAATTTCCCACTGGGCACATACCACTAGAATGCAGCAGATGCCCAGCACATGCCCAGCCCAAGTCAGTGTGGCCAGAGTGATTAGCAGCCTAGCTGCCAAGTCCCCTCTGCTTCCCACCTCCTGGGAACATTGTGGACCAGCTCAGAAGGGGGTTTCAGAAGAGCATAAAGAGCCACGCAGCAAAGCAGTGGTGCAAAAGCACAAAGCACATGTCTCTCACCTCTGGGTTTACAGTTATTCTCAGATGATTTTGTGATAACAAGACTTGGAGGAAGCTTCCTGAAATTACTCTGTATCCATAGGCACTCTTTGTCTGCCTCACACTGAAAGGCAACAACTTGTCTAAAGGCTGGTCTCCTCTGTCGCCAATAAATTCCTTTTCACAGTCATCACTCCTGTAACAGACATATGTATGTTGGCTGATAGCACATCCATGAATGGGGATGTACCTGCTAAGGTTTTGAAATCACAGTGGTCCATGAAGTCCTATCACCAGTTGTCTTCCACTATCATCTCAGAATTAGATCCAAAGCATGTCGCAATTCCAGGACTTATCAACAAAACACTGTCCATATGAGAACCTTGTCAAAGTCTACTTCAAAGATACCTTTTAGTTTCATTCTATGTCTGACAGAATAACCACCCCCTACTTTTTTGGTCTAGGATATGTACAGCTCTAAACTGGGAGACTTTTAGAGAATGAGATTAGAGAATGGGTCTCCTGGACAGGATCTGCTATAAGTATGACAAGGTGGAAGGAAAAAGGAAGCAGCATAAGGAAATATGATTAACAAGGCCAAAGTGGTCAAATGAAATCTCTCCAGTGCAAGAAGGTCCTTCTGACAAACCTGTTCTTGTTGGGCCGTGGCCTGGTATGGTGGTGCCACTTTAGACTCTGGTCCCATTAGAGCAACATACATGTCAGGGCTTCTTCCTTCCATGGCCTAGGATGACTACGAGAGGTTCATTCCCTGTTCCTACCTCTGCTTTCTAAAAGGGTACATACATCAAGGGGCTCTCTTCTTTCCCCCTACAAACATTCTACCAGTGTTCCCTCATGACACAACTCTTCAGTGCCAATCTGTGTGTTTTTCCATGAGTCCTAATATTTTGTCTTCTGAGCCTAACATTTGTTTTTTGTTTTTTTTTGTTGTTGTTGATTTTTTATTTTTTTACAATTTATTTTTATTTTATGTTTTTCTTGCTGCAAAGATTAATTTTATTTAATGTGAAAATACTATACAGAGTGGTTACAATTACATGGGCAAGATAGTGAGTACATTTCTTATCAAGAATTGTAGCCTCTTCCTTTGTTTACCCTTCTCATCGTTTCCCATCCTCCCTGCCCCCCCACCCAATCCCCCCCCCCCCCCCGCAAGTTGTAAAGTTCGTTTTCGACATGACAACTTGTACTTCCCATTGTTACAACAGGTCCACCTGTATCCTTATTTGAACTACTTGTTTATCCCCTTCCCCTCCACAAATTATACCGACATCAAATATAGTGAAAGCGGGGGTTATACTGTGGGGGAGGGATATACAAAGCAACAAAGAAATAATCTTATAATTGCGTTAGAAACAAATGCATGAAAGAAAAAAACATATAAAATACATATCGTAGGGTTCATTTTTCTAACATCACCTTATCTGACCTTTTTTGCTTGACTCATACATATACTAGATATTGCAAATAAGGGAAATCATGGGACCTATGTTTCTTTGGGCTTGGCTTACTTCACTCAATATAATTTTTCTGAGTCTTTCCATTTCCTAACAGATGGGGCAATGTCATTCTTTCTGATGGAGTCATAGAATTCCATTGTGTATATACCACATTTTCTTGATCCATTCATCTACTGAGGGGCATCTGGGTTGGTTCCAGATCTTAGCTATGGTAAATAATGCTGCAATAAACATAGTTGTGCTGGTAGCTATAGTGTGGTCTTGTTTGTAAACATTTGGGTAAATGCCCAAAAGTGGGATTGCTGGGTCAGAGGGGAGCTCTATATGGAGTCTTTTGAGGAACCTCCATACTACTTTCCAAAGTGGTTGAACAAGTTTACACTCCCACCAACAATGAAGTAAGGTTCTCTTCTGTCTACATCCCCTCCAGCAACTGTTGTTATTAGAGTTCTTGATTTTTGCCATTCTAACTGGTGTGAGGTGGTATCTCAATGTTGTTTTTATTTGCATTTCTTTTATGGCTAGGGAGGTTGAGCATTTCTTCATGTGTCTATTGGCCATCCTTCTTTCTTCTTCAAAGAAGTTTGTCTTTAAGTCTTTAGTCCACTTATTTATTGGGCAATTGTTTCTTTGAGGATTTGTTGTTGGGCGATTTAATTTTTTGAGTTCCAAGTATATTATAGATATGAGACCCTTGTCCGTTGTATGACTACTGAAGATCTTCTCCCAATCCGTGGGCTTTCTAGTGATCTTGCTAGCTATGTCCTTTGCCATGCAGAAGCTCTGCAACTTAATGCAATCCCATTTGTCCAACATTTCTTTGATTTCCTGTGTTTCTGGGTCTCTATTAAGAAAATTTCGGGCAGCGCCAAGGAGACCTAGGGTTTCTCCTATTCCATCCTGTAATGTTTTCAGAGTGTCTGCTTTGACTTCGAGGTCTTTGATCAATTTGGAGTGGATTCTGGTGCAGGGTGATAGATAACGATCTGGCTTTAGTTTTCTACAAGTAGTTAACCAGTTTTGCCAGCACCATTTACTGAAGAGGCTGTCTTTCTTCTATTCTGTTTTTTTAAATCCCTTATCGAAGATTAGATGGCTATAGGTCTGTAGGTTCATTTCTGGGTTTTCAATTCTATTCCATTGGTCCTGAGGTCTGTTCTTGTGCCAATCACAAGCTGTTTTGATTACTATGGCTTTATAGTAGAGTTTGAAATTTGGTATTGATATTCCTCCAGCAGTGTTCTTTCCGTTGAGGAGCGTTTTTGCTATTCGGGGTCTTTTATTGTTTCATATGAATTTTTGGATTGCCTCTTCTAATTCCCTGAAGAATGAGGTTGGAATGTTGATAAGTATCACATTGAATTTGTAGATAGCCTTGGGAAGTATTGCCCTTTTCACGATGTTAATCTTTCCAATCCAGGAGCATGGGGGTTTTTCCCATTTTCTAAGTTCTGTTTTCATTTCATTTTTCGTTTTTAAAGTTTTCATCATAAAGGTCCTTCACTTCTTTGGTTAAGTTAATTCCTAGGTATTTTATTTTTTGTGGGGCTATTACAAATGGAGTTGCTTTCCTAATTTCAACCCCACTTTTCTAACATTTGTTACCTTTCCTCCTTTTGGTGCTGGGGACTGAACAGAGAGTCTTGTGCATGCCAGGGATGTACTCTACCATTGAGTTGCATCTTCACCCAGAGCTTTGGTTATCATACTAGTCAAGGACTCTATTAAGTATTTGATACAGTTACCAAGGTACATGAGAATAAGTGAGATGCTGCACTTAGCATTTGGACAAAATAATCACCCTGTCTATAGGAGTCACCTCAATGTTGGCTTGTGTGGCAATTAGTGCATAGCTCTGGCTAGGAGGAAACAAAACCATGCCTGAGAAATATATGGTGATCTACTGATAAAATTATCAACAACAGTTTTCTGAGGGGTGAGGCAAGAGTCATTAATTGTGAAACAAGAACTACTTCGTCAAGAATGTAAAGTAATAATCCAAAGCCACCAGAAAAGGCTCATAAATAAGTACTTAAGAGAAAACAAAAATATTCTTAGTCAAATACTGGTAGATATGCTAGGTGGGGCCTCCATCACAGCTTGGCCTCAGTCCTTAACCCACTGAGGAGTGAGAGTGCCTTGGCCAGACCTGCCTTCAGTTCTGACCCAGCAGCCTTATTGGATTTGGGGATCATCCAACCTGATCAGTTCCAGGACTAGAGACCCAGGAATGTCAATTTGCTGGCCAACACCTACTCCCTAGGACTCCCACATTGGAAGCTATTTGCACTTTGATATGCCTTGGGGCAAGGACAGAAAACATCCTGCTTCTAGTCACAGATCACCCCCTGGGGAAGTTTAATTTCTAATAAGTGAGATCAGCTTGGCTTAAAGATCTATACCCCACTCATCTCCACCCTACTCCAACCTCAGGCCTGGTAGAGGAAAGCTTAGGGAACTTACTATTTCCCAACTTTACTAGCAGCAAGGAACTTCCACCTCACCCAGTAGTATCTTTTTCTTAGAGCTTTCTAAAAGTTGCTGGATTCCCATAGGTCCTGTTTCTGAATAAAATGGGGATTACAGGTTATTGGTGGCCATGGAGGAATGCCTGGCACAGACAACCTACCTGAAGCCTCACTGCAAGAGGAGTGAAAGATTCTGGCAAAAAGAACCCTTGACTGATTTGGCCTCCAGTGAAAACAGAAGTGTTCGACCTCTTTCTGGCCATTGTAGGTTCTAAGCAATTGAGATTTCTATCTTACTCATGTAAAGTAACCATACCCAACAGGCTAGCTCCATGCATCCCTTTTGTCCTTACAACTCCCCGTGGGCCTCAGATAGCTTTGAATGCTGGAAAAGTGAGTATGAGAATGGGTCATTGGGCCATGTCTCCCCTTCTCTCCTTCACTTGGAAGGAGAGAATCAAGCAGTTCTTGATACACTATGGGGCTGGTCAGCTTTTCACTCCCTCAAACAGCTAGACTCACTTCTGTCCTTAATGTTGCCAGATGCCTTGAGAAACTACCCTGGCAACCAAGATCTTGCACTCATCCTGTGAGTTCTGCTTCACTGTAAACTGAACTGTAAGCACAGGGATCGGGGTTCCTGCTACTGTTTCTGGGGAATGTGACTGCAATCCCTCTGATGGGGCATGAGACAAGAACCTACCATTGTGTGAAGGAGAAGTAGATCTGTAATGGCCAGTATTCATAACTGCCTTTTGTGGTTCCATTCCCAAAGTGGAATGTGTAATGGGTGGCAGGTATAGCCCGTCCTGTGTCAGAATAAAGGAGGAAGAGGCCCTGCTACCTCAGTGCCCAGACAAGCCTTGAACATCAATCCTTTCAGTACTCCAAACATCAAATTGGTACTAGGAAAATTGTAACACCTAGATTTGGTTTTCTTTCTCTTCAACCTGCTTTTTTGCTACTGGCATGCTATTGAGAGATTGCTAACTTTAAAACTGGGCCAGGGAAAATAAAAAATATTGGCGTTTGTCATCCTCCTCTTCAAAATAGCAGGAACACCATGAATTTGAAACTCCTCTTGAGCACCAGTCCTATATTGCTAAGATTAAATCCTGCTGGCCAACTTTATATTTCAAATACATTGAAAGAATAAAAGGGATTCTTAAGAAGAATAAGGACTAAGAGTATAAAATGTATACTTCTTTATTTATATAAATAAGGCTTTCATACAATCATATTTAAAAGTAATCTGTATTTTTACATTCACCACCAGTGAGTTCCTGACAGGAAAGGCTGTGCATAATGATACACAGCAAGAATCCCACTGCAGGACAACAGGAGCTCAGGAAAGCACCATTAATTTGAGAAGTAGGCAGGCTCTGACACTCCTGTTGCACTGCTAGCAATGGGAAGTCTTAAACTAGTTCCTCCACCAAGTCTTCTTCAAATTCCCCCTGTTTATCAGCAGTAGCATCTTGGCACTGCTGGTACTCGGACACCAGGTCATTGATATTGCTCTCAGCTTCAGTGAACTCCATTTCATCTATGCCCTTACCTATGTACCAGTGCAAGAATGCATTGCACTGGAACATGGCACTGAACTGCTCTGAGATGCACTTGAAGGGATCCTAGATGGCCATGTTGTTGCCGATGAAGGTGGCCGACATCGTGAGTCCATGTGGAGGGGGGGAGGGAAGGGGCGATGTCATGCACCGCCGTCTTTACATTGTTGGGGATCCAGTCTCCAACGTAGCTGCTGTTCTTGTTCTGCACGTTGAGCATCTGCTCATCCACCTCTTCATGGACATGCAGCCTCGGAAGATGGCAGCCGCTGTCAGGTAGCAGCCATGGCGGAGATCACAGGTGACCATCAAGTTCTTAGCGTCAAATATCTGCTGGGTGAAGCTCGGCCACTGAGAGAGCATGGTACTGCTGGCTGGCATGGCTGGTCAGGGGCACAAAGCCAGGCATGAAGAAGTGCAGGCGGGAAAGAGTATCAGATTCAAGGCCAGCTTGTGCAGGTCTGCATTCAGCTGGCCAGGGAAGCACAGGCAGGTGGTAACCCCGCTGTTGGTGGCTGACACCAGGTGGTTCAGGTCGCCATAGTTGGGCATGGGCAGCTTCAAGTTACAGAAGCAGATGTTGTACAGGACCTCGTTGTCGATGCAGAAAATTTCATCTGCATTTTCCACCAGCTGGTGGACAGAGAAGATCGTGTTGTAGGGCTCCAGCACTGTGTTTGACACCTTCAGGGAGGGCATGACACTGAAGGTGTTCATGATGCGGTTTGGGTACCCTTCTTGAATATTGTTGAGAATCAGGGTGCCCATACTTGACCTGGTGCCACCTCCCAAGGAGTGGGCCAGCTAGAAACCCTGTAAACAGTCACACCTTTCTGACTTCCGCTTCACCACATCCAGTACCGGCTCCACCAGCTCGAATTCCTCTGTGTAGTAGCCCTTGGCCCAGTTATTGGCTGCCCCGCTCTGGCCTATCAGACATGATGAGACACACACTCCAAGAATATTTACTGTGACATTTGTATTGTGAAGACAATAGGACTCTTCTGAGCCAACCTTTGCTTTTACTTTAGATAACTTTGGTGAAATAAAGGAAATGTTTTCAATGTATCTGGGACCCTACAAATCACCCAGGTTCTAAAGAAATAAAGACAATGTGGAGGAAGATACATTTTAACCCAAATCAACTACTTGTAGAAATGAAGAACAGAGAGCCTGCCTCAATACTGGAAATGTAGTTATTTTCACAGGAGGGACAGGAGCACAGTGTGATCATAGGAAAGCTAAGCTGCAAGCACTTGTCTGCACCTTGCTCACACATAGCTGTGCTTTGATTTCTGGTGTCCTGAAGTAGTTCTCTGTTATTGTCGGGCCTTTGAAATGACCAGCAGTGCTGAAACCTTGTTGGAGGCTTTCCCTGATTGCTGATCTTTCCCTTTAGAGGCTACTTTGTCATAGAGTGCTTGCAGAGTGGCACTGATCTGAGCTGTCTGAGTGGCCAGGGGCATGACTCCAGTAGACTGGAATAGGTGGGTTAGCTGAGGACAATATCTAGGTGTATAAAGGCTCAGCCCAGCACTGGAGTGCCTGGATGTTAGGACCCATAGACCATGATGACATACCAAATATGAAGTTGTCTGGCCTGAAGCTCTGGCCAAATGGTCCTGATCTCACTGAGTCTAAGGTTCCAGGCTCTAGGTCCACCATGATGGCCCGAGGAACATATTTTTTGCCTGTGGGGACAAGAGTTGACATAGGCTTATAATTGACAAGAAACTTAGGGGCAGAGCTTATGATTTTAAGTGACTCTCAGCATTCATTACAGAAATTACAGCATTTGAGACATAGAAACAGAAAAGATTGGTTCAGCCATTGAGGGATTTTTTGAAGAGGGATTTGCAGTGGTTCTCTCACTTCAGCCCTCCCTTCTTTTCAGGCCTCCTGGTCACTTCCGCCTTTTGCACACCATCCCATCCCTGCCAATCCTCCAGGGCTAGTCAGTCTTTACTGATGCTGTCAATATAAGCTAGCTTATGTGGATTCAGAACAGGCAGAAGAAAGTAGAAATGCATTTGGAGTGTGGATGGAAAATGCCACTCAACTGTGACTACCCTTTTTGCCCCTTGGTCAATGAGACAGTCATGAGACAATCAAATTGCTTCAGCTTTCTTGTCATCAAGAGGTGATTCAAACTTATCCATTCTCTTTCTCGACACTGTCTCTTAAATTACAGAGGAACAATATGGTAATCTTGCTTCACAAAAAATGGAAAAGACAACATTGAAGGAAGAGCTCCTTGCTTCATGATGAGTGTTGGGCTGTTAAGAGCCAGTTGTCATTGTTGGAGTTTTTAAAGTTACTCTCCCATAAACCCTTACAGGTGTCTTCCTTGTCAAGGTAATTCAAGTCATTGATTGATATTACCCTTTAAAACTTCCATGGAGATGTTGAATATTTTTGTGATTACCATCTTGTTGTGAGATGAAATCCATTTCTGACTTAGTAAGGAATGGACTTGAGAATTCTGATAATTCTCTTAGAACTTCAATTCTGAAGGAAGCTAAATAAATCTTGACAGGATAAGAACAAATATATGTGAACTAATCCTTCCTCTTCATCCCTTTTCCTTCCCCAGTACTGTTAATTGGGCCACTGGCTCCTCTTCTCCAGTCCGCAAGTTCCAAATGCCTCAGGCCTTAACCCATTCCTTCTCCACCTCCTCGCATGTTTCTCGTCTCCATTCCTGCCAGTTTTCATCTTCAGGTTCACCTTTAATTCACCTACTATTGTCTCTGCACATGCCAACACTGTACATTCCGCCAAATGTGGCTTGTCAAGGGAAATAATTATACACTATTTTCTTCTCATATACTTGTACTGTACTCTATAGTAAAACCACTGGCTACATAAGATGTACCTGTTAATAAGCATGATGTCATGTAGAGACACTTGAATGTGTGTGGCAGATTATTTGTAGGTTCTATACAAATACTATTTTATATAAAGAACTTGAGTGTGTGAAGATGTTGTTATTGGTGGGGGTCCTCGAGCCCATTCCATGAGGATACTGAGGGGTGATTGAATTTTAAGTAATGGTGCTGTTTCATACTTCCTTTAAATGAATTTATTAAAAGACTACTTTTTCAGCCCTTTGTTTATGGATCACATCTGTAATCCTAGCTAATCATGAGGCTGAGATCTGAGGATCATGGTTCAGTGTTAGCCCAGAAGGGAAAGAAAGTTCTTGGAACTCTTATTTCCAATTAACCACACACACACACACACACACACACACACACACACACACACACACACACACCACACAACACAAAGCTCAAAGAGAAGCTCTATCAATTGAGCCACTAGTAGACTTCCATGTGAACAGTGACCTGATTGAGCCTCATAGGTGTCTGCTGGACCAGACATCTATTAAAAGGGCTAAAGGATGCAGATATCTCATACAGGCTGTGTGACATCTCTGATTGGGTCTGGGATGGATATGGCCACAGACTGTCCTATGACCTTGAGAGTCACATAGCTCTCTCCTACAGACAATAAAACCCTGTACAAAGCATCCCAGTAAGTACCTTCCCTTAGGACCCCTCCTGTCTAGCAAGACATTTGATATTCTCTTCTTCAATAAATCATTGCTGTTTTATTCTTCCCTCTGTATCCATGAACTCATTCTTTGAGATCATAGAGACAAAAGATATGATTCAGTTATTAGGTTTTCAGTATCAACATGATGGCCTGCTTCAAAACAGACATTTTTTTCTACTTCCTGGGCACCAAAGCTGGTAGATCCTGAATGCTTTTATCTTGAGCCTTTTTTGTTTTGCCACCAAACCTGTGCTAGAGTATCATCAGTGCCCAAGGGACACACCTGGAATGCGTTTGTTTCAATCACACATGGTATACCTAGGTGTTGAGTCTGCAAACATGATGGGTACTCACAGATGTGTGACTTAGTGATGTCAGCCACTCAGCACAAGGTTTCCCTGGACCATGCATTGAGTAGATGATAGGTGAAACCTTTGTTTCTCATACACAGATTATATCCTGATTTTTCCTAGGAAATGAATTCCATAGACCACAGGGGAAACAATCCTTCTTTTAGTCATTTCTTCCCTAACACTGACACATCTGCTCCTTGAAGACACCATGGACACATACCTCCCAGTAGAGGCTTTCCAAGACCCTACTCCACCATGTCACCCACCCACTTCAGATCTGTTAGCAGTCACTTTCCTCTAATAAACACTTCCCTCACGTCCAGCCTCCCCTATGAAAGTCTTCACTGTTGGGTTTTTATCCTAATGTAGGGGTCACATGCTTAACTATCAAGGTCATGGTTATTTGATATCTTTGGGGTCTACACACAGGACTGCTCAGGGCCATATTGATCCAATGTCTATGGCTCTGTTCACAAGACTGCTCAGTACCATGGTGATGGGATGTATAGTGTCTGCATATGGGACTGCTCAGTACTATAGTGAATGATGCAGAATATCCATAGAAGGGCACCATTTTCCCATTGAGATTTTCAGCTTTCATTACTTGTGCGTAGCTGGTGTTCCACACAGCACTCTAAAATCTATGGGAATTTAGGAAAGAGCCTCTTTATCATGAGTTAGCAGAGAATGGAATAAAATACAATACTCAGCTGTGGTGGTGGTGGCTCTAGCTAGTATTTCTTGATACTCAGCAGACTAAGATCTGAGGATCTAAGTTCAAGGCCAGTCCAGGCAAGAAAATTCAGTGAGATTCTTATCCTTAATTAACCACCAAAAATCCCGAAGTAGAGCTATGACTGAAGTGGTAGAGCACTAATCTTCAGCAAAAAAAAAAAAATCCAAGTCAAGGTTTAGGCATTAATTTAACCTTTAGGACCAACACACACACACACACACACACACACACACACACACACACACACACAGTGACACACACACAACCATTTGTCCAGCACTGGTGGCTCACACACCTGTAATCTTAGCTATTTAGGACGCTGAGGTCTGAACTTCAGAGTTTCAATCCAGCCCAGGTACAAAAGTTTGAGACTTATCTCCAATTAACCACCAGAAAACCAGAAGTGGTCCTGTGGCTCAAAGTGGAAAAGCACTAGCCACGAGGGACAGTGTCTAGGTCCTGAGTTCAAGCCTTTCGACTGACAAGAAAAATAAAATGTAACACCTGGATCAGGTCCTTTGTCTCCTTTGTTTGAGGAAAGAGTCTACAGCAAAAAGGAAGAGGTAAGACAGAATAACTTTATTGAAGGAAAAGACCATCAGAACCCTTGCTAGACAGGACAGGCCCATGTGAGGGAAGGCACTAGTTGATGTGGGTTATGTAAGTATTAATGAGGTGTCTTTAGGAATGAACTAAATGTCTCTCAAGACCATTGGACAGTCTGCAGGTCATATCACGCCCCAGGCCTAGTCCGAAGCTCCACAAAGCCAACCCAAGATCTTTATGCATTCTTTAGTCCTTCTGAGTAGGTTATAATTTTGGTACCTACCTCTGGGGTATAGTCACCTCATCACAGTGTTTATTGTTCCAGGGGCGATGGGCCATGATATGATGTCAAGGAGCCTGCACACAGGACGGCTCAAGGCCAAAGTAAAAGACAACTTCTCTGGGAGAGAGACTTTGCCTCCATTGCACAGACATGCTCTTTTTATGCTCTGATAACTCTGGGCGGTTTTTCCATGTTTTCTCATTTTTTTCTCCAGTGCTTTAGATGGAACCCAGGACATCATGCATGTAAGGCAAGCACTCTCCCATTGCAATTATATTTCTTTCCTTGGATTTGTTTTTAAATGAGCAGTAGATATCATCTTTGTGTATAGGAAAATAGTTATCAAATATCTCCATTTTAAAGGTTTCAGCTGATGAAGTATCACAGTATTTTTTATAATCTAAAATAGAGATATTCTGCCTTGGAGATGTCCAGAGGCCTCAGACATAAAAACGCCTGGGATAACTGCTGTGTAATTGGCAATGCCAAGCTGGAGCCTTTCTCTTTTGCCCCAGCTTGCTGTTGCACCAGTGCTCCTTTCACCAGAAATGCTCATTTTCTCCATTTCTACTCTTTGACACTTAGCTAGAGGAGTCAGCTCCAGCCCTCTGAGAACTCTCTATGGGGGTGCGGAGTGCGGATTCTAGTATGGAAGAGAGCTACTCTTCCTCCTCCATCTTTTGTGCTGGTCTTGGGCTTGATCTCAGGGACTGGCTCAGTCAGTTTTTCTGTTTGTTTATTTTTTCTTGTTTGTTTGATTTTTAGTCAAGAGCAGAACTTAGGCCACAGTTTCACTTCCAGATATTTGGGCTCCTAATTAGTGATGAGTCTCATGAACTTCCCTACACAGGCTGGCTTTGAACCTCATTCCTCAGATGTTTGCCTTATGAATAACGTGGATTATAAGCATGAGCCACAAGCACCTGGCAGAGACTGGGGTCTTCTTTCAGACATACTGACTACACAGTGCAAAGATCAAGAGGGGTAGCCTCTTTGTTTCAGCTGACCCCATCTTTTTCCATCACATCCAGCGTCAGCCCTGTACCACTCATGGAGAAGAGCTTGGTGCTTCTTCATGCCTGATCTGAATTAATTCATTGATCATACTAATAATAAATAAAAATATTTCATGAGTATGTTTGTCTTCTCACCAACAGCAACGGATCTAAAAATCAAGAATCATTTATAACTTAACTTTCCAACTCCAGAATGTAGAAAATTACTCACGTTGCATATGCCTTTCTTTACTAAGGGAATTAGATCAGAGTAGCCTTCACATGTGCTTCTCACCCAGTGGAGATGATAACAAGGTAGCAAGGTGTTGGGCAGTCTTGTATAGAAATTGGACAAGGACCATAAAAACAAACACATTTTGACTTTGAAAGGCTGGAACAAAATCTACAAAGCAAACGGTCCCCATAAACAGGCAGGAGTTGCGATACTAATATCAGATAAAATAGACTTCAAATTAAAATTAGTTAGCAGAGATAAAGAAGGTCGCTACATACTAATGAAGGGATCTCTCCTTCAGGAGGATAGTACAATTGTAAATAGTTATTCGCCAAACAACGGAACACCCAAATTTATCCGAGAAACACTCCTTTCTCTCAAATCTCATATAGATCTAAAGACATTAATTGTTGGGGACTGTAACACTCCACTATCGCCACTAGATAGATCAACTCAGCAAAAACTCAACATAGAAACCGCAGACCTAAACAGCTGCATAGATCAACTAGATTTAACAGACATCTACAGAATATTTCACCTAGCAGCATCAGAATACACGTTTTTCTCAGCAGCACATGGAACATTTTCCAAAATAGGCCACATTTTAGGTCACAAAGCAAATTTGCCCAAATTCAGAAACATTGAAATTATACCTGACATTCTCTGAGACCACAAGGGAATATAATTAGAACTCAACACCAAAATCCACCAAAGAAAGTCCTGTAACATATGGAGGCTGAACAACACACTGGTGAACCACCAGTGGGTCATGGAAGGGATTAGAAACAAAATTCAATTGTTCATGATATTCAACAAAAATGAGCACACAAACTACCAGCTTCTCTGGGACACAGCAAAGACAGTACTCAGAGGCAAGTTTATAGCTCTGAGTTCCTACATCAACAAATTGGAGAGAGCTGAAACCAATAATTTAATGAGACAGCTGAGCCTCCTTGAAAAAGAGCAGCAAGATAAACCCAATCCAGTAGATGGAAAGAAATAAAGAAAGTTAAATCAGAAATAAATGAATTAGAATCCAAAAAAAATCATAGAAAGAATCAACAAAACAAAGAGTTGGTTCTTCAAAAACATTAACAAAATTGACAGACCCTTAGCAAATCTTATCAGAAAAAGAAGAGAACACACCTAAATAAATAAACTCAGAGATGAGAATGGTAACATCACCACCGAAACAACCAAGATTCAGAATATTGTAAGGGAATATTTCTCAAAACTTTATGCTTATAAGTTTGAGAACTTGCCAAAAATGGACATTTTCCTAGCAAATATCGACATGCAGAGACTAAACCAAGATGAGTTAAACCATCTTAACAGGCCCATATCAAGAATTGAAATAGTAACAGCAATCAGAGAACTCTGTTCTGATGTTTTACAGTGGAATTCTACAAGGCCTTCAAAGCAGAACTCACACGAATACTCATTCAACACTTCAATGAAATTAAAGAGAAAGTTCACTACCGAATTCATTCTATGAAGCTATAATAACCCTCATTCCAAATCCCGGCAGGAACTAATCAAACAAAGAACTATAGACCCATATCTTTGATGAACATTGATGTCAAACTTCTCAACAAAATTTTGGCAAATCAGCTTCAACAATTCATCCAAAAACATCATACAGCACAATCAAACAGGATTCATTTCAGGGATGCAGTGCTGGTTCAATATACACAAATAAATAAACATAATTCATCACATCAACAAAGGTAAGGATAAGAACCACATGTTTATCTCAATAGATGCAGAAAAAACATTTGACAAGATCCACCACCCCTTTATGATGAAGGTTCTGGAAAAATTAGGAATCCATGGAACTTTCCTCAATACAATAAAGGCTGTATAAGACAAACCTACAGCCAGTATTATACTCAATTGTGAAAAACTGAAGCCATTTACTCTAAACTCAGGAAAGAGACAAGTATACTCACTCTCTCCTCTACTCTTCAATCTAGTATTAGAATGCTTAGTTGCAGCAATAAGACAAGACGCAAACATAAAATGGATCCAAATAGGGAAAAATGAAGTAAAACTCTGCCTCTTTGCAGATGAGGTGATCTTATATTTTAAGAATCCCATGGACTCCACTCCCAAATTACTCATTGTGATTCAAAACTTTGGCAAAGTAGGAGGGTATAAAATTAACCCTCCAAAATCAATGGCTTTTCTATATGCCAACAATGAGAAAAGTGTGGCTAAAATCAGGGAAAAAAACTCCATTCAGAATAGCCCCACAAAAAATAAAATACCTAGGAATTAACTTAACCAAAGAAGTGAAGGACCTCTATGATGAAAACTTTAAAAACCTGAAAATGGAAATCAAAACAGAACTTAGAAAGTGACAAATAACTCCTGGATTGGAAAGATCAACATCGTGAAAATGGCAATACTTCCCAAGGCTATCTACAAATTCAATGCGATACCTATCAAAATTCCAAACTCATTCTTCAAGGAAATAGAAGACACAATCTAAAAATTCATATGGAACAATAAAAGACCCCGAATAGCAAAAACGCTCCTCAACGGAAAGAACACTGCTGGAGGAATAGCAATACCAATTTTCAAACTCTACTATAAAGCCACAGTAATCAAAACAGCTTGGTATTGGCACAAGAACAGACCTCAGGACCAATGGAATAGAATTGAAAATCCAGAAATGAACCTACAGACCTATAGCCATCTAATCTTTGATAAGGGAGCTAAAAAAAATAGAATGGAAGAAAGACAGCCTCTTCAGTAAATGGTGTTGGCAAAATTGGTTAACTACGTGTAGGAAACTAAAGCTAGATCCTTATATATCACCTTGCACCAGAATCAACTCCAAATGGATCAAACATCTCAGAGTCAAAGCAGACACTGTGAAAACTTTACAGGATGGAATAGGAGAAACCCTAGGTCTCCTTGGCACAGGCCAAAATTTTCTTAATAGAGACCCAGAAACACAAGAAATCAAAGAAAAGTTGGACAAATGGGATTGCATGAAAGTGCATAGCTTCTGTATGGCAAAGGACATAGCTCACAAGATTAATAGAAAGCCCACGGATTGGGAGAAGATATTCACTATCCTTACAACAGACAAGGGTCTTATATCTAAAATATACCTGGAACTCAAAAAATTAAATCCCCCAACAACAAATCTTCAAAGAAACAACTGCCCAATAAATAAGTGGGCTAAAGAAGTAAAGAGAAACTTCTCTGAATAGGAAAGAAGAATGGCCAATAGACACATGCTCAACCTCTCTAGCCATAAAAGTAATGCAAATCAAAACAATATTGATATACTACCTCACACCAGTTAGAATGTCTATAATCAAGAAGTCTAATTACAACAGATGCTGGAGGGGATGTGGACAGAAGGGAACCTTACTGCATTGTTGGTGGGAGTGTAAACTTGTTCAACCACTTTGGAAAGCAGTATGGAAGTTGCTCAAAATACTCCACATAGAGCTCCCCTATGACCCGGCAATCCCACTTTTGGGCATTTACCCAAATGTTCACAATCAACAACACACTAAAGCTCCCAGCACAACTATGTTTACTGCAGCATTATTTACCATTGCTAAGATATGGAACCAACCCAGATGCCCCTTGGTAGATGAATGGTTCAAGAAAATTTGGTATATATACGCAATAGAATACTATGCCTCCATCAGAAAGAATGGCATTGCCCCATTTGTTAGGAATTGGAAAGACTTGGAAAAAATTATATTAAGTGAAGTAATCCAGGCCCAAAGAATCATAGGTCCCATGGTTTCCCTTATTTGCAATAACTAGTATATGTCTGAGTCAACCAGAAAAGGTGAGATAAGTTGATGTTAGGGGAATGAACCCAAAGGTACATATTCAGAGGTTTTGTTTTGTTTTTTTTCCTTTCATGCAATTGTTTCTATCATATTTATAAGATTATTTCTATGTTGCTTTGTATGTCCCTCCCCCACAGTATAACCCATACTTTCACTGTTTTTGATGTTGGGATAATTTGTGGAGGAGAAGGGAAAAAACAAATCGTTTAACTAGGGATACAGGTGGACCCATTGCACCAATAAGATGTACAAGTTGTTATGTCGATAAACGAACTTAACAACTTGGGGGAGGATCGGTTGGGGGGAGGGGAGTAGTATGGGAAGGGATGGGAAGGGGAAACAACGAGGAGTCAACAATGCTTGATAAGAAATGTACTCGTTATCTTGCCCATGTAATTGTAACTCCTCTGTATGGAATTCTCATAATAAAAAAAAAGTAAAAAAATAAAATAAAATAAAAAGATATTGGCAAGGGTGGCTCGTCTGAAATCTGAGCTACTCAGGAGGACAAGATCTGAGGTTTGAGGTTTGAAGCCAGCCGTAGCCAAAAACTCTTTTTGACACTTTTGTCTCCAGTTAACCAACAAAAACCCTCAAGTGTATCTCAAGTGACAGAGCCCTAGCCTTGAGCACAAATGTGAAGAGAGAGTATAAGGCCAAAAATTCAAGCCCTAGTGCCATCACACACACGTACACGCACACACACACACTCACACACTCACAGAATGGGAGAAGCTCCGTGGACTAAATGAACAATTGGGACTCTGCCAGTGGTGTTTTGTTTTGTTTGTTTGCTTTTGTTGGTCATGGGACTTGAAGTCTGACCCTAGGCACTGTCCCTCAGGTCTTCAGCTCAAGGCAAATGCTCTACCACTTGAGTCATAGCGCCACTTCTGGTTTTCTGGTGGTTTATTGGAGATAAGAGTCTCACAGATCGGGCACCGGTGGCTCATGCCTGTAATCCCATGGTTTCCCTTATTTGCAATATCTAGTATATGTATGAGTCAAGCGGAAAAGGTCAGATAATGTGATGTTAGGAAAATGAACCCTTAGATATGTATTTTAATGTTTTTTTTTCTTTCATGCATGTGTTTCTAACGCATTTATAAGATTATTTTTTGTTGCTTTGTATGTCCCTCCCCCACAGTATAACCCCGATTTCACTATATTTGATGTCAGTATATCTTGTGGAGGAGATTGGGAAAAACAA
This sequence comes from Dipodomys spectabilis, assembly GCF_019054845.1. Taxonomy (NCBI): domain Eukaryota; kingdom Metazoa; phylum Chordata; class Mammalia; order Rodentia; family Heteromyidae; genus Dipodomys; species Dipodomys spectabilis. The sequence continues at coordinate 327,998 of NW_024871103.1, forward strand.
GTCATTTAAGGATTCAGGTGGACCTGTTGCAACAATGAGAAGTGCAAGTTGTCATGTCAAAAATGAGCTTTACAACGTTGGTGCGGGGGAAGGATTGAGTGGGGGGGGAGGGGGAAGGCTGGGAAGGGATGTGAAAGGTAAACAAAGGAGGAGGCTGCAATGCTTGGTAAGAAATGTATGCGTTATCCTGCCCATGTAATTGTAACCCCTCTGTATAGTATGTTCACAAATAAAATAAAATAAAAAAATAAATTAAAAAAAAAAAAGAGTCTCACGGACCGGGCACTGGTGGCTCATACCTGTAATCCTAGCTACTCAGGATGCTCAGATCTGTGGAACGTGGTTCAAAGCCAGCCCAGGCAGGAAAGTCAGTGAGACTCTTATCTCCAATAAACCACTAGAAAACCAGAAGTGGTGCTGTGGCTTAAGCGGTAGAGTGCTCACCTTGAGCTGAAGAGCTGAGGGATAGCACCCAGGCCCAGAGTTCAAGCCCCACGATGGAACAACAACAACAAAAAAGAGTCTCATGGACTTTTCTGCCTAGGCTGGTTTTGAACCCTGATCCTCAGATTCAGCCTCTTGAGCAGCTAAAATTGCAGCCATGAGCCACTGGCACCCAGCTATGCCAGTGTTTTTAATGATCTCCTTCCCTCATGAGTTCTGCTTGAGAATGTGGCTTCTGCCTTTTTACAGTGGCTACCTGTGGTGCTAGCTCTGGTCAAATCCAGGCAGGAATTTCTGAAGCTTCTCCGACCCTGTGTACCCAGGCACCCTCACCACCAGCCCTCACTGCCAACAGGAATGAGTAATGAACAATCACATGACCAGATGAAGTGCAGAAAATTCCATGCTTAGTGACCTTTTTCTTTAAAAACCATTTTTAGAAGAAACGTTTGGTAACACAATGAAGAGACAAAGGTCAAAGGGGGAACCAATACAACAACAATATAAACAAAACAATATGTTGGAAATGATCTGTACAACTTGGGGCTGGGTGATGGGGGTAGAGAAAGCAGGAGAAAATTGAGGGATGGGGTAACAAGTTTGTCAAAAAATGTACTTATTATCTTATGTAACATTAAACTGTCTGTACATCATCTTGACAATAAAAATAAATAAATAAAAATGTATAAATAAAAGGAAAATTTCTGCATAGCAGACTGGGAGTGAAAAATCACGTTTACGAAAGCACTGTCAAACAAGAATAGTTTCTTAGGTTAGTGAAGGAAAAGATGATGTCATATTCATTTTTATATTACTCAGCCTCAGAAGACAATGAGCACATAATTAAACATACATTTTATGCGAGGCACTATTGTCTCATGGATACAATTCTAGCTACTCAGGAAGCTGACATCTGAGGACCAACGTTCAAAGTCAGCCTAGGCTGACAAGTTTTCAAGACTGTTATCTCCAATTAACTAGCAAAAATAATGATACTAGAGGCATAACTATATGGCATAGCACCAGCCACAAGCCAAAACAAAATAAAACAAAGAACCCCAGTAAGAATGAGAGATCCATTTTTCAAGACCTAGTAGTGGGACACACACACACACACACACACACACACACACACACACACACACACACACACAGGTAAGCAGGATGCTAGCACTGTATGCCAGAGACTAACTTGTAGGTATGGTAGGAACTACTTCCCGGGAGATCTCTCCCAATCCTGAGCAAAGGACAGGCTCGCTGAGAAGATCCTCTCTTCCCCTGGCAAGTCCCACATATGCACAGCCCTCTGTCCTCCAATTAAATCACTTTATTTTGTGTTTGCTGTTATGTGGTCTTGGACTCAGGACCTTTTACTGTGATGTAGCTTATTCACCTTTTCAGTGCTTACTTGGAAATAAGAGTCTCATAAACTTTCTTCCTAAGACTGGTTTTCAATCTCTTATCTTTAGATCTCAGACTTAGTACCTAGGGTTACAGGTGTGAGAATGAGTGCATGACCTCTAAACTATTTTTAAGCCTTAAATTTCTATTTTTTGTGCATTCACGGTCCCCCCTCTTCTTTTCAATGGCAGTCTCTGTGGTCTTCTGATTGATTTCATTTGGCATTCAGTGATATCAGTAACCAGATCTCTGATGGTGGGACAAATCTCATCGTTTGATAGACATACATGGAAAAAGTTGGGGCTTGAAATTTTTTCCCCAGGTAACAGGAGATTAAAAACTTGGTGAGGATAGGAGTAGAGAGGTGGTCGTTAGGATTCTAAGGTGTATTAGTTAATATTGTTTAAATAGAAATTAGGATATACTTACATAATTTTTCCAATTTTTAATGCTACTCATTAAAATCATATTCATTATGGTTCGGACCTGGAATGTCTCGAAAAAGGATAGTCATCCATAGTAGCGATTAATGTTCAGAGATGCAGCTTCAGTGAAGTAATTGCATTTGAGTGCTCTGTCCTCATCAGTAAGTCAACCCATTGTTAAGTCCCTAATTTGGTAGACTTTTAAAGCGATGGAATCTTTGAAGGTTAAAAGACCTAGTTGAAAGACTTGGGGTTTTAAAAGTGATATCCTTTCCTGGCCTGTTCCTCTCATTTATCCTCGTGCTCTGTTTGCTTCCTATTTGGTCCATGAGCTGAGTAGCTTTTTCTTAACACATGCTTCCACCACAATGTGGCAGACTCTCTGGAATCTTCCCAGATTAATCAAAGGACAAAGCTGCCCTTGACTGTGTTTACCACAATGATAAAAATTGGTAAATCTGTCATTTTTGGAAGTTAATTGCTTTTAATTAGAACAGTGATTCTCAGAGTATGTATCAAACCTACATCATCAGCACTGAAGAATTGTCAGAACTGTCCGGTTTTTTGTCTTTTATTATTTTTTGGTAGTTCTGAGGTTTGAATGAAGGGTTTTACACCTTGTTGTTAGTCACTCTAGCAATTTGATCCATGCCTTTTAAACTTTAGTTATTTTTCCTATAAGGTTCCATGTTTACAACCCCAAGGCAAGCCTCAAATCATTATCCTATTATCTATCTTTCTGAGTTGCTGGATTTACAGGTGGGTTTGATCCTGAGATAGGATCTTGATAATATTTTTTCTGAGTTTGCCTTGCTTCCTAAGTAGCTGAGATTATTGGCTAATGCAAACCCAAATTGTTGGCTGTCCTTTTCCATTCCCCCAGATAAGCTAATTAGAGAAGAAGGGTAAGGGTGAGTCTCATCAATTGATTTTGGGGAAATGTAGATTAAATGTAGATTGGATTTGCAGGAACTGTGTAGAGGACTGCTTTAGTAGAAATTAAAAAAAATATTCTAAGGATGATAAAGGCTGATTTTTGAAGAGATATGAGTGATGGAAAAACATGTTTATCACTCTTTAATTTGTTATCTGTCCCTTCACAAACATGTGACATCCAAAGCTGGCAAAACTATGTCCATATTGCCAAACATAGCTAACATCCTGTCCACACACAGCCAGCAGGCAGCAGATATCCATTATTAAGTTAACATGCATAATTGAATAATAGTAGAATAATAAACTATTATTTCAGTCTTTATTAGAAAGACAGTCAGCAATGTAGGCCCATATATTTCAAGCATTTGTGTGTCTTAAATCATTTAAATAAGGATACAATTGGACTCATTGCAACAATGAGATGTACAAGTCGTTATGTCGAAAACGAACTTTACAACTGTGATGGGGGAGGAGGATTAGGTGGCGGGGTGTGGAGAGGATGGGAAGGGGAAACAAAGGGGGAGGCTACAATGCTTGATAAGAAATGTACTCATTATCTTGCCCATCTAATTGTAACCCCTCTGTATAGTATTTTCACAATAAAAAAGTCTACAAAATATCTGGGTTCAAGTTTTAATTAATTAACTTTAATTTTTGTGCCTTTCCTGGGCTTGAATTCAGGGCCTAGACAATATCCTCATACATTTTTGCTCAAGATTTGTGCCCTACTGCTTCAGACATGGCTCCACTTCTGGTTTGTTGATGGTTCATTTGAGTTAAGAGTATTACAGACTTTCCTACCCAGACTGGCTATACATATGATCCTCAGATCTTAGTCTCCTGAGTAGCTGGGATTTATGAATATATCATCAGTATCCTGAAAGCTTTTATTATAGAGATCTTAACACGTTCATTTATATGCAGAAATAGAACAAATCATTATTCTCCTTAAAAGTTTTGGTTGCATATTCTAATTATAGTATGTGCATTAATTTTGTTGCTGTCATTAAAAACCCCTACAACTTCGGGGATTTAATTGACTTAAATTCTGTATATCAAAGTGACATATAAGCTTGGTACTGGTGGTTCGCACCTGTAATCCTTGATACTCAGAAAAGTGAAATCTGAGGATCATAGATAAAACCAGCCCTATCAGGACAGTCTATGAGACTTTTATCTGCAATTAACAGCCCAAAAATGGCAGAAGGGGGCTGTGGCTCAAGTTATAGGGCATTAGGCTTTTATCAAAGCAGTTTAGGGACTCAGAATTCAAGCCTCAGGATTAGCAGACATAAAAGGAGACAATGGAGATGCACAGAGGCAAAAGGCCTGAGAAACACTGAAGGTTTGTGTTTTTAAGTTTTAATACAAAGTTGTATAAAGTTGTAGAGATTTGATTACTCACAATAGTAGTACTTAAATGAATTAGCAGGCAACAAGTGAGTGTTTGTGGGTCTCCTTAGATGACTCAGTTTATTAGAGTGTCAATGGAAAAGTTCATCTGACAAAATGTAAACGGCAAAGATGAATTCTGGCTATTACAACATGAGTTATTCAACTCAGCTGAAACAAAAATTGGGAGAGATTTTGCTGTGTGTGCCAATTCTGTGACTTAGACAGGGCCTGGGTGCTGTCCCTGAGCTTTTTATTGCACAAGGCTAGTACTCTGCTCCTTGAACCACTGTTCCACTTCAACTTGTCTGTGCTTAATTGGAGGTAAGAATATCACAGACTCCTCTGCCTGATCAGTCCATGTTGCACACGTAGTGACAATACTAAATGGAACCTCATTATCAAAAAATAACCATGGTTAAGTTCATACTTATGATAAAATATTTGAACTATAATTTTTAGATATTAACAAACATATTTTTGTATGCTAGGCATTGGTGGCTCATGCCTGTAATTCTAGCTACTAAGGAGGCTGATATCTGAGGATCAAAGCCAGTCCAGGCAGGAAAGTCCATGAGACTCTTTTTTTTTTAATCTTTTTTTTTTCATTTTATTTTTTTTCATTTTTTTTTGTGAACATACTGTACAGAGGGGTAACAATTACATTGGCAGGATAATGCCTACATTTCTTATCAAGCATTGCAGCCTCCTCCTTTGTTTACCCTTCACATCTCTTCCCAGCCCTCCCCCCACCTCCCTACCCAATCCCCCCCCTCTCCCCCCCCTCTGCACCAACGATGTAAAGCTCGTTCTCTACATGACAACTTGTACTTCTCATGGTTGCAACAGGTCCACCTGTTTGCTTAAACGACTTGTTTTTCCCCATCTCCTCCACAAATTATACCGACATCAAATATAGTGGAAGCAGGGGTTATACTGTGGGGGAAGGACATACAAAGCAACAAACAAATAATCTTATAAATGCATTAGAAACAAATGCATGAAAGAAAAAATCATTAAAATATATATCTAAGGGTTCATTTTCCTAACATCACATTATCTGAACTTTTCCGGTTGACTCATACATATACTAGATATTGCAAATAAGGGAAACCATGGGACCTATGTTTCTTTGGGCCTGGCTTACTTCACTTAATAAAATTTTTTCCAAGTCTTTCCATTTCATAACTAAAGGGGCAATGTCATTCTCTCTGATGGAGGCATAGAATTCCATTGTGTACATATACCATATTTTCTTGATCCATTCATCTACTGAGGGGCATCTGGGTGGGTGCCATATCTTAGCTATGGTAAATAATGCTGCAATAAACATGGTTGTGCTGGTCGCTTTAGTGTGGTCTTGTTTGTAAATATTTGTGTAAATACTCAAAAGTGGGATTGCTAGGTCATCAGGGAGCTCAATGTGAAGTCTTTTGAGGAACCTCCATACTACTTTCCAAAGTGGTTGAACAAGTTTACATTCCCACCAACAATGAAGTAAGGTTCCCTTCTGTCCACATCCCCTCCAGCATCTGTTGTTGTTAGAGTTCTTGATTTTTACCATTCTAACTGGAGTGAAGTGGTATCACAATGTTGTATTGATTTGCATTTCTTTTATGGCTAGGGATGTTGAGCATTTCCTCATGTGTCTATTGGCCATCCTTCTTTCTTCTTCAGAGAAGTTTCTCTTCAAGTATTTAGCCCAGTTATTTATTGGGCAATTGTTTCTTTGAGGATTTGTTGTTGGGGGATTTATTTTTTTGAGTTCCAAGTATATTTTAGATATGAGTCCCTTGTCTGTTGTATGGCTAGTAAAGATCTTCACCCAACCCGTGGGCTTTCTATTGATCTTGCTAGCTATGTCCTTTTCCATGCGGAAGCTCTGCAACTTCATGCAATCCCATTTGTCCAACCTTTCTTTGATTTGTTGTGTTTCCGGGTCTCTATTAAGAGAATCTCGGCCTGAGCCAAGAAGACCTAGGGTTTCTCCTATTTGATCCTGTAATGTTTTCAGAGTGTCTACTTTGACTTCGAGGTCTTTGATCAATTTGGAGTGGATTCTGGTGCAGGGTGATAGATAACGATCTAGCTATAATTTTCTACATGTAGTTAACCAATTTTTCCAGCACCATTTACTGAAGAGGCTGTCTTTGTTCCATTCTATTGTTTTAGCTCCCTTATCAAAGATTAGATGGCTATAGGTCTGTAGGTTCATTTCTGGGTTTTCAATTCTATTCCATTGGTCCTGAGGTCTGTTCTTATGCCAATACCAACCTGTTTTGATTACTATGGCTTTATAGTAGAGTTTGAAACTTGGTATTGATATTCCTCCAGCAGTGTTCTTTCCGTCGAGGAGCGTTTTTGCTATTTTGGGTCTTTTATTGTTCCATGTGAATTTTTAGATTGCGTCTTCTATTTCCTTGAAGAATGAGGTTGAAATTTTGATAGGTATCGCGTTGAATTTGTAGATAGCCTTGGGAAGTATTGCCATTTTCACGATGTTAATCTTTCCAATCCAGGAGCATGGGAGGTTTTTCCATTTTCGAAGTTCTGTTTTGATTTCCTTTTTCAAGATTTTAAAGTTTTCATCATAGAGGTCCTTCACTTCTTTGGTTAAGTTAATTCCTAGGTATTTTGTTTTTTGTAGGGCTATTACAAATGGAGTTGCTTTCCTAATTTCAGCCACACTTTTCTCATTGTTACCATTTATTTTGGGGTGTTAATTTTATACCCTGCTACCTTGCCAAAGTTTTGAATCAGTTTGAGTAATTGGGAGTGGAGTCTATGGGATCTTTAAATACAAGATCCTGTCATCTGCAAAGAGGGAGAATTTTATATCTTCTTTCACTATTTGGATCCTCTTTTTGTTTGCATCTTGTCTTATTGCTGTAGCTAGGCATTCTAATACTAGATTGAAGAGAAGTGGAGAGAGTGGACATCCTTGTCTTGTTCCTGAGTTAAGAGGAAATGGCTTTAGTTTTTCACCATTAAATATAATGCTGGCTGTAAGTTTGTCATATTCAGCCTTTATTGTATTGAGGAATGTTCCATGGATTCCTAATTTTTCCAAAACCTTCATCATAAGGGGGTGATGGATCTTGTCGAATGCTTTTTCTACATCTATTGAGATAACCATGTGGTTCTTATTCTTGCTCCTGTTGATGAGATGAATAATATTAATTGATTTGCATATATTGAACCAGCTTTGCATCCCTGAAATGAATCCTGTTTGATCGTGGTGTATGATTTTTGGATGAATTGTTGAGGTCGATTGTCCAAAATTTTGTTGAATAGTTTTGTTTTTTTTTTTTTTTTGTCGGTTGTGGGGCTTGAAATCTGGGCCTGGGTGCTTTCCCTCAGCTTTTCAGCTCAAGGCGAGCGCTCTACCACTTGAGCTACAGTGCCACTGCCGGTTTTCTGGTGGTTTATTGGAGATAGGATTCTCACAGTCTCTCTTGCCCGGGCTGGCTTTGAACTGTGATCCTCAGATCTCAGCCTCCTGAATAGCTAGGATTACCGGCGTTAGCCACCAACGCCCGGCTGTTGAACAATTTGGCATCAATGTACATCAAAGTAATAGGTTTATAGTTCTCTTTCTTTGATGAGTCCCTGCCTGGTTTTAGGATGTGGGTTATGATGGCTTCATAGAATGTGTTCGGTAGTGAACTTTCCCTTTCAATTTCATTGAAGAGCTGGAGGAGTATTGGTGTGAGGTGTGTTTTGAAGGCCTTGTAAAATTCCACTGTAAAACCATCTGGTCCTGGACTTTTCTTAGCTGGGAGGTCTCTTATTGCTGTTTCTATTGGAGTGCTTGATATGGGCCTGTTAAGATCGTTTAACCCATCTTGGTTTAGTTTTGGCATGTCAATATTTGCTAGGAAAAGGTCCATTTCTGTCAAGTTCTCAAACTTATTAGCATAAAGTTTTGAGAAGTATTCCCTTATAATGTTCTATATCTTGGTTGTTTCCGTGGTGATGCTTCCATTCTCATCGTTGAGTTTCTTAATTTGGGTGTGTTCTCTTCTTTTTCTGATAAGATTTACTAAGGGTCTGTTAATTTTGTTAATTTTTTTGAAGAACAAACTCTTTCTTTTGTTGATTCTTTCTATAGTTCTTTTTGACTCTAATTCATTTAATTCTGATTTAATTTTAATTATTTGTTTCCCTCTACTGGATTGGGGTTTATCTTGCTGCTCTTTTTCAAGGAGGTTTAGATGTGTCATTAAATTGTTAGTTTCAGATCTCTCCAATTTGTTAATGTAGGAGCTCAGAGCTATAAACTTGCCTCTGAGTACTGCCTTTGCTGTGTCCCAGAGGAGCTGTTAATTTTTGTGTTCATTTTTGTTGAATAGCATGAACATTTGAATTTCCTTTCTAATGTCTTCCATGACCCACTCGTGATTCTTCAGTGTGTTGTTCAGCCTCATGTGCTACCAGACTTTCTTTGGTGGCTTTTGGTGTTGAGTTTTAATTTTATTCCCTTGTGGTCAGAGACAATGCATGGTATAACTTCAATGTTTCTGAGTTTGTTTGTGGCCTAAAATGTGGTCTATTTTAGAAAATGTTCCATGGGCTGTTGAGAAAAACGTGTATTCTGATTCTGCTGGGTGAAATGTTAGGTAGATGTTTGTTAAATCTAGTTGTTCTATGCAGCTGTTTAGATCGGCGGTTTATCTGTTGATTTTTTGCCGAGTTGATCTATCTAGTGGGGAGAGTGGTGTGTTAAAATCCCCAACAATTAATGTCTTTGGATATATGTGGGTTTTGAGGGAGAGTAGTGTTTCTTGGAAACATTTGGGTGCTCAATTGTTTGGTGAATAGATATTTAGAATTGTAATATCCTCCTGAAGGAGAGATCCCTTAATTAGTGTGCAGCGACCTTCTTTATCTTTTCTTATGAATTTTAATTTGAAGTCTGTTTTATCTCATATTAGGAGTGCAACTCCTGCCTCTTTATGGGGTCTGTTTTCTTGGTAGATTTTGTACCAGTCTTTAACATTGAAAATGTGTTCGTTTTTATGGGCAAGATGTGTCTCCTGAAGGCAGCAGATCGAAGGATCTTGTTTTTTAATCCAACTAGACAGTCTATGTCGCTTAATTGGAGAGTTAAGTCCGTTAATATTAAGAGATAGCACTGAGAGGTATTTGGGAGTGTCTGCCATGTTATCCACCTTCTTGGGGGCTGCGAAAACTGAGTTCTTCCTATGGTTCTTGGATTCTCAGTTTGGTTGCATTTTCTTGGCCTTTATTGTGGTCTTGTTGGTTTTCTATGTGTAGGACATCTTTAAGAATCTTTTGTAGGGCTGGTTTGGTGGAGATATATTGTTTCAATTTTTCTTTGCTATGGAAGTTTTTTATTTGGCCTTCAGTTATGAATGAGAGTTTAGCTGGGTACAGTATTCTTGGTTGATAGTTGTTTATTTTTAGGGCATGGCATACATCATTCCAGGCTCTTCTTGCTTTGATTGTCTCTGCTGAGAAATCTGAGGTTATTCCAATTGGTTTCCCTTTATAAGTGATTAATCTTTTCTCCTTGACAGCTATAAGGATCTTTTCCTTGATCTGAGTTGATCCTGTGTGGATTATAATGTGACGGTGGGATGTCCTATTCTGGTCTGGTCTATATGGTGTTCTAAAGGCTTCTTGTATCTGAATAGGCCTATCTTTTTGCATGTTTGGAAAGTTGTCTGCTAGGATCCTGTTAAACAAATTTCCTAGACCATTAACTTCTGTTTCTAGGTGCTACTCTACACTCATTATCCTTAGATTAGGCCTTCTGATGGTGTCTTCCAAGTGTTGGATAGATCTATCATATTTCTTGGACTTGTCTTTGATGGTTGTATGTTCTTTCTCTATAATATCTAGGCTGTCTTCAATCCCTGAGATGGTCTAACCTGCTGTCAAGACTTTCTACTTTGTTTTTTATCTCTTTTCCTTCTAATTGGTCAGCTTTGATGGCTTCAAATTCTTTGTTGAAGCTTTCTTTTAGTTCTTGTATGAACTTCTTTACTTCCTTAATTTGGTGTTCAGTGTTTATTCTCAAATCACTTAGTTGATTTGTTATGTTTTCCTTGGACTCCCATTCCTTCTGTTGGGTTCCATTCAGCATTGCCTTTGCGGTCTCCCTGACTTCCTTCAGCTCTTTGTTAATGGATTCCATGAATTCCTTTAGTGATCTTTGTTTATTCTCTTCCTGCTCTCTCAATTCCTGTATTACTCTTTGTTAGCTTCCTCCCTTTCGTGGGATTCCTGCAGTTCTCTTTGAGTAATCTGAGCCTGCTCATGCCATTCCTGCCTTTCTCTTGGAGTATTCTCAAGCTGCTCACACAAATCCTGTATCAATTTTTGGGTAGCTTCCTCATGCTTATGATATTCCTGTTTAAACTTTTGGATTGCCTCCTCTCTCTCCCTATCACGCTCATACAGATTCCTTTTAAGTTTTCAATCTTTTCATTTATCATGTTTGCCAGCAGTGTTTATAGAGCTATTTGGAAACTCTTCTCTGGATTATTCATTATCTGTTCTGTCCCCTCATTATCAAGAGTGGGAATTGAGATACCCAGACTTGCCATTTTTCTTGTGTTTTTCCGGCTTATTCTGCCCATTTGAGATGAAAAGAGCACCAGTGTTGTGCTAGTACACTATCTTAAGGCAAGCATCAACCAAAGTCTGAATTTGCACAGACAATAGTCTACAGATACAATCTAGTTCAACAGATACATCTATTCAACATCAAACAACTATATGTTAATGGGCTACGAACCGTGAAGAAGAATTTGGACAACCAGAAATTATTAGGGTTAGGGAGAGATGTGATTAAAAAAATAATAGATTGATGTGGAAGGCACAGGGAGAGTTAACTAAGTCCTAATCTCAAAGCAGGAAATAGGTTGTGTAGGATGAAACCAGAGAGAGAGAAATGGAAAGGGAATAGAAAAGAGACCAGAAAAAATATAAAAGTAAAAATTAGTAATATTATGCTGAACGAAGACAATCTATTTAGAAAAGAACGTGAATATATTGAGAGAAGGGGAGGGATGTAAAGGAGATGTGAAAAACTTAAAAATAAAAATGCTTAAAATATTATTTAGGTATAAAGATGTAGTACTGCTATTAAGGAATTTTAGTCTTAGAGGTTTTGAATTGAGTAATAAATTTGTGGATTAAGTGTGTACACAATGGGGGATAGGGTCTAATATTCAACTATGGGTTTATCAGAGGATGTGCAGGACAAGAATTAAGTCACATAAAGAAGAACGAAAGAGAGAAAAAAGTGAAAAGGATAAGAAAGGAAGAAAAAAGATCAGAAGTCCAGTAGAGCTAAACAAAAACCAAAAAGTTAATTAAAAAAGAAAAAAAGAGAAAGAAAACCAAAAAAGAAAGAAAAACGCACACTCACATATCCCTAAAATAAAAATTATAAGAGGAGAAAAAAGTTAGTGGAAAACAATTTTTTTTCAAAAAAGGCAAAAATTAAAGATTAAAAAAAGTTTTAGAAAAGAAAATTTTTTAATATAAGTTAACAAAAAAAAAAAAAAGAAGAAGATGAAGAAGAAGAAAAAACAAAAAGTTCTTTGATTTTTTTGGGAGGGGTGGGAAAAATCCTGTATCTCCCTTGTGTCTGTAACCAGCCTCTTGTTGGAGTCTCTGGTCTGCTTGTGATCCTGTGGCTTGGTTGGTTTCTTAAGTCAGTTTGTTCAAACAGGCAGAAACATGCTCTGCTTTACCCAGGATTTGGCGATCCTTCTCCCAGGCTAGTTCAATGGGAGGCAGATCTGCTTTGAGTATCACAAAAGAGGGAGTTGCAATGATGAGGCTAGTTTCTGGGTAGAGTTGAGGCCTTTCAACAAACAGTAGCTTTTCCCGCTGGCTACTTTGTGAGGAACTCAAAGAGCCCAGCCTGGAGCCACTCTCAGGGTTTCTGTTTACTGATGTCGAGACTGCTAAAGGGAGGGGCAGCCTCTGGCTCTGATTACTCAGTGAAGAAAGCCACTCCTAGGGCTGGCACTTGAGCTGCGTGACTTTTCCCTGGATGGAGCTGAGTCTGGCAGGTGACGCTGCTGTTAAGTTCTTTTGCCCTGCTAAATGACTTGTTTTATTCCAAGGCTTGAGTTGGAGCTAGGAGCTCCGCCAAGCTTTGTTGGTATCCAAGATGGAGATCTCCAGTACTGGGGGGGTGGGAGGGGTGACCTTCCCTCCTCTGCTCCCTGGGAAGGAGTGAGGATGTCAGGCTTCTACTCCCGCCGAGTCAGAGACATCTGGTTCTCCGAACTGCAGGATGAAGATGTCCGCTCCTTGTCGGTTCTTGCTGGTGTTGAATAGAATCCATTTGCCCGCTGCATCTGGCTCCTTCATCCCAGACTCTCTGTGGTTCAGGTATGGCCCCTGCAGTCGTCGCCGCCACTGCTGCCGCCGCCACCGCAGCTGCTAGTAAGAGCTCAGATCTGTCTCCTAGCCTGGATTTTCTCTCTCTGACCTGACTCTCTTTTCTGTGATGGCACACTTGGTGTGATTCTCTGGCTTAGGACTGTTCACTGGAACTCTAAAACTGCTTTCTATGCAAGAGCTTGTTTAGACTCCAGCTTCTCCTCTGCCATCTTCCCGGAACTCCATGTCCATGAGACTCTTATCTCCAATAAACCACAAGATAAACCCGAACTGGCACTGTGATTCAAGTACAGTGCTAGCCTTGAGCTGAAAAGCTAAGGGACAGTGCCTAGGCCCAGTGTTCAAGCCCCATAACCAAAAATGTGTACACACACACACACACACACACACATATATAGGGATTGTGTTATTCTTTTACCCATTCATCATTGGTGGACCTACAGCTTTCTTAATGATTGCAATAAATATGGACAAGATCACATATTAGATCTACTATTACCAACTTAGATATTTTAAAATGTGCATTTCCATGCAATTTAGTACAGTAATGATGTTGTGCAGTGATCTACTTTGAAACCTTTTCCATCTTCTCTAATTGAAACATTGGAGAAATGCACCTTCTACAGATCTGCATTGCTAATTACATCACCATCAATTATTTAATGCATACGGCATTCCATCAAGGTAACTGTCTTTTGAACTAGTGCAGCTGCAAACACTTAATCATTCATATGTTTACTAATTTTTTTTTTTATTTTCAAGGTGATGTACAGAGGTGTTACATTTACCTAAGTAAGGTAGAAAGTGCATTTCTTGTCAAACATGTTACCACTTCCCTCATTTTTCTCATACTTTCCCTCCCCACTTACACTTTCCCCCCAAGTTGTACAATCATTTCTGACATATTATTCTGTGTATATTGCTGCTCTGTCATCTTTTCTCTCCTTTCTGTTGTTCCCCTTCCTTTTCCTTATTCAGATAAATGTATATAAAATACCAGAGTACCAAAATCAAATACAGTGGCAACAGGGGATATATCATAGTGGGAAGAAAATACAAAAAATTTACTTGTTTTTATTTTTTTTTGGCAGGGGGCGGGTGGTCATGAGGCCTGAACTCTGGGCTGGGGCCTGTCCCTCAGCTCATCAGCCCCAATCAAAAGTCTTGGCAAATAAGCAATGGAATTCCCATCTCTCCTTCATGTTTTTGAGCTAAGATTCTGCAGCCATATTTTAAGAATGTATTTTCAAGATTGATTGAATTCGTGTTTCCTGGATGGGAAACTGGAATAGCCCCAAATGCATCTATTTTTATTTGTTTCCCACTCTGCTGATTTTGTACTTACTTGACACCATGGAAATCATTGTGGGTAACCCTTGAAGTTGAGCTAATTTTTCAAGGCCCCTGGGCAGTGGGATAGATCACCCTCTCAGATTAGCTATTACAACCAGTGATTAAAGCGTAATCTGGTCTTTCAGAAATAACAGAAATTCTGCCACATTTTTCAGTTCTGTGAAATGTGGTAGACAGAGCTAACTCTGAATGCTGGCTGCAGGTTGGGTTGCATTAGAAGCAAGTGGCATCCTTGGCCACTTGTTCCGCAGAGAAGCTCCTCCCTGTGCCAGCTTAATAAAGCAGAAAGTACCTTTCTTTGTTGCTGGCATAGGTATCTCTGTCCTCCCCAAGATAGCTGAACAATTGAAGGGGTATCTCACTAATATGTGACATGGAAAATACATGCAACAAAGTGATGGTGTTAGCTGTGTCCATCGCTGGCCTTAATGACCATAGGGGATAGGTGAGATTTTACATTAGACAAGATCATCAGTAATGCCAGTGGGAGATTCTTGTCTAAGCATTGGGAATAGCTGGTTTGTGGGATTTCAGAACTTCTTCTCAGTGTTTCTTTTGCCTACATTAAAGGCTGCTTAATGCACTAGAGCTTGTCTTGGAAAAGACTCTGAAAGGAAAAACAGAGGGGATCGAAAGGGCCACAGAGACACAGAGATGTCCTAGCCCCTTGTTAGGGATCTTAGAAGAGGAGGTGCACACATGTGGAAGCCCTCAATTTAAGCCTCACTTGATTTGTGAAATAAAATCATTCACTGAGTTGATGTGCCTCCTGGATTCTGCCTACCTGCATGTTTCCCTTTACAGTTCACCCAAATGCCAAGGATGATACAGTACACTGTACTCAACACTCTATAAATAAACTGAGGCTCAGAGATATGAGCCTGAGTTCCTTGGTAAGCAGCATTGCTGGCACTTGAATCTATGACTCCAGCTGTGAACCTACACTTCATTTGTCTTTTCTGACCTTGAAATAAGAAAATTCTCTTTTCCTGCCTGCCAGCTAACTAGCTCCATGCTCAGTGCCCACTTCCCTATACTCCAGTTCTATCTAGAGAATAAAAATACTCGAAGTCATCTGTCTTCCACACTGATGTGTCTCTGCTTACCAGGAGTCAAGTTCTGGGATGCTGGTAGGGCAGCAGAGGACAGCCTCCTTCTGCCTTCCTTATTTCACACAAGTTTCTTTGTATATACTATCTCTCTTGTAACGCAAGGCTCTGGTGGAGCAGTGTTTCTAATGTGGCAAGATAGAAATCCTATGAGGTTGAGTTCTCTTTTAATTTTAAATTCCTTAATTCTCAGTTGTCTCACTTTCTGAGGTGTAACATATAAGCAAGGGGACAAAGAAATATGCTTTTAGCAAATATCAGAGTTCTCTGTGTCTATTAGAATTGTTGTTGCTGTTCATCATAGAGTTTGAACTTAGGGTCCAGGCACTGTCCCTGGGCTTTTTTGCTCAAGACTAGAGCTCTACCACATTGAGCCAAATTTCCACTTCCAGTTTTCTGGTGGTTAATTGGAGATAAGAGTCTCACAGACTTTCCTGCCTGGGCTGGATTTGAACCACAATTCTCAGATTTCAGCCTCCTGAGTAACAAGTATTACAGTCGTGGGCCACCAGCACCTGGCAGAAATTTTTTCTTTTTTTTTTTTTTTAATACTGTGAGATTTGCAGAGAAAGCAAGAAATTAGAATCTATTGTTGGGAGAGCAAATTAATTAAATGTTTTGTGGACAGCTTGACAAAATACATTAAGTAATGAAATATGCCTCATCTTTGACCCATCTGAATATTCCTCAAAGAAAGTCACAGAGAGAGGAATATATTCTGGGCAAGCATGCCTCAGCACCATATGTCCTTCCTAGGCAAGGTCTGGAAAAATAACCTAGGTGATAAAATTATTACTGAATGTATTCAACTAACTGGAAAGCAATTCTTAAAATACTGCATGCATATTGAAAGGAAAAGGTATTCTTGACACAGAAAGCAAAACAAAAACAAAGTGTTAAAAATAATAGAGTTATCTTGGGGTTCATTTCGCCTAGCATCAACTTATCTGACCATTTCTGCTTGTCTCATATGTCTATAGTTCTAGCTACTCTGGAACCTAAAGCCAGAAGCTCACTTGAACTCTAGTTCAGGACTCACCTAAGCAACATATTGAAAAACTTTCTAAAGACAAATAGCTGTCTTCATCCAACCAGAACCATGCTCAAGAAATTATGTAGTCCCAAATGTTTGTATAAAGTACACTTAGGAAGAAGAGTTTCAGGTGTACCTTCACATACAAGGGTGACAGATAGGTAATGACAAATATTTAAGGCTTGAAGACAGAATTTTTATTGTGTTCACTATAAATGATGTATTTGAACAGATCAGACAGACAGATAGAATTGTGTCCATTCATTGAGCCTAAATCAGAATAAAACATACTTAATCGAATCCATTACATGTTACCACAAATTATAAGACAGCTATCCAACCTGGGTCCTTGCATCCAGCATAAGGAGAATTAGGTAAGAAGAAAACATATGTAAAGATGATCGAAGGGTTTAGTAGACGAGAAAAATGACAAAGAGAACATATTATAGACACACCACAGAGAAAAAGGCAATTCGGCCCAGGTCACCCATCTTGGCCATCTTCCTCATTACAGAGATTGGTCTTGGGTTAAATAGGGAGAATTGTAGTCCTTGAAGATGGCTTTCCGATTGGTGGCTATCCTTTCTTGTTCTTGTAATGTTATGACTTCAAAGATTTATTGCCCCATCCTTATGTACTCAACATTTTGAGCATACTCTTTATTCTTCTGTAGCCCTCTTCCCCCATATCCATGTCAGCTAACTTTGGTTTAGCAGCTGATCATGCCATCTGCCAGTTCTATAGACTACATGTTCTGATTGACTACTTTGCACTAACTCACACTAGAATTGCTCTGATTTAAAAAATATGCCATGTTATACATGCATCTGAACATCATGTGGTAGCATATAGTACACTATGTATCAGGTAAAAATAGGGAATAACATTTTCAGAACATTATATTCAGAACATATATTCCCTAAAGTATTAAGTACTACAATTGTTTTATGGAAATGTATAATCCTACATAACTGGTATTTTTGTGAATAAACCTGCTTTTATTTAGGAGGTAGTATGTACAGAAATAGCTCTTAGACAGAATATTAAGTTATTGTAAAAACAACTGCACTTCCATTTCTATTCAAGATGGGTAATTTAGGTATCAATTCCCTCACTTTCTAGAACAATGAGTTCTCTTCTTCATAGGCAGAACACAGATTCTGATAGCCTTCTTGCTTTAGAGCTGGCCCTGACATTACCCTGACACACTGGCATGGCTTTGTCTTCCCACCAGGTTTCTATCAGACAGGGAAGCTTTATGGTTGCACACTGAAGACTAACCACCCCAATCTACAGTCCATGTCTCCCAACTTGAGGTAGGATATTCCTTACAGTACCTGAAGTCCATTAGTCCAATATCTATCTATCTATCTATCTATCTATCTATCTATCTATCTATCTATCTATCTATCTATCTATCTATCTATCTATCTATCTATGTAATCTCTCTGTCTGTCTATCTATGCTCTATTTTGTGTACTAGTACTGGAGTTTGAACTGAAAGCCTCATGCTCTTCCTTAGCTGTTTTTGTTCAAGGTTGTCAGCCTCCCATTTTAGCCACACTTCTGCTTCCAATTTTTTGCTGGATAATTAAATATAAGAGGCTATGAACTTTCCTGCCCAGGGTGGCTTTGAAACACAATCCTCAGATCTCATCCTTCCAAGTAGCTAGGATTACAAGTGTGAGCCACCCCTGGGTGACTTCTTATCTTCATACATCTCCTATGGTTTGTGTCATCACCCAAAAGTTTTCTAGCCATAGAAAGCTTACCCATTCTGTCCATGGTTTCAAGATGGAGGCAGCCAAAAGTTACAGTCTCAAAGCCTGTGATTTCTTCCCACTAGACCCTACCGAAGCCTTCACCACATGAGGCATCTCCCTGCCATGTTCTAGCTCCAATCTTTTTACATCCTTTCTCCCTTTTCTCACCTTCTACCCAGACATGCATAATCTCATCATTACCTTGGAACTAGTCATCTATCAATCCCATTCCTGGCAGTTAAAGAACCTCTGGATTCCAATAGCTCAAGCCTGTATTCCTAGCAACTAAGGAGTCTGAGATCTGAGGATTGTGGGTCAAAGTCAGCTTAGTAAGAGTGAAGCCCACGAGAACCTTACCTTCAATTAACTACTAGAAGTTGAGCTGTGGTTCAAGTGACAGAACACGCTAGCATTAAGTAATAAAGTTCAGGGACCATGTACAGGCCCAGGTCTGTTGTGCATGTACACAAATACGCATGACAACACATAAATTTTAAAAGAAAAGAAATAAAAAAAGAGAACTACCTGCACCTGCTTCCTGACTTAATGTAATCTGGTTTTATTGTTTGGTGTTTGAATAAGGCTACTTGTTTACAACCTTAGGAAAGAGCACATTTCAGTTGCTTTTTCTACAGTGAACTTGGATGTAAGTCCTGTGTTGTCCTCAAACCCCTGAGTTTCAACAACTGAATATTACAAGTACTGGGATGTTATGCCTGAATGAAATCAACTGATGGTTGAGTCTGCCTTTGCCAGCTGGCACTGTCCACGGGTACTTCTAGTCTTTAGACACTTCCTATGGAAGTGACTGTCCCTTGTAACGTAAAGACTTTTCAGCGGGGGGGGGGGGGGGAGGGGCGCGTTGGGCTGGTAGGGATGGTAAGGGAAAAAAAGGAGAAAAGGAGGCAACAATGCTTAATAAGAAATGTACTCATTAACTTGCTCATGTAATTGTAACCCCTCTGTACAATATTTTAACAATAAAACTTATTAATAATAAAACAAACAAACAAAAAAGACTTTTCTGCCCCCTGGCTCCTGAAACCTCCTCTGTTTTCTTCCTCCTGTTGTCAGGATTCAGCTCATGTGTACTCCTCTCCAAGAGGCTGAGCAAGCTTTCTTGGAAGATGCATTCTGTCTCCAGGGAGAATGAGACATAATACCTCTTTGGGCAGTAACTCAGGTTTCTGCCCAATCCCATCTGCCAGGATTTTGACTGGGCACTCAGAGCTGCAGCTAATATGGAATGAATGAAAATGACAACAGTGAAATGGAAGACCTCCCTAAAGAGCTTAGAGAAAGAGTCATAGATTGGAAATTGCTTGGAATATGGTCTTCCCTCCATGAGGCCTCTCCATTCACTAGCTAGCATTCCTGGGCTGGAGTGCCCTCTTTGTGGCTCCACCCTTGGTCATGTAGACAATTCCTATATTGCCAATGTGACATCAAAAGCTGATGTTTCCCTGGACATTGGAGGGGACAGTAAGAGGTAGCTACCTATTACTTACACACAAACTTCTTAGGCTGTCTAAAGAAACGAAGTCTGGTCATTTGTAGCATTGTGTTGACAAATTCAACATCTATGGATGGGAGTGCACCTTAATCCTAGGGGAGCTAGAAGTGTCATACAAACGGACTACCCTGAAGCTTTGAGCAGAGCTAGCTGTTGCTGCTGGCTTCTCGACTATTATGTCTTTGAAGTACCAAGAAAATGATGAAAACATCAGCACATCAAAGCAATTCTCAGTGTTCTTTTGCCCCAAGAGTTCCAAAATAAGTTTCCAGCAATAGTTTTGCAAAACTTTGGCTGCTTTGTCCCCAGGAGAGAGGTCACCTGCCCAAAGTGCCTATTGGACCTGGACATCATCTTAGAAACCAGCTCATCTGGGCTTGTTTGAGGGCTCTCGAGGTAGGGGGTGGGTGGGAAGTTGATATCCCCAGACCTTATGTCTTTTATCAAGGCATTATCTCTTATTATAATGGCCTCTTTTCTTTTCAGTGAATATCAAGTGTTGTCCTGAATATTGGGTACAAAGCTGTGAACAGAATGAGGTACTTTCATCATGGGGCTTATTTATTGCTGCAAAGCCTAATGCATCATAAATAAGTGGAGATTATGCCAAACTGTTTGATTTCACAATTGAGGGATGTGTAGCTTATACACAAAGCCCAAAAAACAAACAGGTTTAATGTTGTTTCTCTCTTTTTTTGGTGGTAGTAAGGCTTGAACTTTGGGATTGGCGCTGTCCCTGTGCTCTTCAGCTGAGGGCGAGAACTCTATTTGGTTTTCTGGTGATTATTTGGAGATAAGAATCGAAGGGAGGGCTGGGAAGGTGGCTCAGTGGTAGAGAGCTCTCCTTGCATGCTTGAGGCCCTGGGTTTGATTCTTCAGCACCACATAAGCAGAAAAAAATCCAGAAGTGGAGCTGTGGCTCAAGTAGTAGAGTGCTAGCCTTGAGCTGAAGAGCTGAGGGACAGCACCCAGGCCCAGAATTCAGGCCCCATGACCCGACCCCCACCCCAAAATAAAAAAGAATCGCAGGGAGTTTCCTGCCCATGCTGGTTTTGAATTGTGATCCTCAGATCAGCCTCCTCAGTAGCTAGGTTTACAGGTGTGAACCACTGGTGCCTGGCTAATGTTGCTTCTTACATGCTCACCTTTGGTGCCAACTACCTCCATGAGTCAAATCTCGAAGTGTCAAATTGAGAACTATCTTGAACTTTGAGGAGTTATAGGGAAATAAAAAATTCAGAGATATATGCCACAGGTTAGGGAGTCATAGTTGGATTTGAATGTTTTGTCTCCCTTTGGGTGAATGCTTCCTCTTCAAAGATTTAACACTTTTCTCAAAAACAAAACCAAAAAAATGGGATGGATATACTTAAGCCATATCTTGTCTTGAAAGCCTTCTTGTTTTGAAATTATTTTAAACTCAAAGAAGAGTTGCAAAGAGTAGTGAGAGTTCCCACATACTTCACTGCTTTTTTACTATGAACATACTATTAACATCTTATATAACCACTCTCATTTACTGATTCTAAGACATTCACATTTGCACAATATTATCTAGCTCCAGATGTTATTTGAATTGTATCATATCCCTCTCTAATGTCTTTGTGTATGTGTTCTTGTATTAAAGTACTGATAACCACAAAAAGGGGTTGGAAATAATTTTTTCCTTACCTGAAAAGGAAGAGGCATGGGACATAGTGCTAACAGTGTGTAAGCGTGGAGACTGCACATTTTGGAAATGGTTACAAGCCTTATTAAAAGAACTATCTAATTAATAAAAGTTGTCACCCTGGTCAATTGTCCTGGGCCACTGCCTCAAATGTTGCCTTAAAAACCAGCTGGACACCCGCCTATCAAGCCTATGCCACATATCTTTAACCAGTCTTAGTAGAAATTTGCAGCCCAGAAAAATGTGTGATAATCCTTTTGAGCCGGTGAGGGACCCTGCTGCTGCTTCTACCCACCCTTCTGGATAAAGTTCAAGGACGGCCTGATAGTCATATGGAAGGAAATCTATGTTGTCATCCTGACCATGTTGACCATAGTGACAGTGGACTGGACTCCTGCCTGACTCCATCACCTCTGACTGCTTCTCAGTGGAAAGCTGCTTTGGATCTGCTGAAACTGAGTCTGTGGCATATTATTTCAGTGATATCCAGTAACTCCCTCTATTCCCACAGTAGATATTGAGGGCAAGGATGATATCACTGGCTTGCCTCAGGCACTTCAAGGATTAGGAAACTAGAAATCCACTCTACAATCAAAGCCTTGCTTGGTTCGGGTGTGGTAAAAGGCCGCTTCCAACAATGGCTATAAAGGAGAGATCTTTATCAATGGAGGTAGTAAGAGGAATGAAACTCACCCCAGCTATTGGAAATAAAAATCTAACAAAATTCTCCACCCAAGGGATGCCTTGAGGCAGTTCTGGTAATCTGGTTCCTCAAGCCAAAGAAACAAAATGGGCCCAAAAGCCACAAAGAAACTCAGGGAAAGAAAGAGTGTAGTAAAGAAAGCCTTAGAAAGGAATTGAAAAAAAAAAATCTCCTCTGGATTTAAAAAAAAAAGGATATAAAAATAAGGATTGTCTTAAAATGTTTGTCACAGTGAAAAGGGGAAGAAGACAAACCCCAGAAAGTTTAAGTATGTAATAAATGTTAGGAGTATGTCTTAAAAATGAAGCTTATGAGTAAGTTGGTATGAAATTAAGCTAGCTTTCATATACATAGAGTCAGGATGGGTGAACTGATGTGGAACTATTTTTTATGTTTATCTATATGGTAGGGAGGAAGGATATGCTCACTTCAATCTAGATGCTGGTTTAGCTAATTAGAGCATCCAGGTAGACTCATTGTGAGAGGGGATTCTCTTAAATTTACCAGGACTGAATGACTCCTTCCCTTTGCCCTTTTGCGCTCCCATTGCATTCTCTATTCCAAAGGGTTTATGCCCTGTGAAATGATGTTTGGCAGACCATCCTTCTTGTGTCCTCGATTAAAAACTGCAATGTTGACATAGATGACTGCTCCAGTCTTTACAGGCACTGCAGACTGTTCAAAAGGAACTCCATTCCAAATTTCAGGCACTCCTGCAGGCAGCTCCTGTAGTTGGCCATAATTACTGACCATGAGACACTGAGTGGGTCATATGACATCAAAAACAAACTATCTCTCCTCAGTGGAAAGGACCTTATACTGCTATCCTAACAGCTCCAACCACTGTCAAGGTGAATGGGATCTGGTCCTGGATCCACGCTTCACCACTTAAGGTGGCCCGGCTACCAGAAAAGGCAAATGGATGGTGTATAAGGACCCTGAAAAGCCTCTCAAGCTAAGACTTATCTCATCATAATTTTTGATTTATGCTTCTGTGCTCTAAACGGTGTTAACTACCACTGGCAGTTTAGAATCAAAGAGACAAGGGGACAGTTTTCTTACTTCTGCTATTGTAATGTCCCTGATTGTAGCAATTTAATTTTACCAACCAACTCAACTTGTGGAATATGACAAAATGCTTCAGGCATCTTGATGTCACACCCCTTCTCCTACTATGTTCTGGTGCAATGGAAGCCTATGGTCATACATTAATCCAACCTTGGCCTCTTGGATTTTGATAACAGCAGTTCCCCAATTAAATCTTTATACCAAAAGTGAAAATTTTTAGAGATTGTTATCCCACCTCTTAACCAACAGGACAGATTTTATTCCTATACTGTTAGGGGTGAGTCTGGTTACCTCTGTTGGAGGAGCAGCTTTTACTGGAGGTGCTGTAAGACATAGTTTAAAACTAGCTCAGGAATTTGAGGAGAGGGTCGATGAGGATACTCATGCCTCTTCAGTGTCTCTGGCATGCATACAAAGAAAACTGAACTCTCTAGTGGGGGTGGCCTTGCAGAATTATAGGGCACTAGACCTTCTCACAGCTTCCAAAGAGGGAACCTACGTTTTTCTAAGGGAAGAGTGCTGATACTGTGTAAATGAATCACGGCTGGAGAAGAAAACATAAAGGTTCTAGATAAACTGTGTGAAGGACTCCACCAGCACCCATCCGCTAAACTAGCTCTAGTATAAGTTCAAAGCCTTTTGGCCTGGTGGCTAGTATCCCTAGCCACCAGCAATTATACTATTTCTTCTACTTGTTATTACTGGATCCTGTGTGGTTAACTCTTTGATATCACTTATAGAAAAAATAATTGGGACTGTCAAGCTGATGGCCCTTCGGGCCCAGTACAGCCTCCTGAGTCAGGAAGAAGAGTCAAGAATTTGACTCAGTTACAAAAAGAAGGGGGAATGTAAGGATCCCTTAGGATAAAAGACTCCAAGACCAAGCAAGGACACTGAGTCAGGATATTAACCTCTTATGGGGAACTGAGGAATGCAATAATCTCTTGCTTGAAACTGAGGAATGAAATAACAGGAAACTGCTATTGTTAAAGTCCCTTGTTTGAAAAAAAAAAAGTTGATGTTATCATATTAATAGAACTTTGCAGCTTGTACCAGCTTGTGTTTTTTGCCTTCATTATCCTAGGCTGTGTCCATGTTTAGGGTCATAGTGCTAGCTCCCAAGTCTACACTGTGTCCCTGGCAGGACAACTTCTGTAGCACCTAACAAACTTCTTTAATCTCTAAGCCCGCTTTGATGGACTCATTCTCAGAACCTGTAAGAATTGAAATAACAGTGATTAAGTTGTCTTAGACACTAATGAGGGGAATTTGTTTTAAGGATATCTCAGGTAACCTCAAAGTAAGAATAGAGTAGGAGCAGACCTAAAATCTAGAAGTAGCCATGAACATCCATTGGCAACCTGGGAATGATTGTCTCCTGAACCCACATACCTATTTCAGCATTCTCACTGTTAGGAAAATGGAGGAAAACAGAAAAGGAATAGGCCAGACTCGATGATCAACAGGTGAGGACTGTTTATTGCCAGCAAGGTGCACAGACCTTTCAGGTTTGGAGGTTGTTCGAGGGACTATATTTTGGCTGGACTTATATAGGGCTTGTTTTCACAAGGAAGCAGAAAATAAAAAGTGGCTTATGCTCTCTTAGGCCACAAGGAGACGTCCTTGACCAGGCCCACAAGCTGAATGTTCTACTCTGGATGAAGGGCTATTGTCCCCTGGGGACCAAGTGTTATATCCTTGGCCAGGCACTGATTGGAACCTGCCTGCTGACAGGCATGTGGCCACGCCTGTTTACTTATACCTGGTGTCTTGCTTGAGCTGGAGGAATTAGGCAGGAGTCAATCTTTCACTCACCCTCAATTCAGGCTTACACTAAGCTGGATGCAGAGCAAAACAAGCACAAAGCCACTGGTAACAACCAAAAACCAGCCCTGCTTCTATTCCCTGCAAACATTCTCCAGGAAATATTGCCACACCATGCAGAACAATTCCTACCAGATCTGCTGAGTTTCTGCTAGGCCCAAAAGTCGGGTTCCCTTTCCATTTTACTTTTCATTTTCAGTCTTTTTCTCTTGTTTGTTTTTCTATGAGATCTCTTTTATTTGTATTCACACACACACACACACACACACACACACACACACACACATTTGTGAAAATACCTTACAGAGAAGTTACAATTACATGAGTACATGAGCAAGATAATGAGTACATTTCTTATTAGGGATGGTAAGAGGAAACAAAGTGGGAGGCAACAATGCTTGATAAGAAATGTACCCATTACCTTTTATTTGTATTCTGTGACAAGTGATCTGATTTTTCCATGTTACTGCTTCCAACACATGCTGCCCTAGGTCCAATTGAACACTCTACCACAATGCCTGGACCTCTGCTGTAACAGCTTCACCTAGTCCTATAATTGAATCCCAGGAGGCTGGGAATATGTCTCAGTGATAGAATGCTTCCCTAGCATGCATGAATTCATGGGTTCGATTCCTCAGCAACACATAAGCAGAAAACACCAGAAGTGGTGCTGTGGCTCAAGTGGTACAGTGCTAGCCTTGAGTAAAATAAGTTCAGGGGCGGTGCAAAGGCCCTGAGTTCAAGCCCCAGGACTGGCACAAAAAAGGAAAAAGACTTGAACCCCAGGGCCTCCGATGTCACATTTAGAAGGCATGTTTTCTTCCTACATTGTCTGTCATGTGTATCTACTGCTTTCTCTAACAAGGGTTTTACATTCAAACTACAGTTGCTTACATCTCAGGCTTAGGATCTGATATAGGGATTGATCTCTGGCAACAGGGCTGGTTGAAATGCAAGACATTTCCTTAGCACAATTCAAGGGCCTACTCTACTTGTTTTAGTGTTCTGGGAAAGTTTTCTAAAGCAGTTTTCAAAGCTTGAAGAAAGAAAGCACAAAGGTCATTGCTGGTCTCATTAACTATTGGGTGAAAACTCCTGAAGAGTGGTGGGAGGTGGGGATGTCTTCCTGCTTGGCCCATAGTAGCACGGCATGCAGCTCTTCTGCAATCAAGCATATTTCTACTGATCATATGTGGACATGCCAGCTCATCCTGGTACTCTCCAGGTAGCATTCCTTAGGCACCAGGAATTCCATGTAATGAAGTTCAGGGAGTTTACACAGTGCAGAGAAGAGGCACTTGAGGGTGCAGACTGACAGCAGGTTAGCAAGGAACTTGAGCTCCTAGAGATAGTGGCAGGAACACAGGCTCAGGATCATCATGACCACATAGCTATGGGTAATAGCACACTCCACTGGGGTCCACACCCTCACTATCTGGGCAACCTGTTGCCGAAGCTTGAGGAAAGTAGAGGGATATAAATGAAGCAGATTGTGTCTACTGAGGTGCAACACATCCAGCTGGGCAGCATGGATACAGTCTTCCAAGAAGTTCATGTCCACATGGTTCAGAGCACAATTGGCCAGGTCCAGCATTCTCAATCATGTCCTGAAGGGGCTGTAGAACATGGAGTAATCAGCACAAATCAGAGGAGTTCCATGTGAGCAACAATGGATGTGAGCAATCCATCTGCTTGTCTGTCACAGAGAACAAAGACTTGCAGGGCAAGTCTTGTTCTTACCTGACTGCATGGAGTCTGTGAAAATAGTTTCGACACATGGTGCTACATGAAATGCAAATGTCTGTGTCCATAAATATGATTCACTGGGATGCAGCCTGGCTCCCTTGCTTTCACACAGTCTACAGCTGCTGGGCTTGCTGTGTGGTTCAGAATTATCCTGAACCAATGAAACCTTTGTCTTCATCTCACCTAAATGGCAGATTTTATCAACAACCATTTTCATATGAAAGGAATTATGTACATGATCTTGGAGAGAACATCCACTCTGAGAGCTTGCTACAGGGGAAATGAGGCATTAGTAAGAAAAAAGAGCCATTATTCTAACAATAGAAGAATCCATTACTGTAGAGCCCCGAAGGGAAAGCCAGATATCCCCAACTGAGGCACCATATCCACAATCCAATAATTCTGATTTAGACAGTGTTGGCAGCAAGCATCAGCAAAGGGGCAGCTGGACCCTGTCTCTGACTGAGTCCCTCACTGTCTGTTTGTGCATACCCCTCTTGATATCATAGCTGCAAATGGGTGAAACTATTAGCTAAGTCCTTATGAGAATCCTGCTTGTGGAGGAGGCCAGGCATTCCCCCAATTCCCATTAATGATCTTGGGTTAATATCTGCTCAGAAAGGCCAGGGTGATACTGCAGTCCCACAGTCAGCTGACAACAACCTCATGTCAACCAGCTGAGCCAGATTTCTATACCTGACCTGAGATAATGCCAGTCACACAGTGTTGGGAACTTTTTTTGCACCACAATAGACAACTACAGGAGTCACTATAGTTAGCTCTGCCTTATAAAGCAACATTCTAGACCCATTAGTTAGCATGTTCTTTTCACAGAGACCTCTCCCTCTCCCTTCCCCCTCCCGCTTTCCCTCTCTGTCCTGCTCTTCTTGCTTTCCCCCACTCTTCCTCCTATCTATGCTAGGAATTACAGCCAGGGTTTTTCATGTGCTAGTCAAACACTGTAGCATCAAGGCACATTTTAGCCCTTATTTTTCTTTCTTTCTTTCTTTCTTTCTTTCTTTCTTTCTTTCTTTCTTTCTTTCTTTCTTTCTTTCTTTCTTTCTTTCTTTCTTTCTTTCTTTCTTCCTCTCTCTCTCTCTCTCTCTCTCTCTCTCTCTCTCTCTCTCTCTCTCTTTGTCTGTCTCTTTCTCTCTTTCTTTACTTATTTTGAAGACCAAGACCCCATTCAAACTCAGTATCTGATGCTTTTGCTCACTGGCTGGTACTCTAATATTTGAGCTACACCTTCAACCCCAGACCTTGTTTTTTGAGGCAGTCTCCCTATGTTATCCAGGCTGGACTTGAACTCACTTTCCTTCTTCCTCAGGCTTCTGAGTGTTGGGATTGCAAGCCTGGTTTTGATGTCTACCTTACACATTGTCTCTTTCTAACTAGAAGCAGTCCCCTGAGGTCCCTCACTATTCTGGATCACTCCTGGTCCTCTAACTTCTTTATTTCTCTTTTGTGCTCTCTTATGTGCAGCTCCAGAGAGCACTGAGCTTGGGGCTTTGTGAATAAGCTGTTCTTCTACATATCACTCAGTGCCCCTACAGCCTGTGAAGCCAAGGACCAGAGTGCTTGACCCATCCCTCTTCCTTTCAGTCTCTGAGACTCACCCTAGGAGAATCTGGATCTTCACTGTCAGCATGGAGAGGGCCACACTCAGCTCTATCAGGTAAGTCATGTGACTGAGCTCTCAGGAGATGGAGCCAAGGAGGCAGTCTTCACCCTTAGAAGTTGGGACAGAAGTGAAGGGTGTGTCAAAGGCCTTGATGGGGAGGATGAGTGAAGTCAGATGAGGGAATCCCACCTGGGCTAACAACTGCTGCACATGCCAGCATGTAGCCGCACATTGTGGGCCACTTCCAGCTTGCACAGCTAACCTGTCCTGGCTAGGCTTAACACCTGCAGGAGCTACCCAGGGCTCAAGCTGTCGTCCCTGAATGAGGGGCAGTGCATCTGCAGAGCAGCCATACCTGCTGATTTCAGGGCCTGCACCACTATCTCAAAGTTGCCTTCAATAACAAATAAATAAATGAGGACTTCAATAGGTCACCTGACTGCACAGGGCTCTGCCTGTAGTTGGCAGCATATTCTAGCCAGGAGCTCAGTGTGGCCCCACTTTCCCAGAGCCCTTCCACAAGAGCACTGCTGTACCTGCACATCCCGGATACCCATAAGGTCAGATCTCTGCAGCTGATGAATCCTTTTAAAGAATTATTTAAGAAGGATTTTTTCCTTTGTTTTATTTAGAAAAGAATATTTTAAAGGTTCATTCCCTAGAAAACACTTCCCCAGTTTTAAATGCCAAGACAAATAGTTGGGTTCCACATGAGAGTGCCATTAAGATACTAGAACTCTATGTACTTTTCAGGGATACAATGAATTTTGGGATGACTCAATGTTTTAGGTATCCATGATTCTAACACTAGATACATTTCTACTTTCTCAAAACTTACTGAGAAGAGATTTTGATTCCAAGAGACTTTGAATAATAGTATGAAGTCTTTCATAACTCTGCATCAACTCTTCATTTTATGAACTTATTTTCCTAATATAATTTATGAAGCTTTATAGTTAATTATTTCTCCAAAGTCACAAAATCATTTTTTGAAGATTTTCTAATAGGGATAAAGCTTTGCGACTGAAAGGTCAATATAATCCTTTTGTCAACTATAATCAAGAATCTCTTGAAATTATTTTTGAATGTTAAATTCCTCCAAAGCCTATACTTGAATGGAATCGCTTCTATCCTGAGTGTATGAATTGTGTGTGCTTGGGAAAAGTTCCATTTATCCCATTAATATGTGGAGGATATTTCACAGAGAGGAGATCCAGATAGTACTTACCCACTTTGGTCTCATCTCTGTACTCTGTGCGTTTGGACAAATTTCAACTTTGTTCACGACTCATTTAACTTCTGTAGATCCTATGATGAAGATACTCCTTTTTTGAGGGGGGGCGGATCTGGTTGTAGGGCCTGAACTCGGCCTGGGCACTGTCCCTCAGCTCTTCAGCTCAAGGCTAGCATTCTACCACTTGAGCCACAGCGCCAATTCTGGCTTTTTTCTTTTTGCTTATGTGATGCTGAGGAATTGAACCCAGGGCCTCAGGCATGCCAGGCAAGCACTCTACCCCTGAGCCAACTTCCCAGCCTGATGAAGATACTCTTAAATTTAATTTTTTTTCTAAAATATATCAGAAGCTTGTAAGTATTCCTCAATACAACTTGTATTCCCACAACTTATGCAATCCCTTCCTTTGGTACAAAAGTCCTTCCTCTAATTAATATTAGCTAACTCCAATAGTATAGTATAAATAATTACTCAGGTTGAGGAGAGAAAGTTGTTCTATAAGTGAAATAAATACTTAGTTTTCTCAAATTTTATCATTTTTTAACCTCTGAAAAACTCTAGAGATCCTAACTAAAAGCAGCTTTCATTTACACACACGAGAAAAGAGGTTAATTAATCTATTATACACTAAGAACAATGATCCTCTGAGAGAAAAAATCATGGCATTTTTAATTATGGCTGTTATTATTATTTTAAGAACTTTTGTATCCCTTTTTATCCAAAGAAAAAAATTAGATACTATTCTTAAACAGACCAAGTTTCATTACCAAGAAAGCTAAAAGAAAACCTAAATAATGTGAGAAAATAACTATATATTATAGATTTTAACCTCAGAGAAAATATGAAGAACTCAATCAAGTAACACAAAAGGAAATTCACTTTAAAATAGTTGTGGAACTTGAACAAACATTTCTTCAAAGCAGAGAGATAAATCACCACTAAGCAACCCCAATGTTGCTAGGAAAATGCCATCAAAATCACAGGAAGATACTGCTTCATGCCTTCTACAATGATTGTGACTTTTAAAAAAATACAGAAATGGGCTGGGAATGTGGCTTAGTTGTAGAGTGCTGCCTAGCATGCATGAAGCCCTGGGTTCAATTCCTCAGTACCACATAAAATGAAAGAGCTGGAACTGATGCTGTTGCTCAAGTGGTAGAGCAAAAGAAGCTCAGGAAGAGTGTCCAGACCCTGAGTTCAAGCCCCAGGACTAGGAGAAAAGAGGAGGAGTTGAACTCTTTTGGCACAGCTAAGCTAATGAGAATGTAGAATGTTACAACCACATAGAAAACAGGTTGGTGAATCTTCAAAGAGTCTAACATAGAATTACAATATGACTCAACAATTCTATTTGTAAAGATACAAACAAACAATGGACAATAGAACTTACATGGATGCCAGTTTTCATTATAGCCTTATTTATAAATACTGGATAGAAACCTTCCTAATGTTCATTTATAGGTGAATGAATAAACAAAATATGGCATCTCATAGTGTGGAAATTAATGTGCCACAAGAAATAAATGACACTCTGTACATGCTGTAACATGGACTGCACCAACCTTGAAAAACATTATAAAACTAAGTATTTCAAACCAGACACAAAAGCATAGCTCATGTAGGATTGTACTTATAAGAAATATCTAGAATATACAACAGAAACTGATAGCAGATTAGAGATTGTCCATAGTTAGAGGGAGGAAGAGATGAGTGACAATTTATTGATTAATGATAATACAGTTTCTGTTGGGTCTTCGTCCGTCCCACGAAAGACGGACGGGGTCTGAGGAAAGGTAAGTGCGGCGCTCACCCGTTCCCCAGCCTCCCTCAGCCCTGGAAACAATCAGACACAGGGGGGAGCCAAATCCAGCAGGTAGAAAACTCATTTATTAACAGAGAGCAGCACTTTTTAAAGACAAAAAGGGCGGGTAGCATGGCAAGGGAGGAAGAAGAACCAATCACTGTCAAGATCATACCCTATCATGCAAATAGGCCTTCACGGACTGGTTAGGCACTGATCAGAAGGTCAATTGGGCTCTGCCCACTCTACTCTCTCCCAGCACCATCTTTGCTGCCCATGTGCTCTACAGTTTCTGTTTGAAGCAATAAAAAAATTAAATACTGGTTGTGGTTGCACAACACTATGAATATGAGCAATGTAACTTAAACACTTATATATTGGAAATTTGGTTATTTATAATTCACCACAATTTAAAATGTCAAAACATGAAAATTAGTATTAAAGATGTGTTTCATGGGCTGATAAAAACCAAAATGACAGCTCAACATGAGTGGCTCATGCTTGTAATCCTTGCTACTCAGGAGGCTGTGACCTGAGGATTACAATTTGCAGCTAATCCAGTCAGGACTTTTATCTCCAATTATATACAAAAAAAAACTAGAATTGTAGCTGTGACTCACATGGTAGAGAGCCAGCCTTGTGTGAAAAGGGCTAAGGGACTTGAGCTCAAGCCCCATTACTAGCACAAAAGAACAACAAAAAAAAAAAACCCAAATGATAATGGTTGTTCTCAGCACTCAAGAAACCTACTAATTTTTTGTTCTTTATCAATGTTTCCCTAATGTTAGGATATGAAAACCACATCCAGGAACATTTATAAATTCATCTTTCCTCAGCGTTTCCATAAATGCATGGCAAATCCCAGAATTGCTATACTGATTCCTATTACAGGCTTGTGACATCATGATTTCAAAACAGCACACGAGGGGATAGGGATGCAGCTCAGTGGTAGTGATCTTGTGAAGTGTGCACAAGACCCTGTGCTCCATCCCCACTACTTCTATGAAAAAACTCCAAATCACAACACACATACTCAGAAACAAAAGTATTGTTTTAACTGATCATTTCCTATAAGAATGGCTTCTATTATTTCTTTGACTAATGTTTAGCAAATCTGTGGCTCCTAAGAGAGACACAATTTACACTAATAGAGTTAACTGAAGTGATAATTTATGTGGAAGTTAGAAATTTCTCATAAACTCTAACGGAGAGCATTACATTTCAAGTGGTACTAGGGAATTTCTTTTATCTTGCAGAAACCAGTAACATTTAGAGGCACATCAAAGACCTTTTAAAAGAGAGTATGGGAAAGAATAACATGACCATTTAGGAATGCTTCAATTTCTTTTTGAGACCATAAAATAATAATAATAATCAGAACCAATATTTTCTGGATTTTGAAGATTCTGTGCATTAGCACAATGAATATATGAAGTTTTTATAAAATTTAAAACTCTTCATTCTAACAGATCACATACAGTTGGATTTAAAAGTTTCTCTTTCTTATTTGGTAAAAGAAAATGTTACATTTTGTCTGGCTTGCCCCACAGGATAAAAAAGAGCAAGAAAATCCAAGTATTCCAGCTGGTTGCTGGTGGCTCACACATGTTATCTCAGCTGAGGATGAGATCTGAGGATTGCAGTTGAAAGGCCAGGAAGAAAACTTCCTGAGAAATTTATCTCCAATTAACCACCAAAGAAAGCCAGAAATAGGGCTGTGGCTTACGTGGTAAAGTACTAGCCTTGAGCAGAAATGTTCAAGTACAGGACCCTAGCCCTGAGTTCATGCCCCAGGATTAGCAAAAACACAACGAAACCAAACAAAAAATACCAGCCAAGAGAAAACCCCCAAATATCCCCTTTATTCCAATCTTGCTTTCTCAGATATTAGTCAGCACTTGCCTGATAAATCCTGCCCCATATTGGTGAGCATTGTCCCCCTAGGAAAACTTGATCATTCTCCATCATGTAAAGTCTGAAGTGGATGAGAAAGAGAGGTGTTTGGGACTTAAGCACTAATATTTCTTTAGTATCTTTTTTCCAGTAGCAGGACAAATTGATGAAAGTCTGTTATTACAATATCTCAAAGCTGGGATTCAGCTGAGCTGCATTCCTGAGTTCATAGAAGAAGTTACGTTATGCTGCTCAGTTCTACAAGAAGAGGTCCATGTTTTTGTTTTCCATGCTACTTCAACACTTCAACCCTTGGCATTCAGATAGACCACACACACACACACACACACACACATGCCTTAAAGGGCTTCTCTTCCACATTTTGCAAAAGATAACGTTGAGCATGTTAGGTTTAGGTATCCATTTCTGTTGTTGCCAGGGGTCAGCCTCGGATCACAATCATCTACATACTCATCCTTCATAGATCAAAGTTAGTCAGCTGACTACTGACCATATACATGCCCTGGACCTGCTTCTATTTTCTACATTGTAACACTGCGAGTGGTTCATACCTGTAATTATAGCTACTCAAGAGGCTGAGATCCTAGGATGGCAGGTCAAAGAAGTCAGACTGGGCAGAAAAATACCAGAAAATCTTATCTCCAATTAACCAGCAAATAGCCAGAGGTATGTCTCAAGTGGTAGCATACTAGCCTCAAATCTCAAATAAATAGAGAGAGAATCCAAGGCCCCGAGTTCAAGTCTCAATTCCGGCACACAGAAAAACAAACTAAAAGAATACTGCTATGGGGGGGGGAGGGGAGCATAAAAATATAAAAAATAAAAAAGAATACTGCTAAAGGAAAGTTTTTGACTATTAGAAGGGGCTCAAGATTTATAATTTTATATTATATACATATATAATATGTGCAGCTATAATTTAAAATATATAATCAATTTATACATGTAAGAGAGTCCAATCATGATATAGATTATCTAATATGCTTTTCCTTTTTTTTACTTTTTTTATTGTGAAAATACTGTACAGAAGGATTATAATATATTTTTCTATGGACGAACAAAGACAAGAATTTCTTTTTTAGAAGCCAAACAAGTAAGAATATGAAGTGAAATACTTAAACTCTACTAAAAACAAAAATCACTAACCTGGAATTCTGAGCCCATGAAATTATTCTTCATTAGTCAGATAAATATAATTGACATCTACATTAGAAGGGATTGTATTCAAGTTCACACATGAAAAAAAAAAGGTCACACATGAGCTTTCATTGAGACAGAGAAAATTCCAGGTCAGAAGATAAATGAAAACAATAGAAATAATATAATACCTGTTCTTGGACCAAATAGAATTAAATTTGAAATCCATACTATAAATTAACAATAGAAAGATACTTAAAGATTAAACACAGCTAGGTGTCCAGGGTACATATCTGTTGTCTTAGCTATGTGAAAGGCTGAGACTAGGCAGATTGATGTTCCAGGCTAGCCGGGGTGGAAAACAAAAGTCTTCAAAACTTCATTTAATGGAATGAAGATGGTATGCACCAGTCATCTCATCTATGATGAAAATCCATATGGGAAGGAGGTGAGACACATCTAAGAAGTATATAACCAATGCTGAAAAGACTGGAGATATGGATCAGCAGTATGACACCTGACTAGCAAATGTGAGGGCCTGAGTCAAACTCCAGTGTCACCTAAACAAAGAAACGAACAAATATATCTCAAACTGTGAAATGCATCAGAAGCAGTGCTTTGAAAGAAACTTCTAGCACTGAATGCATACAGTAGGAGGTAGATCTCAAGTTATTAAACCAAGTTTCTATTTTAGTTAACTAGAAAAATTCCTGAGTTCAATCTCTAATACCACTACCACCACCCAGAAAAAATAAATGAAACTTGTAGAAAATCCATACACCGAAACCTGCAACGATAAATTCAAAAGTAATTCTTTGAAAAGATCAAGAAAATCAGTAAGATACTACTTAAGATGAGGATAAGATAAATTAACAATATGAGAAATAAAAGAGATCTCTGATGATTTCAATGATGTTAAAGGATAATAAAGATAACAAAGGAATATAGGAATATTGTGAACAATCCTATGCCACAAATTTGATAATCTAAATGTAATAGACCAATTTCTTCCAAAATATCTGTCAAAACTTACACAAGAAGAAAATCAAGCAGGATAAGTCTGAATCAATTGAAAAAAAGTGAATAGCTAGGATTACAGGTGTGAGAACAAGAACCTGTCCATCTTAATGTATTTTTAATGACTTCAAGTCTATCAAGTTATCACAAAGACTGTGAAATCTTATTACTTATTTATCCCTTTTTATACTAGGTGCTATTCTAGTTATTTTTCCATGTATTATTAACCTGTGTGATAGTTACATTATGCTTTGAGGTCGGTATAACTACAAATTTTCCAGAAAGAAATGGATGCAAAGTAAATTGTTCAATTCTATGAGGCGGGTTAAATGGCAGACCGGGGGTTCAAACCAGAATTTGGTGCTTGTGCCTTAGTGCAGTGTACTCCTCTCTGTGCCACTACTGTGAGATAGGATGCATTTATAATTCCCTACCTGGATTTCTATTTCACTTTGAATTCTATAGCATTTACTATGGGTTCCATAGCTTTGTTTTTATTTCCTCTGCTGTAATTTTAGGTCTTAGAAAGGGCAGTGATTATTTTTTTACTCTGTCCTATTGTTTCAGACTTTTAGACTATATATGGACCCAGCATTATGAAGCAATTTTCCACTGGTCTAGATAATTTAGCACACACTGCAAACTCTGAAAGCTTCAATTGGGAGATATGTCCAATTACTTTCCAATCTATTTTTATGTAATAATCAATTTTGAAAGCATAACCCATATTCTGTTTGTAGGATTTGCATTTTGCTTAAAATAAAGTCCAATTTCTGAGATTCTCTAATAACCATTGTCGATTATCCAAAACCTTAGCAAGTCAAATACTTGTCTCACTTCTTCGTCTACCAAAAAGAAACCTGGAGTTCCCCAATCTTAATATTTTGTGCCATTTTGAGCATAATAATGTAACAGGTCTGAAGGCCCTTTGTCTGAGGGGCACTATCATTTGGGCTCAGAGATTAACCAAAAGCAGTATAAAAGCTTGGCATCTCAGATTCCACTTTATATCCACCTACCAGACCAATGACTTACTGTATCCAGGTTCCAGCTGAGAAAACCTGAGATGATGAACTGCCTGGCTCTCTATGAGTACTGCCTTCCACCTCTCACCACATGAACACGTGTGTGACTGGGACTTTAAAATTATACATTTGTTATTGGATGCTGGTGTCTCACACCTGTAATCCTAGCTACTCAGCAGGCTGAGATCTGAAGATCCTGATTCAAAGCCAGCCAAGGCAGGAAAGTCAGTGATATTTATCTCCAATTAGGTACCCCTGAAAAGCCCAAAGTGGAGCTGTGGCACAAGTGGTAGAGTGCTAGCTTGACTAAAAAAGCTAAAGGAGAGCATCCAGGCCCTGAGTTCAAGCCCTAAGAGTAGAACAAAAAACAAAACAACAAAAACAAAAAATATGCATTTCTCTCCTGCCACTGCTTTTTCCTCCTCTATAAAGCTAAAGAAAATGTGTACTCAACTTGGGAGGGGGAAGGAAGGAGCTGGGGAGGTGAGGAGGGAAGGTATGGTAGAGGAAAAACAAAGGAGGAGGAAACAATGTTCGAAAGGAAATGTATTCATTACCTTACTCATGTAACTGTCCCGCTGTATTCTATTTTTACAATAAAAAACATAAAAAAGAAGAAAATATATGCTCCGACTGGACCTATGGAACCAGGAGTATATTCCTGGACCCTGTAACAATGGGTTTCATCTATCAAAGTTAATGGACGTATCTTTGATGCTTATATTCATAAGCCATGTATTTTGGCATTTTGAATTTATGACAACTTTTTTTGCTAGCTTTGAGACTTGAACTCAGAGCCTTGCACTCTTGCTTGGATTCTTCTCTCAAGGCTGGTGATCTCCCACTTGAACCACAGCTCCACTTCTGACTTCTTGTGGGTTAATTGGAGATAAGAGTCTCTTGGATTTGCCTACCTAGGCTCACTTTGAACTGTGATCCTCAGATCGCAGCTTCCTGAGCCGCTTAGAATACAGGACTGAGCCGCTGGCACCCTCCTATAACAAATATTTTTAACTTTTCAAAACCTCTGTGATCACCTGCCCTTGGAACAGGTAGCAGTACTCTGTTATATACCAATTTTCCTCCACAGCACCTAAGCAATCGTCCCAGAGAAATCTTCCCTTACCTCTTACTACCTTGTCCCTAGACCCTTCTATAACCCCTATTTCTGTCTCTCTGCTCACAGTCTTCATTTTTTCCACACTACTTACTGTCTTCTAAAATAACAAGCTTAACTATAGGAAATTGTGATTCCCTTAGGATAGAAGCTCTTGTTTGGTTTCTATGTTTACTTCCACATGGTCCAACATTAGAACAAGACATTTTATCTGCTTCATCAGTCACCTATCCCTACTTCACTAAATCCAGTACCTGGCAGATATAATAAAATATAAATCATCTTTTCTATCTCAATCATTTCCTTCAATACTGAGTTAAGATAAAAAAATCAGGATGATAATTTACAGCACTTCCACAGAGAAGGCCTTTGGGTGTGATTTCTCTACATGTCTAATGATACACCTTTCTATACACACACACATCAACCCTGATGCCAGCACACATTGTGAGCATGCCACAGCCATTGCTCTGTCATGGGATTGTAATATAAAGTCCATTTAATAGTATCATTACATAATTGATATTTTTGTGTTTCCCTGTGAGCATGGTACTTGTTAACTTTGTAGCAAATTTAACAAGCATCTCAGTGACAACCAAACCTCTACATTTTTTTTCCTGTGAAAGGTGCAATGGGGAATGATACCAGGCAGGCCTGTATCCTTATATTGATTGACTTAATCAATTTTATGATGGAATCATTATTTTGAACTTATTCTGCTAAACTGTAGTTGGTTTGCCAGAAATGTGGCTATGTTTTTTTTGAAAATGGAAGAGCTTTGTGGTGCTAGGTCCTCTCAGGAGCAAACCCACACAAAGGGATAGATTTTTCTTTTTCTTTCTTATAATTTAATTTAATTTTATTTGTGAACATGCTGTACAGAGGGCTTACAATTACATGGGCAGAATAATGCGTACATTTCTTACCAAGCATTGCAGCCTCCTCCTTTGTTTACCCTTCACATCCCTTCCCAGCCTCCCTCCTCCCCCCCCCCACAATCCCAATTCTTCTCCTTTCCCCACCCCTTCCCCTCTCCCCCCGCACCGACGTTGTAAAGCTCGTTTTGGACATGACAACTTGTACTTCTCATTGTTGCAACAGGTCCACCTTTATCCTTAAACAACTGGTTTTTCCCCATCTCCTCCACAAGTTATACTGACATCCAATATAGTGAAAGCAGGGTTTATACTGTGGGGGAGGGACATACAAAGCAACAAAGAGATAATCTTATAAATGCGTTAGAAACACGTGCATGAAAGAAAAAAGCATTAAAATACATATCTAAGGGTTCATTTTCCTGACATCACATTATCTGGCCTTTTCCGCTTGACTCATATATATACTAGATATTGCAAATAAGGGAAACCATGGGACCTATGTTTCTTTGGGCCTGGATTACATCACTTAATATAATTTTTTCCAATTCCTAAAAAATGGGGCAATGTCATTCTTTTTGATGGAGGCAGAGAATTCCATTGTGTATATATACCACATTTTCTTGATCCATTCCTCTACTGAGGGGCATCTGGGTTGGTTCCATATCTTAGCTATGGTAAATAATGCTGCAATAAACATAGTTGTGCTGGTAGCTTTAGTGTGGTCTTGTTTGTAAACATTAGGGTAAATGCCCAAAAGTGGGATTGCTGGGTCATAGGGGAGTTCTATGTGAAGTCTTTTGAGGAACCTCCATACTGCTTTCCAAAGTGGTTGAACAAGTTTTCATTCCCACCAACAATGAAGTAAGGTTCCTTTCTGTACACATCCCCTCCAGCATCTGTTGTTGTTAGAGTTCTCGATTTTTGCCGTTCTAACTGGAGTGAGGTGATATCTCAATGTTGTTTTGATTTGCATTTCTTTTATGGCTAGGGATGTTGAACATTTTTTCATGTGCCTATTGGCCATCCTTCTTTCTTCTTCAGAGAAGTTTCTCTTTAAGTCTTTCACCCACTTATTTATTGAGCAGTAGTTTCTTTGAGGATTTGTTGCTGGGGGGTTTAATTGTTTGAGTTGCAAGTATATTTTAGATATGAGACCCTTGTCCATTGTATGGCTAATAAAGATCTTATCCCAATCCGTGGGCTTTCTATTGATCTTTCTAGCTATGTCATTTTCCATGCAGAAGCTCTGCAACTTCATGCAATCCCATTTGTCCAACCTTTCTTTGATTTGTTGTGTTTCCAGGTCTCTATTCAGAAAATTTCTGCCTGAGCCAAGGAGA
Organism: Dipodomys spectabilis; assembly: GCF_019054845.1. NCBI lineage: Eukaryota > Metazoa > Chordata > Mammalia > Rodentia > Heteromyidae > Dipodomys > Dipodomys spectabilis. Next base: position 367,849 of record NW_024871103.1, read on the forward strand.
CCTAAGGTTTCTCCTATTCCATCCTGTAATGTTTTCAGAGTTTCTACTTTGACTTCAAGGTCTTTGATCAATTTGGAGTTGATTCTGGTGCAGGGTGATATATAAGGATCTAGCTTTAGTTTTTGACATGTAGTTAACCAATTTTGCCAGCACCATTTACTGTAGAGGCTGTCTTTCTTCCATTCTACTGTTTTAGCTCCCTTATCGAAGATTAGATGGCTATAGGTCTGTTGGTTCATTTCTGGGTTTTCAATTCTATTCCATTGGTCCTGAGGTCTGTTCATATGCCAAAACCAAGCTCTTTTGATTACTATGGTTTTATAGTAGAGTTTGAAATTTGGTATTGATATTCCTCCAGCAGTGTTCTTTCCGTTGAGGAGGGTTTTTGCTATTCGGGGTCTTTTATTGTTCCATATGAATTTTTGGATTGCCTCTTCTATTTCCTTGAAGAATGAGGGTGGAATTTTGATAGGAATTGCGTTGAATTTGTAGATAGCCTTGGGAAGTATTGCCATTTTCACGATGTTAATCTTTCCAATCCAGGAGCATGGGAGGTTTTGTCATTTTTTAAGTTCTGTGTTGATTTCCTTTTTCAAGATTTTAAAGTTTTCATCATAGAGGTCCTTCACTTCTTTGCTTAAGTTAATTCCTACGTATTTTATTTTTTGTGGGGCTATTAAAAAAGGAATTGCTTTGCTAATGTCAGCCACACTTTTCTCATTGTTGGCATACAGAAAAGCCATTGATTTTTGGTGTTAATTTTATAACCTGATACTTTGCCAAAGTTTTGAATCAGCTTGAGTAATTTGGGAGTGGAGTCTATGGGATTCTTTAAATAAAATATCATGTCCTCTGCAAAGAGGGAGAGTTTTATTTCTCATTTCCCTATTTGGATCCCCTTTATGTCTGCATCTTGTCTTATTGCTGTAGCTAGGCATTCTAATATTAGGTGGGAATGAAGTGGAAATTATAAGAGGAAAAACAAGTTACTGGAAAACAATTTTTTTTTTCAAAAAAGGCGAAAATTAAAAATTGAAATGTTTTAGAAAAGAAATATATATATATATATATATATATATATATATAAGATATCAAAAAAAATAGAGGAAGAAGAAAAAAAAAGTTCTTTGATTTTTTTTTAATTTTTTCGGGAGGGGTGGGAAGAATCCTGTATCTCCCTTGTGTCTGTAACCAACCTCTTGTTGGAGTCTCTGGTCTGCTTGAGGTCCTGTGGCTTGATTGGTTTCTTAAGTCAGTTTGTTCGAACAGGCAGAAAAATGCTCTGCTTTACCTAAGATTTTGAGATTCCTCCTCCCAGGTTAGTTTACCGGGACGGTGATCTGCTTTGAGAATCACAAAAGAGGGGGATGCAGTGATGAGGCTAGTTTCTGGGTAGAGTTGAGGCCTTTCAACAAACAGTAGCTTTTCCCTGGGGCTATTTTGTGAAAAACTCACAGAGCCTAGCCTGGAGCCATTCTCAGTGTTTCTGTTTTTCAATTGATTGTGGAGGCTGCTAGAGGGAGGGGCAGCCTCTGGCTCTGGTTACCCAGTGAAGAAAGCCTCTCCTATGGCTGGCGCCTGAGCTGGTGACTTCCCTGGATGGAGCTGAGTCTGGCAGGTCACTTCACTGTTAAGTTCTTGTGACCTGCTAAATGACTCGTTTTATTCCAAGGCCTGAGCTGGAGCTAGCAGCTCTTCCGAGCTTTGTCGGTATCCAAGATGGAGATCACCGGTGCTGGGGGGGAGGTGTGGCCTTCCCTCCTCTGCTCCCTGAGAAGGAGTGAGGACGTCAGGCTTCTACTCACGCCAAGTCTTGGTTCCTGGGTCGTCTCTGGTCTGCATACTGCAGGATGAAGATGTCCACTCTTTGTCGGTTCTTGCTAGTGTTGAGTAGAATCCGCTCACCCACTGGGTCTGGCTCCTCTGTCCCGGACTCTCTGTGGCTCAGGTATGGGTGCCCTGTGGTCGCCGCTGTGACCCTGCTGCTGGCAAGCGCTCAGATGTGTCTCCTTGCCTTGGCTTTCCCTTTCTTGCCTAACTCTCTGTCCTGTGATGGCACACTTGGTGTGATTCTCTGGCTTAGGACTGTTCACTGGAACTCTAAAATTGCTTTCTATGCGAGAGCTTGTTCAAATTCCAGCTTCTCCTCCGCCATCTTCCCAGAACTCTCAGGGATAGATTTTTCTATATTTCTTGCTCAACAATCTATTTTGTAAATATTTCTAATTGTGGATTATTTTTTGCATGTCCTAACTCTTGAACTCAAGTCCTGTGCAATGTCCCTGAGCTTCTATTGCTCAAGGATAGCACTCTACCACTTGAGCTACAGCAACACTTCTGGCCTTCAATGAGGAATTGAACCCAGAACTTCATGCAAGCATTCTACCACTAAGCCACATTCCCAGCCTATGGGTTGTGTGTGTGTGTGTGTGTTTGTGTGTGTGTGTGTGTGTGTGTATTGGTTCTGGGCTTGAACTCAGGGACTGAACTATCCCTGAACTTTTGTGCTCAAGGCTACTGCCATATCACTTGATAGCTCCACTCCAAGGTTTTGGTGACTAATTGGAAATAACAATCACACAACTTTCTTGTTCAGGCTGGCTTCAAACCATGATCCTCAGATCTCATCCTCCTGAGTAGCTAGAATTACAGGCATTGGAAATCTAATTCTGTTTGTTTTATTTTTGCTTGCAAATAAACCTATGCACATTGAATTTCAAACTTTACACTGGAATATTGTTTATATGTCTGATGAATAGTGATATTTCTATTGCCATGTTCATCAGAAAAGTATGAATAATTTCTGAAATTGGGTCATTATTTCTGTAGTCAATAACAGTGTGGTAACAAGTCCAGTCTCCAGCAAATGATTTAAAAATTTATTCTCTGAGATCAATTCATCTTTTTAAGTTTATACCTATCTTCAGTGATCTTAAGCATCACTTAAGGAATAATAATAGGAAGTACTAGTTTGGGGACTAAAATAACTGCTCTTGCATTTTACATTAATGAAATGTACCTGAGAAAAATTAAGTTTTTAATTACCTTTTCTCTGAAATTTCCAAACTACCAACAGATTATTTGATAACCTGAAGTTAGTAGTGACTCTGGGGAGGAAGGACCTTGATTTGCAGCATTTGCCAAATTTTGTGCTGTAAGTACTCCCATAATGGGCTATTTTAAGCTATTCAAAAGTTAAGCCATTTTAAATTTCTAAGTACTTTGTCACGGATTTTTGTAAAGTCAAAGATGCATTAGCCTTCCAGCCGACTATTATACTATGAAACTCCTCTTCAAAAACATTGGCCAAGATAGAAAAATAACAGTTACTCTGTCATTTCAGAACTAAAATATGTATCTTAGATGGTAAGAGTTCCTTCAGTGCAGTTTACTCTATGGTTAACAGGTGGCTTATTGGCTTCAACTGTTGATAATCAAGCACTGATCCTAGATTCAGAATCAAAGTAAAACTTCACAGTTACAGCCCGAGTTTATTCAGTACTTGCTTTTAAATTAGAAAATAAGCTTAAATAGTTAAAACAAAAATAGGACACAGATTTACTTACATCTGTAAAAAAGATAAATAAATATTTAATGGTTTAAATTGTGACCTTCAAAAATAGGTACAAAGTCTGACCCTTCTATTATCTTTGCGTACCTGGGAGTATGATCTCATTTAAACATAGGCTCTTTGGAAATGTAGTCAATAAAGGATCTTAGTGAGACAACATGTGAATTTAGAGCAGACCCTAAACCAAATGATAAAGTAATTTCAGGGATTGGATTTGTTTGGGTTGTTGTGCAGTACGGCACAAATCATAATTTACCCGAAAGACTCAGCTACTCAATCCCAAGCTGCTTGTTGCCCATGGAAATATGACTTGCTAGATCTTCTGCGTTTTGTTCTTTTGTTTCGTTTGGTTTTGTTTTCCTGAGGAGAAGCCAGAAGCTAGATTTTCATTTGATAGCCCTGTAGTTTTAAATGTCTCAAGCAAAGGAAAAGGAAGAAAAGAGAAAAAATGATTGGTTCTTTTCAGCTCTTGAACAAATGTCTGACCTTTGCTTTATAAAATAACGTCTAGATCTAAAAGAGTTATGCTAATTTGTTGCTTGGTAATTGTCATTGTTTCTCAGTGCCTTCAATTAACAATGCTTCCAAATAAAATAAGCTTAAAATTTGTTATCCTTTATCATCCTTGTTAGAGTGGTGGATGTGTATACAGGAATATCTTAAATTTACAGGCAACTGGTTTTCTAGAACCTTTTTGAAGTAAAGAATTTCAAATGATGAAAGTGTGGTATTACAAAACAATAATTTATTTTGAAGGTTCAGCTTTTTCATATACTCCAAGGTAAGCTATTGGGCTGTTGGGTACTCATAATAAAATGATTGTATAAAGAATTTCAATCTCCCATTTTAGGTTTTAAGCCTACAACTTTTAGAACTAGTTATGTCTTAGAAAAGTCAACTATCCAAGTGAAAAAGGAAATCCATTTTCTCAATTTTCAATCTAATTTGAAGAACATATTTTTAGCTATGGGAACAATAGTTAGCTCTGCCTGATGACATGTTCTCTTTAAATTTTATGAAAAGAAAGAATTAGAAACAATTTCGAGGCTATATATTGCAGAACAGAGGAGGAGGTTATATTGTATTTTGATTCTTTATTATTATATGCTGTGAGGTTACAAAGGATGGTGACAATTTACATTATTCAGAGGTACAGCTCATGAAGCACTGCCATGGTAGCTGGAAGTCTGACTACAGAATTGGTCCAGACAAGACGCGCCTGCCAAGAAAGCAAACTAAAATGACATGATATGATAAAAACAAATGAGTGAAAAAGTGGCTGTTTCCATAAAGCCAATTCTTATCAAAGAAAATGATGAAAGAAAGACAGATGGGCCTCATGGAGCAAGATGGTAGGGTTAACAGTGAGGATAAAATATTTAACTAAAGGCAGCCACTATTGTTGCATATATATTTAATAAGTTGAAATAAACAAGTGTATATAGCCATAAAGAGTAACTGTAGTTCATTGTAGTTCTCTGAAGAGGAATATGGGATATATGGAAAACAAATTATCATAGGAATTGGAATGGGCAACAAAGATTTGCATAAATGAAATAGAAATAAAAGCTGTTTTCTGGAAAATTAATTTTTTTATAGGTGGCTGATTCATAGATGATCTGTGTGTGTGTGTGTGTGTGTGTGTGTGTGTGTGTGTGTGCACGCGCTGTTGTCACTGGGCACTGGGACTTGAACTCAAGCCCAGGGTTCTACCCCATAAGCTTATTGCTCAAGGCTGGTGCTCTAGAAGTTCCAAATATAACTTCTCCTAGTTAGCTGGAGATAAAGTCTTCTCTGTCCTGGCTGTCTTCAAATTGTGATGCTCAGATCTCAGCCTCTTGAATAGTTACAATCACAGGCATGAGACATGAGTCAGTGGCTACCTGATAAGTCTATGCATGTTTTTGTGTTTTGTATGTTTTTAAATATTCTGTTTTAAGAAAAACCATGAAACATATGAAAATAAAACTTAGTTGAATTAAAATTTTAGCCAGACTTTCTGAAATATTAAATGCCTTAAGATGGGTATTGCCTAGGATTTCCCTTCTAAAATAAATAATTTAAGCCTTTTTATTTGAGAAATGAGAAATAATTTTCTTCTCAAATGCACATTTGCAAAAGCTTTTGGAATGTTGTCTCTAGTGATTTTGACTTTTTAAGGAGATGAATAATGATAAAATTATATTTTATTCAGGGTTCAGAAATCTATCAAACATTTTTGGTTTGCATAGATAAACGAATGGTTAACATTCTATTTTAAAATGAAACAAAATATTCTCTTTTGGTAAAGTTTCCCATAGAAACCTAAGAAAAATAAAATAAATAAATGAGAACATCACTGAGGCTTTGCTCCGAATGATTTACAGTATCCAAAGGTTTTCACTTGCTTTGTTCTAATATTGTCCATGACCATTACATGGGTTTTCAGGAAAAGCTATTATCCATTATGTATACCATTCATAATTGACTCATAGCTCTTACCAACATGCTGCTGAAATTCTTTTCACTTACTATTTTGGGGACAAAGAAAAACTCAAGGGATTTTTACGCAAAATGGTAGTATTTCCCCAATTTCAGAGTCCAGGATGGCAATGTAAACTTTTATGACTCTCCTGAGTCTCAAATTATTCTGCTTTAAATATTCCCTGTATGAAAAATAAAAAGAAGCAATCTATATGTGTGAACTGTTTTTAATGTCAGTTTAAACAGATGTTTATCCAAAGAAGTCATACAAATCATCATCATTAGTCTTTGAGAGTATGTTCGCCATCATTATCAGGGAAAGGCAACTAAAATTATCTTAAGATATTATTGCTGTTAAGATGGCTATTATAAAAAAGATAAGAAAACAGATAAGAGGAGTAAAAACAACTATTGTCAATCAGATAGAGAATTCAGAACCTAGATCTCAGAACCTTTGTGCTCTCTGGATGGTAATTCAAAATGGTGCAATAACTATGGAAACCAGTATGAAGATGCCTCATAAAACTTCTATATGATTAGTAATTCTACATTTGGATATATATCTAATAGATTAAAATCAAGATCCCATCAAAGACATTGGAGTCAAAGCAGACACTCTGAAAACATTACAGGATGGAGTAGAAATAAACCCTAGGTCTCAGTGACACAGGCCGAAATTTTTTTAATAGAGACCCAGAAACACAACAAATCAAAGAAAGGTTGGACAAATGGGATTGCATGAAATTGCAGAGCTTCTCCATGGCAAAGGACATAGCTAGCAAGATCAATAGAATACCGACGGATTGGGAGAAATCTTCACTAGCCATACATCGGACAAGGGTCTCATATTTAAAACATACCTTGAACTCAAAAAAATTAAATCCCCCAACAACAAATCTTCAAAGAAACAAGTGGGCTAAAGACTTAAAGAGAAACTTCTCTGAAGAGGAAAGAAGGATGGCCAATAGACATATGAAGAAATGCTTAACCTCCCTAGCCATAAAGAAATGCAGGAGCTGGGAAGGTTGCTCAGTGGTAGAGCGCTTGCCTTGCATGTATGAGGCCCTGAGTTCGATTCCTCATCACCACATAAGCAAAAAGAAAAAAAAAGCCGGAGGTGGTGCTGTGGCTCAAGTGGTAGAACGCAAGCCTTGAGCTGAAGAGCTGAGGGACAGTGCCCAGGCCCAGAGTTCAGGCCCCACGACCAGACCACCCCCCCCAAAAAGAAATGCAAATCAAAACAACATTGAGATACCACCACACTAGAGTTAGAATGGCTAAAATCAAGAAGTCTAATAATAACAGATGCTGGAGGGGATGTAGACAGAAGGGAACCTTAATTCATTGTTGGTGGGAGTGTAAATTTGTTCAACCACTTTGGAAAGCAGTATGGAGATTCCTCAAAAGACTCCACATAGAACTCCCCTATGACCCAGCAATCCCACTTTTGGGCATTTACCCAAATGTTTATGAACAACACCACACTAAAGCTACCAGTACGACAATGTTTACTGCAGCATTATTTACTATAGCTAAGATATGGAACCAACCCAGATGCCCCTCAGTGGATGAATGGTTCAAGAAAATGTGGTATATATACACAATGGAATTCTCTGCCTCCATCAGAAAGAATGACATTGCCCCATTTGTTAGGAAATGGAAAGATTGGAACAAATTATATTAAGAGAATTAAGGCAGGCCCAAAGAAACATAGGTCCCATGGTTTCCCTTATTTGCAATATCTAGTATATGTCTGAGTCAAGCAGAAAACTTCAGATAAGGTGATGTTAGGGAAATGAACCCTAAGATATGTATTCAAATGTTTCTTTTTCTTTCATGAGATTGTTTCTAACACATTTATAAGATTATTTCTTTGTTGCTATGTATGTCCCTCTGCTACAGTATAACCCCTGCTTTCACTGTACTTGACGTCTGTATAATTTGTGTAGGGGAAGGGGAAAACAAATTGTTTAAATAGGGATACAGGTGGACCCATTACAACAATGAGATGTACAAATCGTTATGTCTAAAACAAACTTTACAACTTGGTGCGGGGGGGGGGGAGTGAGGGGGAGGATTGGGTGGGAGGGAGGGGATAGGATGGGAAGGGATGGGAAGGGGAAACAAAGGAGTAGGCTAGAAGAGGCTACAATGCTTGATAAGAAATGTACTCATGGGCTGGGAAGGTGGCTCAGTGGTAGAGCGCTTACCTTCCAAGCATGAGGCCCTGGGTTCGATTCCTCAACACCACAAAAGCAAAAAGATAAAACCGGAAGTGGTGCTGTGGTTCAAGTGGTAGGGTGCTAGCCTTGAGCTGAAGAGCTGAGGGACAGTGTCCAGGCCCAGAGTTCAGGCTCCATAACCGGACTCCCCCCCAAAAAAAGAAAAGAAAAGAAATGTACTCATTATCTTTCCCATGTAATTGTAACCCTCTGTACAGTATTTTCACAATAAAAAATAAAAAATAAATAAATAAATAAAACAAAATCTAGATCCCAAATACACATCAATATTTCATGTTCTTTGAAAAATTATTCACAATAGCCAATATAATGGGCCAAACCAAGCATTCCCCAATAGATGAATGCAGAAAATACAGCATGTACATACAAAGGGATATAAGTGAGCCTTAAAAAATTCTGCTACAGAAAAGGTCAAAAGCTGTGCACATGTGGCCATAGAAGATGACCCTAAGCGAAATTAACCCCAAGATGGAGACAAAAGAGGTTTTTTCTTTCTCGCTGTTGTTTTTAATTTACTAGGTGAATTTTTTGTATGTTCTTTCCATCATGGTATAACCCCTGTTGTCACTCTATTTGATTTCAGTGCTCTGCATCTTCTAATGTGAGGAGCGGAAGGGAAATAACAAAGTGCTGAAACAAAGATACAGTTTCACCCATTGTAACAATAAGATGTACAAGACACTTTGTTGAAAATGAACTTTACAACTCTGTACAACTTCGGTGTCGGGGAGAGGGAGGAGTTCGGGAGATGGGGAAGGAAGGAATAGTAGGGGAAAAACAAAGGAATAAGTAACAATGCTCGATAGGAAATGTATTCATTACCTTATTCATGTAACCATAGCCCCTCTGTAGAGTATCTTTACAATAAAAAAAATAAGTTCTGCTACATTCCCCAAAAGGTGTGAACTGGAGGACTTTATGTTAAGTGAAATAGGCCAGTCACAGAAGAATGCCTACCAGAGTTGGCTTCTATGAGGTAGCTATAATGATCAAACCTACAGAGACAGGGAACATAGTGGTGGTTTCCAACAACTGAGGGGAAGGGGAAAGTGGAAAGTTGCTTGATGAGAATAATGATTGGGATTATTTTTTCTTGTGACTATCCTGGGACTTTAACTCAAGGCCTGGATGCTATTTTGCTCAAGTCTAATGCTCTACCATTTGAGCCACATCTCCAATTACAAATTTCTTAGTACTTAATTAGAGATGAGTTTTATGGGCTTTCTTACCAGGGCTCACTTCGTACCAGGATCTGTAGATCTCAGCCTCCTGAGTAGCAAATATTACAGGCATAAGACACTGGTGCCCAGTAAGAAAAAAACTTTATGTTGGATAAGTATGTTCTGGAGATTGGTTTACAATATGGTGCTTGTAGTTAACAATTCAATATTGCATATGCCAAAATTTAAGATGTCTATATTTCATAGCAAGAGATTTTGCTACAAAAGAAAAACAAGGGAATATGAAGAAATTTTGGGTTGGATATGTCTATTACCAGGAGGGAAAAAGGAGCAAATTATTCTGTAATCTGTTTATATTATCTCCAAAGGATCATGCTATTGGTAAGCCAACATGACCTAAAAAGCCCAAAAGCTTTGTCTGCATTTAGCAGGTGACAGTGGTAATCATTTCTACTAGACATTAAATCAGCAATGTCGAGTAGAAATCTAGAGTGGGAAAGTGAATGTTTATGGCTTTTGAAGTTCTAAGTTCCTGGAAATTTCCATACTGATTACAAACAAGTGAGGAGAAATAGGTGAAATTAATCCACACAAATATATTCTAAAACGTCCAACTGTTGAGCGTACAGTGGTCCTGCAAATCACACACTCTCAAACATATTTCTCATCAATTTCTGAAGACCACTCACAAAATTCTCAAGTAGAGAGAAAACTTTTGAAAGAATTTTATATTTAAAATGCTAATTGGAGTCATATATTGCTTTTTTGATTGGGAATTTAGTTTGTCAGGTAGCATTATATTTCTTCTAGAGTTAATAAGGTTTATAAAAAGATGAGGAAAAGTAAGAATGTTCCTAACCATTGCAAAGATACATTCATTTCCCTGTCCTGAATAAGAATCAATTTTCAATACCCAAGATCCCTTCTTTTATGAAAATATGACCTTTATAGAATTATAAATATCAGAACATGCCCTTTTTAATTGTCCAAATTTCTGACAGGAAAATATCTAAATTATTTACCGTCAGCTTTCTTACTTTCGTACTCTTAGCTCTAAGCCCAGTGCTTGACATGTAAGTGTCTAATAATTGTTAGATGAGAGGAAAGGTATTCTTAGAAAAATTCAGTCCTTTTGATCAAAGATATAGCCTCTGTCAGTATTGTTACCTTGTCACCATAAGGTATTCATTAACAACTCTTGTCAATGTAGGAGAAAATCTTGTCAAAGTAACGATGTTTTATAACAAAGGCAAGGCTTGCCATGAAAAATTTTAACCTGGGAAATGAAATCAGTATTAATCAGTGAAAAACATTATATTTTCATCTCTGTCACTATAGTAGCAACTGGATTTCTGCTTGTTTTGACCTCTATCCTTTATCTTCTATCCTTTATCTTCTATCCTTTATCTCTGCTCTTTCAGAACTAGGACTGAGAAGGAGTTCATGTCCAAGGAGGGGGATAGAAGAATAAGATAGAGTAGAAAGAAGGAAAAAATTATTGTAAAATATTAATAGATTTCAGTATAATGCTGCCCATTTAGGAAGTATATATGGGTACTTATTTTTATCCAAACATATGAAAATACTAAGATGGTCTCAGTAAAAATAGCACTTAAACCAAAATTACACCAAAGCCTAGTGTTTACACCAGGTGGTCACAACAGTTCAGGAGAATTGAGCATCAGCAATTGCACATCACAACGAAGGATGACAGGTTGTGTTCAGGATGAAAAAAGAGTCAAATGACCCAAGAAGGGATTAATGATGATAACTCAGTTTTTCTCTACCACCTTGGAGACAACTCTAGAAGATCTTAATAATATTAAAAAATAATAATAAACATATAGAAGTGTAACAATATTAACAATACAGGTCGATAACTTAAGATCCACAATGGATTATGGTTAACCTTGTCATAATTTAAAAGTAAAACTTACAACATAACTATGCAGATAAAATGATTAGTGTAACTGACTGTAGAATGCATCATTTTAGTTGTAGACCCTGAACCACGAAGATATTTTGAATTGTGGTCACTTTTGTAGTCATGTTTGTAATATTTGTGATGTTATTCTGGATACATAAAAGGCAAATGAATGGTTTAATATTATTAGTAATAAATATTTTCAGAGAAAGAGATGAAAGAAGAGGAGAAAGCTGAGGAGAGAAATTCAAAGATGTTGAAGTAAAAACCTTGTGTCTTTAAACTTAAGTTAGAAATATTAGGCAGAATTCATGATTGCTATTTTCCCCTCTAAGGAAAAATGCAGGTGTTTTTAAGGCATGGGAGTATGACAAATCAGATGCAATGAACATGAAGAATTCCAAATTGTCATATAAAAATGTGCTCCTAAATGGACCCAGAGCTCCTTGGGAAAATGGTTGGTTCTTTGTGTAGGACAGGAAGTATTCTTTCAGTATGAACATCTGATGTATTTTTGTATCAGAAAGCAAGAAACAAAAACTAATGGGGTTATGTCAAAAATAGGATGCAAAAATCTAGGTGCCAGTGGCTCATGCCTATAATCCTAGCTATTCAGGAGGTTGAGATCTCAGGTTTGAAGTCTGCCAGGGCAGGACTCTGATCTCTGGCCAACCACCAGAAAACCAGAAGGTAATGATATTGTTCAAAACATGTTTAGCTGACTTATGTAACTGTAACATCTCCATATATCACTTTATAATAATAATAAAAGTGCACAAAAGGAAAATAAAGTAAAACTAACAAGAATAAAATTGCAATGTAACATAAGTTGCTTCTGTTGGTACTTAAAAGGAGGCAGAGGAACAAAAATGAAAATCACATACCAAACTCATTGAAATATGTATGTCATTGTTAAAACATCAACTCATTCTTTTAACTATTAGTAACTTTAAAAAAAGTTAAGCAATTATCCTATATTTACTTACAAATGTTATTTCAGATAACTATAAAGAAATAAATTATAAAGGAATACAGAAAGATTCCAGTTAGTTAATTGTGAAGGGGAAAAAAAGTCATGTTTAAACACTAAGTAATGATGATCAATATATGCCAGAACTTTTAGCTAAAATCTTGATGTAGAGCTTTACAATGAAAGGAATCAAGTTGGCAAATCCTTGAATTCACTGATGGTCTCAGCACCAGTAACTTCTGGCATAATATATTACTAAAGCAATAGCACCTCCTATTATTTATCCTTAAGAGCACTTTCTCCTTCAAATAATGAATCTGTTTCACTTCAGTATTTAGTGCTCATTTCCAATCAATGGGAAATACTTTAGTACCAGTCAATTGCCATAGGAAGAAATAACCACGTACATTTGCAGATATTCAAGAAAATAATTGACTAATTTCTATAATAAGCTAAAAACATAAAGGGAGAGAGTGAAAGAGCATGAGATTTTAAACAACTTAATAGACCAACAAATAGGAGCAATACAAGATAAACTCAGATATACAAGAAGCATAGATAGGAAAATGATGGTCCAAGGCAGGCCCTGAGAGAAAATGGAAATGGGTGACTCTCTCCAAAAAATAACGAAGGCAAAAGAAGGGCTTGGGACATGTCTCAAGTAGGAGATCACCTGCCGAGCAACTATAAAACCCTGGACTCAAATCCCAGTATAAGCAAACAAACAAAAAAGTAAGACCAATAAATATCAGCAGATTGATTTTTATGCTTATTTCCCAAAACAAAATGAAATGAAACAATGGTAATGATAATTTGGAAATGGGCTCCTAATTGAAATATAACAAAGACTCACTAATTTGGGTAGCTGTGATAATACTCCTTTAATTGTCAGAGACATCTTGAAATGTTAAAACATGGAATAACATGATTTTGCTATTGCTTTAAAATATTCAAGGAGAAAGAGAGTAGGAAGAAATAAAATAATTTTGGAAAAATGTTGATGGAGGTTTGAGGTAGTGAATGGGTGTTAGAAATGTTATACTTCGCTACACTTTTGTCTGGAAAATGTTATAATAATTCTTAAAAGTTTCACTTTTTGGTAAGTTGCTCCATCACGTTACATAGAAGAAAAACATTTTAAAATATAGATTGCTAAAGTTTAGAGTTGAATCCAAGTTTAAGGAAGAAATTAAGTCATTTGGTTTAAACAATAAACAATCTGCCACAAACTGGTATCCTTTACTGATGTGGTGAGACTATCACAAGCTTTGGAAGATGACAAAATAAGTCCAAACATGATGAAGAGAGTAAGTCTTATAGTAGTAGCTCTGGTCTTAGTCTGGTGTAAAATCATAAAATGTTAGCACATGGTGCTGATATTTTTTAATAAATTTAATTGTATACTTAGTAACACATTTTGTAAGTCATTGAATCTGTGGGACCTTTGCTGTGCAAAGATTTGATGTATTAAAAGAATCAGTTATGTTAAATTATAATTGCAATGTTGTATAGAAATACTCAAATATGCTGGGCGCCAGTGGCTCACTCCTGTAATCCTAGCAAATGAGCTGGCTGAGATCTGAGGATCACGGTTCAAAGCCAGCCCGGGCAGGAAAGTCTATGAGACTCATCTCCAATTAACCACTAGAAAACTGGAAGTGGCGCTGTGGCTCAAGTGGTAGAGCACTCTCCTTGAACTGAAGAGCTGAGGGACAGCATCCCAAGCCCAGAATTCAAGCCCCATGACCGACAAAAATAAAAATGAAAAAATTAAAGAAAGGAAGAAAGAAATACTCAAATCTGTAATCAATGGTTAGATGCTCAGAAAAATATTTGTTTCCAAACTTTCAAAAGATTCATAAGATTTTCATTAGATGCACAAAGGGACCTTAGTGAATTTTTGAATTATTTAGCACATACTTCGCATTTAAAAATCCTGTCAAAATTAGTATTCAGAAATTTAAAGCTTCTTGTTATTTTTTTTACTAAAGGAGAAAAAAATTCATCCTATGAAAATTGAAACACACTATGTTTATTTTAAGATGCTTTCTTTGTTCAGGATTTTATGAACTTTTTAGAATTCTAGTATCTTTCATTTGCATATTGAAAAGGAATCATGACACTTCACATTTGTCATGACTGATATAAGTTGATTTGGTTATTTGCTGTTTAAAATAGAGGAGGTTGTGTGTTTGTGTACTCTTCATTCACATAATCATTTTCGTAATGAAATAATTGTATTTGCAATACATACCTCTTGGTGAATAAATCTGATCAGGACACTACTTAAGACAGACGTCACTGAGATATGCTAATGGGCAATGTATCTCCTGAGACAATAAAGACAATGATTACAGGACTAAATGTGCATATTTTAATTAATTAATTTTAATTTAAAAATTATTTTTACATAGCTAGTCACTTTTTTTTTGAAAGAATTCTGTTATATAACTGCAGTCTGAAGTTCTGTGCATTAGACATTTCAGGTATTCTACAAATTGAATTCGAAGATTTCATTTATTTTTCCCAATAATATGTCAACCAAGAGATGTCTGTTCAGAAAGAGATCATTGTCTTCAGTGGTTCCGGGCAGATGGCAGAGGAGAAGCTGGAGGCTAAACAAGCTCTCACATATAAAGCAGGTTTAGTGTTCCAGTGAACAGTCTTAAGCCAGGGAATCACACCAAGTGTGCCACTACAGTACAGAGACTTTGGCCAGAGAGGGAAAATCCAAGGAAGGAAACAGATCTGAGCAAATGCCAGAATCCGCAGCTGCAGTGACGGCAGAGGTGGCAGCGTCCATAGCCACCATACTTGCAACACAGCGAGTGTGGGACACAGGTGCCAGACGCAGTGGGCATGCAGATTTACTCAACACCAGCAAGAACTGACAAGGAGCAGACATCTTCATCCTGCAGATCGCAGAAGAGAGACAACCCAGGAACCAAGACTCTTGCGTGAGTAGAAACATGATGTCCTCACTCCTTCTCAGGTAGCAGAGGAGGGAAGGCCATGCCTCCCCATCCCCACTACCAGAGATCTCCATCTTTGATACAGACAAAGGGCTGGCTGAGCAGCTAGCTCCAACTCAGGACTTGGAAGAAAACAAAAGATTGATTTAGCAGGTCACAGGAACCTAACCTGACTTGGCAGGCTCAGCAACACCCAGGGAAAAGTCACCCAGCCCAGGCAGAAAAAGCTCCACCCATACAGGAGTGGTTTTGTTCACTGGGTAAACAGAACCAGAGGCAGCCCCTTCCTATAGCAGCCTTGACAATCAATGGAAATTCAGTAAACATAAAGCATGAGAATGGCTCCAGGCTGGGCTCTGTGAGTGTCTCAGAAGCTAGCCCCTCAGGGAAAAGCTACTGTTTGCTGAAAGGCCTCAACTCTCCCCAGAACCTAGCCTCATCAAAGCATCTCCAAAATAGAGGAAACAGCCATCTCCCTCTTTTGTGATACTCAAAGCAGATCTCCTCCCAGAGAACTACCCTAGGAGGAGGATCACAAAATCCTGGATAAAGCAGAGCAATTTTCTGCTTGCCCAAAAAAACTGACATAAGAAACCAATCAACCCACAGGAAAATCAAACACCATAATCAGACCAGAGACTCCAACAAGATACTGTTTATGGACAAAAGGGACATACAGGATCTTCCCATGCCCCTCAAAAATATCAAAGAACTCTTTTTTTGTACCTTTTTTTAAAAAACCTTTTTTTAACTTTTATTAATTTTTAACTTAAAAAAATTGTTTTCTATTAAACTTTTTTTTTCTTCATCATAATTTTTATTTTAGGGGTATATGTGTGGGTGTGTGTTTTTGTTCATAAAGGTTTACTGACGTTTTGATCCTTTATTTTCTTTCTTTCTCATTCTTTTCACATTCTCTTCTCTTTTGTTCTTTTTTGCATGACTTAATTGCTGTTCTGCTCACCCCCAAATATACCCGTGGTCGATTAGACTTAAATTCCTTAATAGCAGTATTACCTCTTTATACCTATATAATATTTTAAGTATTTTTATTTTTTAGGTTTTCAGGTCTTCTTCCTATCCCTCCCCCTTTCTCATCCTATCCCCGTTCTTCTCAGTATATTACATTTCTAATTTTGCATAATTTTAAAGTGTTTCACTTTTTAATTATAATTCTTGTTTTTCTATTTTTTCTTCTCTCTTTTTTCTTTTTCTTCTTTTTTTCTCTCTCTCTACTATCATTCTACCCAATCTATTTCCCTCTTTCAGAGTAGGACTTAGTTAATTCAACACTCCCTTTATCTTTCCACAGCCCACTATTCCTATTTTTACCCACATCTTACCCTAAACCTAATAATTTCTGGTTTGCCAAATTCTTCTTTGCTGTTCGTAGTCCATTAATACACAGTTGTTTGATGTTGAATAAATATATCTGTTGAACTAGATTGTATCTGCAGACTTTTGACTGTTCAACTACAGACTTTGGTTGATGCTTGCATTAAGATAGTATTCTAGCACAAAACTGGTGTTACTTTCATCCCAAATGGGCAGAACAAGCCGGAAAAAAACAAAAGAAAAATGGCAAGTCTGGGTATCTCAATTCCCACTCATGAAAATCAGGGGACAGAACAGACAATGAATAATCCAGAGGAGAGCTCCCATAAAGCTCTACATACACTACTGGTAAACATGGTAAATGAAAAGATTAAAACCTGCAAAAGACTAAGTGTGAGCATGATAAGGAGAGAGGAGGCAAACCAAAGGTAAATACTGGAATATCATGAGCTTGAGGAAGCTACTCAAAGATTGATACAGGAATTGAATGAGCAGCTTGAGAACACTCAAAGAGAAATAAAGGAATGGTGTGAGCAGGCTGAGATCAGTCAAAGAGACAGGAATTGCATCAGCTGGCTGAGGACAGACAAAGAGAAAGTCAGGAATGCTGTGAGCATGCTCAGAACACTGAAAGAGAACTACAGGAATTGCATGAACTGAGGAAGCTAATCAAAGAGTAATAAAGGAATAGAGAAAGCAGGATGAGAATACACAAAGATCACTAAAGGCATTCATGGAATCCACGAATGGATAGCTGAAAGAAGTCAGGGAGCCCACAAAGGGAATGCTGAATGGAAAACAACAGAAGGAATGGGAGTCAAAGAAACCATATCCAATCATCTAAGTGATTTGAGAATAAACACTGAACACCAAATTAAGGAAGTAAAGTTCATACAAGATGTAAAACAAAGCCCCAACAAAGAATTTGAAGCCATCAAAGCCGACCAACAAGAAGGAAAAGAAATATAAAAACAAAGTTGAAAGTCTTGATATTAGGCTAGACCATGCAGAAGATCGAATCTCGGGGATTGAAGACAGCCTAGATATTACAGAGAAAGAACATACAACCGTACAAGACAAATCCATAAAATATGATAGATCTATCCAACACTTGGAAGACACCATCAGAAAGACTAATCTGAGAATAATGTGTGTAGAGGAGCACTTAGAGACGGAAGTTAATGGTCTAGGAAACTTTTTAACAGGATCTTAGCAGAGAACTTCCCAAAAATGCAAAAAATAGGCCTATTCAGGTACAAGATGCTTTTAGAACTCCAAATAGACAAGACGAGAATAGGACATCCCACCGTCACACTATAATCCACACAGGATCAATTCAGACCAAGGAAAAGATCCTTAAAGCTGTCAAGGAGAAAACATTAATCATATATAAAGGGAAATCAGTCAGAATCACCTGAGATTTCTCAGCAGACACAATTAAAGCAAGAAGAGCCTGGAATGATGTATGCCATGGCCTAAAGACAAACAACTATCAACCAAGAATACTGTATCCAGCTAAACTCTCCTTCATAACCAAAGGTCAAATAAAAATCTTCCATAGCAAAGAAAAATTGAAACAATATATCTCCACCAAACCTGTCCTACAAAAATTCTTAAAGATGTCCTACACATAGAAAACCAGCAACTCCACAATAAAGGCCAAGAAATCGCCCCTAAACTGAGAATCCAAGAACCATAGGAAGAACCCAGTTGCTACAGCACACAAGAAGGTGGATAACATGGCAGGAACTCCCAAACACCTCTCATTCCTATCTCTCAATGTTAAAGGACTTAACTCTCCAATTAAGCGACCTACACTGTCTAGTTGGATTAAAAATCAAGATCCTTCTATCAGCTGCCTTCAGGAGTCACACCTTGCCCATGAAAACAAACACATTTTCAAGGTGAAAGGCTGGAACAAAATTTACCAAGGAAACGGCCCCCATAAACAGGCAGGAGTTGTAATCCTAATATCAGATAAAATAGACTTCAAATTAAAATTATTGACAAGGGATAAAATATGTCAATACATACAAATTAAGGGATGACTCCTTCAGGATGATATTACAATTCTAAATCTCTATTCGCCAAACAACGGAGCACCAATATTTAGCCAGTACTTTGCCTCAAATCCCACATAGATCCAAAGACATTAATTGGGGATTTTAACACACCACTCTCCCCACTAGATAGATTAACTCGGCAAAAACTCAACAGAGAAACCACAAATCTAAACAACTGCATAGATCAACTAGATTTAACAGACATCTACCTTATATTTCATTCAGGCAGCATCCAAATACACGTTTCTCTCAGCAGCACATGGAATATTTTCTAAAATAGACCACTTTTTGGGTCAGAAAGAAAACTTGTCCAAATTCAGAAACATTGAAGTTATACCTTGGATTCTCTCAGACCACAAGGGAATAAAATTAGAACTCAACACCAAAAACCACCAAAGTCCTGTAACACATGGAGGCAGAACAACACACTGCTGAATCACGAGTGGGTCATGGAAGAGATTAGAAAGGAAATTCAAATGTTCAAGATATTCAACAAAAATGAACACAAAAATTAACAGCACCTATGGGACACAGCAAAGGCAGTACTCAGAGGCAAGTTTATAGCTCTGAGTTCCTACATCAACAAATTGGAGAGATCTGAAACTAACAGTTTAATGACACATCTGGACCTCCTTGAAAATTAGCAGCAAGATAAAACCCAATCCAGTAGATGGAAAGAAATAATTAAAATTAAACAGAATTAAATGAACTAGAATTAGAAAAAAACATATACAGGATCAACATAACAAAGAGGTGGTTCTTCGAAAAAATTAACAAAATTGACAGATACTTAACAAATCTTATCAGAAAAAGAAGAGAACACACCCAGAAACATCACTACAGAAACAACCAAGATTCAGAATATTATAAGGTAATACTTCTCAAAACTTTATGCTAATAAGTGTGACAACTTGGCAGAAATGGACCTTTTTCTAGCGAATATTGACATGCCAAAAGTAAACCAAGATGAGTTAAACCATCTTAACAGGCCCATATCAAGCACTGAAATAGAAACAGCAATAAGAAACTTCCCATCTAAGAAAAGCCCAGGACCAGAATTCTAAAAGGACTTCAAAGCAGAGTTCACACCAATACTCCCCAACTCTTCAATGAAATTGAAAAAGAAAGTTCACTACCAAACTCATTCTATAATGCCATCATACCCTCATCCCAATACCAGCCAGGGACTCATCAAAAAAAGAGAACTATAGGCACTTTTCTTTGATGAACATTGATGCAAAACTTATCAACAATATTTTGGCCAATCGACTTCAACAATTCATCCAAAAAAAATCATATGATGAAACAGGATTCATTTCAGGGATGCAAAGCTGGTTCAAAATAGGCAAATCAATTAATATAATTCATCACATAAACAAGAGAAAGCATAACAACCACAACGTTATCTCAACAGATGCAGAAAAACCATTTGACAAGAGCCAACACCCCTTTATGATGAAGGTTCTGGAAAAATTAGGAATCCATGGAACATTCCTCAATACAATAAAGGCTGTATATGACAAACCTACAGCCAGCATTATACTTAATGGTGAGAAACAAAAGCCATTTCGTCTTAACTCTGGAACAAAACAAGGAATTCCACTCGCTGCACTTCCCTTCAAACTACTATTAGAATGCCTAGATACAGCAATAAAACAAGATGCAAATATAAAGGGGATCTAAATAGGGAAAGAATAAGTTAAACTCTCCCTTTTTGCAGATGACATGATCTTGTATTTAAAGAATCACACAGATTCCACTCCCAAATTACTCAAACTGAATCAAAAGTTTGGCAAATTAGCAGGGTAAAAAATTAACCCCCAAAATCAATGGCTTTTCTGTATGCCAAAATGAGAAAAGTGTGGCTAAAATTAGGAAAGCAACTCCATTAGTAATAGCCCCACAAAAAATAAATTACCTAGGAATTAACTTAACCAAAGAAATGAAGGACCTCTATGATGAGAACTTTAAAAACCTGAAAAAGGAAATCAAAATAGAACCTAGAAAGTGGTAAAAACTCCCATGCTCTTGGATTGGAAAGATCAACATCGTGAAAATTGCAATACTTCCCAAAGCTATCTAAAAATTCAATGCAATACCTATCAAAATTCCAACCTCACTCTTCAAGGAAATAGAAGAGGCAATCCAAAAATTCATATGGAACAATAAAAGACCCCGAATAGCGAAAACGCTCCTCAACGGAAAGAACACTGCTGGAGGAATATCAATACCAATTTTCAAACTCTACTTCAAAGCCATAGTAGTAAAAACAGCTTGGTATTGGCACAAGAACAGACCTCAGGACCAATGGAATAGAATTGAAAACCCAGAAATGAACCTACAGACCTATAGCCATCTAATCATCGATAAGGGAGCTAAAACAATAGAATGGAAGAAAGACAGCCTCTTCAGTAAATGGTGCTGGAAAAAAAATTGTTAACTACTTGTAGAAAACTAAAGCTAGATACTTATAAATCACCTGGCCCGAGAATCAATTCCAAATGGATCAAAGACATCAGAGTCAAAGCAGACACTCTGAAAACATTACTGAATGGAATAGAGGACAAACCCTAGGTCTCCTTGGCACAGGCAGAAATTTTCTTAATAGAGATCCAGAAACTCAACAAATAAAAGAAAGATTGGACAAATGGGGTTGCATGAAATTGCAGAGCTTCTGTATGGCAAAGGACATAGCTAGCAAGATCAATAGAAACCCCCGGTTTGGGAGAAGTCCTTCACTAGCCACACAATGGACAAGGGTCTCATATCTAAAATATAGTTGGAAATCAAAAAATTAAATCCCCCAACAACAAATCTTCAAAGAAACAACTGCCCAATAAATAAGTGGCCTAAAGACTTAAAGAGAAACTGCTCTGAAGAGGAAAGAAGGATTTCCAATAGACACAGGAAGAAAAGCTCAACCTCCCTAGCCATAAAAGAAATGCAAATCAAAACAACATTGAGATATTACCTCACCCCAGTTAGAATGGCTATAACCAAGAACTCTAATAACAACAGATGCTGGAGGGGATGTGGACAGATGGGAACCTTACTGCATTGTTGGTTGGAGTGTAAACTTGTTCAACCACTTTGGAAAGCAGTATGGAGGTTCCTCAAAAGACTCCACATAGAGCTCCCCTATGACCCAGCAGTCCCACTTTTGGGCATTTACTCAAATGATCACCAACAAGACCACACTAAAGCTATCAGTACAAATATGTTTATTTCAGCATTATTTACAATTGCTAAGATATGGAACCAACCCAGATGGCCCTCAGTAGATGAATGGATCAAGAAAATGTCGTATATATACACAATTGAATTCTCTGCCTCCATCAGAAAGAATGACATTGCCTCATTTGTTAGGAAATGGAAAGACTTAGAAAAAATTACATTAAGTGAAGTAATCCAGGCACAAAGAAACATAGTTCGCATAGTTTCCCTTATTTGCAAAAACTAGTATATGTCTGAGTGAAGCATAAAAGGTCAGTTATGTTGATGTTAGGGAAATGAACCCTAAGATATATATTCAATATTTTTCTTTCATGTGATTGTTTCTAACATATTTATAAGATGATTTCTTTGTTGCTTTGTATGTCCCTCCCCCATGCTATAACCCCTGCTTTCACTGTATTTGATGTTGGTATAATTTGTGGAGGTGAAGGGAACAAACAAATAGTTTAAATAGAGATACAGTTTGACCTATTGCAACAATGAGCTGTACAAGTCATTATATCGAAAAATTAACTTTACAACTTTGGTGATGGGGGTATAGGGAGCGGTGAATTCGGTGGAAGTGGCGGAGGGGGGGAGGATGTGAAGGGATAGGAAGGGGAAACAAAGGAGCAGGCTACAATGCTTAGTAAGAAATGTACTCATTATCTTGCCCATGTAATTGTAACCCCTCTGTACAGTATTTTCACAATAAGAAAAGGAGATCATTGTCTTCTTAATCCTTAACATCTATAACATCTGTTAGCATTCTTAATAGTCTATAACATCTGTTTATTCTTCTGAAGGATTGTCACTTTCAACAAAAAATGTCATCCTCAGTTTGCCGGGACAGAATTCTTGCAAATGCAGCCAGGAATTGATGTTTATGGCTTCCAAAATTAAGTTTGAGCCTGTTGCATATTAGACAGGCCATGAACGAAACGTATTCAGGTTCCTGCTTTTTTTGGTATTTTCTTTTGGCATTCTCTTCCATTACCTGCCTGTGATGCTCACAGTCACAGTGCTCTTCCTCCTTTGGCTTTGAACCCACTTTCTATAGAACATGGCTGTCATTTGGACTGCATTTTAAATAGGCTTCAGATTCTTGGAACTTCTGTTTGTCCTAGACGTCTAGCCCTAGAATAAGAAGACTATGTCTATTAGATTTTTTATGATAGTATATTACATTATGGTCTCTAATAAGAGTAGTAAACTGGGGCTGCAAGTACTTCATGTATTTCTAGATAAATTACTTCATTCTCTGCTGTTTCCAGGTAAACAAGATTTGTCATATTATTTAGCTCTTGTCTGCCAATTTTTTTTTCTTATCTCAAGGATCAGATGCCTTCTAGGATTCAGAGTTCTTCCTCTGCTGCTATTAGAATATTTCAACCATTTGGGGGAAAGGCTTTTTGTAAATTTTCACTTGCAAGATTTTCTTCCATGTAAGTGTTAATTGAAAAGTACACGGCAGGGTTGTCAGCTTTAACAAACTCAGTATAGCAAAAAAGAAAAAAAGCAGACAATGTTATTTTTCAAGCCTTTATGACTGTTTGTGGACTTGTTCTGAATCATTTTTATGTGACTACTACCTCAAAAATGCAACAAAACTAGTTCCACCATCTATCCCAGAATGTTCCAGAGTTTTCCTGTTGTTATCATTGATAAATGCAATGAAGGGAACAAGTGACTCATTGAAAATAAACATAGTGCTAGGTTTCCAGACTTGGAACCATAGTCTAGGAGTTTAGATATGACACCACAGCAGGAACTGGTTCTCACAAATAAAATACAATCCCTACTGATAAAAATATCCTATCATTTATGAACTTGTGAATGCCTTTTTTGTTGCTTTTTATGAAATAATAGCATTTTTTCTGAAGCCTAGGAAATCCAAGCTCAAGGTCTCTTTTGGTTAGGACCCAGGCTCTCTGTTTCCAAGATGATACCTTGTCACTGCACTCTTCAAAGAGGGGCTGCTGTATCTTCACTATAGGAGATCTAAGGGCAAGGAGGGGAGAATTCTCTTCATCAAACACATACCAGGACTTGTAATCTACTTACCTGTCAAGTACCTCCTAAAGGCAATGCCTCTTTCTAATAAGCCTTGGATGATGAAGTTTCAGTGTTAGTTCTGAGAAGACAAAAATATTATAAACATAGCAAAGCTAGGTGCCAGTGGTTCAAACCTGTAATCCTAGCTACTCAGGAGGCTGATATCTGAGGATCACAGTTCAAAGCCAGTCCGGGCAGGAAAGTCCGGGAGAATCTTATCTCCAATAAACCACTAGAAAACCAGAAGTGGAGTTGTGGCTCAAGTGGTAGAGTACTTGCCTTGAGCTGAAGAGCTGAGGGACAGCGCCCAAGCCCAGAGTTCTAGCCCCACGACCAACCAAAAACAAATGTCCTACACATAGCACAGATATTTATTGAAAATGAAGTAGTAGTTTTTTAATACTATCCTATATAAATAATAGTAGAAAATATTAGGAGTGATGTTTAGAGTTGAAGGTAACTGTCATACAGGAAGTGGACGTGGTGGGAGAGGTAGAGTGGAGGAATGCTTTCTTGTTATGATTTGAAGTACTAATGAGAGTTTAACCATGTCACATGAATTATTTTAATGAGAATAAAAATATTTGAAGAAAATCTTGAGTGACAGCCGGACATTGACATTGCAGAAGAACTAAGTCTGATGTTAAAAATCAACCCATTCTAAAATGGAATCTGACAGAGTAGAAATCCTAGAACCCGAGATGAATGCTAAATACTTAAAAGGACTAGATTTTAACAAGAGTATCTGCCTCTTAGTTTTCTATTGGGCCCTTCAAATTATGTAGCCAGAGTGACCAATAATAATTACTTGGATTCTAACAATTCTGATTAATTTTGACTGTTTTTGAGATATATGTAAATAGATTTATGTACTATGTGTTTTTCTGTGTTTGGTTTCTTTCATTCAACATTGTATTTGTGAGATCCTTCCATATTCGTGTATTTATTGGTAGATTCTTTATACTCACACTGCATAGCACTGTTTTCAAGACTTCGTATGTTTAGAAAAAATCTGGAGTGTTTAGTAAAGCAGATCTCTAGATCCACTTTCAGAACTTCTGTTTTAGCTACTCTAGGGTAAGTTTTAAGGACTGGTTTTACTAACAATGCCCATATGTGATGCTGGAATGGGGATCGTATCTTGAGAACCATTTCTATAGAGGATGCCATATAGGAATAGACTACCATGCTTTCAATAGGCATTTGGTTTGTGATTACTGTTTTCTTTCTTGAGATAAGGTCTCCCTGTTGCTTAGGTTGGCCTGGAACTCTTTATCAGAATTCCCACTTGTGCCTCTCAACTGCTGAAATTACAGATATATACCACAATGCCCACCTTTTTCTGATCACTTTAAAAAATATTATTCATGTATTTACTCTTGGCTATACTAGTTTATTCTGATAATCTTCATTAATTCCTTTATTAAAAATAAATAGCTCATGTAGTGAGACTATGTATTATCTTATTTTTAAAAATACGTTGAACAGACAAAGGATAATAATGACATCATATTGTTTTCTGAGTGCCAAGAAATAAAGTCATTTTATTACCATCTCCAGTTTGCTTATGAGAAAGTAAAAAGTATAGGATACTGAGGTTGGCAAAGTTCAAGGACATGTCCTTAAGTACCACATCTCTTCCCCTAGACATGCCATAGTAAGTATGCCAAGCCAGAAGTGTAATCTATATAGACATAGATCAGAAGATACAGGAGAAATCACTCTCACTGCAGAAATCCCTGCCTTGCATTCATAGAGCCAATACTCCAGCTGATGGGACAGATACAAAGTGTATACAATAATGGATAACAGCAGGTGGGTACAAGTCTGTGAGCTCAATTTCATTTGATAAAATATACAGAAAGAATTCAAAAAGAAAAGAATTGAGTCCTACAATCCACGGAGAAATTTAGTAAACAATGTAAAAGGGCCTTCTAGGCAGGGGGGATATGCTGAGTAAAAGTATCATATGTTCTGACAACTGAAAATAGTTCTATCTGGTTGAGACATGGTGTGAATATGGATGAATTGCATCGTAGAAAACACCTCATGGGGGTTTTGTTATATGAGAGTTTAGAAAAAGGTAAGGAAGGGAAATGCGGTCATATTTGCTCTCTGTGTGTGTGTGCATGTGTGTGTATGAATATGTATGCATATGTGCAGAGCATGTGTGCACTGGGCCTGGAGCTTGAATTCAGTGGCTAGGTATTGTCCTCAAGGCATTCTGCTGGTTAATTGAAGATGAGACTTTGGAATTTTTTCCCTCTAGCTGGCTTCTAACCTCAGTCCTCAAATCTCAGCCTTCTGAGCATCTGTGATTATAGATATGAGCCTCTAGTACCTGGTTCAGAAGCAGAAACGGTCAGGTAAGTTGATGTTAGGTGAAATGAACCCCAAGATAGGGACTCATATGTTTTATTTTCTTACTTGTTATTGTTTCTAACATATTTATGAGATGATTTCTTTGTTGCTTTGGATATCCCTCCCCCACGGTATAACCCCTGTCACTGTATTTGATTTTGGTATCATTTGGGGAAGGGAAGGGAAAAAACAAATTGTTTAAATAGGGATACAGTTTGACCCATTGCAACAATGAGAAGTACAAGATGTTATGTCGAAAAATGAACTTTACAACTTTGGTGCAGGGAGGGAGGAGGAAGAAGGGGAGGTGCAGGGAAGAAGGGGAGATGGGAAGGGTAAACAAAGGAGGAGGCAACAATGCTTGATAAGAAATGTACTCATTACCTTGCTCATGTAATTGTAACCCCTCTGTACGGTATTTTCACAATAAAAATAAAATAAAATAAGTTTAAAAATTTGCCTTTTAAAGGATCACTAAGATGTCAGATAAAGGATAGACTATAAAAAAGGAAGAAAATTATACATTGTCATAACTGAAACTTTTAAGGAGTATTCAGTCAATAGTACATTTTCCTCAAAATTTCTAGCCATAATAGAGCAAGTGATTGATATAATTTTTGTTAAGCACTTTAAGTAATTTCTAATATTAATCTATCTATGCCTACTATATTTATTATCTACTAAAACAAAGATAATTATAAAAATGTCATTCCATTGTAATACTTCACTTGAAATCACTCTGTCACCAAAGATAACACAATAGATAAGTTACAAAAGTATTCTGGAAAATTACAGACTTGAAAGAAATTGAACTGATTGTGAAAACAAATTATTTCAACTTGATTGATTGGTTCTAAGAATACAGAGTACTTCTAAAGGGTTGGGTATAACAATAGTCATGAAATTAAAAGAAGTGATATTCCTCTGGTATGTGAGAACTCTCTGTTATAGAGCTACAGAACTAGGTATATACATACTCTGTTCCTCTTGGGCAGTACTTTCAAAAATTTTAGATACACTGAAAATGTTAATTATGACGATGGCATTAATGATATAGGTAACTACTGCTCATTAAGTACTTATTGTGAATTGAATGTTTCATTTTTAAATTAATTTCATTTCTAATTAACATTTTTTATTATTGTATAAGTGGTTTCAACTCAATGGTCAAGTGTTTCATTTCTATTATTTCAATTATATAGATTAATTATCCTTTCTTTGAAATGTTAGGCATCAGAAGTGTTTTAGATTTCAGATCTGTGATTGGATTTTTGAATATTTGTATATGTGTGTGTGTTTGCATGTATCTTTTAGGACAAGATTGAAATAAAAATATGAAATTCACTGTTTCATATACAATGTACATATTCTGAGGTAATTATATATATATATATATGCATACAGTGTGTGTGTGTGTGTGTGTATGTGTGTGTGTGTGTGTGTGTGTGTGTGCGTGTGTGTGTGTACCTTCATTTTTGCTGAATCCCATCAGAGGCAATTGGGAATTTTCCTCTTGTGAGGTCATGTCAATACTCTGAAAGCTCTGGATTCAAGTATTTTGGACTTTAGATGTTCAGGTTAGGAATGTTCAGCTGTTTCCAATTCTATGAAGCTGGTATCATTATTCCCATCTAGCGATAACAAAACTAAGGCTTAAATAATTTATCCAAAACACTCACATTGTATGTGTTAATCACTTACAATGAGAGGGTTTTAAGCCTCACATTTATGAGGGTTTTAAGACTCACATGAATGTTACCTAGAAACTCATGTCTTCAATTATGGCATAAATCTCTTTGTTCTCTAGATCTGCATGTGATACTCAATTTTCAATAAATAACTGGCTCCAAAATACATGAAATATGTCAAACAATGCATTGAACTAAGCTTTTAAGGGCCTAAATAACTTTCTTTAAATCTTCATAAAAGATAAGAATGACATACAATTAACAGAATTATATCCCATAATTATAGCCATAAGGAATAGGACTATAATTATAACCATAAGGAATAGGAAAAATGTGTAAAATTTAGAACTGATTTCAAAACATTTTCTAAATTAATTCTAAAAAAAAAGAAAGATAAACATAATGAAAGTAGAGATCTCTATAGAAAGGACAAGAGAAGGGGTATAAGAGGAAGATTTATATGCAATGGGAACTAGGACAATAGATAAAATATATGTAAGCGCTCGTGCCTGCTATCACAGCTACTAAGGAGACTAAATCTGAGGATCCTGATTTGGAGCTTAGCCAGACAGGAAAGCCTGTGAAATTATTTCTGATTGACAAGAAGTAGATGAGTGGTTTAAGTGGTAGAGAGCAGAGAGCCAGCCTTGAATGAAAAAAAGCAAGGGAGGAAAAAAGTTCCGGGAAGATGGCGGAGGAGAAGCTGGAATCTGAACAAGCTCTTGCATAGAAAACAGTTTCAGAGTTCCAGTGAACAGTCCCAAGCCAGAGAATCACACCAAGTGTGCCATCACAGGACAGAGAGTTAGTCAAGAGAGGGGAAGCCAAGCAGACACATCTGAGTGCCTGCCAGCAGCTGCTGCTGCTGCGGCAGGGTCGCGGCAGCGACCACCGCCGTGGGGGCACACCTGAGACACAGTCCGGGACGAAGGAGCCAGACGCAGCGGAAGAGCGGATTCTACTCAACACCAGCAAGAACCGACAAGGAGCGGACAACTTCATCCTGCACTTTGCAGACCAGAGACGACCCGGGATCCAAGACTCGGCGTGAGTAGAAGCCCGACTTCCTCACTCCTTCTCTGGGAGCAGAGGAGGGAAGGCCACCCCTCCCCCCCCCAGCACCGGTGATCTCCATCTTGGATACCGACAAAGCTCGGAGGAGCGGCTAGCTCCAGCTCAGGCCTTGGAATAAAACTAGTCATTTAGCAGGTCACAAGAACTTAACTGCGAAGTGACCTCACAGACTCAGTTCCATCCAGGGAAAAGTCACCCAGCTCAGGCGCCAGCCATTGGAGTGGCTTTCCCCACTGGGTAACCAGAGCCAGAGGCTGCCCCTCCCTCTAGCAGCCTCCACAATCAATTGAAAAACAGAAACCCTGAGAATGGCTCCAGGCTGGGCTCTGTGAGTTTTTTCACAAAATAGCCCCAGGGAAAAGCTACTGTTCCTTGAAAGGCCTCAACTCTACCCAGAACCTAGCCTCATCACTGCATCCCCCTCTTTTGTGATTCTCAAAGCAGATCACCCTCCCAGTAAACTAACCTGGGAGGGGGATCTCAAAATCTTGGGTAAAGCAGAGCATTTTTCTGCCTGTTCCAACAAACTGACTTAAGAAACCAATCAAGCCACAGGACCTCAAGCTGAGAACACTCTGGTTACAGACAAAAGGGAGATACAGGACTCTTCCCACCCCTCCCCCCCCCCAAAAAAATCAAAGAACTTTTTTTTTTCTTCTTCTTCTTTTCTTTTTTTCTTTTTTTTGTTTTGTTTTTTTTTTCGTTTTTTTGTTACCTTATATATATATAAAAATTTTTT
Organism: Dipodomys spectabilis; assembly: GCF_019054845.1. NCBI lineage: Eukaryota > Metazoa > Chordata > Mammalia > Rodentia > Heteromyidae > Dipodomys > Dipodomys spectabilis. The sequence goes on from NW_024871103.1 coordinate 397,701, forward strand.
TTTGCTTTTCTAAAACTTTTAATAATCTTTAATTTTTGCCTCTTCTGAAAAAATAATTGTTTTCCATTAACTTTTTTTTTTCTCCTCTTATAATTTTTATTTTAGGAATATGTGAATGTGTGTTTTCCTTTCTTTTCTTGTCTTCTTTCTCTTTTTCTTTCATTCTTAATTATCTTTTTGTTTTTTGTCTAGCTCTACTGAACTTCTGATCTTTTCTTCTCACTTTCCTATCCTTTCCATCTTTTCCTCTTTGTTCTTCTTTATGTGACTTAACTCTTGTCCTGCACATCCTCAGATAAACCCGTAGTTAACCAGTAGACCCTATCCCCCATTGGGTACACACTTAATCCACAAACTTATTACTCAATTCAAAACCTCTGAGACTTAAATTCATTAATAGCAGTACTACCTCTTTATACCTATATAATATTTTAAGCATTTTTTTAAAGTTTTTCTCATCTCCTCTATGTCCCTCCCTTTCTCTCAACATATTCATATTCCTCTATAAATAGATGGTCTTTTAATCTCTAAAATAACATTAATTTTTATGTTTCTATTTTTTTTTCTGGTCTCTTTTCATTCCCCTTTCCCTTTCTTCTTTTTCTCTCTCTACTTGCATCCTACCCAACCTATTTCCTGAATTGTGATTAGGACATAGTTAACTCTCCCTGTGCCTCCCCACACCAATCTATTCCTATTTTTTACCCACATCTCTCCCTAACCCTAATAATTTCTGGTTTTCCAAATTCTTCTCTGCGGTTCGAAGCCCTTTAACATATAGTTGTTTGATGTCGAATAGATGTATCTGTTGAACTAGATTGTATCTCTAGACTATTGACTGTACAAATGCAAACTTTGGTTCATGGTTGCCTTAAGATAGTGTTCTAGCACAAAACTGGTGCTATCTTCATCTCAAATGGGGAGAGTAAGCCGGAAAAACACAAGAAAAATGGCAAATTCGGGTATCTCAATTCCCAATCTTGATAATCAGCGGTTAGAACAGATAATGAATAATCCAGAGGAGAGTTCCCAAACAGCTCTACAAACACTGCTGGCAAACATGATAAATGAGAAGTTTGACAACTTACAAAGGACTCTGTATGAGCGTGATAGGGAGAGAGAGGAGGCATCCCAGAAGTTTATACAGGAATATCATAAGCGTGAGGAAGCTTCTCAAAAACTGATACAGGATTTGCTTGAACAACTAGAGAATACTCAAAGAGAAAGGGAAGAATGGCGTGAGCAGGCTGAGAACACTCAAAGAGAACAGCAGGAATCCCACGAACGGGAGGAAGCTAATCAAAGAGTAATACAGGAATTGAGAGACCAGGTAGAGAACACACAAAGATCACTAAAGGCATTCATGGAATCCATTAACAAAGAGCTGAAGGAAGTCAGGGAGACCACAAAGGGAATGCTGAATGGAACCCAACAGAAGGAATGGGAGCCCAAAGAAAAAAAAAAACCAATCAACTAAGTGATTTGAGGACAAACACTGAACACCAAATTACGGAAGTAAAGAAATTCATACAAGACCTAAAACAGAGCTTCAACAAAGAACTTGAAGCCATCAAAGCTGACCAATTAGAAGGAAAAGAGATAAAAAACAAAGTAGAGAGTCTTGACAGCAGGTTAGACCAGGCAGAAGATCGAATCTCAGGGATTGAAGACAGCGTAGATATTATAGAGAAAGAACATACAACCATCCAAGACAAGTCCAAGAAATATGATAGATCTATCCAACACCTGGAAGACACCATCAGAAGGCCTAATCTAAGGATAATGGGAGTAGAGGAGCACCTAGAAACAGAAGTTAATGGTCTAGGAAATTTGTTTAACAGGATCCTAGCAGAGAACTTCGCAAACATGCAAAAAGATAGGCCTGTCCAGATACAAGAAGCCTTTAGAACCCCAAATAGACCAGACCAGAATAGGACATCCCACCGCCACATTATAATCCACACAGGATCAACTCAGAACAAGGAAAAGATCCTTAAAGCTGTCAGAGAGAAAAGGGTAATCACTTATAAAGGGAAACCAATTAGAATCACCTCAGATTTCTCAGCAGAGACAATCAAAGCAAGAAGAGCCTGGAATGATGTATGCCATGCCCTAAAAACAAACAACTATCAACCAAGAATACTGTACCCAGCTAAACTCTCCTTCATAACTGAAGGCCAAATAAAAACCTTCCATAGCAAAGAAAAGTTGAAACAATACATCTCCACCAAACCAACCCTACAAAAGATTCTTAAAGATGTCCTACACATAGAAAACCAACAAGACCGCAATAAGGCCAAGAAACTGCACCCAAACTGAGAATCCAAGAACCATAGGAAGAACCCAGTTTTCGCAGCCCCCTAGAAGGTAGATAACATGGCAGGAACTCCCAAATACCTCTCAATCCTATCTCTTAAAGTTAACAGACTGAACTCTCCAATTAAGCGACATAGACTGTCTAGTTGGATTAAAAAACAAGACCCTTCTATCTGCGCGCTGCAGGAGTCACATCTTGCCCGTAAAAACAAACACATTTTCAATGTTAAAGGCTGGAACAAAATCTACCAAGCAAACGGACCAAATAAACAGGCGGGAGTTGCAATCCTAATATCAGACAAAATAGACTTCAAATTAAAATTCATGAAAAGAGATAAAGAAGGTCGCTACATACTAATTAAAGGATCTCTCATTCAGGAGGATATTACAATTCTAAATATCTATTTGCCACACAATGGAGCACCCAAATTTATCCAAGAAACACTACTTTCCCTCAAATCCCATATAGATCCAAAGACATTAATTGTTGGGGATTTTAACACACCACTCTCCCCACTAGATAGATCAACTCAGCAAAAACTCAACAGAGAAACCGCAGATCTAAACAGCTGCATAGATCAACTAGACTTAACAGACATTTACCGAACATTTCACCCAGCAGCATCAGAATACACGTTTTTCTCAGCAGCACATGGAACGTTTTCTAAAATAGACCACATTTTAGGACACAAAGCAAACTTGTCTAAATTCAGAAACATTGAAGTTATACCTTGCATTCTGTCTGACCACAAGGGAATAAAATTAGAACTCAACACCAAAAGCCACCAAAGAAAGTCCGGTATCATATGGAGGCTGAACAACACACTGCTGAATCATGAGTGGGTCATGGAAGAGATTAGAAAGGAAATTCAAATGTTCATGCTATTCAACAAAAATGAACACACAAAATACCAGGTCCTCTGGGACACAGCAAAGGCAGTACTCAGAGGCAAGTTTATAGCTCTGAGCTCCTACATCAACAAATTGGAGAGATCTGAAACTAACAATTTAATGACACATCTAAACCTCCTTGATAAAGAGCAGCAAGATAAACCCCAATCGAGTAGACGGAAAGAAATAATCAAAATTAAATCAGAATTAAATGAATTAGAAACCAAAAAAACTATAGAAAGAATCAACAAAACAAAGAGTTGGTTCTTCGAAAAACTTAACAAAATTGACAGACCCTTAGTAAATCTTATCAGAAAAAGAAGAGAACACACCCAAATTAATAAACTCAGAGATGAGAATGGAAACATCACCACGGAAACAACCAAGATTCAGAACATTATAAGGGAATACTTCTCAAAACTTTATGCTAATAAGTTTGAGAACTTGACAGAGATGGACCTCTTACTAGCAAATATTGACATGCCAAAACTCAACCAAGATGAGGTAAACTATCTTAACAGGCCCATATCAAGCATTGAAATAGAAACAGCAATAAGAGACCTCCAGGCTAAGAAAAGTCCAGGACCAGATGGTTTTACAGCGGAATTTTACAAGGCCTTCAAAGCAGAGCTCACACCAATTCTCCTCCAACTCTTCAATGAAATTGAAAGACAAAGCTCACTACCAAACACATTCTATGAAGCCATCATAACCCTCATCCCAAAACCAGGCAGGGACTCATCAAAGAAAGAGAGCTATAGACCCATTTCTTTGATGAACATTGATGCAAAACTTCTCAACAAAATTTTGGCCAACCGACTTCAACAATTCATCCAAAAAATCCTACACCACGATCAAACAGGATTCATTTCAGGGATGCAAAGCTGGTTCAATATACGCAAATCAATTAATATTATTCATCACATCAACAGGAGCAAGAATAAGAACCACATGGTTATCTCAATAGATGCAGAGAAAGCATTCGACAAGATCCAACACCCCTTCCTGATGAAGGTTTTGGAAAAATTAGGAATCCATGGAACATTCCTCAATACAATAAAGGCTGTATATGACAAACCTACAGCCAGCATTATACTCAATGGTGAAAAACTAAAGCCATTTCCTCTTAACTCAGGAACAAGACAAGGATGCCCACTCTCTCCACTTCTCTTCAATCTAGTATTAGAATGCCTAGCTACAGTAATAAGACAAGATGCAGACATAAAGGGGATCCAAATAGGGAAAGAAGAAATAAAACTCTCCCTCTTTGCAGATGACATGATCTTGTATTTAAAGAATCCCATAGACTCCACTCCCAAATTACTCAAGCTGATTCAAAACTTTGGCAAAGTAGCAGGTTATAAAATTAATCCCCAAAAATCAATGGCTTTTCTGTATGCCAACAATGAGAAAAGTGTGGCTGAAATTAGGAAAGCAACTCCATTTGTAATAGCCCCACAAAAAATAAAATACCTAGGAATTAACTTAACTAAAGAAGTGAAGGACCTCTATGATGAAAACTTTAAAATCTTGAAAAAGGAAATCAACACAGAACTTAAAAAATGGCAAAACCTCCCATGCTCCTGGATTGGAAAGATTAACATCGTGAAAATGGCAATACTTCCCAAGGCTATCTACAAATTCAACGCAATACCTGTCAAAATTCCACCCTCATTCTTCAAGGAAATAGAAGAGGCAATCCAAAAATTCATATGGAACAATAAAGGACCCCGAATAGCAAAAACGCTCCTCAACGGAAAGAACACGGCTGGAGGAATATCAATACCAAATTTCAAACTCTACTATAAAGCCATAGTAATCAAAACAGCTTGGTATTGGCATAAGAACAGACCTCAGGACCAATGGAATAGAATTGAAAACCCAGAAATGAACCTACAGACCTATAGCCATCTAATCTTCGATAAGGGAGCTAAAACAATAGAATGGAAGACAGACAGCCTCTTCAGTAAATGGTGCTGGCAAAACTGGTTAACTACATGTAGAAAACTAAAGCTAGATCCTTATATATCACCCTGCACCAGAATCAACTCCAAATGGATCAAAGACCTTGAACTCAAAGCAGACACTCTGAAAACATTACAGGATGGACTAGGAGAAACCCTGGGTCTCCTTGGCTCAGGCCGAAATTTTCTGAATAGAGACCCGGAAACACAACAAATCAAAGAAAGGTTGGACAAATGGGATTGTATAAGGTTGCAGAGCTTCTGCAGGGCAAATGACATAGCTAGCAAGATCAATAGAAAGCCCAGGGACTGGGAGAAGATCTTTACTAGCCATACAACGGACAAGGGTCTCATATCTAAAATATACTTGGAACTCAAAAAATTAAACCACCCAACAACAAATCCTCAAAGAAACAACTGCCCAATAAGTAAGTGGGCGAAAGACTTAAAGAGAAGCTTCTCTGAAGAAGAAAGAAGGATGGTCAATAGACACATGAAGAAATGTTCAACATCCCTAGCCATAAAAGAAATGCAAATCAAAACAACATTGAGAAATCACCTCACTCCAGTTAGAACAGCAAAAATCAAGAACTCTAACAACAACAGATGCTGGAGGGGATGTGGACAGAAAGGGACCTTACTTCATTGTTGGTGGGAATGTAAACTTGTTCAACCACTTTGGAAAGCAGTATGGAGGTTCCTCAAAAGACGCCACATAGAGCTCCCCAATGCCCCAGCAATCCCACTTTTGGGCATTTACCCAAATGATCACAAACAAGGCCACACTAAAGCTCCCAGCACAACTATGTTTATTGCAGCATTATTTACCATAGCTAAGATATGGAACCAACCCAGATGCCCCTCAGTAGATGAATGGATCAAGAAGATGTGGTATATATACACAATGGAATTCCATGCCTCCATCAGAAAGAATGACATTTCCCCATTTGTTAGGAAATGGAAAGGCTTGGAAAAAATTATATTAAGTGAAGTAAGCCAGGCCCAAAGAAACATAGGTCTCATGGTTTCCCTTATTTGCAATATCTAGTATAGGTATGAGTCAAGCGGAAAAAGTCAGAGAATGTGATGTTAGGAAAACGAACCCTCAAATATGTGTTTTAATGTTTTTGTTTCTTTCATGCATGTGTTTCTAATGCATTTATAAGATTATTTCTTTGTTGCTTTGTATGTCCCTCCCCCACAGTGTAACCCCCACTTTCACTATATTTGATGTCAGCATAACATGTGGAGGAGACGGGGACAAACAAGTCGCTTAAGGATTCAGGTGGACCTGTTGCAACAATGAGAAGTACAAAATGTCATGTCAAAACCAGCTTTACAATGTCGGTCGTGGGGAGAGGGGGGGTATGATTGGGTGGGGGAGAGAGGGGATGCTGGGAAGGGAGGTGAAGGGTAAACAAAGGAGGAGGCTGCAATGCTTGGTAAGAGATGTATGCATTATCCTGCCCATGTAATTGTAACCCCTCTGTACAGTATGTTCTCAAATAAAATAAAATAAAATTAAAAAAAAAAAAGAAAAAAGAAAAAAAGCAAGGGAAAGCACTCAGCAAGCCCCAGTACTGGGAAAAAAGGGAACATACACACATACACACACACACACGCACACACACACACACGCACACACACAGAGACACACACTCTGCACATAGATAAGGAAATTGAGAGTGTGATAGGGTTTAAGGGTTTGGTGGAAAGGGATACAGATATCCAAGACAATACTACACAAGTATCCCTTCTGATTACTTTGGTAATTAAACTTTATGTCATAACATTATAGAGAGGAATGACCCCCATGAAAATATCAAGTAAATATACAGACATAAAACTAGGAATATTTCATCCCCCAACTCTAAAGCAGAGGGAAGACATTGGGATTTTGCAGAAGGATTAGGCAGCCAAGAGTTGGAGTGTTAAGTGCTGGTTAGCTTGGAACTTGTGTGCCTCAAAGTTATTGACTATTAAAGGTGTATGTTCTGTTGGGCACTAGTGGCTCACCCCTGTAAATCTTAGCTTAAAAATTGCTTTTACATATAAAATTAATGATTATAAATACTAAGAATGAAGTTGACATAACTAATTTAAATATTTCATTAGTTATTTCTGGACTTTGACTTTAGTCAGTTTCATATTTCGAAACTAATTTCAAAGTATTTTTATGCTTCCAGCACTTATGTAAGTCCTTGAAAAGCTAGCAGGTGCAAGGCTTAGGGTCTACATTGTATAACAGAACCAATGGTCATGCACCACATGTTACATTGAGTATGCACTGGTGTGGCCTGAAGACAGGCACACTTTCTCCTGCATCAACCTATGAGGGAAAACTCCAGTCATTCTCATAGAGTGTTTTGAAACAGAAGTTCAAATTCTACAAATACACACACACACACACACACACACACACACACACACACACACACACACACACACATAGGCATTTTACCAGGAGCAAGATCACAGAAGATCCATCCTCTTTCCAGTAGTCCCTTTTCTCCAAAGGCTTTTCACTTAGCAACCAGTAATTTTGTCTGACTCATCTCTTAACATTTATTATAAATATAAAATGGTAAATTTCTAACTACATTGTTCTCTCTGATGTATTCAGTGTCATACTTCTACTGTAAAAAGAAGCCTTTTCTTCACATCTATTTACTATCTAATTTATATAATTATCCATACATCTACCCACATAGCTATCTATCTAGCTAGCTAGCTATCTGTCTGTCTATCTGTCTATCATCACTGGTGTCTTGTACTTTTTGTAGCCTTGGATTCTTATTCTATTCAGTGGATTATTGTCTACTTACATTTTCATAGATATGGCCAAATGAGACTTTTTTAGAACTGATCAATTGCCATATTCCTTTGTGATGTCCCCAGATATTTATATATATTATTTTCCTAGGAATTCTAGATCTTATTAGTGTGGAAAGGTACTAAGGAAAAAAGATTTGAGTGCTTGATAATGGGTTTAATTAATTTTCTTTAGTAAAGAAAGCTAGAAAACACAAAATATGTCCATGCATTCAAACTTCTACTAAGCTTTACATTCTAATCCAGACTTCATAGAATTTTTCCTTTACTATCAATATTCCATTGTAATGCCCATCTATAATGAGAAATTTTGTTCCCACCATAAATACATTTCCTTACTTGTTCAATTTATTTAGTTCTACAATATACACAAAGTTTCAGAATAACTAAATTCTTACACTCCTAAAAAGGACAGCAAAAAAGAGTTTATAATTTTTCCACGTTTTTATTTAGTAAGAGCTTGCTGAATAACCTAGGGTAGCCTCAAAAGCATGATCCTTCTGCCTCAATCTCCCAAGTAATAAGTATACAAGTCTGTTTGACCACCAACTCTAACATTGCCTTTGCTAAGCTTGCCTAATACTATTTCTGGTTCATTATCAAATGTGAGGTATGGATAATTTCTACTCCACTTATTAGCTTAAATAAAACTTTCTAATGCTCTGAATTAAGTTCTGTTAGGTGATTTCAGTATCTTTGTTTTTCTATGAAGAAATTTCCCTTTGAATCTGCTGTGTTTCAAAATAGCAGTGATCTGGTCTCTCATTTCACCTCTGTTAACCTCTGAACAAGTGGTGAGTTTCAACACACTTTTACTGAAAAAAATTGAATTTTATGTAATAATTGCTCCAGGATTTTTTTAAAAATAGGAATTGGAAGAGGTAAGTTGTTACCTATCTTTCTGCTCTATTCCACCTCTTTTCTTTCTGATTTCACAGGCAGAAGAGATACTATTTGAAGTTTGTTGACAAACATTTCTTAAGATGTTGGGTATATTCTAGGCACTGAAACAACTAGATCGATCTGAGGATAAGCATCTAGTGTCAAAATGAAATTGTCCTGTGACATGAGGCATCCACTGAGAACATTATGAACTTTTTCTACATGATATATCAAAAAAGTACATGCTTTTATTTGACTAATAATAAGCACATTTCTGTTTATTTAAAGTATATTTTCGCCTGGTTTGCTTTCCCTCTAGTGATTAAATGGCAAAATTAAATTTCTCACTTGGAGTCCTATGTATCAAGTTTGTATAAGAGTGTGAAAATCCATTACTGACATCACTATGCTATAAATCATTGTAAATAATTTTTAAGATGGGTCAAATCTATGTAACCTAATTTGGACCCACCAAATGAAAATTATGTGTTCAAAATTAATTTTTTCATATGTATTTACAAATGATAAAAAGAAGACAAAAGACAATGTATCTTCAACAATAGGGGACAACCTCTTCACACAAAATTTAAATTAAGTAGGAAAAATATTAACATGAAGTGTTTTTTTGTCTCATTTTCTCCCTAGATTCTATGAGGTGTGCACCATCTTTCTCTATATTCTAAACAGATTATTGCTTATTTCTGTTAAATTCCTATGATGCAGTTGATAAGATTTCCTTCTTTTGCCTTAATTGCTGGAGAAAAGAGTATAGTAATGAACTAGAGAATGCACAAGGAACTCCCATGGACTTATGAGCAAGTTTATGTTAGAATACAGAAAAGTCTTTCCCTGTATCTCTCCTCTTCTGAAAGAAAAGCCTTGGATAAAGCCAGTGTTTATTACTAAATAATGGTCCATTTTCAGGATATATTTTTTGAAGATTTAAAATTATATGATGTTCCTCATACTTTGACTGATGGTTAGTGATCATAAGCAATTTGTAGGCCTTATGTGGGTTCTCTTTCTTTTTCTGTGCACAGGTCTGTTCTGTGGACAAATATAAATTAACGCTCAGATACAATTTCTGTTATGTATGATTGCGTGTAAAGGGGAACAGTAAGAGGGATAAACCTGAAATTATTCTTAATAGTGAAGCGAGAATAAAGCCAGTCACTGCAGACACAGCACTTATACTCTCAGCAGCATGCACTGGAGGATTTTTTTAATTTTAATTTTATTGTAAAGGTGTCATACAGAGGAGTTGCAGTTATATAAGTAGTGCAATGAGTACATTTCTTGTTGAACAGTGTTACCCCCTCTCCTGTTTTATTTTTCTTTTAGAGGATTTTTCTGACATGAGACAACAAAAACAGTGCCCACAAATTCCAAGAGTCGGTTCTAAGAGTTATCAATCATAGTTTTTAATGGACACAAAGTCAAAAGTGACCATGCCTGGCCTTGTAGCAAGATTCAAAATGTTGGCCAAATATTGTCACAAAACATTCAGGTGTTAGCTGGTTGGTGGCTCATGCCTGAACCCTCGCTACTCAGGAGGCTTAAATCTGAGGATTGAGGTTCAAAGCCAGACTGGGCAGGCAATTCCGTAAGACTCATCTCAAATTAAGCGCCAAAGACCTGGAAAAGGAGGTGTGACTCAAGTGGTAGAACATTAACCTTGAGCAAAAACCTCAGGAACAGCAAGCTGGCTCAGAGTTCAAGCTGTGACATACCAAAAAAAAATCAATCAAACAAACAAAAAGAACTATGAAAGTCTTACAAAATCTGATATACTCAACAATCTTGTTAAGGGAGGTTTTCAGATAACAGAAGGCAAGCAAGAGCTAGGTAACAGAATTGCTAATACAGAGGAAGGGCCAATTCCTAAGAATTAAATCTCAATGTATCCTGGGTTTAGGTTAACATACAAGGTCTCTAATGATTAGATGTTAATTAGGTTACTTACAGAGGCCTTACTACTTTGGCCATAAAATATATCCATTTCAAACAGGTGTTACTTCATACAAATGACACCTTATATGAAGCATGTCTATGTGGGAATCTATACGATTGGATTCCTGTTATGTTTAGGATAAACAATCTTATGCCAGTTATACCCTGCTGTGAATTACAACTTTCTTGTTAGCAATACCCTGGGTTTTTGGTTAAAGGATATTATCCTTAGAATATTTGTTTATAAGGATATTTAACTAGTCATCTTTTCTCTTCCCTAAAAGTATCCTCTTACAATGGTAACGAATGAATTGGAAACCTTTTGTTTATTTCTCAGATGGCAAAATCCAGTGGGTTGAAATCCAGCCAAGTTCTTCCTTTCTGAAATCTGAATTCATTTTATTATTACTTAAGAACAGAATCAGATAAACTTTAAGGAATTTTGTTTGTCTCATATTCATTTACCTAATAAATGTATCTCACATCAAATTTTAATAGGTAAAACAGTTCAAGCATTGGTGGCTCATGCCTGTAATCCTAGCTATTTAAGAAGCTGAGGTCTGAGGATTATGGTTTGAAGCCAGCCAGGACACAAAAGTCCATGAGACTCTTACCTCCAATCAAACTCTAGAAAATCGCAAGTGGCTCCATGGCCCAAAGTGGTAGAGCACTAGCCTTGAGCAAAAGAGCTCAGGGACAGTGCTCAGACCCTGAGTTCGAGCACCACGACTCACACAAAAAAAGGAAAGGGAAGGAAAGAGGAACGAAAGAGGGAAGGAAAAAGGGAAGGGAATGGAAGGGAAGAGAAGGGAAGGGAATGGAAGGGAAGGAAAGGAAAGGAAAGGAAAGGAAAGGGAAGGGAAGGGAAGGGAAGGGAAGGGAAGGGAAGGAAAGGAAAGGAAAGGAAAGGAAAGGAAAGCACTGGCCTTGAGCAAAAGAGCTCAGGGACAGTACTCAGATCCTGAGTTCAATCACCATGATTCACACATACAAAAAGGAGAAGAAGGAAAGGAAAGGAAGGAAGGAAGGAAGGAAGGAAGGAAGGAAGGAAGGAAGGAAGGAAGGAAGGAAGGAAGGAAGGAAGGAAGGAAGGAAGGAAGGAAGGAAGGAAGGAAGGGAGGGAGGAAGGAAGGAAGGAAGGAAGGAAAAAATAAGGAAAGAAAAAACGTACACATGATACTTAAAAACGTGCTCTTTACTATCTGGCATAAGGGAGATGGGACAAATTGATATAATCTGGGCAGACTTTGTGACCTTTCTTATTTCCTTCCTCTTTGAATTTAACTTGTTCTCTCAGTGTGATATAGTAAGGATGCATTATGCTAGGATATTATATCCTGTATTGTAAAATCAAAGCATTATCACCCAAAATGCAAAATAGGAGTAAACGTAATAGAGTAAGTCACATTTACTAATTTAATAAATAGAATAAATAGAGTAAGTGTAAGTAAAATAGTAAAGTAAGTAATATTTACTAATGTTAGTAAATATCCTTTAATGATATATATTCTCTCTTGAATGGGATCAACTTAATTTATCATTAATAAATTCATGACCCATTATTAAATTCAGAAATCTCTCTTAGCAGCATCTCACACCAGCTGGAAATATTTTGTAAAGAAATTGTGATATCTCAACCATAGCTTCTCATGAACAGTTTCATATCAAACTAAATGTCAGTAGATTTCCTTCCAGTTTAGTTTTTGCTCATAGTTAATGAATAAGCAAGAATTAGATATCTTGCATATAAATAATACAAAAGAAAAGAAAACTAAGCAATATTAGGACTATGAGCCGGTTGGCTTTGTGTCTTCCACTTGATGGGCTTTGATACCCTGTAACTACTATAAAAATTTACTTTTTAAAAAAGAATCCATGGGCATTTAGAGCTATAACATCAGTGCAGAGAAATTACACATGGTAGGAGCATTCAGCTTCTCTGAGACTTTTCTCAAAATATGTGAGCAATGGTACATACCATATAAATCTATTTTTATTTCATATTTATTTATATTTATGCTGTATTTATTATATCATAATATTTATATATTTATTGCTGATACCATGGTTTAAACTCAAGATCTTGTGCTTGCTTAGCTTGTTTTCTTTGCTGGCATTTTACTACTTGAACATGTCTCCAGTCCTGTTTTTTGCTGTCTGTTTCGGAGATAGATTCCCATGTACTTTTCTGCCTGGGCTGGCTTTGAACAGTGATCCTCTGAATCTGAGCCTCCTGAGTAGCTAAGCTTATAGGCATAAGCCAACTCTATTAAGCCACCTCTGTTTTAGAGATTTCATGACAGTTCAAAGAGAAAGATATACAGGATAGACTATTATATATTTTTGAAAAGCAACTAAATTATAATCAAATCCACGTCCTTGAATATAGTTGATATAGATTTTAAGAAAAAAGTTTGAAACTACTAATTTGCCAATCTTAATGAGCTTATATTTATATATTACCGTCTAATCTATTATTGAAAATAGCTCTAAGAAAATCTTATGTTCTACCCATATTAGTAACATCTCAATGTGGAAACAGCTTTTGCTTGAAGTACAATTGAATCTCAATGTGGATGGTACTCAGGAGTTTGTAGAGGAGCCCCTTCTGGCCTCTTAAAGATGTGCCTATTGCCATCAGAGTACTGGCTGCCAACCTTCTGCCTTTCAAGTCCAACAGATGAGGGATTCTAAGAAACATCACTTCTTGCCTGTGAAACACACTGGGCATAGAAAGAAGGTTACCACAGGCCAAGGATGGATACCATAGCTTACTATCTCACTATCTGGTACATTGAAATTTTATTTAAAGCATCTGTATGCAAACTTTGTATGTTAGCATTCATGTATTGACCTCAAAGATATGATTTATATCTTCTTTATATAAAAATTAGCCACTTTAAAGTATAGACTGAAGGAAATTCAAAATGGATTTGTCTCAGAGTTGAAAGTAATCATGTCGAGAAGACATAACCTTTTGATACTTATATTGATCATTTTAGTCACAAATGTTGCAGAATACTCTGAATTTTGCTTTGTGTTTTGATAAGCAAGAACTGTGGTTTATCATTCTTCAGTGTCACAAGCATGACTAGAAGACAATAATGGTTAGGATAAATTTGTGATCTTTTCTTCATTAGAAAAAAGGTTTTAAGAATCAACATATAAGTATGTATTTACTTCAGTTAACAATACTATTTTTAAATGTTTAATATTTATTTGAAATCATTCCAGGAAACCATATGGAAGGGGCTAATAATATTCCTCTTCCTCCTCGTCGTCGTCCTCCTCCTCCTCCTCTTTCTCGTCCTCTTCCTCCTCCTTGTCCTCCTCTTCATCCTCCTCCTTCTCCTCCTTCATGAGTCCTGGGGTTGAACTCTGTCTGGGCACTGTCCCTGAGCTGCTTTTGCTCAAGGCTAGCAGTATACCACCTGAGGCACAGCACTACTTCTGGCTTTTTCTGTTTATGTGCTACTGAGGAATCAAACCCAGCGCTTCATACATGCTAGATAAACACTCTATCACTAGGCCACATTTCCAGCCCAACAATACTATTTTTAAATTAAGGATCTGTAGGAAACAAATTGGTAGTTTGCCTATTTGTTTTTCACATGAATGGTTTATACTGGATATATTTATGAGTTATTGAATTATCAAGTCCTTTTATGTGTATAATTGTTTGAAATGATGCTATATATCAGACATTCATATCTAAATTTTATGAGGAAGAAATATGGAGGCTAACATCACAGATAGTCAGTGATATTATCTAGGAATTGGATCTAGGTGGCTCCTGTTAACCAATTGCAATTGAAGGTAATATTATAGAACTAGTGGGAACTATATGTTTTTTTTTTAAATTTCAGTATACTAAAAGCCAAAGAGCTGAAGTATCTTGCCTTTGACTATATTGTGAACTACAGAGCTGGAATTATAAGGCACAATAGCAAGGCTATGTTAAGCAAGGTTGTAGCAAACTTGAATCTCAATGGATTTAATATAGAAAAGTGTGCTTTATTCTTTCATAATGGCTACTAGGTATTCAGAACACCCTGAGAAATGTATTCTACTTCCCTTACTGCCTTAGACTGGAAGTGACACATTAAATTCCTTTACAAAGAATGAAAACAAATGATCTCAACTACACTTTCAGAATGTGTGCAGGAATGTAGTCTTCTTACAGATGTCCTTGTCAGAATGAGTCCTTATACTCTGCTACTTACTCTTATCGTGACACTTATCTATGTCTCAACTTAGATACTGTGAACTTTGAATCTGGTCTGATGTTATTCAAAGAAAATTTGTATCCCTAAGAACTGTTTATTTTTAGCTTTCCTTGCTTTAAAAATATTAACTTAAATATTAAAAAATATTAATATTCTTATAATGGATGGGATTTGGGATATTTTCTTTATCATACACAATATTAGACAACAATAAACCCTTATTCAAAATTGATGGAGAAACTCATTAGGCTTCAAGAAAGAATTTAGGTTTCAGATTTATTTCTTCAGGTTTTACAGTGAAAATGGGCACTCTGAACATTTCATATCCCTACTTTCTCTTGAAAAATGTCATTCTATAGCTCCAACTACATTTTTTTTAGGTGAAATAGCTACAAAAAATATCATTGTAAAACAGAGGAAAATTAAGCCAAGAAATGATGTTTTTATAGTACTCTGAACAAAAGCATGGTATATAAATGAGAGACATACACTTCATATTTATTATATTCATATAATATATAATGATGCAAAAATTCTAAAACTAAGTAATATTTTAATAAAAGATATAAACCTCACTCTACACTGACACCAAAGGACAATAAAGTATGGTAGAACAATTTAATATCACCAAACAAGTTGTGCCATGAAGATTTTACTCTGCAGCCATGTGCCCATAGAGGCCTGGCTCATAGCCTCTGGGACCTTTGGAAAGCTCTATCTTTGTACAGAGAATTGGGACAAACAAGAGGCTTTATACTAAGGATGACACGTGTGAATGTTTTTGTTATCCTAGGATGCTGACCATAGTATGTAAGTTTACTTCAATGGAGACAGGAGGTTATAGGGACTGAATCTCATAGCTGATTCATGCCTCCATGAGCAGCCCCCAGTAAAAACCCTGATGTTAACACTCTTGTGAGTTTCTCTGGTTGGTACCATACCTTGTCTCATACTGTTGCTGGGGGAATTAACTTCTGTCTGCTTCTACTATATTAGTCGAGAATAACTCAAAGTTTGCTCATGGACTTTGCTGTCGGGTTTGCTTTTAATGCCTTTGCTTCAGTTTTCACTGCAATAAATGGCACTGCTTTACCCAGATCTTCAAGTCTTTCCAGTGAATTACTAAAAAGGAGGGAGTTCTTAAGTCCTTTAAAGCTCAAAGTGAATAAAAGCTCATAAATAAACTATTTTCTAAACAAATTATGAGACCAATTATCACAATAATATTTCAAGTATTTGTTAGGCACTTTTGAATGAATATCCTTTTCTCTATTCTCTATAAAGACACAAAGAATCCAGCATCGTTTTAATCTGTAGACATCTAAAAGCTTTGTGCATAAGGGTGTGAGTTTTAACCTAATCTTACAGAGCTCAGGAGAGAATAGAGCAATGCTTGAAAGCTGCAATCCAGACAACAGTGTGATGAGAAGAAATGAGTTGAAATGTGACTATGAGGTAAGTAAAAAGTTAGTCCTAGCAATGTAGATTGGGGCCAAGTTGAAGAGGTTTTTGATTTTGCTGTTGTTTTCCATGAGACCAACAGATACACTTTCAGTAAATTTCAGTTAATCAGATTTCTGAAAGTTTCTGTATGAAGACAATTCCCTATAGGGATCTCTGTATGCTGCTAAATTCTAATCAAAATCTTACTGTTAGAAAAAGCACCTGTAATAAGGATATTGCAGTATTCCACACATATCCTCTCACTGTGACGTCCTTATCAAATTTACACAATACAGAACTGCAAAACTGATTTGTCTCCAGCCAGAAGTTGTTTTCTCCACCTACCGTCTAAGAATCCAGCTATGTTCTCTTGGATTATTGTAAATCACAGTAGTAAAGGTTTCACAATCACAATCATAATTTGGGTAATGAAATATGATGCAAATCCACTTCTATCCCAGTTTCCCTGTGTTTTCCCTGGCTCTAAAGCTTCCAGAATGACTGTTGTCAGAAAGATGCACTGGCATTTATGTTATTGATCACAGAGAACCTGTATGCATACTGGTTTATTTGGAATTCATTTTTGAGGGATGAGGGTTAGAATGGGTGGAGTTCATAAGGTGTCAGGTTGAAGTAAATATTTGGATTACACAAGAACATGAGGACCTCATGTAGGGTTTCAAAGGTTATAGCTTCATGATGACCACCTCACATTTTCACTTGCACCAGCTTGCCCACTGCCTTTTCCCCACTGCTATATAAAGATAATATATCAAAGATATGCACTGATTTTAGTTTGTATTGTTTGTTTGTATTTCTTCTGTCAAATGTGGAATATAAAGGCAATCTGTATTTGATGTTCCTTAATTTGATTCACTTCAAAATTCAGGTGATTTGGCCACATTGTAGTACTAATTTTCTCACAGCTATAGGCTATCTTTCACATTTATGAACGTATCATCTGTGTTTATATTATGTGAACGTTTATTCCATTTGCTTCTTACTATTTAGTAGACATGAGCTTGCAATACACTAAAATTAGACCTCTTATTTATTTCCTTTTCCTTAAAATTATATTCTTTCATATATTTCCTATCTCAATGTCATCAATGTCCACGGTGATTTCTAAGTCAGAATCTGCAATCATTATGACTTTTCCCACTTCTTCATAAGTCCATTTAGCCACCAGGTACCAGATAATTTACTGCCTGAAACTTCATTATCCTATGCTCATTTTTTCCTGTTCTCCTATATATAAACAGCAGCATTAGTTTAGGCAACTATTCTTGTCTGATTCCTGTTTCTTATTTTGTATTTTTCATTTTGAAAATATATCATGAAATGTTGTAACAGATGCTTAGAGTATAGAGCAAGAGACATAAAAGGGTCAAGGTAAATCTTGTTTCCTTATGCTGCTAATCCTAGAGGAGTCTTCTATTGAGGAAAACGATCTGGAGCTATAGAACTGGAGTTCTATTGATATGTTAGGCTGAGCACCTGGGTGGAGATGTTGAATTGATGACTGACCCATAAATTGGATTTAAGGATACAGATTTTGGAAGTCACCTGGTTAGTAGTGGTATCAAAAAGCTAAAAAGTTGGATAAGGTCAAAAGGAACTGAGTCTAAGTAGAAAAGGTAGCTGTCTGTAGACTAATAAGTAGAAATTTCCAATTATTTAGGGGATGAGATAAAGGGGACAAGGGAAGTATAATGTAGGTGAAGGTCAGCTACAGGGAAGTGTAGTTGTAGATGTGGGAGGGAAGGGATGGTAGGGGAAAAACAAAGGAGGAGGCAACAATCCTTGATAAGAAATGTACTCATTACTTGGCTCATGTAACTGTAACCCCTCTGTACAATATTTTCACAATAAAAAACTTATTTAAAAAAAGAATAATTGAGGTGATTAAGCAGGAGCTTCCAAAGATGTGGAAGATAACCCTCACAAGTGTGGTGTTGGAAACGAAGTGATAGGCTCTGGGAACTGAAGGTGAAGGGGAAATAGATGAGAACTATTAGCAACTTGAAGGTTATTGGTGACTTCCTAATTCTACTAAAACATTGGGGCAAAAATCAATTTTGAACAGTGTCTAAAAAGAATTAGCTAATACATTGAGAAGGAAGAGTATAAGTGAGATGTATAAGGAAGAGTATATAAGTGAGCAGAGAGGGGCTGGGAAGATGGCTCAGTGGTAGAGCGCTTGCCTTGCATGCCTGAGGCCCTGGGTTCGATTGCTCAGCACCACATAAGCAAAAAAGAAAAAAGCCTGAAGTGGTGCTGTGGCTCAAGTGGTAGAGTGCTAGCCTTGAGCTGAAGAGCTGAAGGACAGCGCCCAGGCCCAGAGTTCAGGCCCCACGACCGGACCCCCAAAAAAAAATAAGTGAACAGAGAATTGGGATGGTTTTCTAAAAAGAGAAGTACACTCTAAAAGGGTTTTTGAGATGAGAGGTGTTTCATGCTACTGAGCAAGAGAAAATTGATGGCACAGGAAAGGAAGAAGAGAAGGAGCAGAGTAATGTTTTTGAATAAGCAAGAGGGGATTGGATCTGATACATGAGTGGAAGGACTGGATTTATCTAAGATCATGGAGATTTCCTGAATGCACAGAAGAGGAGGCCGTGTGCATAGCTCAGATGTGGACAGATGAGATGTGATGAGAGCTTGTGAAGTTTTCTTCCTGTTGATGCAATTCTCACTGAGAAATGCAAACCAGGGCATTGGGAAGGTGGCTCAGGGG
Organism: Dipodomys spectabilis; assembly: GCF_019054845.1. Classification (NCBI taxonomy): domain Eukaryota; kingdom Metazoa; phylum Chordata; class Mammalia; order Rodentia; family Heteromyidae; genus Dipodomys; species Dipodomys spectabilis. The sequence continues at coordinate 416,942 of NW_024871103.1, forward strand.
TATAGCGCTTGCTTTGCATGCATAAGGTACTGGGTTCGATTCCTCAGCACCACATAAGCAAAAAGAAAAAAGCCTGAAGTGGTGCTGTGGCTCAAGTGGTAGAGTGCTAGCCTTGAGCTGAAGAACTGAAGGACAGCGCCCAGGCCCAGAGTTCAGGGCCCACGACTGGACCCAAAAAAATAAAAGAAATGCAAACCAAGGTCATGATCTGGAAGTGAGGAACTGAAAACTTTGGGAGGTAATTTTCTTTTTCTCATGTCTTAAAGAAATTTATAAGCCTATGAACTGGGTACCTGTAGCTCACATCTGTAATCTTAGCTACTCAGGAGGCTGAGATCTGAGAATCATGGTTGAAAGCCAGCCTAGGCAGGAAAATCTGTGAGATTTTTATATCCAGTTAACCACCAAAAGCCAGAATTGAAGCTGTGGCTCAAGTGGTAGAGCACAAGTCTTGAATCAAAAAGATAAAGGACAGCACCCAGGTCCTGAGCTCAAGCTTTGGGACTAGTACATGTGCACACATGTACGAGTGCATGCACACATGCCACCACACCCACACATGGCTACTTGAATAAAAATAGAATAATTTATACAAGAAGTTGGAGATTTAAAAGAAAAAAAGATACATAAACCTTCAGCTAAGCTGACTAAAGGAAGGAGGAAACAGGATCAAATGAATAAAATTGTTGGTGGGAGTATAGACTTGTTCAACCACTTTGGAAAGTAATATGCATGTTCCTCAAAAGACTCCACATAGAGCTCCCCTATAACCCAGCAATTCTACTTTTGGGCATTTACACAAATGCTCACAAACAAGACCACACTATATCTACCAGCACGACTATGTTTATTGCAGCCTTATTTACCATAGCTAAGATATGGAACCCACCCAATGCCCCTCAGTAGATGAATGGATCCAGAAAATGTGGTATGTATACACAATGGAATTCTATGCCTCCATAAGAAAGAATGACATTGCCTCATTTGTTAGGAAATGTTAGAAAGACTTGGAAAAAATTATATTAAGTGAAGTAAGCCAGACCAAAAGAAACATAGGTCCCATGGTTTCCTTTATTTTCAATTCCTAGTGTATGTCTGAGTCAAACAGAAAAGATCAGATAGGTTGCTGTTAGGGAAATGAAATCTAAGATAGGTATTCAAATGTATTTTTTTTCTTTCATGCGATTGTTTCTAACACATTTGTAAGATTATTTCTTTGTTGCTTTGTATGTCCCTTTCCCACGATATAACATCTGCTTTCACTGTATTTGATATTGTTATAATTTATGGAGGGGAAGGGAAAAAACAAATCATTTAAATAGGGATAGAGGTGGACCCATTGCAACAATGAGACGTACAAGTTGTTATGTCAAAAATGAACTTTACAACTTTGGTGGGGGGGAGGGGGGGAGTGTGGGGAGGATTGGGTGAGGGGGGTGGGGGGAGAATGGGAAGGGATAGGAAGGGGAAGCAAAGGAGGAGGCTACGATGCTTGATAAGAAATGTACTCATTGGGGCTGCGAAAGTGGCTCAGTGGTAGAGCCCTTGCCTTGCATGCCTGAGGCCCTGGATTTGATTCCTCAGCACCACATAGACAAAAAGAAAAAATCCGGAAGTGGCGCTGTGGCTCAAGTGGTAGAGTGCTAGACTTAAGCTGAAGAGCTGAGGGACAGCGCCCAGGCCCAGAGTTCAGGCCCCACGACCGGACCCAAAAAGAAAAAAGAAATGTTCTCATTTTCTTGCCCATGTAATTGTAACCCCTCTGAACAGTATTTTCACAATAAAAAAAAATGAGGATAACAAACACATCAATGAAATAATGAGGATAATGGGCTGGGAAGGTGGCTCAGTGTTAGAGCATCTTGCCTTACATACCTGAGACCCTGGGTTTGATTCCTTAGCACCACATAAGCAAAAGGAAAAAAGCGGGAAGTGTCACTGTGGTTCAAGTGGTAGGGCGCTAGCCTTGAGCTGAAGAGCTGAGGGACAGGGCCCAGGCCTAGAGTTCAGGCCTCACGACTGGACCCAAAAAAAACCCCAAAAATAATAAAGAAAAGAAATAATGAGGATAATGAGGGAATATTTGAAAGCTTATATTCAAGTAAACTGGACAATCCCAAAGAAAGAGATACATTTCTAGAGTTACTTGAACTACCAAAATTCAATCAAGAAAATATAAATCACTTAAATAGATCTATAAGGAATGAGAATGAAGCAGTAATAAAATTCTCCTGACCACAAAACGTCCAGGATCATATAATTCAGTGCTGAATTTGACCAGACCTTTAAAGAAAAACAAGCATAAATACTCAAAATTTTCCATGAGTAGAGGGGAAAAAATACTTTCAAACTTGCCACGCCTTCTCTGGTGGAGTCTGCTTAGCATGGAACACCTGCTTTCAGACCTGAGAATGGGGCTTCACAGAAGCCTACCTCTGAGAATGGGACTTCACCGAAGTCTACCTCAGAGAATGGGGCTTCAAAGAGGCCTACCTCCTGGAAAGGCTTGCAAGCCCCTGGGAAAGATGTCTTTCTCTTCCTGTTTTTCTTTTCTTCGCTGTATAGGAGTGCCTATTAGTCTTTTACTGTTCTTGCTGCTTGTTCTACTTACTCATGCTCAACGTTCCCTTATTCAAGGCTCTTTCTTGGAAGCATTGATGACTCCAACATTTGATGAGTGTCCTGAGAATATGACTAACTCACCAGAGTTAAGTGCTACCCTAAAAGCCCCTCTTATGGAGGCTATTAGACAAGTCATAAGTAAATATAAAAGTATTGGGGGTTTCATGACGTCACTTCAGCAGAAGGAATTGTTTGTAAGAAATTTACAAGAAGCTGTAGTCATGGCTAAAGCAAAAAGAGTGTATGGCTATTGGAGACTTCCTTTTAATCCTAAAGCATATACAATAGACTCATATAGATATCCTGTAGATAAATAAGTTGCAGAGGGATATTTATACCAAAAGCTAAAAAAGATTCCTAAAAGGTTGATAGATGAAAAGTGGCAATGGCTTATCAGAGGAAAATGGTGGGATCCTCCATTATCTAGAGGACCCCAAAGACTTCCCCCAGATCCATAGCCTTTTACAGGTGTGTAAGGATGGCAACAGATAAGGATTGCAACCGTTGGGTAAACTACTTAGGAGAAAGAAATTCCTGTTACTCTCTTTCATTTACTGAGAGACTTGCTAGATCTAGGCCTCCCTGGTGCTTACTATCAAAGAAGGAATAAGAAAGATCTTATGAGACAGTTAAGGCCACTATGGAAAAGAGTAAACGATTATGTAAAAGGGTTACAGAAAAGACACTAAGAGCTTAAATTTGATATATGGCCAGATTTAACTAAGTATACTGAATATCATGATTTTGGCCACAAATTGGGGACCCTCTAAAGAATGACAAAGAAGCACTTTGTCATTCAAAGCACAATTGCTTTGAAACACATGAAGTACAAAACTAAACAAAAGTAACAATAAAGTACTAGAGTTCATGCCTTTCTGTCCAGCACCTTGCCCATATGCTCTGGTTAATGGTTAATAGGTGATAAACATCGAAACCAATTGTATTTCTTAAAAATAGAGGTAAAGCCGAAAACAAGTGCCTATCGTCATAGCTCGTCATCCAAAAAACAAGATCAGGCGACCAGCTGGTGACCACCCAAGAAAGAAGCCTTGCAGCAAGATTGTGTAACCTTTTGCCCTTTCTCATGGAGACTTTGCTATAAAAGCTTGTTATCCTCTGCAATAAATCGCACTCAGCATTCACTCCTCTTGTGTGTGAGTTGTGTTTGCCATCCCCCCACCTGTTCCAATTACCTCCACTAGGTGTCCTCTGTCGTCCCGACAGAGCCGGTCCGTGGCACAAACTCATCATATGAAGCCAGTATTCCACTTATTCTAAAACTAGACAGAATACAACAAAAAGAGATTTATAGACCAATCTCTATGATGAACATAGATGTAGAAATTCCCAAAATAATTGTTGCATACCAAATTCAATACATCAAAAAAGATTATTTCCTATGACCAAATTGCTATATTCTAGGTACTCAACGTTAGTGGATCAACATACTTACATCAATAAATGCAATATCACATATGAACAGACTCAAGGAATCCTATTATCATTTTAATTCAGGCAGAAATATCCTTTGACAAAAATTCAACATCTTTTCATGACAAAAGCTCTGGAGAAACTATGAGTTTAGGCAATGTTACTCAATATAATAAATGCTATATTTGACAAGCCTATATTGTCAACGTCATAGTAAATGAAGGCAGAACTAAAATAATTTTTTCTAAAGTTAAGAACAATACAAGACATTCAGTCTACTCCCTTTATTTCTATTCACAATAGCACTGGAATCCTAGCCAGAGCAACAATGCACAAGAAGGAAACAAAAGGGATTCAAATAGGGAAAGAAGAAATAAAGTATTTTTATTTTCAGATGATACGATTCTATAGTTAAAGCAACTTAAAGTTCCAGAATATAAAGTCAACATTAAAAAACCAATAGCTATTCTGTACATCAACAGAAAAATAGGAGAATAATTCCATTTTCCAATAGTTTCAATTTTTTCTATGAATAAATTTAACCAAGGTGAAAGATTTCTATACTGAAAAGCATGAAACATTGAAGAAGAAATATTAAAAAGACACTAGATGATAGAAAGACCTCCCTTGTTCCTGAATATACAGAATTAATATAAAGAAAATGGCTATATTAAGGAAAGCAATGTTTGCAGATAATGAAATTCCTACCAAAATCTCAATATCATTACTCAAAGAAACAGAAAAATATCAATACTACAAATATAGCAAACATCCAATGCAATCTTGAACAAAACTAAAAGTTGAGGGTATCATGATACCTCACTTCAAATTATATTACAAAGCCATAGGAACAAAAATAGCAAGCAACTGGCCCCAAAATAGACATAAAGATTACTGAATAGAATGCCCAGAAATGCTGCTACCACAATCTGATTTCTGACAAAGGATCTCAAAGCATGTATCAGAGAAAAAATAGACTTTGCAAGAAATGGTGCTGGAAAAACTAGCTTTCTTCATGCAGAAGACTGAAACCAGATCTCTTTCCCTCTCTCTCTCCCCCTCTCTCTCTCTTTCTCTCTCTCTCCTAACATCAATTAATAGTGAATCAAGAATTTTAATTTAAGACCTGAAACTTTGAAACTACTAGTCGTAGTCAAAATACTGGAATGCATTGGCATAGGTAGTGACTTCTTGATTATAAATTCAATAGCTCAACAAATAAGGGCAAGTATTGACAAATAAAATTATATTAAACTAAAAAGCTTTTACACAACAATGTCTCTAGAGGCTAAAGCGATAACCTACTGTATGGGAGAAAATCTAAAGAAATTATTCATCTGACGAAGAATATACATAATACAGAATATACAGTATATACATAAAACTCAAAACACTGAACTCTTCAAGAATAAAAATGGGCAAAAGTGCTGAACAGATCATTCTTGGGGTAAGAAGAACAAACGGCCAATAAATACATAAAGAAATGCAAAACATCCCTGGCCATAAAGAAATGCAAATCAAAATGACAGAGATTTCATCCCACTCCAGCCAATATGGCTAGAGCAGAAACAACATCACATAACACATGAGGATGCCAAGAGAAAGGAGTCCTGTTAGTGGGAATGCAAGTTAGTGCAATTATTATGTAAATAAGCCTAAACTGATTTCCTAAAAAAAAAATAGTACTGTATGCTGCAACCATGTCATGATTGGGTATTTTATTTATTGAATATTTTTAGTGGGAGTAGGTATTGAATTTAGAGCCTTGTACTTGCTAGGGTGGTGCTCTACCACTGGAGCCACACCTCCAGCTCTGCTTTATGCTGGTCATTTTCAACATGAAGTCTAGCAAACGTTCATAGGCAGGTTGTCTTTGAACTGTGATCCTCCATATCTTAGCCTCCTGAGTAGGATTACATGTATATGTTATCATCATTTGGCTCACACTTAGGCATTTATCTGAAGGAATGAAAGTCATAAAACAATAAATGTACTTATATATCCATGTTCATTACAGCACTTTTCTTTTTTTTTTTTAAATTTAATTTAATTTTATTTGTGAACATACTGTACAGAGGAGTTACAGTTACATGGGCAGGATAATGCGTACATTTCTTACCAAGCATTGCAGCCTCCTCCTTTGTTTACCCTTCACATCCCTTCCCAGCCTCCCCCCTCCCCCCTAATCCCAATCCTTCTCCTTCCCCCCCTTCCTCCCCCCCCCCCCCCGCACCAACGTTGTAAAGCTCGTTTTGGACATGACAACTTGTACTTCTCATTGTTGCAACAGGTCCACCTGTATCCTTAAACAACTGGTTTTTCCCCATCTCCTCCACAAGTTATACTGACATCCAATATAGTGAAAGCAGGGGTTATACTGTGGGGGAGGGACATACAAAGCAACAAAGAGATAATCTTGTAAATGTGTTAGAAACACATGCATGAAAGAAAAAAATATTAAAATACACATCTAAGGGTTCATTTTCCTGACATCACATTATCTGACCTTTTCCGCTTGACTCATACATATACTAGATATTACAAATAAGGGAAACCATGGGACCTACGTTTCTTTGGGCCTGGCTTACTTCACTTAATATAATTTTTTCCAAGTTTTTCCATTTCCTAACAAATGGGACAATGTCATTCTTTCTGATGGAGGCATAGAATTCCATTGTGTATATATACCACATTTTCTTGATCCATTCATCTACTGAGGGGCATCTGGGTTGGTTCCATATCTTAGCTATGGTAAATAATGCTGCAATAAACATAGTTGTGCTGGTAGCTTTAGTGTGGTCTTGTTTGTAAACATTAGGGTAAATGCCCAAAAGTGGGATTGCTGGTTCATAGGGGAGCTCTATGTGGAGTCTTTTGAGGAACCTCCATACTGCTTTCCAAAGTGGTTGAACAAGTTTACATTCCCACCAACAATGAAGTAAGGTTCCTTTCTGTCCACATCCCCTCCAGCATCTGTTGTTGTTAGAGTTCTTGATTTTTGCCGTTCTAACTGGAGTGAGGTGATATCTCAATGTTGTTTTGATTTGCATTTCTTTTATGGCTAGGGATGTTGAACATTTCTTCATGTGTCTATTGGCCATCCTTCTTTCTTCTTCAGAGAAGTTTCTCTTTAAGTCTTTCGCCCACTTATTTATTGGGCAGTTGTTTCTTTGAGGATTTGTTGTTGGGGGGTTTAATTTTTTACAGCACTTTTCTTAATAGCCAAACCTGAGAAAAACCCAGATGCCCTATAACTGATGAGTGACTCCAAATATGTGCTCTATATACACAATGGGCAAGGAAAAGAACCACATGGTCATCACAATAGATGGGGGAAAACATTTGACAAGATCCAACACCGCTTTATGATGAAAGCTCTGGAGAGTCCAGGAATATATGGGACATTCTTCAATATAATATAGGCATATATAATATAGACAGACCTACAGCCAGCATTTATTTAATGGTGAAAAGTTAAAACCATTCCCTCTAAAATCAAGAATGAGAGAAGGATGTTCACTCTCTCCACTCCTCTGCAATATAGTACTGGAATTTCTAGTCAGAGCAATAAGGCAGGAGACAAACATAAAAGGGATCCAAATAGGGAAAGAAGAAATAAAACTCTCCCATTTTCCAGATGACATGATCCTGTATTTAAAGAGCCCCATGGATTCCTTTCCTAAGTTACTTTGGCTGATTTGAAACTTGGTAAAGTAGCAGGGTATAAAATTAACCCCAAGCTGGGCACTGGTGGCTTATGCCCAGCATCCTAACCACTCAGAAGGCTGAGATCTGAGGATCATGGTTCAAAGCCAGCATAGGCAGGAAAGTCCGTGTGGCTTATCTCCAATTAAGCACCAGAAAACCCGAAGTGTCATTGTTGCTCAAAAGTTAGAGCACTTACCTTGAGCTGAAGAGTGCTGGGACAGAGCCCAAGCCCAGAGTTCAGGCCACATGACCACCAGAGGAACAAAGAAAGAAAGAAAGAAAGAAAGAAAGGAAGAAAGAAAGAAAGAAAGAAAGAAAGAAAGAAAGAAAGAAAGAAAGAAAGAAAGAAAGAAAGAAAGAAAGAAAGAAAGAAAGAGAGAAAGAAAGAAAGAGAGAGAGAGAAAGAAAGAAAGAAAGAGAGAAAGAAAGAAAGAGAAAGAAAGAAAGAGAGAGAGAAAGAAAGAAAGAGAGAGAAAGAAAGAATGAGAGAGAGAAAGAAAGAGAGAAAGAAGGAAAGAGAAAAAAAGAGAGAAAGAAAGGAAGAAAGAAAGAAAGAAAGGAAGAGAGAGAGAGAAAGAAAGAAAGAAAGAAAGAGAGAGAGAGAGAGAAAGGAAGGAAGGAAGAAAGAAACCCACAAAAATCAATAGCTTTTCTGTATGCCAATAAGGAGAAGAGTGAATCTAAAATCAGGAAAGAAAGTCCTTTTGTAATAGCCTCAAAAAATACTTTGGAATTACCAAAGAGAAGAAGGTCCTCTGTGATTAAAACGTTAGAAACAGGTTTAAGGAAGTAGAAAAACCTCCCATGCTCCTGGATTGGAAGGTTTAACATCATGAAAATAGCAATATTGCCCAAAGCTACCTACAAATTCAATTCAATACCCATCAATATCCAACAAAATTCTTCAGTGATATAAAACAAACAATCCAAAAACTAATCTGGAATAATGGAAGACCTTGAATAGCACAACCAATCCTTAGTAGGAAGATCAGTGCTGGAGGAATACCAGTACCAGGAGGAATATCAGTACCAAGCTTTAATCTCAATTAAAAAGCTATAGAAATTAAAACAAACAAACCAAAACAACTTAGTACAGGCACAAAATAGGACAGAGAACCAATGGAATAAAATAGAAGAACCAGAAATGAATTTACAGACCCATAGCCACCTAGTATTTGATAAGGGAGCCAAAGGATGGCAAAAAGGACAGCCTCTTCAAAATTGATGCTGGCAGAATTGGCTACCCAGTACTTGTGCAGAAAACTGAATTTAGATCCTTATATATCAACCTGCACCAGAATCAACTCCAAATGGATGAAAGACTTCAATGTAAGATCAGATACCATGATAATATTACAGGAAGATATAGGGGACATGTTAGGGGGGTGGTACAATTCAAAACTTACTAAGTAATGATCCAGAATCAGAACAAATCAAAGGCTAGGTAAATGGGATTGCATACAACTGAAGAGTTTCTGCCTGGCAAAAGACATGCTTTAACAATTGCTGGTGAGGATGTGGCCAAAAGGGAACATTACTACACTGTGGTTAGGAATGCAAACTGGTTTAACTACTCTGGAAAGCAATATGGAGGTTCTTCAATAGACTAAACATATAACTTCCCAATAATCCAGCAATTTCACTCCTGGGTATGTATCTAACTGTCTAAAATCAGGCTATACAAAATGCCACCAGCATGATCATGTTCATTGCATCATTTATTACCATACACAAGACATGGAATCAATTCAGATGTCTCTCAATGGATGAATGGATCAAGAAAATGTGGCCAGGCACTGGTGGCTCATGCCTGTAATCCTAGCTACTCAGGAGGCTGAGATCTGAGGATCGTGGTTCAAAGCCAGCCTGGGCAGGCAAGTCCAATAAACCACTAGAAAAAAATGGAAGTGGTGTTGTGGCTCAAGCCATAGTGCATTTGCCTTGAGCTGAAGAGCACAAGGACAGGGCCCAAGCCCAGAGTTCAAGCCCCACGATGACAAAAAAAAAGAAAAGAAAAAGAAAATATTGTATGTAACAATGCTCAACAAGAAATATACTCATTGCCTTACTCATGTAACTGTAACCACTCTGTATAGCATCTTTAGAATAGAACAAAACTGTTTTTAAAAAAGAAAGAAAATGTGGTATGTATACACAGTGTAATTCTATGCTTCCATTGGAGAGCATGACATTGCCTCGTTCATAAGGAAATGAAAGACTTGGAAAAAAATTATACTAAGTGAAGTAAGACAGACCCAAAGAAATACAGGCTGCATAATTTCCCTCATTTGTAATAATTAAAATGTGTCTATAAATCTACAAAAAAAATTCCAATGGATAGTAAAAGACAAATAACTACACTTGGACATGATGAATTAAACAGAAGTCTAAACATTCATACAGTGAGACCAAAGGAGGATATCCTTAAGAGAGGGCTCAATAGTTATGTACATATGAGCATATAAAATGATATTTATAGAAATGAACTCCAAAAAATGGAAGTAAAAAGTTTTTTATTGTACTGTTTCAGTATTTTTTAAAAAAATCTTTCTTCTCTTCTTTTCTTTCTTTTCCTTTTTATTTATTTTTATTTTATTTTTTTACTGTGAATATACTGTACAGAGGGGTTACAATTACATGGGCAAGATAATGAGTACATTTATTATCAAGCATTGTAGCCTCCTCCTTTGTTTCCCCTTCCCATCCCTTCCCAACCTCCTCCCGCTCCCCCACCCCAGCCTTCCAGGCCTCCCCCCACCAAAGCTGTAAAGTTCATTTTCGACATAACGACTTGTACACCTCATTGTTGCAATGGGCCCACCTATATCCTTATTTAAACGACTTGTTTTTCCCCTTACTCTCCACAAATTAAACCAACATCAAATACAGTGAAAGCAGGGGTTATACTGTGGGGGAGGGACATACAAAGCAACAAAGAAATAATCTTACAAATGTGTTAGAAACAATCACATGAAAGAAAAAAAAATATTTGAATACATATCTTAGGGTTCATTTTCCTAACATCACCTTATCTGACCTTTTTTGCTTGACTCAGACATATACTAGAGACTGCAAATGAGGGAAACCTTGGGAACTATGTTTCTTTGGGCTTGGCTTACTTCACTTAATATAACTTTTTCCGAGTCTTTCCATTTCCTAACAAATGGGGCAATGTCATTCTTTCTGATGGAGGCATAGAATTCCATTGTGTATACGTACCACATTTTCTTGATCCATTCATCAACTGAGGGGCATTGGGTTGGTTCCATATCTTAGCTATGGTAAGTAATGCTGCAATAAACATAGTTGTGCTGGTAGCTTTAGTGTGGTCTTGTTTGTAAACATTTGGGTAAATGCCCAAAGTGGGATTGCTGGGTCATAGGGGAGCTCTATGTGGAGACATTTAAGGAACCTCCATACTACTTCCCAAAGTGGTTAAACAAGTTTACACTCCCACCAACAATGCAATAAGATTCCCTTCTGTCCAAATCCCCTCCAGCATCTGTTGTTGTTAGAGTTGTTGGTTACAGCCATTCTAACTGGGGTGAGGTGGTATCTCAATGTTGTTTTGATTTGCATTTCTTTTATGGCTAGAGAGGTTGAGCATTTTTCATGTGTGTATTGGAAATCCTTCTTCCTTCTTCAGAGGAGTTTCTCTTTAAGTCTTTATCCCCCTTATTTATTGGGCAGTTTTTTCTTTGAGGATTTGTTGTAGGGGAATTTAATTTTTTGAGTTCCAGGTATATTTTAGATATGAGACCATTGTCCGTTGTATGGCAGTGAAGATCTTGTCTCAATCTGAGGGCTTTCTATAGATCTTGCTTGCTATGTCTTTTGCCATGCAGAAGCTCTGCAACTTCATGCAATCCCATTTGTCCAACCTTTCTTTGATTTGTTGTGTTTCTGGGTCTCTTTTAAGAAAATTTCGGCCTGCACCAAGGAGACCTAGGGTTTCTCCTATTCCATCCTGTAATGTTTTCAGAGTGTCTACTTTGACTCCGAGGTCTTTGATCCATTTGGAGTTGATTCTGGTGCAGGGTGATATATAAGGATCAAGCATTAGTTTTCTACAAGTAGTTAACCAGTTTTGCCAGCACCATTTAATGAAGAGGCTGTCTTTCTTCCATTCTATTTTTTTTAGCTCCCTTATCGAACATTAGATGGCTATAGGTCTGAAAATTCATTTCTGGGTTTTCAATTCTATTCCATTGGTTCTGAGGTCTGTTCTTCTGCCAGTACCAAGCTGTTTGATTACTATGGCTTTATACTACAGTTTGAAATTTGGTATTGATATTTCTCCAGCAGTGTTCTTTCCGTTGAGGAGCCTTTTAGCTATTCGGGGTCTTTTATTATTCCATATGAATATTTGAATTGCCTCTTCTATTTCCTTGAAGAATGAGGTTGGAATTTTGCTAGGAATCACATTGAATTTGTAGATAGCCTTGGGAATTATTGCCATTTTGACGATGTTGATCTTTCCAATCCAGGAGCATGGGAGTTTTTGCCATTTTTTAAGTTCTGCTTTGATATCCTTTTTTCACGTTTTTAAAATTTTCATCATAGAGTCCTTCACTTCTTTCGTTAAGCTTATTTCTAGGTATTTTATTTTTGTGGGGTTATTACAAATGGAGTTGCTTTCCTAATTACAGCCACACTTTTCTCATTGTTGGCATACAGAAAAGTCATTGATTTTGGGGGTTTAATTTTATACGCTGCTACTTTGCCAAAGTTTTGAATCAGCTTGAGTGATTTGGGAGTGGAGTCTATGGGTTGCTTTAAATACAAGATTCTGTCATCTGCAAAGAGAGAGAGTTTTACTTCTTTTCTTATTTGGATCCTCTTTATGTTTGAATCTTATCTTATTTCTGTAGCTAGGCATTGTAATAATAGATTGAAGAGAAGTGGAAAGAGTGGATATCCTTGTCTTCTTCCTGAGTTAAGACGAAATGACTTTAGTTTTTCACCATTAATATTATGCTGGCTGTAGGTTTGTCATATACAGCTTTTATTGTATTGAGGAATGTTGCATGGATTCCTAATTTTTCAAAAACCTTCATCATAAAGGGGCGATTGATCTTGTCGAATGCTTTTTCAACATCTATTGAGATAACCATGTGGATCTTATCTTTGCTCCTGTTGATGTGATTAATTATATGAATTGATTTGCATATATTGAAGAAGCTTTGCATCCCTGAAATGAATCCTGTTTTATAATGGTGTATGATGTTTTTATGAATTGTTGATGTACCTGTTGACCTAGATTGTATCTGCAGACTATTGACTGTGCAAATACAGACTTTGTTTGATGCTTGCCTTAAGATAGTGTTCTAGCACAAAACTGGTGTTATTTTCATCCCAAATGGGCAGAGTAAAGTGCAAAAAAACACAAGGAAAATGGCAAGTCCCGGTATCTCACTCCCACTCATGATAATCAGGGACAGAATAGATAATGAATAATCCAGAATAGAGTTCCCAAATAGCTCTATAAACACTGCTGGCCAACATGATAAATGAAAAGATTGAAAACCTACAAAGGACTCTGTATGAGCGTGATAGTGAGAGAGAGGAGGCAAACCAAAGGTTTATACAGGAATAGCATGAGTGTGAGGAAGATAATCAAAAACTAATACACGACTTGCAAGAGCAGCTTGAGAATTCTCAAAGAGAAAGGCAGGAATGGCGTAGGAAGGCTAAGAACACTCAAAGAGAACTACAGGAATGGCATGAACCTGAGGAAGCTAAGCAAAGAGTAATACAAGAATTGCGAGAGCAGGATGAGAATACACAAAGATCACTAAAAGCATGCATGGAATCCATTAACAAAGAGCTGAAGGAAGTCGGGTAAAGGGAATGCTGAATAGAACCCAACAGAAGGAATGGAAGTCCAAGGAAACCATAACCAATCAACTAAGTGATTTGAGAATAAACACTGAACACCAAATTAAGGAAGTAAAGAAGTTCATACAAGATCTAAAACAAAGCTTCGACAAAGAATTTGAAGCCATCAAAGCTGACCAATTAGAAGGAAAAGAAATAAAAAACAAAGTAGAAAGTCTTGACAGCAGGTTAGACCATGCATAAAATCTAATCTCGGGGATTGAAGACAGCCTAGATATTATAGAGAAAGAACATACAACCATCCAAGACAATTCCAAGAAATATGATAGATCTATCCAACACTTGGAAAACACAAGCAAAAGGAATAATCTGAGGATAATGTGTGTAGAGGAGCACCTAGAAATAGAAGTTAATGGTCCAGGAAATTTGTTTAACAGGATCCTAGCAAAGAACTTCCCAAACATGCAAAAAGATAGGCCTATTCAGATACAAGAAACTTCTAGAACCCCAAATAGACAAGACGAGAAAAGGACATCCCACCGCAACATTATAATCCACACAGGATCAACTCAGACCAAGGAAAAGATCCCTAAAGCTGTCAAGGAGAAAAGATTAATCACCTATAAAAGAAAACCAATTAGAATCACCTCAGATTTCTCAGCAGAGACAATCAGAGCAAGAAGAGCCTGAAATGATGTATGCCATGCCCTAAAAACAAACAACTATCAACCAAGAATACTCTACCCAGCTAAACTCTCCTTCATAACTGAAGGACAAATAAAAACCTTCCATAGCAAAGAAAAAAATGAAACAATATATCTCCACCAAACCAGTCCTACAAAAGATTCTTAAAAATGTCCTACACATAGAAAACCAACAAGACCACAATAAAGGCCAAGAAACTGCACCCAAACTGAGAATCCAAGAACCATAGGAAGAACCCAGGTTTCACAACCCCAGAGAAGGTGGATAACATGGCAGGAACTCCCAAATACCTCTCAGTCCTTTCTATCAATATTAACGGACTTAACTTTCCAATTAAGCGACCTACACTGTCTAGTTGGATTAAAAAACAAGATCCTTCTATCTGCTGCCTTCAGGAGTCAAATCTTGCCCATAAAAACAAACACATTTTCAATGTGAAAGGCTAGAACAAAATCTACCAAGCAAACGGCCCCCATGAACAGACGGGAATTGCAATCCTAATACCAGATAAAATAGACTTCAAATTAAATTTGTGAGAAGAGATAAAGAAGGTCTCTACAGATTAATTAATGGATCTCTCCATCAGGAAGTTATTACAATTCTAAGTATCTATTCGCCGCACTACGGAGCACACAAATTTATCCAAGAAACACTACTTTCCCTCAAATCCCACATAGATCCAAAGACATTAATTGTTGGGGATTTTAACACACCACTCTCCCCACTAGATACATCAACTCGGCAAAAACTCAAAAGAGAACCTGCAGATCTAAACAACTGCATAGATAACTAGATTTAACAGACAATCTACCGAATATTTCACCCAGCAGCATCAGAATACACGTTTTTCTCTGCAGCACATGGAACATTTTCTAAAGTAGACCACATTTTAGGACACAAAGTAAGTTATACTTTGCATTCTCTCAGACCACAAGGGAATAAAATTAGAACTCAAAACCAAAAGCCACCAAATGAAGTCCGGTAACACAAGGAGGCTGAACAACACACTGCTGAATCACGAGTGGTTCATGGAAGAGATTAGAAAGGAAATTCAAATGTTCATGCTATTTAACAAAAATGATCACACAAATTACTAGTTCCTCTGGGACACAGTAAAGGCAGTACTCAAATTCAAGTTTATAGCTCTGAGTTCCTACATCAACAAATTGGAGAGATCTGAAACCAACAATTTAATGACACATCTGAACCTCCTTGAAAAAGAGCAGTAAGATAAACCCCAATCCAGTAGACGGAAAGAAATAATTAAAATTAAATCAAAATTAAATGAATTAGAATCCAAAAAAACTATAGAAAGAATCAACAAAACAAAGAGTTGGTTCTTCGAAAAAATTAACAAAGTTGACAGACCCTTAGCAAATCTTATCAGAAAAAGAAGAGAACACACCTAAATAAATAAACTCAGAGATGAGAATGGAAACACCACCACAGAAACAACCAAGATTCAGAACATTATAAGGGAATACTTCTCAAAACTTTATGCTAATAAGTTTCAGAATTTGGCAAAAATGGACCTTTTCCTAACAAATATTGACATGCCAAAACTAAACCAAGATGAGTTAAGCCATCTCAACAGGCCCACATCAAGCACTGGAATAGAAACAGCAATAAGAGGCCTCCCATGTAAGAAAAGTCCAGGACCAGATGGTTTTATAGCAGAATTCTACAAGGCCTTTAAAGCAGAGCTCACACCAATACTCTGCCAACTCTTCAATGAAATTGAAAGAGAAAGCTCACTACCGAACACATTCTGTCAAGCCATCATAACCCTCATCCCAAAACCAGGTGGGGACTCATCAAAGAAAGAGGACTATAGACACATTTCTTTGATGAATATTGATGTCAGTCTTCTTTCTTTTATTCCCTTCCGTTGTGGTATAAGATTTCTGCAACCTTCATCTTGTATATAAGCTCATCTGATTTGGGGAGGGGGAACACAGAAATAGTGGGACAATAGGAAAACCAATCTGCAGTTCGATATGAACTATACAACTTTTGAGGGGAGAGAAGTCAGAAGGTGGAAAACTGGGAGAGAATGATGGATGGGGTGACCCTGTTCGAAAGAAAATGTACTCATTACCTGAATCATGCTACCCCTGTGTACATCACCTTTACAATAGAATTTTTAAGAAAGAAAATGTATTTTATTTCTAAATAGAAGAAAGAAGAAATGGTTGGAACTGGAAACACATTAATTGAAGTAAGCCATGTTCAGAAGGACAAAGGTCAAATGTTTTCTCTCATATGTTAATGCTAGACCTAAAAAATTAACATATACATAAACACATAAAGAATGTTTGTAATTTAGGGGATGGTTGAGGAATGATATAAAGGAAAGGAAAAACAAATGTTAGCTGATGAACAATATAGAAATACAGTGCACCTGTGAAGAGACCAGAATGAAATTCAATGAAAGCATTTGAGTAATAGATAGTACTGGAGATAGGAGAAAATTAGAGCAAAAGAGGATAGCAATAGAGTAAATTACACACATGTAAAAGGGCATGGTGAAACCCGTTTGAATAATAACCATACACTGAAACAAGTGAATGACAATCAGGAAAAACAGGTCTTATCCAGGGTATAGGTACTAGTGGCAAGGGGAAGGGAGAAGGAAAAGGAGAGTAAATAAGATCAAACTACTCTATGCTCAGGTATGAATAATGGTTAATGAAGCTTGTTGTGATTGGTTTGGGAAAGGTGGAAGGGAAAAGAGGGAGAGTGAGGAGGGATTGAGTCTAATGGAAGTGCATGGTATAAGTATGGACATGTCAAATTGTTCCTCTACAACTAATTGATGCTAATAAAAATATACAAAAGGAATTGTTATGCACTAAAATGTGATTATTAATTTAAGTTAAAAAAACGATTATATTTGTTGGAAGTGTGCTATTCCATGTAAATAAAGAGATGGCATTAAGACTACTTTCAGCGATCATTTTTATAGTTTGTTACTAGAGAAACTCTGCTGATTGTGTAGAGTTCCACTATACTATAATGGGAAAAAAATCAGAATCACTACAGATCTCTCCACACTGAATGCAACAAAGGACTGGGAAAGTATGATCTGAGCTTTGAGAACCAATAACTGCCAGCGCAGACTGATTTAACCAGGAAAGCTAGCAATCACATCCAATGGAGAAACTAAAATTTTTAATAACAAAGAAAAAAATAAATGGATTCATAAACAATAAGCTATCATTACAAAGAATATTAATATGGGGAACACAACCTGAAGAAAGTAATCATGAACAGAAATTCACATCAGCAGATATCACTAGAAGTCTGATTTAATAAGCTCAGGAAGAAAGGAAAGAAGAAAAAGTTAGGAAAGCAGGAAATTGACCGGAAACACAATGCATCTCTCTATAATAATCATAAATATTAATGGGCTCAATTCATCAATAAAAAGAAAAAGAACTGAAGATTGGATCAGAAAACAAGACCTATACACCTGTTGCCTTCAGGAGACCCACCTCACAGACAAACATAAAAACAAACTCTGAGTGAAGGGTTGGAGTAAGATCTACCATGCAAATGTTCCCAGCAAGAAAGCAGGAGTAGCTATCATGATATCTGACAAAATAAATTTTTCATCAAAATCAATACAGGGAACAATCCAAGAAGAATATATTACCATTATTAGTTTATATTGCCCAAATACTGGTGCACCCAAATATGTTAAGCAAATACTCTCAAACTGAAAGAATAAAATAGATCCAAATACTATAATATTGTTGTGCCCAGATCGCAGGACCCCCACCAAAAAGAACACGAGGGTCAGACTTTACAGCTGTTTTAAGTTTTAATTTAGATGGGCTGCAGCTCGGGCCTCTTCCTACACTCCAACACAACGGAGACTAGGAGGAGAGCCCTGAGATAAGGATTTGCAGGGCTTATAAAGGCTCACAACCCGATGTACCACCATGTGTTGCCCTACTAGCTGAAACAAGCAACAAATGGTCACTGCCTCATAACCATTCATTCCTCGCCCCGCCCCACCCCGCTTGACTTATGGTCCTGAGACACAATCTTGTGGCTCCGGCCCAAAATTAACTCCAACAGTTCTCAATCTTGAATGAGTTCTTATATTTCTAGTCCCTCTCTGACAATAGCCATAAACAACAATACCAATAACAATCAGTCCATTTTTCTTTTCTCGAAGCATATGCGAAATGGTTGGTTAGGATGCTTGGAGACTTCCCATGTTTCCCCTGGTCATCCAGGGCAAAGAGGTCAGCTGGTCTGGAATGGGAGCAGTGGATCCAAGCAGCAATGCCATCTACCTTAAGGGCAGGAGGAGTAGCCAGTAGCACCATGTAAGGTCCCTTCCACTGTGGTTCCAGAGATCTCAGGTTGTGTCTTTGAACAAGCACCCAGTCCCCTGGTTTAAACGAATGGGGGGTAGGAATAGAGGCAGAATCATATAATGCTCTAAACTGGGGCCACACACTTTTGTGGACAAGCTGTAGATAGTCAAGTTTACATAGAAATTGAGTATCACTCAAATCAGCAAGCAATTCAGTCTGAAGGCTAGGGATAATGGGTGGAGGGTGTCCATACATTATTTCAAAAGGAGTAAAGCCAAGCTGATAGGGTGAATTTCTTACTCTAAACAGGGCAAAAGGAAGGAGCGATACCCAGTCTACACCAGTCTCCAAAGCCAATTTACTTAAGGTCTCTTTTAGAGTCTGATTCATTCTTTCTACCTGCCCTGAACTCTGGGGTCTATAAGCACAGTGCAATTTCCAATCCATCTCCAGTGCTGCAGCTATTCCCTGACTTACTTTTGAGATGAAGGCCAGTCTATTATCCTACCCGATGGTGGATGGAAAGCCATACCTGGGTAGGATTTCTTCCAGGATCTTCTTAGCCATGACATTCACGGTCTCATGCTTTGTTGGGTAAGCTTCAACCCAACAAAAACTAGCAAATATTTATATCCAAATTTTCCAGTTTTATTTTCTGTGAAGTCTACTTCCCAATACACACCTGGCCTATCTCCATGGAGGCAAGCTTCTTTTGTAACCGGTTGAGTGGGGGCATTGGTGAGCTGACAGGATTTACAGTTTTTAACAATGTCCTCAATGAGTTGATTTCCTTGCCTAATTTTTACTTCTGAGTGTCAGAGCAAGTCCTGCATTCTTCGGGTTTCCATGTGAGCGGTCCAATGGATTTTCTTAAGTATCCCCTTTCCTAACCTTTGTGGCAAGATAAGTTTCCCCTCACCAGTTTTTCACCAGCCCGGGTTTTATAGGCCATGGGAATTTTCTTTATCCACTCCCATCTTCTTGGGAGTACTGAGGGTCATGAGGCAAAGCTCATGGCCCTGGATCTACTAGAGTCAGTACTTCAGCTCTGGGCTGGAGGGCCACCTCCTTAGCTGCCTGATCGGCCAAGTTGTGTCCTTTGGTTATAGAATCAGTTCCCTTTTGCCGGGTGCTGGTTGCTCTCACCTGTAATCCTAGCTACTCAGGAGGCTGAAATCTGAGGATCGCGGTTGAAAGCCAGCCCGGGCAGGAGAGACCGTGAGAATCCTATCTCCAATAAATCACCAGAAAACCGGAAGTGGCGCTGTAGCTCAAATGTTTGAGCACTCGCATTGAGGTGAAGAGCTGAAGGACAGTGCCCAGGCCCAGAGTTCAAGCCCCAGGACCGACCAAAAAAAAAAAAAATCAGTTCCCTTTTGATGGCTCGGCAGTGCATAATGGCAATATTTGCTGGTTCCCATAAGGCCGGGATGAGGCTTAAAATTTCTTGTTTGTTTTTAATAGCCTTTCCCTCAGCTGTCAGTAGTCCCCTCTCTTGGTAAATGGCTCCATGGACATGCATGTTGGCAAAAACATACCGACTGTCTGTGTAAATGTTTAGTCTCTTCCTTTTCCCATCTCTAGGGATTTTGTTAGCACCACTAGTTCTGCTCTTTATGCAGACATTCCCTTAGGGAGTGCTTCTGCCCACACTATCTCAGTGTCTGTGGTGACTGCTGCGCCCGCGTACCTTTTTTCTATCTTGAATGAAACTGCTGCCGTTTGTGAACCAGGTATGTTCGGTATGCCATAGTGGCAAGTCCAACAAGTCTGGCCTCTTTCCTTTGGCCAAGTCTCTCTTTTCACGCTCAATTTCATGTTCTCTGTCCTTCCTTTCCTGTCTTTGCTTCTCTGTCTCTCTCATATTGTAAACCTTTTCCGCCATGGGTACTAGATCCCAAATAAACTTTTCACCAAGTCTGTCTAGAGCCTGCAACTTTCGCTTTATGTCTGGTGCAGCTTGATTTATATAGGCAAACATAATCATCTGAGTCGACTCCTGGGTCTCAAGGTTTTGACTAAAAACTTCCATGATATGCTGCCAGACGTTCACTTCCTCCCTAACATCACAAACTTTGGCCATGTTAGTAGGTCAGTGAGCCGCCAACTTGAGACCTGCCAACAGAGCCTGGCGATAGAGGAGGAGTCACTTCCTAACTTCAACAGTATTGTAGTACCATGTTGGTCAGATCTCAGGAAAATAGGCAGCAATCAGGGCAGGATCTGTGATGGGCGCTCCTGTGGGCCCAGGGATATGTTTCCAGGATGCCACTCGGATACGGTCTCTCTCTTCACTGGTAAAAAGTACCTGCAAAAGCTGACTACAATCATCCCAAGTGGGCTGATGAGTAAAGAGAATAGTTTCAAGTAAACGAATTAAATTCTGGGGTTTCTCAGAAAAGGGGGCATTTTGGGCAAACCAAAATGGTAGAAAATGGTCATTTTTGGAATTGCTGTCGACCATCCGCATCCACAGGATCTACAGTGCATAAGAGAAAAACAGCTGCATTAGATGGCGTCGTCGAGTAACTGGCCCCTCAGAAATTTTAAGGGCAGGTGCTGAGTGTTCGGCTGCTGGTTCTATAGCTGCCTCCTCCTCTTAAATATTCTCAGGCTCCACAGAAGGAACCTGGGAAGAGGAGTATGGGGGAGGAACATTTCTTCTTCCAAATCATCTCCCTGAAAAAGCAGGGGGGGTACAATTTCTTTTCCTCTTTCTTAGTTTCTTTTTGTAAGTCTAGGGAGCTAGAGGGAGGGTTGCCCATGGTTTCCAGTTCCGTCAGTGGTACAGTCCAAAAAAACAATAAATAATACAAACAAAACACATGCAGTCCTGACAATTATGAAGTGGAGATCTCCCAAATTGGTCCGCTGACTCCTGTCACTGCAGGGTTCCACAACACCCCACGCCTGACAGCGGCAGTAGCAGATCCAGAGTGGGCGAATTGGGCCTTGGTTAGGAGGCCCTCTTGGTCAGTTCTGGCCCAACACCAAACAAACCCATACCCCACAATTCTCACGGTGGGGTTCCAAGAACCCCCCCCCCCCACAAGAGGATCTGGGACTTCTCCCAGTTCCTCCAGGTTTGTTGTGCCAGCGTGTCTATTTCAACAACCCAAAATTATTCTAGGCAAAACAGACAACACTGGAGGGATCTTGATGCCAGACTTCAAACTCTACTATAGAGCCGTAATAACAAAGACAGCTTGGTATTGGCACAAAAACAGATCCAAAGACCAATGGAATAGAATAGAAGATTCAGAAATAAAACCACACACATACATCAGCTGATATTTGACAAAGCGGCCAAAGTCACACAGTGGAAGAAGCACAGTCTCTTCAATTACTGGTGCTGGGAAAACTGGGTGGCCACCTGAAGAAAACTAAAAGTGGACCACAGCCTGTCACCATGCAGTAATGTAAACTCAAAATGGATTGAAGACCATAACATCAAACTTGAAACTGAAACTACTGCAGAACAGAGTAGGAGAGACACTTGAACTTATAATAGGCACAGGCAAGAACTTCCTGAGCAGAGGTCCAACAAATTGGAGAGAGATTCGACAAATGGGACTACCTTAAAATAACAAGCTTCTACACAGCTAAAGGCATACCAATCACCCTAGAAAGACAGCCAACAACTGGGAAAAAAATAGTTACCAGCAATATATCAGACAAGGAGCTAATATCCAGTATATGCAGGAACTCAAGAAAATAATTCATCCCAAACCCAACAAACCAATTACAAATGGGCAAGGGAACTAAAGAAAGACTTCTCAGAA
Organism: Dipodomys spectabilis; assembly: GCF_019054845.1. Lineage (NCBI taxonomy): Eukaryota > Metazoa > Chordata > Mammalia > Rodentia > Heteromyidae > Dipodomys > Dipodomys spectabilis. The sequence goes on from NW_024871103.1 coordinate 439,356, forward strand.
GAAGAGATAAAAATGGCAAAAAAAAAAAAAAAAACCCATGAGGAAATGTTCGCCTTTTCTGGTTGTAAAGGAAATGCAAATAAAGACAACCCAGAGATATCACCTTATCCCAGTCAGAATGGCCCACAATCTAAATTCAGCCAGTGACAAATGCTGGTGGGGATGCAGAGAAAGAAGAGCCCTATTACACTGCTGGTGGGAATGTACAACCATTCTGGAAAGCATCTGGAGGCATTTCAGAAAGCTAAATATAAACCTCCCCTATGACCCATTCATACCATTCCTAGGCATCTATCCTGAGCAACAGGAACCAGGATTCAAGGACACATGCATCTCCATGTTTATTGTACCACTGTTTACAATAGCCAGAATATGCAAACAACCCAGATGCTCCACTACAGATGAATGGATCCAGAAATTGTGGTACCAATATACAATGGAATATTATGCAGCCATTAGGAAGGACAAAATAATGGCATTCACAGGGAAATGGATGGAACTAGAAGAAACCATGTTGAGTTAGGTAAACCAAGAGCAAAGAGACAAATGGCACATGGTCTCCCTGATAGGTGGATGTTAAATACAAAATGTAAAGAGAAAAGAAAAAGTAAATAAGACTTGAGAAACAAAGGACGTCCACTCATCTGGTCAAATCATTACTAAATGACCTCATGCTGCTGACCACATATATGGCATATATGTGCACATTGGAGGAGGACACAGAAATAGAGGGAAAGAGGGGAAAACATATAACAATGGGACCCATCAGCTGCTCTGGATATTAATCAAAACGAAATAAGCAACTCAATGGCAGTGATGGGAGGGAAGGAATGAGTGGGAAAGAGGGAACAGCTGACATTAAGCAAAAGGAAAGAAATATACATATCACCTGATATTAAAGAAATAACTGTGTTGTCAAACCTCATAGAACTCATAAACTTTATAGACCATGATAAAGACAATTGCCCCCATGAATCTTAGAATGTGTTTGTGACTTAACTATCCCACAATACAGTGAAATTTATGCAATCACTTAATCACAATTTAAAAATTGCAAAAAAGAAATGGTATCAAAGAGAGACACACACACATACACATATTTGTGTGTGTGTTTATATGTCTGTTTATGTATGTTTATATATATACACATATATTAATATCTATATTTCTATATCTATAGATATAAATACTTATATCTATAGATATAGAGCTACAGGTATAGATATATTACTACAGTTCTATGGTTGTACTCAGGGCCTGGGCGCTGTGCTTGAGCTTCTTTGGCTCAAGGCTAGCACTCTAACACTTGAGCCACAGTGCCACTTCAGGCCTTTTCTGAACAGTGTACTATAGATAAGAGTCTCTCTGATTTTCCTCCCCAGGCTGGCTTCAAAACACAATCCTCAGATCTCAGCCTCCTGAATAGTGAGGATTACAGTTGAGAGCTATCAGGGCCTGGCTCAGACTTATATTTGACCTTATATTAGTCAAGAGCAGTCAGCAGCAGAGAAATATTATTTATTCATTTATCTATTTGTCTATTTAGGTATTTGCAGTTCTATGGAGCAAGGAATTGCTTACATAGATGACAGGAAAAGGTAGGGTGGGCAATTCAAAGATTAGTGTGCACAGAAGCAATGACAAGCAATAGGCTACAACTCAGGGTGGCAGTTGAGTTACCAGAGCTTCAAAGTGGAGGCCATGTAATGAAGCTAAAACTTTAGTTAGATTCCCCCTGTGGAACTAAGGTTCCATCGGAATTCAAACCTTACTTTCAGGTCCAGTGGGTCTAGTTGTAGTTTTTCGAGCTGGAGCTGCTTCTAGAAAGGTTATTTCAAGCAAAGCAAAACAGGGGAGGTATTCAATCTTGAGTCCTCTTGTCTCCGAGTATCTACTGGTCCTAACCATCCCACTCCATGGAAGCCATTCAAAAGTAGCTGTGTGTAAGAGCTCCTGCCAAAGAGTGGAGGACAAGGGGTGGGCATGAAGAGGGCAGAGGATACATCTGAGAGCAAAGACACACTCAAGACACCATATTCAAATTCTTATCCACAATACTTGAAATACTGCACTGACAGAGTCTACTTTTTCATCTATAATGGACATTTACTCCATAGGGTTTTCATAATTCTAAATGCATTAATATATATGCATAGTGTCTGGACATAGATCTATTCCTTTTTAAGCATTGGTTTTCCTAGAGAGGTGAAGCGGCTAATGATTCTAAAGTGAACTTCTCCACAAAATCTTTTTTGGCAGTGCTTTCATTTTGGTTATTTGATCAAAAACATCAGCAGAACGTAAAACTTCCTCAAAGAAACAACTACTTAAAGCTCACATTTGTGCTAGAGGTCCCTGACAAGGTACTGCTTGTAAGAATGCTCACAAAGATCAATGTAAAAGTGTTATGAAAGACAAGTCAGTAGCAGCTAATCCTTGCTGGTAAGATAGAAACATAATTTTTCATAAATCTACAAATAGAGAGCCTTTAGTGGCTGCACCAAATTTTTCGGAGAGGCATGTTTCTTAACAGTAAAATCTGCTTTCAAGGTTAAAAGAGTTCTCAGAAAAAATATATCTGAGAAAAGGCAATATAACTTTAGTTAATTAGTTAGTTAGTTTGACCTAATTTGAATTTAGAAGGAAAACTTGGTCTCGGAAAGATTTAGGTTCCTGCAAGAGGATCTAATTAATTAAACTCAGCCAGTTCCTGCCCACCACCTACAGCTGCACATGACCTAGAGCTGAGCCCAGGGTGAAAATGCATAATATCTCTCATACTGTCTCTACTTTCAAGGACTTTGTTTCTTGTTCTTTATGCAAATTGTGATTTAGGGAGCAAATGAAATAAATCTATTTGATAATAAATAAACAAATAAATAATAGGCAAATTTTATGGATCACTGTAATTCTTTTCTGGGTGTGCTGGTCCTGGGGCTTGAACTCAGAATCTTGAGCGCTGTCCCTGAGCTATTATGCTCAAGTCTAGTGCTCTATCACTTGAGCCAGAGCTCCATTAACAGTTTTCTTTGTGTTTAACTGGAGATAAGAATCTTATGATCTTTCCTGCCTAGGCTGACTTTGAATAGTGATCCTTAAATCTTAATTCCTGGCCAGGATGAGCCACTGGCAACTGACTTCAATCTATATCTACATATGTAACATTATATATATATATATATATATATATATATATATATATATATATATATATATCACTTGATTAAAGTTAGCTGCATAAAACTCTTACTTTGTTTAAAGAGACATTTAATTTTAATGGAAATAATAAAGATTTTCAACAGCTTGTTCTGGAACAATATAGGACTTTGTCATTTACTAGCGGAATGGTTTGGGGAAAATCACCAGCTTGTGGACAATAATATTGACTCTTGTATTTCCATAGTGAGTACCTGAGGATCACTTAAGAAGGCTTGGTCTGCTGCCTGGTTCTACATTCATAAGTAACATGAGACTAATTCATGTGGACATACTCCATCTCGGAGCATCAAATTATTGTTACAATTACTGGAGAGTAATAAATGTTACTCTAAGTTTTCTGCACTTCAAAATTATTTGCCGAACATTTGGGTAAATGCCCAAAAGTGGGATTGATGGGTCATAGGGGAGCCCTATGTGGAGTCTTTTGAGGAACGTCCATACTGCTTTCCAAAGTGGTTGAACAAGTTTACACTCCAACCAACAATGCAGTAAGGTTCCCTTCTCTCCACATCCCTTCCAGCAGCTGTTGTTATTAGAGTTCTTGATTATAGCCATTCTAACTGGGGTGACGTGGTATCTCAATGTTGTTTTGATTTGCATTTCTTTTATGGCTAGAGAGGTTGAGCATTTCTTCAAATATCTATTGGCCATCCTTCTTTCCTCTTCAGAGAAGGTGCTCTTTAAGTCTTTAGCCCACTTGTTTATTGGGCAGTTGTTTCTTTGAGGATTTGTTGTAGGGGGATTTAATTTTTTGAGTTCCAAGTATATTTTAGATATGAGACCTTTGTTGTGTGGCTAGTGAAGATCTTATCCCAATCCGTGGGCTTTCTATTGATCTTGTTAGCTATGTCCTTTGCCATGCAAAAGCTCTGCAACTTCATGCAATCCCATTTGTCCAACTTTTCTTTGATTTGTTGTGTTTCTGGGTCTCTATTATGAAAATTTCGGCCTGCACAAAAGAGACCTAGGGTTTCTCCTATTCCATCCTGTAATGTTTTCAGAGTGTCTGCTTTGACTCCGAGGTCATTGATCCACTTGGAATTGATTCTGGCGCAGGGTGATATATAAAGATCCAGGTTCGTTATCTATAAGTAGTTAACCAATTTTGCCAGGACCATTTACTGAAGAGGCTGTCTTTCTTCCATTCTAGTTTTTAGCTCCCTTATCAAAGATTAGATGGCTATAGGTCTGTGGGTTCATTTCTGGATTTTCAATTCTATTCCATTTGTCCTGAGGTCTGTTCTTGTGCCAGTACCAAGCTGTTTTTATTACTATGGCTTTATAGTAGAGTTTGAAAATTGGTATTGATATTCCTCCAGCACTGTTCTTTCTGTTGAGGTTCGTTTTTCTATTCAGGGTCTTTTATTGTTCCATATGAATTTTTGGCACATTAAGCTATCAGCACGACTATGTTTATTGCAGCATTATTTACCAAAGCTAAGATATGGAACCAACCCAGATGCCCCTCAGTAGATGAATGGATCAAGAAAATGTGGTATATATACACAATGAAATTGTATGCCTCCATCAGAAAGAATGACATTGCCCCATTTGTTAGGAAATGGAAAGGCTTGGAAAAAATTATATTAAGTGAAGTAAGCCAGGCCCAAAGAAACTTAGGTCCCATGGTTTCCCTTATTTGCAATATCTAGTATATGTCTGAGTCAAGCAGAAAAAGTCAGATAAGTTGGTGTTAGGGAAATGAACCCTAAGGCATGTATTCAAATGTTTTTTTTTTCTTTCATGTGATTGTTTCTAACACATTTATAAGATTATTTCTTTGTTGTTTTGTGTGTCCCTCCTCCACGGTATAACCCCTGCTTTCACTCTATTTCTTGTTGTTATAATTTTTGGAGGGGAAGGGAAAAGAACAAACCGTTTAAATAGGGATACAGGTGGACCCATTGCAACAATGAGACGTAAAAATCGTTATGTTGAAAACGAACTTTACAACTTTGGTGGGGTGGTGGGGAGGAGGGTTGGCTGGGGAGTGGGGAGCAGAGGGGATGTGAAGGGGAAACAATGGAGGAGGCTACAATGCTTGAAAAGAAATGTACTCATTATTTTGCCTACGTAATTGTAACCCCTCTGTACAATATTTTCACAATAAAAAAAGAAAAAAAATTATTTGATGACAGTACTTTTTCTCAATATTGAGGTTTGAACTCAGGACCTGTGCTTACTAGACAAGTAGACTGCTACTTGATCTATGCCCTCAGCCCTACAAAATTATGTTTAACAAACTATGCCTTGTTACCCTGTTGTGAGTTTACTTGAATTAGAAAGGAATTTTTCTTGTGTTTCTTATATTTATCTCCAAAATCACAATGTGGTGGGGTGCGGCGGATGGAATGAGATCGTTTTCTCCTGACGACCAGATTATTATGAGAATATTGTAAGGAAGCAGAAATTATTTTTCTTAGCTTCATTCCTGAATAGTACCACTGCAAAATTATTGGCATATTTTTTTCTGTGCTTATTTTTTTTCCCATTCAGGAAATAAAGGTTGTGCTGGAGGCTGAGTAGACCCTCTTTAACTGTGGAGCCGTGCATTGAGTCTTTATGTTTGATCATTACTTTTGAGTTAGGCTCTCACTTTCTGCCTGCGTTCATCCCTGGGCATGATCCACTTACATGAGGCTTGCTGGTAGTGAGTGTAGCATATCTATGTCACGACATCCAGGGATCCATTAAAAAGAGGTTTCATTAATTTCTTTGTATCTGGGCTGGCCTTGAGCCACTATCCCAAAAATCTCAGCCTCCCAAGTTGTGAGGATTAAAGGCATGGACCACCAACATCTGGCTTCCTTTAGACAGTTAATGGGCTATTTATAAATATTAAATTTGTACTATGTTCACTATGCATATTACTATCCTGCCTTTTGGTTAATTTTGCATTTTAAGGATTTTCTTATGTCAGTAAACATGCAGAGGTGCAATGCTCATAATGTTATAATATTTCTTAATTATAGAAATATTGCTTCACTGTTGGGCCCTTTGATAAAAATAGCATTAGTTTTACTATAAATAACAATATAGCTATCTTGGTGTATTCATATTTGCTTATACTGCTTGGTTATTTCCTTATACACTAAGCATCAAAATTAAATGCATAAAATATAAGCCTTTAAAAATATTTATCTCTAATCAATAAAGTAATGTGTATTATATCAGCTTTTATTTATTTTTACCAGTGTTGAAAGTTTTTTTTTTTGTTTTGTTTTGTTTTTGCTGGTATTGGAATTTGAACTCAAGGCTGTTGACCATACTCAGCTTTCTTGGCTGGTGTTCCACCACTTGGGTCATGCCACCAACACATAATTTGCTAGTTATATTCATGGATTCATATTGATTTTTCTACCTGACTGGTTTAAAGCTGCAATCCTGCTGATCTCAGCCTCCTGAATAGTCAATATCATAGAGTTGTGAGATTGAGGAGTTTTAAAAATATGCTTGGTAGCCATTTGAATATGACTTTCTTCTTTGACAAATTATTTGTGAAGGAGAAAAGAATCTTTCTTTTATTTTCTGGGATTGAACCTAGAGTTGCTATATTAGCCCAGCATATTTTACTACTGGAGTCTACATATGCCTTTATCCTGTTTTTTTTTCTTGTTCTTTCCTCAAGTTCTGTTGTTTTTGAAACAGGGTCCCACTTCTATCTTTGTTCAAGCTGGCTTTCAACTCATGATCCTCCTGCCTCCTGAGTACCTGAAAATATTTCTTGAACATAATTTATGACTTATTCATTGGAAAAGGAGTTTGATATGTAGAGATGCATAAAATATGAATTCTGTATTCAAGGAGCTCTAAATATAAAGTAAAGAGAAGAGTACAGTGTCACAGGATCAGCAATGGGAATATTGAATGGCTTGTAGGTAGGCTGAAGAAAAGTTATTCATCTTTGAGAGTGACAATCTTTTGAAGAATGAGTAGGAATTTTCCAGGGAGATAATCAACAGAAGTTTTTCAGAGCAGAAAGTGAATACTATATATGAGCAAAGGCTGGAAGCCTGGAAGAACAAATATACAGAAATTTACAAAAGCTAGCAACTGCTGAACTATAAAATAGGTTAAGAGGAGATGGAATTAGAAGACATGAAGGTAGAAAAATGGAACTTAAAAGGACTGAATGGTGATGGACGTAGTACACTTCACTGACTTGATCCTGAAGGAGATATGTAGCCCCTGAAGTCTAATTTATGACCACATAGCTAAATAAGTAGATGGCAATTTGAGTTTTTTGAATGTCTCATCTGTAGGCCAGAATCTTCTGTTTAATAATTGGCATTTAGTAATTTGGCATTCTCAAAGAAACTCAATACTGATTATGTGCTGGTTATATTGGAGAGGGGCATTATTTTAGGAAGAAGAATAATTGCCTTATCCATAGCTGAATCCCAGTAGGACCCAATTTTATTTCCCCAACATCACACACATCATTTATCTACTTAGTTCTGGAACACAGTGATATTTTTTTATGTCACAGTCAAATCAGTGAAGCAGTTTTCATCCTACATAGATACAACATGCATGTCTTTATCCAGCCATTGCATATCATTAGATTTGGGATGGAATAAAACCATATTTCCATTATAGATACTCATTTCATCACCTTGTCCCTTGGAGGTCAAGGAGTCCCAAATAGCCTCAGGCTAAACTATATAAATATACCTCTCTTGTATTTGTTCTGTCCCAGTAAAAACTGGAGCTATATTTGGTATAGGAGATTTGGATGGCATAGACTAATTTAAATAACAACTGACATCTAGTTATTTCTATGATTTAAAAAAAATAAACCTTTATACGATACATAACATATAAATAACTAAATAGCTAGAAGAATTATCACAAATGAAGCTTCCCTTATACCCACCTTTCAGGTCACAAAATTAAATTGGAAATAAAAGTTACCTGCTTATATTTGCCCCTTCACCCCAATTTCTATCCTAACATTTTTTTTGGAGGGTGTCCGGTCGTGGGGCCTGAACTCTGGGACTGGGCGCTGTCCCTCAGCTATTCAGCTCAAGGCTAGTGCTCTACTATTTGAGCCACAGCGCAACTTCCAGCTTTTTTCTTTTTTTGCTTATGTGTTGCTGAGGAATCGAACCCAGGACCTCATGCATGCAAGGCAAGCGCTCTACCACTGAGCCACCTTCCCAGCCCTATCCTAACTTTTATCATCATAGATTACCTTCTTTGTATCCATTCTGGATAATTATAATATTGTTTGATGTCTGGTGCTCCTCAACCTAGTTGTCTATTTTTCCCCCCACCGGCCATTTGGTACCTCCCAGTAGTAACATACTATTTCCACTCTAAGTTCACTGGCCTGAACTACTTAATAGTTTTTGGGTCATAAGAAGCCCAATTACTCCATGTATCCAGAGTGAGGGAAAATTGAAAATGCTTGTAAACATCACTGATGACAAGCCCCACCCCCACCATCAACTTGCACTCTGTGGAAAACTTCGGTCTTTACTTACAACTTGAAGATCAAAGAAAAACCCTATCAATATACTGAATGACAACAACGAATATTCCTTCTTCAACACCTCATATATTTTTGGAATTGCCATCTAAACAATTTAGCCTTCAAGTCCCCAGAGGCAGGTTTGTCTGAGAATAAGACATCTATTTTCTTTTGTCCCCCAAAATCTCAAGCTAAGCACCCCTCTGGTGTATATGTAGTCTGGGAAAGGGAGTCTGGGTGTTTCTTTGGTGTCTCTTAGTAAGAATCATTGATTGTTTAAAAATATTCTCTGCATTCTAAAATATCGTATGGAATGACAATCTTCAAGAAATACCAGACAACACAAGGTCTAATTTATTTCTTTTGTAATGCAAATACATCACAATGTAGTTGTTTTGTAAATGTACCACAATGTAGTATTAGTCCAACATATTAACCCAACATACCACAGTGTTTTCAGATTTAGTCTATTATATAATAATGCTACTTATTTTCTTCATGGTTTCTTTTTATGTATACCTATGTATTTCAGTTGGACACATACACATACATGCACACACACACACATGCATTTCTACGAGTGAGATGCCAGACCCTATAATGAATTAATAGTTACCCTTAAGCATCAATGTTACAAGGTAGTGTTCCACAGTTGGATTTAACCTACAATGTCTGCAGCTGCAGTGCATTCTGCTTGCATTCACATTTCTTTCCATTCTTGGCCTTCTTCAAAGTACACTGGTACAGCACTTGGTTGGTTTTTTTAAAATTTAATTTAATTGTAAGAGTGATGTACAGAGGGGTTACAATTACACAAGTAAGGCTATGAGTACATTTCTTGTCGAACATTGTTACCTCCTCTGTCACTTTCCCTCCCCGACCAAGTTGTAAAGTTCATTTCCACCATTGTGTCTTGTGAGTATTGCTGTTGCATTGGTTCTTTGTCCTTTGTCTCACCATTTTGTTAGCCCCTTTCCATTCCCCAAATCACATAAATACATACACAAGACATGGGGTACCAAAATGAAGAACAGTGACAATAGGGAATAAACTACAAGAGGGAAAATGAAAGAAAAAAGAATTTCACACAGAACATAAAAATTAAAAACAAACAAAAACCCTCATTTCCACGGAGTTCATTTCAATTAGCATCATCTTATATGGTCATATGTATGTTTGGTCATATGTACATTGAGCTACTGCGATCCTCTGCTAGGACTATCATAGGCATATGCTAATTATTACAAATAAGGGAAACCATGGAGCCTATATTTCTTTAGTCCTGGATTACCTCATTTGATATGATTTTTCCCAATCTTTCCATTTCCTTATGAATGAGGTGATGGCATTCTTCCTGATGGAAGCATAGAATTCTATTGTGTATATATGCCACATTTTCTTCATCCATTCATCTACTGAAGGGCATCTGGTTTGGTTGCTACAAAGAACATAGTTGTGCTGGTCGCTTTAATGTGGCTTTGTTTGCAAATGTTTGGGTAAATGCCCTGGAGTGGGATTACTGGATCATTAGGAGATCTATGTGGTTTCTTTTAAGGAACCTCCACAATGCTTTCCAAAGTGGTTGAACAAGTTTACATTTCCACCAACAGTGCAGTAGGGTTCCCTTTGGCCACATCCCCTCCAGCATCTGTTGTTATTAGACTTCTTGATTATAGACATTCTCACTGGGTGAGGTGGAATCTCAATGTTGTTTTGATTTGCATTTCTTTTATGGTCAGAGATGTTGAACATTTCTTCATGTGTCTATTGGCCATTCTTATTTCCTCTCCAGAGAAATCTCCTTTTTATTCCTTAGCCCATTTTTAATGGAGTGGTTGTTTCTTTTTTAAAAAATAATTTTTATTGAAGTTGTGATTACAAAAATTTCACAGTACTGTGGAATTGTGATACATAGTTATAGTCACAAACACATTTTAACCTTCACAAGGCAACTTGCCTTTATCATGGTGTATAAAGTTTGTGAATTTTATAAGCTTTGGCAATACAACTATGTCTTCCAAATTGGGTGATATGTACATTTCTTTACTTTTTCTTAGTGTCAGCTGTTCCATCTTTCCCTCTCATTCCCTCCCTCCCATCACTGCCCTTGAGTTGCTTAGCTCATTTTCATCAATGTCCAGTGCAGCTGATGGGCCCCTCTGTTGTATATTTTCCCCTAATTCTATGTCCTCCTCTTAGCTTCCCTCAGATGTGCACATGTATATACCATATATGAGGTCAAGAACATGAAGTCATTTAGAAATGATATGACAAATTCAGTAGTGGTCCTTTGATTCTTGTGTCGTGTTTACATTGTCATATCTCCTTTCATTTTGGATTAACATACACATATCAGGGAGATCATGTGTCATTTGTCTCTCTGATCTTGGTTTACCTCGCTTAACATGATTTGTTCTAGTTCCATCCATTTCCCTGTGAATGTCATTATTTTGTCCTTTCTAATGGCTGCATAATATTCCATTGTATACAGATACCACAATTCCTGGATCCATTCATCTGTAGTGGAGCATCTTGGTTGTTTTCATATCTTGGCTATTGTGAATAGCGCAGCAATAAACATGGAGGTGCATGTGTCCTTGTATCCTGGTTCCTGTTGCTCAGGGTAGATGCGTTGGGAGTGGTATGACTGGGTCATAGGGGAGGTCTATATTTAGCTTTCTGAGGTGCCTCCAGACTGCTTTGCAGAATGGTTGTATTAGTATACATTCCCATCAGCAATGAAGTAGGGTTTCTCTTCCTCTGCATCCCCACCAGCATTTGTTGTTGGCTGAATTTAGGATATAGGCCATTCTGACAGAGGTAAGGTGGTATCTCAGGATTGTTTCTATTTACATTTCCTTTATGGACAGGGATGGTGAACATTTCCTCATGTGTTTCTTTGCCACTTTTTTCTTTTTTTTATTTGTCAGTTGTGGGGCCTGAACTCTGGGCCTGGGCACTGTCCCTTAGCTCTGCCTCTCAAGTCTAGCACTCTACCACAACTCCACTTCCAGGTTTTTCTGCTTATGTGGTTCTGAGGAATCAAATCCAGGAGCTCATGCATCCAAGGCAAGCACTCTACCACTGAGTTACTTCCCAGCCCTTCTTTGACATTTTTATCTCTCCTTCTGAGAAGTGTCTCTTTAGTTCTCTTGCCCATTTAATGATTGGTTTGTTGGATTTGAGATGGATTGGTTTATTGAATTCCTTTTTTATTTTGGATATTAGGTCTTTGTCTGATATAGTGCTAATAAATATCTTTTCCCAATTTGTTGGCTGTCTTTCTAGTTTGGTAGCTATATCTTTAGCTGTGCAGAAAATTTTTATTTTAAGGGATTCCCATTTGTTGAGTCTTTCTCCAATTTATTGTGACCCTGGGACTTTGTTCAGAAAGTTCCTTCCTGTGCCTATAAGTTCATGCGTCTCTCTTACTCAGATTTGATGTTTAGGTCTTTAATCCATTTTGAGTTGGTGTTAGTGCACAGTGACAGGCTAGGATCCATTTTCAGTTTTCTGCATGTGACCACCCAGTTTTCCCAGCACCAATAGTTGAAGAGGCTATGTTCCTATCACTGTGTGTCTTTGGGTCCTTTGTCAATTATCAGCTGACTATAGATATGTGATTTTATTTCGGGATCTTCTAATCTATTTCATTGGTCTTCAGGTCCATTTTGTGCCAATAGCAAGCAACTTTTGTTATTATGGCTTTATAGTACAGTTTGAAATCTGGCATCGAGGTCCCTCCCATGTTGTCTCTTTTGCCTAGAATTGTTTTGGTTATTCTAGGTCGTTTGTTGTTTCATATGAATTTTTGGGTTGTTTTTTTTTTTTTCTATTTTCGGTAAAGAACATCATTGGGATTTTGATGGGAACTGCATTGAATTTGTATATCAACTTTGGCAGTATGGCCATTTTCACAATATTGATTCTGCCTCTCCAAGAACACGGAAGGTTTTTCCATTTCCTGGTGCTCTCTTTGATTTCTTTCTTTAGGCTTTTATACTTTTCACTAAATAGGTACTTTACATTTTTGATTAGATTAATTCCTAAATATTTTATTTTATGTGATTATTGTGAATGGAGTTGTTTCCCTGATTTCCCTTTCTGCTTGTACATTGTTGGTGTACAGAAAGGCAACTGATTTTTTGGGTTAATTTTGTATCCTGCTACTTTGCTGAAATGATTCATAAGTTCTAGGAGTTTGGGAGTGGAGTTTTTGGTGTTGCTACTGTATAATACCATATCATCTGCAGAAAGGGATAGCTTAACTTTTGCCATCCCTATGGAGATCCCTTTAATGTTCTTTTCTTGCCTTATTGCTCTGGCTAAGGATTTCAGAACTATATTGAAGAGGAGTGGTGAGAGTGGGCATCCTTGCCTTGTTCCTGATTTTTGGAGAATTGGTTGTGTTTTCCCCATTGAGTACAATATTGGCCATTTTTCTGTTGTATATGGCTTTTATTGTTTTTTTGGAATGTTCCTTCTGTTCCTATTTTCTCCATAGCTTTTAGCATGAATGAATATTGTATCTTATCCAAGGTCTTTTCTGCATCAATGGAGATAATCATGTAGTTCTTACCTTGTATATGTTGATGTAATGGATTACATTTATTGATTTATATATGTTAATCTATCCCTGCATCTCTAGGATGAAGCCTAATTGATCATAATGTTTCATTTTTTGATATGTTGATGGATTCTGTTTGCTAATATTTTATTGAGGACCTTTGAATCTGTGTTCATCAAACAAATTGGTCTGTAGTTCTATTTTTGCTGTATCTTTGCCTGGTTTGGGGATAATTGTGATATTGGCTTCCTAGAATGAGTTTGGGTTGTCTCCCTCTACTTCTATTTCATGGAAGAGCTTGAGGAGTATGGGTATTAGTTCCTTTCTGAAGGTCTTATAAAATTCCATAGTGAATCAATCTGTACCTGGGCTTTTCCTTATTTGAAGACTTCTGATTGCTTCCTCTTTCTCATTGTAAGATCTTGGCTTATTTGATTGATATCTTCTTGGTTCAGTTTGGGCAATTTGTATTACTCTAAAACTTCATCCATTTCTGCTAGGTTTCCCTACCTTAGAGAGTATAGATTCTGGAAATAGTTCTTTCTGAGTGTTTGGATGTCTTGGATGTTTGTTGTAATTTTTCCTGTGGCATCCCTGATCTTATTGATTTGGGTCTCCTCTCTTTTTTCCTTAAGCTTGACAGAGGTCCATCAATTTTATTAATGTCTTGAAAAAAGTTTCTTGTTAATTTTATTTATAGTTTTCTTAATCTCTACCTCATTAATATCAGCTCTTATTTTGGTTAACTTGTTCCATGTATTATTTTTAGGTTGATTTTTTTCTTGCTTTTCTAGCAGTTTTAGTTGCATCATGAGATTACTTACTTGGTCTTTCTCTAATTTCTTTCTTTCTTTTATTTTTTTGGGGGGGGGTCCGATCGTGGTGCCTGAACTCTGGGCTTGGGTGCTGTCCCTCAGCCCTTCAGATCAAGGCTAGCGCTCTATCACTTGAGCCCCGGCGCCATTACTGGCTTTTTCCCTTTTGCTTATGTGGTGCTGAGGAATCAAACCCAGGGCCTCATGCAAGGCAAGTGCTCTACCACTGAGCCATCTTCCCAACCCCTGTCTCTATTTTCTTGATGTGTGCACTGACAGTGATAAAATTGCCCCTCAGGACCGCTTTTGTAGTGACCCATATATTTCTTTAAATTCATTAAATTGTAGGAACTTTAAAATTTCTTATTTAATTTCTTCTGTGACCCAGGTGTTTCTCAGAAGTGTGTTGTCCAATTTCCATGTATTTAGTAATTTCTGTGGTATGCCTTGTTACTGAGAACTAGCTTGATTCCACTGTGGTCGAATAGAATACAAGGAATTAGTCGATCTTCTTGTATTTGCTTATATTCTTTGTACGAACTATGATGCTACTTTGGAGAAAGTTCCATGGGCTGCTGAAAAGAATGTGTACTGGGTTGTTGTTGGGTTGAAAACTGAGATATTGTATCATTGAATTCAGTGGCTTCTTTACTAATCCTCTGGTTGGTAGACCTGTCCTTTGGTAAGAGCGGAGTATTAGGATCTATTTTGAGAATATTTACTTAACATATGGATGCACCAATGTTTGGAGAGTTTAAACTGGTGATATCCTCTTCTTGGATTGTTCTCTGTATTAATATAAAGTGTCCTTCTTTGTCTTTTTGTGTTGATTTTAATGAAAAGTTTATTTTGTCAGATATCAGGATGGCAACTCCTACCTTCTTGCAGGGAGCATTTGCATGGTGGATCTTCCTCTATCCCTTCACTTGGAGTTTGTTTTTATCTTTGGCTGTGAGATGGGTTTCTTTTTTTGAGGATTTGTTTGGGGGGGCTAAATTTTTTTTGAAGTATTTTTTGCCAAACCTATGGCTGGAACTTTAGGCCTGGACACTGTCCTTGAGATTCATTTGCTCAAGGCTAGAACTCTACTACTTGAGCCACATCACTGCTTCAGGCTTTTTCTGTGTATGTGGTACTGAGGAATTGAACTCAAGGCTTCAGACATGCTAGGCAAGCACTCTACCACTAGGCCAAAATTCCCAGCCCCTGAGCTTTAGGTATATTTTTGATATGAAGCCCTTGTCTGTTGTATAGCTAGTGAAGATCTTCTCCCAATCTATGGGCTTTTTATTTATCTTGCTAGATATGTCCTTTGCCATGCAGAAGCTTTACAGTTAAATGTAGTCCCATCAATCCAGTCTTTCTCTGATTTGTTGTGTTTCTGGATCTTTATGAAGTTTCTACCTGTGCCAATGATCCCTATCCCGTCCTGCAATATTTTCAGGGTATCTGGTCTTTCATTCAGGTCTTTGGTCTATTTGGAGTTGATTCTGGTACAGAGTGATACATAAGGATCTAACTTCAGTTTTCTGCACATGTAGCCAATTCTGCCAGCACCATTTTTTAAAGAGGCTGTCTTTCTTCCATCTTAGAATTTTGACTCCCTTATCAAGGAGAGATCTGCGGGATCATTTCTGGGTTTGAATTCTATTCCATTATTCCTCAGGTCAGCACTTGGTTTTAACTTACAGTTTTCTGATCCTAATTAAGTGAAGAATCATTTCATACTTTATTGACTCTTTGTACATTTTTAGTAAAGTGTCTATTCTGATAGACACTAGTCTCTAACCGAGGTTGTTTTTGTTTTTGTTGTTGTAGGTCATGGGCCTTGATCTCTGGGCCTGGGTGCTGGCTCTGAACTCTTCAGCTCAAGGTAAGCACTCTACCAATTGAGCCACAGTGCCACTTCCAGTTTTCTGGTGGTTTATTGGAGATAAGAGTCTCATGGACTTTCCTGCCTGGGCTGGCTTTGAACTGCAACCCTTAGATCTCAGCCTCCTGAGTAGTTAGGGTTACCGGTGTGAACCATGGGCACCTAGCTAACCCAAGTTTTTATTTACTCATTTTTTACTTATTAAATTTTTGAAAGTATTTCCTATATTTTGGGTACTATTACATTCCTAATAAAATGTTTATAAGTATTTCTTCAACATGAGTTTGTCTCTTCAAAGTATCATGTATGTGAGAAAAGTGTTCTGCCATTAAACTATATCCCTAGCTGTGTTTGTCCTTTTTACTTACTTCATTTGATTAACAACCACTTAATATTAATGTCACCTGCTTAATCTCTATTTGTGTTAATCCTCCCCTTTATTGTCCTTGGCTAGACCTATTTTCTCCTTCTAGCCATGGAAAGGCAATGCTGAACAAAATTGCTTTTATTCAGAAAGTTTACTTAATTTCTTTGCATTAACATGGAGAAAGCACTTTGAGGGTACTGAGACACTTGGGACTGCACATGCTCAGATGGATTAAGGGATAATATTTCTGAGTTGGATCTTTTTCAGAGATAGGGATTCTATACTGTCATTTGCCTGATGAGGCTTATTCTCAATCTGTATTATGGGAAAGTCAGGACCTTTGGTCCATATAGATGGTATAATCTTTCTCTTGAGGAAGAGCGGTACAGAAAAGGAGGGTGTCTTATTAAGAAAGTATCATTCACCAGGCCCTTGTGGCTTATACCTGTAATTCTAGCTCTCAGGAGGCACAGATCTGAGGATTGAGGTTTGAAGCCAGCCTAGGATAGAAAAATTGGAGAGATTCTTATTTCCATTTAACTAATAAAAAGCAAGAAATAGAGGTGTGGCTCAAATGGTAGATCCATCAGTTTGAGTAAAAACACTAAGCAAGAGTTCAAGCACCAGTTCCAGCACATGCATGTGCATGCGCATATACACATGCACACACACAGTAGAAGAAGAAGAAGAAGAAGAAGAAGAAGAAGAAGAAGAAGAAGAAGAAGAAGAAGAAGAAGAAGAAGAAGAAGAGAAGAAGAAGAAGAAGAAGAAGAAGAAGAAGAAGAAGAAGAAGAAGAAGAAGAAGAAGGAGGAGGAGGAGGAGGAGGAGGAGAAGGAGGAGGAGGAGAAGGAGGAGGAGGAGAAGGAGGAGGAGGAGAAGGAGGAGAAGGAGAAGGAGGAGGAGGAGGAGGAGGAGGAGGAGGAGGAGGAGGAGGAGGAGGAGGAGGAGGAGGAGGAGGAGGAGGAGGAGGAGGAGGAGGAGGAGAATGGGCTGGAGGAGGAGGGGCTGGAGGAGACGGAGGAGAAAAAGAAGAACAACAACAAGAATAAGGAAAGGGGAAGGCAAGAAAGAGGAGAAGAAAGAAGAAGGAAGGTGGAGGAGGGAGAAGGGGAGGAGGGAGAGGTGGAGGAGGAGGAAAAGGAGGAGGAGGAGGAGGAGGAGGGGGATGATAAATAATTCATTTACCTTTTACCCTTTTGCCAGCATTGGTAAAGGTGAGATATTTGCAGAAATCTCACCCCCAAAAGACAAGTACTTCCAGGGAGGAGTGCATATCTACTTGTGTCATAGAGAAAGACAGCTTTGAGTTGAAAAATTAGGAAATTTGGTGAAGAACTACAAGATAATCTGGGCCAATCCCAGAAGAAAGTGGTCTTGATGATCCATTGTTGGGCTTCAATGCTTCAGAGCAAGTCACCTGAATGGAATTGAAACATATCTAGAAATGCTTGCATTTCAGACCCTTTCCATGTATTTTCTTCCTTTTTTAAATGTTAGACACTCCTATATCAATCAAATTCTCATAAGATCAAATCTGCTCATTATGAAGTATGACCATAATTTTAAAGAATTACAGTTCTTCTGAAAATCTCCCATAAGCAATAAAGATTATTTTTGAAAGTTGTATTTATATTAAGAGAGCATTAGCGCTGTGTTCCCCTAAATATAATGAAGAAACGTAAAATTCTTCCCTTCTTCTCTGGAGATTGTTATTAATGGCCTTTTAAGGGTATTGGAACAATAGGCCAGAGTTTAACATAATTCTGCATTTCTACAGAATTCCTCTGATGGAAATGTGATGCTATAAGCCAATCTGATTGTCTTTGGGTGTCATTCTTCATATTGGTGATCAAGTATGTACATCCTGCATGCCTTTTATCAATTAAAAGAGGCTGTATGAGCCTGAGATTTTTTTTTAACCAAAGAAGAATTCGTCAAGGAACTATTTAGAATTATTGACCAGAATACTTAACTATTACATGCACTTCTCATTCCCATTAATATAGCATTCTTCACTTACTTTTCAGCCATTTCCTGTCTTCAAGTACAACCTTTTGTCACCTTCTCACATAACTAGTCTCCCTCTTTCTATGGACTTTAATTGCTCTTGGAATTCTGACTCTTGAGCCAAGTGTCTTGCTGTTAACTGCATTTTTGGACAACATAATCTTCTATTGGCAAGTGGCAAAATAGAACACAAATGCTTCTCTTTCATAAATACCAATTATCTCTTATATACATTCCATCCTTAATTATACCGAACTCTTTCTAAGCATCTAAGTACCTCTTGCCCCTCCACTCCTCCTTGATGTACTTTTCCAGTCTCAATGTGGTGACTGAAGTGGCTGCTTCCACTTGTGCTTAGAAACATTACATCTCCATTCCATCTATTGACAGGAGTTAGTAGAAAACTGGTCAGGAAATTGAAGCTGATACAACTTGCAGATGACAGAATAAGCTGATAAACCAAAACTTGCCTAATGATAACTTGCCTGAGGACAAGGGCTACAGAAGAATAAGGAAGGAAGACGTTTGTTAAGTAAGAAAAAAAAAAGAATGAAAAACTAAAGCTAGGATATTAATCATTGGTGCCATAACTTGACAGAGAAAAGAAGGAACCTCACTAATATGGAGGTCTGTAGTTCTCCCTATTCTCCCTGAGGCTAATATCTCTATCCCTGAAGATGGGTGAAGATGAGCTGAAGTACTGTCTTCTCCTAGCATAGCTATTCTATATGTTCTCTCATATTGCTTATGTTCAACTTTTGCCTGACCTCTTTTGTTGCCAGATACAAAGACCCAAGGTCAATTTAGCTACCCTAAATTTCTGGTAACATGATCAACTTCTGGTTATATTTATCCTTCCTGGTTTCATTCATCAAAACTTACCTGGTTATTCCTTTATTTTTAAGTAGTTGTACAAAGGGATTTCAATACAAAAGTCAGACTATGAGTACGATGAATAATGATCAATGTCATCTCTTCTCACTAGAGATTATTTAGAAAATGAAGTATATAACTTGCAAGTGGGGACAGGAGGGAAAAACTGGAAGAGAGGGAGAGAAGGGGTAATATTTTTGAAAAGGAAATGCACTTGTTACCTGACATGTAACTGTAAACCCTCTATACATCATTTTACAGTAAAAATTTAAAAAATATTACCCACATAAATGGAAACAGGGTTTATCTCTATGCATCTGTCTCTTATCTCTGTCTTATATGTGTTTTGACTTCATTTTATCCTTCTTCAGATGAATCTTTCCATCCATTAACAGCTCTAATTCATGGTATCCTCATACATCTGGACCCAAGAAGAAAAGACTTCTATTCTTAATATCCCTGTAGCACATAAAAGGAAAGAATCTGATTGGATCTGTCTGGATTAGCTCAGAATCAATCACTAAACCAATAAATATGGAAATATTTTATTCTTCTTGAGTGAATTTGGATCTTGACATCATGACAATGAATAAAAATAAAGTTGAGCCCACCTAAACCAATGAATAAAAATATACTTGAGCCCATATAAACCAAAGGAAAAGGAGAAATTTCCCAAAGGAAAGGGCACTTACCTATTGATAAAAACATAATAGTAGACAAACAGATATCTGTTCAAAAGACAAGTTGTACTTAATGGAATCCAACACTTAAAATTAGAAAACTATATTTGTATTTCCTTACCTTAAAAAGAATATAATTTTAATCATATCAGGAACTACTAAGGATACTTAGCAGATATAAAAGGCTCTCATGATTCTAGATCAGATTATAATAATAGTAGTAATATCTAGTTAACACTGAATGATTGGCCAGGAATAACATTAATTACATTCTTAAAATAAGTCTTCATGTAAATTACATTTTCAAATGAATGTATTGAGACTTAGAGGGTAAGTTTTTTTAAGTCATTTAGCTAAATACTAGCAGAACTTTCTTTGTGTTATATTCATTCCCATTTTATGTGATCTTGTCTGAGATGTTATAAAACATTCTGAATTAGCCCTATTGTTTCCAAAGATACCACTTAAGAACTGAAAAAAAGTATTAACAGAAGGCTTTATTCTATCTATTTTATCTATTTATGTTTATAAATTAATGTATATATTAAGTTGAATGATAATTACTATATAATTTTACTGAGATTATTAGTCCCTGAATAATTTAAACATATTTATCTAAAAGTTAAATTGTAATAATTTTGAAGACATATTTGCCAAACGAGTTCAGTCCTTGTCTAAATTTTCACAAAATTAGAAATTAGTGGAAAAGAATTTAATGTGCTTTCATCTACTAAAAATGGTAAAATAAAACTCAGTCACTTTTCTATTAGGGTGTTTTCAGAGAAGTTTGGGTAGAATGTTAAGGAGGATATTTGAACTCGTTAAAAATAAAATCATTTACAAAGAATTTAAAATTCACCAGATGTTAGTGGATTATACCTGTAATCCAAGCAACTCAGGAGACTTAGATCTGAGGATCACAATTTGAAGCCAGCCTAGACAGGAAAGCCTATGAGACATTTTTTGTAGATTATAAGTCTGGAATTCAGGACCTGGGAGCTGTCCCTGAGCTTTTTTGCACAAGGCTAGTGCTCTACCACTTTGAGACTTAGTTCCATTTGTCATTTTCAGGTAGTTAAATGGAGATACAAGTCTAATGGCCTTTCCTCTCCTGGCTGGCTTTGAATCACAATTCTCAGATCTCAGCCTCCTGAATAGCTAGGATAACAGGTTTAAGCCATCAGAGCCCAGACCTACCGAACTTACTTATCTACAATTCACTACCAAAAATGTCAGAACTGGAGCTGTGGCAAAAATGGTAGAAAACTATTCCCGAGCAAAAATGCTCATGGACAGTGCCCAGTCCCTGAGTTCAAACCCTAAGACCACACACACACACACACACACACACACACACACACACCCATTTACCTAGGAACGGTCCATGGCTCACACTTATAATCCTAGCTTCTCAGGAGGCTGACATCTGAGGGTTGTGGTTCAAAGCCAGCCCTGGTAGGAAAGTCCCAGTGAATCTCTTATCTTTAAGTAACTACTTAACAACACAGAAATGGAGCTGTGGCTCAAAGCACTCAAAGCACTAGCCTTGAGCAAAAATGCTCAGGGACCGCACCCAGGCCCTGTGTTCAAGCCCCACAACTTCAGGGAGAAAAAAATGCCTGTAAAATGTGTTTTTCCAGAATTCCTTTCACGTTATCATTTGTCAATCAATAAATGCATTTTGAGTATTGTATATTTAAAATATGGCTTAGAGTACGCATTTGATATTTCTGTAGAAGGGGATCCCTTAATAATTAATAATCTCAATAAATAATAATACGGGATCCCTTACCTCACAGACCAAAGAGTGTATGAGAAACAGAAGAAAAGACTAATGCTGAGGAGTGCCACAAGCTATGGAAATGTATAAAAACACCCCAACACAGCTACTGTGCCTTTGAATATCTGTCTTTGGTCTCTGTGTGAATGCCTACAGTCCTGTATAATTTATCATGTCTCTGTGCATCTGTGCATCTGTCACGTGGATGTGATTGGGTCTTTGAAGAAGCACCATGGAAGATTTTTGTAATACATCATAGCTTCACAATAGAGTCCTGAAGTTTTCCTAGCAAGAAAATAATATAAAAATGAATTACTCTTGATGGGAAAATAAATAATTAAAACTATTTCAACATCATAATAGTGTATGTTAATTAGCATGTATCAAAATAATAAATAATCTGCACTTGATACTTGAGATCAGACTAAAATACAAGCCTTTTAAAAGTTAAAATTAGAATCTAT
The DNA here is from genome assembly GCF_019054845.1 of Dipodomys spectabilis. NCBI lineage: Eukaryota > Metazoa > Chordata > Mammalia > Rodentia > Heteromyidae > Dipodomys > Dipodomys spectabilis. The sequence continues at coordinate 461,475 of NW_024871103.1, forward strand.
GTCCCTAAAGATGTACAGCAAATACTTTTTGACAAAAACTACTGGTGGACCCATTGAAACAATGAGATATACAAGTCGTTATGTCAAAAAATGAACTTTAAAACTTTGGTGGAGGGGAGGATCGGGTGGGGGGAGGGAGCAGTATGGGAAGCGATGGGAAGGGGAAACAGAGGAGACAACAATGCTTGATAAGAAATGTACTAGTTATCTTGCCCATGAAATTGTAGCTCCTCTGTACGGTATTCTCACAATAAAAAAAATAAATAAATAAAAAACATATTCATGCCCTGTCTACCATTATCTTTCACAAACAGTACGATCTGTGCAGAGGTAACATTCTTACTGATCAATATACACATAACTTTGAGAACTGAAGTTGCGGCTCAAGTGGTAAAGTGCTAGTCTTAGCAAACTTAAGAACTTGAGATCAAACCAAAAAGGCACCAAGTTTTGAATCAAATTATTTTTCTTAGGTACTTTCACAGATTTAAGAAATTCATTGGGTGTGGTTTGCATGATTATTTTTCCTAATTTTTGTTTCCAAATGAATACCTAGTTAGGTAACTCTAGCACTTTAACAAATAAATTCCAAAATTTGAAAGCTTAGTAGTTTATGAAATATTATATACTCATCCGTTGTATGTGTTCCTGGCTGGAGTGCAGCCTTTTACAAAAATATTTCAAGTACTCAAGCTGTTCTATCAGGTCGGTCACCCGTCTTCTCTGGTAAAGAAGAAACATTTTCTTCACAGGTTTGCCTAAAAGTGAATCACAACACCACCTTTTCCCTTTCCATTCTCTTTGACTTTGCTTAGGCCTGACCTAAGGCACTTACCATCTTACCAGGTTTTGTGTTCAGACTCAGGGCTTGAACTAAGGGCTTAGAAGTTGTCTCTGAGCTGTTTTGCTCAAGGATAGTGCTCTATCACTTAAGCCAAAGCTCCACTTCTGCTTTTTGGTGATTAATTAGAGATAAGAGTCTCAAGGACTTTCCTGTGTGGGTTGACCTTGAACCAGATCCCAGCCTTCTAAGTAGCTAGGTGTGAGCTACCTGCACCCAGCTCATATTCTAAGTTTTTTGGGTGAAGAAATGTGTAAAAAGTTCCTTTAATGAACAAACTTTTCTTACTTTAGCAAGTCAATAAATTTGGAAAATAAAATGCCTATAGTGAGAAAAAATTAAATAACTTACATAAAATATACATTGCAACCCTATTATATGTTAAGAATTAAATAAATTGGCTGGAGATTATAATAAATATAAAATTAAAATCATACTTTTTGTTTGTTCATAGGAAAGTGAGCAATGTTTGGGGTTGTAGAGGAGGAGGGTATATATATTTTCCACGGTTTGTCATTACAAACTGTTGAAAGGCAAATATTTGCCTCTTGTTGGCTTCTGATTCTAAACTTCACAAATTTTACATAAACTTCAGCTCTTAAACATAGACAATAGTTTGAAATCAAATTTTATAAATCTTGGAAGTGAAGTTTGTATTTTTGGCTAGGTTATCTTTGAATGGCTAGCTCCTTATTTGCATTCCTATTGACTGGCTGGCTCTTTCTTGGACCATGGTTCAAATTTTGGACATGGGGAACAGCTTGAGAGGGGGATTCTTATATCTGCATCTTATCTGTCCTATTTCATGCACTTGATCATCACTACATTTCATCTGGGCTTCAGTATTTCTCTGTCAGCACATTTCCTCTGATGAGACCTCCTCCAGAGCATTTAGGGCTCTGCTTGTTTTCAGGACACTTTCTACAAAACAAACAGCTTTCCTGTCAGACAGAATGGCGTCCATTACCAAATGGATAGGTTAGGTTAATTTGATTGGGCACCTTATTCCTCTCACATTTCTTCTTTGCTTCAATTCCTTGTTTTAGCTGGACCATTACAATAGCCACTGAACAGGTCCCTATCTCCTTGTTATCATCTATCCTTAGCTTAAAGTCTTATTTTTTTTTTTTTTGCCTGAAGATTGAAATCTTAATCTTAACCACTTAACTACATTTCCTGCATCTTCATAGTAAGATACCTTAAAATCTTTTCAGATATATGCTTTTCTTGATTCTAACATCAGTCATCTAGCTGACTTAATACAAATATAAATTCAATTAAATTTGTTAGGTATATGAATTGAAAGCATCTTGTGTAGTTTCTGAAAGATTCATTAATGCACTCTACCTTCTACTAGATGTATGTGTGCCTGTGTGTGTGTGTGTGTGTGTGTGTGTGTGTGTTCTGGGCTTTGAAATCAGTGCCACAGAAATGTCCCATTGCTTTTTGCTTAAGGCTGTGCTTTACCACTTATGCCAGAGCTCCACTTCAGCTTTTTGTTGGTTAATTGGAGATAAGCATCTCATAGACTTGTCTGCCTGGACTGGCTTCAATCTGTGAGTCTTATATCTCAACCTCCTGAGTAGCTAGAATTACAGGTTTAAGCCACCAGCAACATCTGGCTTCCAATTTTATTGTCACAGTTATTATTTTCTCTTATTAATTGTAATGCTTGCTCAAATCTTAGTCTTCATTAAAACTTCCCAGATTATCTCTCTTCCTCATGTACCACAGCACAGTATTGAAATTTCTCTTATAAGTGATATTTCTATGTGCCATATATTTATTCTTTTCACTGTTTATTTTCATTCTGACAAAATTGAAATGAGATTTTGTTTACTTTAACAGACCTTATAGTTTCTACAATATTTTTTATAGGTAGGAAGATCTCCATACATTGCAAATATACTTTACGAAGTATAACCACACAATTTTGTTGTTTCAAAGAGAAACACTGTGAAGGTGAGAGAGGATTTTCCTGATAATTGTAAGGGAAAACAATGAACTATATGGCTGAGAAGAAGCAAACTCCACAAAAATAGAGCTCAATATTGCAAAGATTACCCTAATTGAATTAGCTGATTTGGTTTTGCTATAGCAGAAGCAGCCCTTTTAGTGAAAAGGTTATGTTAGAGAATTTTTTTAGTATATAGAGAGAGTAGAGATCTACAGGGTAGGTGGCACAGTTTGAGATAGTTAGAATTAGCCTCAGTTGACCAGAGCATCAAAGATTTGAAGTAAGCTCCCTTTTCCTGGGTGCTTGGGATGGAGAATCCGAGCAGATGTTGAAGACGTTGCCTGCTGTGATATACAGGAGTGTGATGGGGAATGTCCCAAGCCACAGGCCTGTGCCACTACTGGAGTGTAAACCCTTGCCTTGCTTCACTCCTTCCTTATTCAAGAAATTCTCAAGTTGTGGCTTTCATGGTCTGCACATCTTTGTGGTTCCTTTCCCTCTCTCATCTTTTAATGTTAGGTAGCTACTTTCAGAATGGTTTATTCCTCCTTCCACACCTCTTAAGCACCCATGTTCTCAACTATGAAAATGTTATCCAGTAGGTGAAGGAAGGACACTTTTAAAGATGATGTCGTATTGTCTACTGGATGTGGTCCTGTGGCAGGCAGGCCAGGAGGTTGAGTAAGCCAGAGTCTGCACAGGGTGCATGCACACTGCAGAGGATCCATGAGAAGAAGACAATTCATCCTGACCCAGTCCTAGTTTAGGCTCTCCTCTACTCTCACCACTTGAGCAGCCAGCCATTTAAAAATTTAATACTAGCACAGAATGACCATATCACCCATGCTCCATAACAAACATGTCATGTGGAAGAAATCCAGAATTTACAGCCAAGAGATGGAGAGGTGAGGAATGATTCCTGCTTAACACTAGTACTATAACTCTTATATCAACCCTCTATCTAAAGTAATCAAAGACAGTAACAGAGCTTGGGTTGTAGTTCAAGGGCCGAGCACTGACTTATCTTGTCTGAGACCTCGAACTTGATTTCAGCACTGAATAACAGAGTCCAGACAGTGACAATCACTGAATAAGGATTATATGAAGGCAAATGTGAAATCACATGGGAAACTTTAATCACTTGTAATGTCTTGCCTTTTATTATGAAGACAGACTCTTTATTTCCTATATGTTGTCCTCTAACATCATGGAGATTTGACTGTTTCATTAAACATCATTCTGCATGTAATTAATTGTTTTTTTTTATCATGATTCCAGTTTTTGGTGGCCATATCACCTCATGAAAAGTATTATTACTTTAAGAAAAACAAGTAAAAGGATTTTGCTTTTTAAATTAAGAAAATTACCTAAACATGACATAACTTTTGACAGCAGGAACACTTGTGAGGCAATCTGTATAATTTGGAATGCAGGAACATTCAACTATGTATGATTTAATTGATTATGGAAGAACTTCATTTTTGGAATGCTATGTTACATTAATGTATTTAATTTCATAAATAAGATGAGGGGAAAATACCAGACTTGTGATCCAGCTCAACAACTTCTGATATTTATGACTGCTGGAAAGTCACATAATGTCTTTGGGTTTAATTTTATTTGCGAATCACTCAGAATAAATATTATTTAAAGATTTAAGATTCATTCTAGTTTTAAAATCTAGACTATTTTAAATTATTATAATTGTTCTGTATGCTGATTCTAGGTCTTTAACTCAAGGCCTAGGCACTGGCCCCTACAACTTGGGCCTTAGCTCCACTTCTTGCTTTTTAGTGGTTAACTGCAGATCAGAGTCTCACAGACTTTTCTGTCTGGGCTTGCTTTGTAATGTATTCATAAGAGCTCAGCCTCTTGAGTACTTAGGATTACAAGTGGGAGCGACTAATACCCAGCAATTACTTTAAAAGTGTGTTTTCTTGGGTTTTTTCTTTTATTAAGTTACTAAATACTTGGCTGTGATTAACTTCCCCAGCACCATGAAAATAACACCCCAGGGGCTGGGAAGGTGGCTCAGTGGTAGAGCGCTTGCCTTGCATGCTCGAGGCCCTGGGTTCGATTCCTCAGCACCACATTAGCAAAAAGAAAAAAGCCGGAAGTGGCACTGTGGCTCTAGTGGTAGAGTGCTAGCCTTGAGTTGAAGAGCTGAGGGATAGTGCCTAGGCCCAGAGTTCAGGCCCCACGACCGGACCCCCCCAAAAAAAGAAAAGAAAATAACACCCCAAATAATGATATTCATAGAATAAAGTTGTCAAGATGAAAAGAGCAACTTATCAAACAAAGTATTAAAATGTAATTGACTTTGCAATAACCTGCTTAAGCATGGCTCTCAAATTCTACTAAAAACAACATTCTTGAGACTGTTAGTGTGCAAATTATCATCATCATTAAAAGATCAGTGACCATGTGGAGCCTCCATGATTAATGAATTTTATGGCCAAAGGGAGAGATCATAGTTAATTGGCCTGGTGGACCTCTTTATTTCTGCCTCTTTTGGGGAAGAGCTGGATGCAGAGGTGCTTCCTTGAGGGACAGGCAGGAGTCCTCCTGTTGTGGAGGCCACACTCTTCATCTGAACCCCATGATCTCATCCACCTCCTCTCTTCTTGTTGAAACTGAGGGAAGGACATTCTTTGAAAGACAAGGAGATTATGGTCCCAAGAGAAGGTTAGATCATTATACTTGGTTGCTGATGGAAAGCAAAATAGGAAAACATGAAAATAAAATACTTTGCAAAAAGGAAGACAAAAGTAATAAGGGATAGCTAATTGCCCTGGCTAGGTAGTTAGGGACATAAAAAGGCAACTGGAATGAATGGCAACACGACAAGAACTATGATACTGTGCAGAATGTCCCTCTTGTTCCATCAGTAACGGGCTCAGATGACTTAGCGCACTCCCCTGACATGTGCTGGAGTGAAGCACCTGTCTCCCCATCCATGGTCATGGAAGGACCCATTCCCACTCATGATCCCAGTAGAGGACCCAATAAAAGAAAATCCCAGCTCATAGGAGTCTCGTCTCGGTTTTTCTTATGTTCTATCTGCTTCAAGCACTTTTCTGCCCTTTAATCTTTATTTTTTGTACCAATACTGGGGTTTGAACTTAGTTCCTGAACGCTGTCCTTTAGTGTTTTTGTTCAAGAATAATGCTTTGCCGTGCAATACACAACTCCATTTGTGACTCTTTGGTGGTTAACTGTAGATACCAATCTCATGGCCTTTCCTACCTATGCTGGCTTTGAGTCATGATCCTCAGATCTCAGCCTCCTGAAGAGCTAGGTTACAAGGATGTAATCAGCAGAGAAGAATTCAGACCTACATGATATTAGAAATGCAAATTGCTTACTGGAAAACTCCACACGCTTTCTTTTTACACATAACTTCTTTGCTTTTTCTTGTTCCTAATGTAGTAGAAAAGACCATCTTTTGGTTTCCTACCACTTGATTTCACAAACATGAAAACTGATATCTTATCAAGGATTCAGTTTCTTTGTATAAAAAACCTTTCTACTTGTAAAGATTCTTCAAGTGAGGAACTCCACAATTTCCTTAATTTTAATGAAAAGGAATACAAAAAGGTTATTGGTGAAGTCTCAAGATTAAAGCAGTGGTGGATCAAATTAAGTGTAGAGAATTTGAAAAGGTAAAGCAGAGATAGTTAAGAAGTCTAATCTTATTCAAGTGATCTTTGATCAAGTCAGCAAAACCTTAGAGGAATTAAGACTGTCTAACCTGTTCATGCCTTTCTGGTCACTATTTTCCTTTCCTGTACTCTTAGATTTTCCTCCTCTATGTTAGTGCTATTTTTGTTTTCTTCTGCTGCTTTTGGTTTGCTTAACTATTGAGAAAATTCTTTTCCAGGACCTCTTCTGTGTTTCCCTTTCTGTTAATTCTTTCCCTTCTTAAAAAGTTGTCCTGAATTCTCTTGGGATATTATTTTCTTGTTTATTTCCCTACTTTCTTAACTAAGTCCCTAAGAGAACATTTAGTGTCCTTTATTCCTTGTCCTCTATTACCTCTTCATCAGTTTCTATCTGTGGTCTGGCTCCTCAGAAGCAGACTCTGGGACATGGATTCAAATGCAAATAGCTTAAATGGAAAATGATCCTGGGTCATACAACAGGAGTGGCACAACAGTGAGATAGGAAGAAGGCAGCCATTGAGCGTATGCGGTCAGGGCTGATGCTGATGATTTTCAACTACTTGTCTCCAGCTTGTATCTCAGCTTCAGAGTCCAAATTTACAAAACTTCTGAAACCCAACTGCTACAAACATAAGGAAAACATCCAAGTCCTAGCACTCCTAATCCCTGACTATGTTGACATTGAATAAATTACTTCTCCAAGTTCCAGGCAATGCTCACGCAAGAAAAGGAACAATAACAATGCCATCAACATAAATGTTTTAATTATGAAATGAGGTTGTTTATGTTAAGCAGCAAGAGGAGTGCCTATTACACTGGAAGCAGTAAATACTCACTAAGGATCTGTCAATGTTGATGACACAAACCAATTTCTTTTCTTACTTTTTAAAAATTAGAAACTCACCATTTATTAATCCCAAATGAAATAATGTCTCTGGTCACCATCTTTGAGATTTGCATATGATATTAAGAGAGAGGTTTATGAGGAAACTTTAAAGTTGGTAAAATGATGGCACTGACATCACCCAAATCTACAGGTCTATACTAATATCTCACCACAAACTAATTTCCTCTTACACATTCCATGTCTTTGTTAATAGCAATTCCATCTATCACTTGCATCAGAAAGTTTAAAATGCTCCCAGAATCGTTCTCACTTTCAACATGAGGCACCACATCCTACCAACTCTGACTCCCACATACTTCTTAAAATTGTCATTTCCTCTACATCCTTCTTTTTCTGCCTAATGCCAGCCCTCAAAATGCCTTGCTTAGATTAGAATGCTTTGGAGGGTTATAGTATCTGATACAAAATAATCACTAAATAAATGTTTGAATGAATAAATATCATCAAATCATTTCTAATACAGCAAATGATACCATACTACTCTGGCTGCTTGGAGTTGCCCTAGATTTCACATTTTAACCTCTACCCTTTAACTTCTACCTTCAAATATACCTTGATTCCGAGTGGCTTTTAACACCACTCCTCATCTGTCCACCTAGACTTTGTTCCTCTTGACTTTTAAGGTGCCAAAGCATTTATTAGTCTCACTATTGAAAGGCCACCAATGAAAGATCTTCACATCTGACTCAGAGGACCACGTGGAGGCAAGCAGGCACAGCAGAAAGATTATTACAAAGTTTATTAGATGAGCCATATTTCCTCCAAGAGGGAGCACATGGCACCTGTCCAAATGCAGGTAGCAGGAGGTTCTGGGGCAGGAAGTGAGGTAGGTGGGAGATCAGGTGGGTCCTGGAAGAGAGAGAGAGGGAGGGGCCAGCTGTATGGCGGGAACTCCAGGGCTGGGAGGAGCTCAGGTCTGGGTGGAGCTGAGGACCAAAGGTGAGCAACATGCTTACAACTAGGCCTTTCTATGTTATCTTTCTGTGCTCTCTATTGACTTGTCTAACCTTATTGTTTCACCTGTCCATTCCCTCACCTTGTTTTGGTCATATTCACCTCTGTGACATACTACCAACAAACAAAACCCTCAGTCTTTGCAATTGTAGTTTTCCTGCTTGGACCACTCTTTCTCTGGGTCTTCACCAAGCTGTGAATTTACAGTAGTTTATCTTATTTTTTATGGGTCTTTGGATTAGAACTCATGGCCTGGGAGCATTTGTACTCCAAACTACCTTGCTACCACTTGAGCTACAGTGCCACTTCCAGTTTTTTGGTGTTCAATTGGAGATAGGCGTTCCATGGACTTTCTTGCCTAGGTTGGCTTTAAACCATGATCCTCAGATCTCAGCCTTTTGAATAGCTAGGATTACAGGCATTAGCCACAAGTGCCCAGCCATAGTTCAAAGTTTTAATTTCCCACAATTACCTCCTTCTCTGTATTTTTACATCTTACTGCCTTTCTCCATCTTAGAATGTAAGCTTCTTAACATAGAATTTATGGCTTCTCTTGATTGTCATCTAGATCTTAAGACCAAAGTTAGCATATAGCAGCACCTCAATAAATATTTGTTAATAAATATTTATTGATTACTGTTTAAAATGAGCACTCAATGAGATGTACGAGACATTATAAAAAAATGTAATTTACAATTTTGGGGGGAATGGGAGGGCAGGAATTTTAAGGGGCAACAAAGGAGAAGGCAACAATGCTTGACAAGAAATATACTCTCATTACCTTGCTCATGTAATATCAATACAAATAGGAAAACATCAATTGTCTTTTATAGGTAAGAATAGGAAATGAACCTGGAGAATTAGAAAACTGATTAATATGATAGTTCCACCTTGCTCCTTTTTTGAAAATTCCTTTATTGGATTTGAGGTCAAGATGGCAGAGGAGAAGCTGGAGGCTAAAGAAGCTCTCACATAGAAAGCAGTTTTAGAGTTCCAGTGAACAGTCCTAAGCCAGAGAATCTCACCAAGTGTGCCATCACAGGACAGGGAGTTAGGCCAGAGAGGGAAAATCCAGGCAAGGAGACAGATCTGAGCTCTTGCCAGAAGCCGCCGCCACCCAGAGGCAGCAGTGGCAGTGGTGGCCAAACCCGCCATACCTGAATCACACAGAGTCCCGGACGAAGGAGCCAGACACAGAGGGCGAGCAGATTCCACTCAATACAAGCAAGAACCGACAAGGAGTAGACATCTTCATCCTGCAATTCACAGACCAGAGACGACCCAGGAACCAAGACTCTGCGGGAGTAGAAGCCTGACGTCCTCACTCTTTCTCAGGGTGCAGAGGAGAGAAGGCCACCCCTCCACCCCCAGTACCGGAGATCTCCATCTTGGATACTGACAAAGCTCAGCGGAGCTGCTAGCTCCAACTCAGGCCTTGGAAGTAAACTAGAGTCATTAAGCAGGTCACATGAACCTAAACTGACCTGCCAGACTCAGCTCCACCCAGGAAAAACTCAACCAGCTCGGGCGCCAGCCCTAGGACTGGCTTTCTTCACTGGGTAATCAGAGCCAGAGGCTGCCCCTCCCTTTAGCAGCCTTGACAATCAATTGAAATTCAGTAAACAGAAACCCTGAGAATGGCTCCAGGCTTGACTCTGTGAGTTTCTCACAAACTAGCCCCTGGGAAAAGCTACTGTTTGCTGAAAGGCTTCAATTCTACCCAGAACCTAACCTCATCACAGCATCTCCAAACTTGAGGAAAAAGCTATCTCCCTCTATTATGTTACTCAAAACAGATCTCCCTCCCATTGAACTAACCTGGGAGGAGGATAGCAAAATCCTGGGTAAAGCAGAGCATGTTTTCTGCCTGTTCGAACAAACTGACTTAAGAAACCAACCAAGCCACAGGACCATATGCAGAACAGAGACTCCAACAAGAAGCTGTTTACGGCCACAAGGGAGATACAGGACTTTTCCGAACCCTCCCTTAAAAATCAAAGAATTTTTCTTCTTCTTTTTTTTTTGTACCTTTTATAAAAAATTTTTTTTTTTCTTTTCTAAAACTTTTTTTAATTTTAAATTTTTACCATTTTTGAAAAAAAAATATTTTCTAGCAACTTTTTTTTTCTTCTTATAATTGTTATTTTAGGGGTACGTATGTGTGTGCCTTTTTCTTTCCTTTTTTTTCTTTCTTTTTTTAAAAAAATTCTTTTTGTTTTTTGTTAAGCTCTACTTAACTTCTGATCTTTTTTTCTTTCTTTCTTACCCTTTTGACCTTTTCTTCTCTTGCATTCTTCTTTTATGTGACTTAATTTTTGTTCCGCACATCCTCAGATAAACACATAGTTGACTATTAGACCCTATCCACCAGGGTATACACACTTAATCCATAAATTTATTACTCAATTCAAATACTCTGAGACTAAAATTTCTTAATAGCAGTACTACCTCCTTATACTGATATAATATTTTAAGTATTTTTATTTTTAAATTTTTCACATCTCTTTATATCCCCCTCCCTTCTCTCATTATATTCACATTCTTCTCTGCATAGTTTGTTTTCGTTTCTACATAATATTTTTAATTTTTACTTTTCTATTTTTTCTGGTCTCTATTTTTTTCCCTTTCTCTTTCTTCTTCTTTTCTCTCTCTCTGCTTTCATCCTATCCAACCTATTTCCTGCTTTGAGATTAGGCATTAGTTAATTCTCCCTGTGCCTTCCGACATCATTCTCTTCCTATTTTTTACCCACATCTCTCCCTAACCCTAATAATTTCTGGTTTTCCAAATTCTTCTTTGCGGTTCGGAGCCCATTAATATATAGTTGTTTGATGTTGAATAGATGTATCTGTTGAACTAGACTGTATCTGCAGATTATTGATTGTGCAAATTCAGATTTTGGTTGATGCTTGCCTTAAGTTAGTGTTCTAGCACAAAACTGGTGTTATTTTGATCCCAAATGGGCAGAGTAAGCCGTGAAAACACAAGAAAAATGGCAACTCCGGGTATCACAATTCCCACTCATGATTATCAGGGGACAGAACACATAATGAATAATCCAGAGGAGAGTTCCCAAATAGCTCTACAAACACTGTTGGAAAACATGATAAATAAAAAGATTGAAAACATACAAAGGACTCTGTATGAGCGTGATAGGGAGAGAGATGAGGCAAACAAAAGGTCAATGCAGGAAAAGATTGAAAACCTACATAGGACTCTGTATGAGCATGAGAGGGAGAGAGAAGGGGAAATCCACAGGTTTATACAGGAATATCATGAGTGTGAGGAAACTACTCAAAAACTGATACAGGACTTGTGTGAGCAGCTTGAGAATACTCAAAGAGAAAGGCAGGAATGGCATGAACATGCTGAAAACACTCAAAGAAAACTACAGGAGTGGCGTAAATGGGAGGAAGCTAAGCAAAGAGTAATACAGGAATTGAGAGAGCAGGATGAGAATGCACAAATATCACTAAAGGCATTCATGGGATACATTAACAAACAGCTGAAGGAAGTCAGGGAGACCACAAAGGGAATGCTGAATGGAACCCAACAGAAGGAATGGGAGTCCAAGGAAAACATAACCAATCAACTAAGTGATTTGAGAATAAACACTGAGCACCAAATTAAGGAAGTAAAGAAGTTCATACAAGATCTAAAACAAAGCTTCAACAAATTATTTGAAGCCATCAAAGCTGACAAATTAGAAGGAAAAGAACAAAAAACAAAGTAGAGAGTCTTGACAGCAGGTTAATCCATGCAGAAGAACGAATCTCGGGAATTGAAGACACTCTCGATATTATAGAGAAAGAACATACAACCATCCAAGACTAGTCCAATTAATATGATAGATCTATCCAAAACTTGGAAGTCTCAGAAGGCCTAATCTACGGATAATCGTGTAGAGGAGGACTTAGAAACAGAAGTTAATGGGCTAGACAATTTGTTTAACAGCATCCTATCAGAAAACGTCCCAAATATGCAAAAAGATAGGTCTATTCAGATACAAGAAGCTTTTAGAACTCCAGATAGACCAGACCCGAACAGGACATCCCACCATCACATTACAATCCACACAGAAACAACTCAGACCAAGGAAAAGATCCTTACAGCTGTCAAGGAGAAAAGATTAATCACCTATAAAGGGAAAACAATTAGAATCACCTCAGATTTCTCAGCAGAGACAATCAAACAAGAAGAGCCTGGAATGATGTATGCCATGCATTAAAAACAAACAACTATCAACCAAGAATACTGTACCCAGCTAAACTCTCCTTCATAACTGGAAGCCAAATAAAAACCTTCCATAGCAAAGAAAAATTGAAAAAGTACATCTCCACCAACCCAGCCCTACAAAAGATACTTAAAGATGTCCTACACATAGAAAACCAAGAAGACCACAATAAAGGCCAAGAAACTGCACACAAACTGTGAATCCAAGAACCATAGGAAGAACCCAGTTATCACAGCCACCAAGAAGGTGTATAACATGGCAGGAACTCCCAAATACCTCTCAGCCCCATCTGTTAACATTAACGGACTTAACTCTCCAATTAAGTGACATAGACTGTCTAGTTGGATTAAAAAAAAATCCTTCTATCTGTTGCCTTCAGGAGTCACATCTTGCCGTAAAACAAACACATTTTCAAGGTGAAAGGCTGGAACAAAATCTACGAAGCAAACGGCCCCCATAAAGAGGCGGGAGTTGCAATCTTAATATCACATAAAATTGACTTCAAATTAAAATTTGTGAGTAGAGATAAAGAAGGTCTCTACATACTAATTAAGGGCTCTCTCCTTCAGGAGGCTATTACAATTCTAAATATCCATTCCGCAAACAACGGAGCACACAAATTTATCCAAGAAACACTACTTTCCCTCAAATCCCTCACACATCCAAAGACATGAATTGCTGGGGATTTTAACACAACACTCTCCCCACTAGATAAATCAACTCGGCAAAAACTCAACAGAGAAACCGCAGATCTAAACAGCTGCATAGATCAACTAGATTTAACAAACATCTACCAAACATTTGACCCAATAGCATCAGAATACACGTACTTCTCAGCAGCACATGGAACATTTTCTAAATTAGACCACATTTCAGGCCACAAAGCAAGCTTTTCCAAATACAGAAACATTGAAGTTATACCTTGCATTCCCTCTGACCACAAGGGAATAAAATTAGATCTCAACACCAAAAGCCACCAAGGAAATTCCGGTAACACATGGAGGCTGAACAACACAATGCTGAATCACAAATGGGTCATGGAAGAGATTAGAAAGGAAATTCAAATGCTCATGCTATTTAACAAAAATGAACACACAAATTACTAGCTCCTCTGGGACACAGCAAAGGCAGTACTCAGAGGCAAATTTATAGCTCTGAACTCCTACATCAACAAATTGGAGAGATTTGAAACCAACAATTTAATGACACATCTGAACCTCCTTGAAAAAGAGCAGCAAGATAAACCCCAATCCAGTAGACGGAAAGAAATAATTAAAATTAAATCAGAATTAAATGAATTACATTCCAAAAAACTATAGAAAGAATCAACAAAACAAAGAGTTGGTTCTTCGAAAAACTTAACAAAATTGACAGACCCTTAGCAAATCTCATCAGAAAAAGAAGAGAACACACACAAATAAATAAACTCAGATATGAGAAGGGAAACACCACCACAGAAACAACCAAGATTCAGAACATTATAAGGGAATACTTCTCAAAACTTTATGCTAATAAGTTTGAGAATGTGGCAGAATTGGACCTTTTTCTAGCAAATATTGACATGCCAAAACTAAACTAAGATGAGTTAAACCATCTTAACAGGCCCAAATAAAGCATTGAAATAGAAACAGCAATAAGAGCCCTTCCATCTAAGAAAAGTCCAGGACCAGATTGTTTTACAGCGGAATTCTACAGGGCCTTCAAAGCAGAGCTCACGTCAATACTCCTCCAACTCTTCAATGAATCACAAGAGAAAGATCACTACCGAACACATTCTATGAAGCCATCATAACCCTCATCCCAAAACCAGGCAGAGACTCATCAAAGAAAGAGAACTATAGACCTATTTCTTTGATGAACGTTGTTGCAAAACTTCTCCACGAAATTTGGCCAATCGACTTCAACAATTCATCCAAAAAATCATACACCATGATCAAACAGGGGTGATCATAGGGGATGCAAAGCTGGTTCAATATAAGCAAATCAATGAATGTTATTCATCACATCAACAGGAGCAAGGATAAGAACCACATGGTTATCTCAATAGATGCACAAAAAGCATTCAACAAGATCCAACACCCCTTTATGATGAAGCTTTTGGAAAAATTAGGAATCCATAGAACATTCCTCAATACAATAAAGTCTGTATATTAAAAACGTACAGCCGGCATTATACTTAATGGTGAAAAACTAAAGCCATTTCCTCTTAACTCAGGAAAAAGACAAGGATGTCCACTCTCTCCACTTCTCTTCAATCTAGTATTAGGATGCCTAGCTACAGCAATAAGACAAGATGCAAATAAAATGGAGATCCAAACAGGGAAAGAAGAAATAAAATTCTCCCTCTTTGCAGATGGCATGATCTTGTATTTAAAGGATCCCATAGACTTTACTCCCAAATTTCTCAAGCTGATTCAAAACTTTGGCAAATTAGCAGGGTATAAAATTAACCCCCAAATCAATGGCTTTTCTGTATGCCAACAATGAGAAAAGTGTGGCTGAAATTAGGAGAGCAACTCCATTTGTAATAGCCCCACAAAAAATAAAATACCTATGAATTAGCTTAACCAAAGAAATGAAGGACTTCTATGATGAAAACTATTAAAACTTGAAAAAGGAAAACAAACAGAACTTAGAAAATGGCAAAAACCTCCCATGCTCCTGGACTGGAAAGATCAACATCGTGAAAATGGCAATACTTCCCAAGGCTATCTACAAATTCAATGCGATACCTATCAAAATTCCAACCTCATTCTTCAAGGAAATAGAAGAGGCAATCCAAAACTTCATATGGAACAATAAAAGACCCCGAATAGCAAAAACACTCCTCAACGGAAAGAACTCTGCGTGAGGAATATCAATACCAAATTTCAAACTCTACTATAAAGCCATAGTAATCAAAACAGCTTGGTACCGGCACAAGAACAGACCTCAGGACCAATGGAATAAATTGAAAACCCAGAAATGAACCTACTGACCTATAGCCATCTAATCTTTGATAAGGGAGCTAAAAATATAGAATGTAAGAAAGACAGCCTCTTCAGTAAATGATGCTGGAAAAATTGGTTAACTACATGTAGAAAACTAAAGCTAGACCCTTATATGTCACCCTGCACCACAATCAACTCCAAATGGATCAAAGACCTCAGAGTCAAAGCAGACACTCTGAAAACATTGCAGGCTTGAATAGGAGAAACCCTAGGTCTCCTTGGCGCAGGCCGAAATATTCTTAATAGAGACCCAGAACCACAACAAATCAAAGAATGATTGGACAAGTGGGAATAATTTCCAGAGCAACTTTCGGCCCCTAAACCAGAATCATCTGTCAATTACACCCCCACCCCTTTCATCTAATTTCAACTCAGTCATCAAAGTAGTTAAACTGGGAATGCTCTATTTCATGAAGGTGGTAATGTATTGAGAGATGAAAGAATATTCAATATATATTATGTTAAATGGTTCTTTGTCTACTAAGTGATTTGAATAACAGAAGGTGTTCTTTGAATTCACCATTGTTATTTGATTTTTTTTCCCTTAAGTTTGCTGCTGGACATTTTATCCCAGCAAACATATAGCAATTTGCTTTACCTTAAGAAATTGTATTTCTTTAACTATCCTGCATTTTATTGGCAATAAAGGAATTTTCTTTTTTTTTTAAATTGAAAACAGAGGAAACTCTTTATTGAATATTTAGCAACCTCCACAAGAAAGAATGTTCTCACCACCAAAAATAGGATCAATATATGAAGTCATAGATATCCTAAAGATTGTATTCCTACTTTCTTCAGAGCTTTTTTTAATCATAAGAGTACACTAAATTTTGTCAAAGACTTTTTTTTTCTGTAACAACTGAAATGATCATAGGATTTAAGTTTTGATTCTGTTTAGATGGTAAATTACAATTAAAATTACAGATGATAAATTACAATTCAAACCATGCTTGCACTCCTGGAATGAAGCCAACTTGATCCAAAAGTGAGAGAATTTTTGTTTTTGTATATTTTTTGTTTGCGTTTTGTTTTTGTTTTTTATTTTTCCAGCAATGGAACTTGAACTCACCTGTTGCTCTCACTCAGCTTTTTCGTTCCTGGATGACCTTCCACCACTAGACTCACACTGCTAGTTCAGCTTGGTTGCTGCTTAATTGGAGGTAAAATCTTACTCTTCTGCCTAGCTTTAAACTATGATCCTTAGATCTCAGCTTCCTGAGTGGCAGAATTATAAGTGTGAGCTACTGATACTCAACTGATCGATTAATATGTTGATGAGTTCTGTTTGTAAGTATTTGTTTAGAATATTTGGACCTATCTTCAGTACAGAAAGTGGTTTATAAGTTTATTTCTTCTAGTCACCCTATCTGGCTTTGGAATTAGTATAATATGGGTTCCATAGAATGAGTTTGGTAGTTTTTCTTTTTTCATCTATTTCACCAGTAGGTACAGGAGTACTAATGCTAATTCTTCTTTAGAAGTCTGGTAGATTTTGGCAGTAAATCCATCAGTTCTTGGGCTTTCTTTGTTAGACTGCTTATTAAGGCTTTAATCTAATCATTTGTTTTAAGTCTATTTAAGTGGTTACTTCCTATTGGCTCAATTTTGGTAAGTCAATGTATCTAGAAATGTACCCACATTTTAGGTTTTCCAATTTGCTTGAATATCGATTTTTCAAAGAATTCCTTCATGATTGTATTAATTTCATTGGTATTTTTGTGCTGTGTATGTTTTTATCACTACTTTTATTTATTTGGATTTTTCTTTCCTTTTAGTCAAATTAGGTAAGGATTTATCTTTTATAGCTTTTCAAACAACTTTTTTTTTAAATTGTGAACATACTGTACACAGGGGTTACAATTACATGGAGAAGATAATGAGTACATTTCTTATCAAGCATTGCAGCCTCCTTCTTTGTTTACCCTTCACATCCCTTTCCAGCCTCACCCCGCCCCTCCACCCAATTCTCCCCACCACCAACAAAGTTGTTAAGTTCATTTTAGACATGACAACTTGTACTTCTCATTGTTGCAACGGGTCCATCTGTATCCTTAAAGAACTTGTTTTTCCCCTTCCCTTCCACAAATTATACCGACATCAAATATACTGAAAGCAGGGGTGATACTGTGGGGGAGGACATACAAAGCAACAAAGAGATAATCTTATAAATGTGTTAGAAACAAACGCATGAAATTAAAAAAAAATTGAAATACATATCTAAGGGTTCATTTTCCTAACATCACATTATCTGACCTTTTTTGCTTGACTCAGACATATACTAGATATTGCAAATAAGGGAAACCATGGGACCTATGTTTCTTTGGGCTTGGCTTACTTCACTTAATATAATTTTTTCAAAGCCTTTCCATTTCCTAACAAATGGGGCAAGGTCATTCTTTCTGATGGAGGCATAGAATTCCATTGTGTATATATACCACAATTTCTTGATTCATTCATCTACTGAGGGACATCTGGGTTGGTTTCAGATCTTAGCTATGATAAATAATGCTACAATAAACATAGTTGTGCTGGTAGCTTTAGTGTGGCCTTGTTTGTAAACATTTGGGTAAAGGCCCAAAAGTGGGATTGCTGGGTCATAGGGGAGCTCTATATGAAGTCTTTTCAGGAGCCTCCTTACTGCTTTCCAAAGTGGTTGAAAAAGTTTACACTCCCACCAACAATGAAGTAAGGTTCCCATCTGTCAACATCCCCTCCAGCATCTGTTGTTATTAGAGTTCTTGATTTTTGCCATTCTACCTGGGGTGAGGTGGTATCTCAATGTTGTTTTGATTGGCATTTCTTTTATAGCTAGGGAGGTTGAGCATTTCTTCATGTGTCTATTGGCCATCCTTCTTTCTTCTTCAGAGAAGTTTCTCTTCAAGTCATTAGCCCACTTATTTATTGGGCAGTTGTTTCTTTGAGGATTTGTTGTTGGGGGATTTAATTTATTGTATTCCAATTATATTTTAGATATGAGACCCTTGTACGTTGTATGGCTAGTGAAGATCTTCTCCCAATCCGTGGGCTTTCTATTGAGCTATCCTTTGCCATGCAGATGCTCTGCAACTTCTTAGTTACTATCATTTATTCCTTCCATCTGGAGTTATTCCTTCTCTTCTGTCACAATTGTTAATTAGCCTCTGCCTTTTTGGTGCCACGACTGAGCAAAACAAAGTCCAAATCTTACTTGGACTGCACTTCTCTTGTGATTAGCAATGACCATTCAAATGCATGGAATCTTTGAATTTCCTGTATTAATCTTCACCTGATATCTAAGCACATTCCTGGCATTAATTTCCGTGACCTAATGAACAAAACTTTTTTTTCAACACAGTATCCTAATATAGGTAAAGTACATGAATTAGAGACTATTGTCAGGTATCAGTATGGAAGGAGCAATTATATGTTCTAAGTATGGGTTCTTTATTGTGCATTCACTAATATTTTTTGTGAGTCCTGGGGCTTAAACTCAGGACTAAGGAATTATTCCTGGGCATATTTTTTCGCAAGACTAACACTCTACCACTTGAGGCACAGAACCACTTCCAGTGTTTCTTTTTCTGTTTATGTGGTACTGAGGAATTGAACCCAGGGTTTCGTGCATGCTAGGCAATCAGTGTACCATGAAGCCAAATTCCCAGAGCCCTAAATGAATTTCTTAAGATGGCATTACATTTTCATTCTGTAACTATGTATCATAATTTTGGCCAGGTGCTAGAAAATGATGTAGAAAACAATACTAGTCCAAGAAGGCTGGAAATACTATACATCACTAGGGAAGTGCAGTGTTAAGACTTGCAGGACTCTTAGGACTCCTAGGGTTCATAGAACACTATCCTTGAGCTGAAGAGCTGACATGCCATGCCCAGGCCCAGAATTCAGGCCCCACAACCGACCCAAAATAGCCATATTTTCATACCATTCCATGGATAAATGTCTAATAGCACATAGTTTTAGAACTCTCCCTCTGATTTGAATATTGCCTATACTTCTATCTACGGTTGATTATTTTTCTGCTCTATCTTCCTTATGGAATTTCTTACATATCTGAAAACAAAATAAAATATTTTGCCTACTACTAAGCTACATGTATCTACTTATATAGGTTGTTCTATATACTATGATTCTGTTACTAAGCATGTGACTTTAGCTCTCAAGTTTTTTCAGCTTTAACATGAGAGGACAGAGCCTGTGACATGTCAACACCTCTAGTAATTATGATTAAAAGGATAACTAAAGCTAAAATGTACACATGCAAGCACAAACCATCTATAATTCTTGTAGTAACACCTAGAACTAAGTACATAGAGATTCTCAGAAAATTTTTTCCACCAAACAAAGATGTCATCTTTTATATTTGCAGCTAGAGAATGCAAAGTATCCTTCTGTGCTCGTTAATAGTTCTCTCCTATATCAGACTTGGCAGATTGGTCTTTAATGGCACATAGTTAAGAGTTTCTGGTGACAAATAATGAAGCAAGGTAACCGTGAATGCCTACAGACAATTATCCTGGGCTCATGACTTTTTATCTTCCATGGTGCCCTGAAAAGGGACTGTGTAGCTATAGAATTGAGAACAAATTGAAGAACAAAAAAAGAAACAAAATACAATTCCATCTGTCGAACTGATGATGAATACTGTCCTAACCTGCCGAAAAACAATGAAGTGCTTATTCTATGCACTACTGATGCCTTTATTTATGCAAATTTGACAGATGGAAAGATCATTATGCAGCTTTTATTTAAGAAACTCATGCAACTGTACAGTTTGTGCCAAGTGTAATCCGTCACATGAAAGAATCTACAACAAGTATACCTCTACCTTTTTTTATAGCTTACTAGATCCTAATTATATTTCATAAATGGAGAGTCAAATAAGGAAAATAGAAAATATATATGACTGTAAATTAGAATGTAGAAACAGGGAGCCTTTTTCTGTGCCTGTTCTAAGGCTTGAATTCAGGTCCTGGACTGTGTCCTGAAATTTTTTTACTCAAGGTTAGCATTCTAACACTTGAATCACAGGTCCAGTTCTGGGGGGTTTGGTGGTTAATTGGAGATAAGAATCTCACAGTGTTTGCTTCTTCAGACTGGTTACAAACTGCAATCCTTAGATCTCAGCCACCTGAGTAGCTAGGAATTCAAGTCTGAGACACCTAACCCTGCTTAGGCAGCCATTTTCAAATGGCACAGTAATTTTCTAGCAAGCAACCCACAGCAAGAGCACAATGAAGATAATACCACTGTTACAGGATTCCTGATACCTGATGTCCCAGAGAGGAGGTCTCTAAAAGGGAAGACTCATCTGCCTGCATACTGCGTTCCTTATGTTGTCTCGGAAAAGAATTTGAGGATACAAAATAAAGGCCAAGAACGTTTATTAGTGAAGCAGAGTGAAGCAAAGATAAAAAGATAGTGCGCAACGCAGACATGTGTATGGGAATATCTGACCATAAACACTTCATGATGTTAAAGCATTCAGCATACCTGTGTTCAAAGGGAGGTTGAGAGTGATCAAATGTACCAAATCTGAGAACAGAGTTAAACACATAAGGTACACTTTCATCAATTAGGCTGAGAGGCTTCTAGACTGAACTATTTGTTCAATTTTCGTCATTGATATCTGGTAAGACCTTAAAAGAAAGGATGAATACATATCTTAGGGTTCATTTCCCTAACATCAACTTATCTGACCTTTTCTGTTGACTCAGGCATATACCAGATATTGCAAATAAGGGAAACCATGGTACCTATATTTCTTTGGGTCTGGCTTACTTCACTTAATATAATTTTTTCCAAGCCTTTCCATTTCCTAACAAATGGGGCAGTGCCATTCTTTCTGATGGAGGCATAGAATTCCATTGTGTATATATACCACATTTTCTTGATCCATTCATCAATTGAGGGGCATTGGGTGGAGGGGGCAGGGAGAGGATGGGCAGGGATGGGAAGGGGAAAGAAAGGAGGAGGCTACAATGCTTGATAAGAAATGTACTCATTATCTTGCCCATGTAATTGTAACCCCTCTGTACAGTATTTTCACAATTAAAAAAAAAAGATGAATTTTGCCACATAGTCCAAGGTTTACCATAAGATAAATAAAACTTTTAAACACGTTTTTTTTTTAATTTTTAGAAGTATTTTTATTATGAAAATACCGTACAGAGGAGTTACAATTACTTGGGAAAGATAATGAGTGCATTTCTTATCAAGCATTGTTGCTTCCTCCTTTGTTTCCCCTTCCAAACCCTTCCCATATTCCTCCCTTCCCCCCCACATCCACATCCCACCTCCCACCCCTGTTCAAAGTTGTAAAGTTCTTATCAAGAAAAGTTATTTTTCTCATGTGTTTGTTTTATCCAGGATGTCTCTGTTTTTTAATTGTGAAAATACCATACACAAGGGTTAAAATTATATGAGCAAGGTAATGAGTATATTTCTTTTTTGGGGGGGAGGGGTCCGGTCATGGGGCCTGAACTCTGGGTCTGGGCGCTCTCCCTCAGCTCTTCACCTCAAGGCTAGTGAGCTACCACTTGAGCCACAGTGCCACTTCCAGCTTTTCCTTTTTGCTTATGTGGTGCTGAGGAATCGAACCCAGGACCTCATGCATGCAACGCAAGCGCTCTACCTCTGAGCCACCTTCCCAGCCTGGAAATGAGTATATTTCTAATCAAGCATTGTTGCCTTCTCCTTTATTTCCCCTTACCATCCATGTCTTCCCACACCTACCCACCCCACCCCACCCCCGCGCCAAAGTTGTAAAGTTCGTTTTTTGACATAGTACCTTGTAATCCCATTGTTGCAATGGGTCCACCTGTATCCCTATTTAAAGACAAGACATAAACCATGCTCATTCACTTTACTAATATAATGTGAAACATCTTATAACAGGATGAGTCTCTTTAAGATATTGTTGTTCAATTTTCAGATCACTCTTTATATTGGACAAGCAGGCTAAGTCAGAGGAAGAGATCTACACTTTTCCTTTATTCTTTTTCTTTTAACTAATACTGCAGCTTATAATGGAAAGTAGGCCTTAAAGATAAAGCTTTTGTGCTTGTAATAGAATTACTAATAAAGTGCCTCTGAATTCCATGATGTTTGTTCCCATCCCTCTTTCCCTGATTTATGTCACCTCACCTTGTAGAGGTAGTATTTCAAAGGTGTGAAATATTTTTCTATAGTCTTAATTTCATCAAGATCTCCAGGAAATAAAAAACAGAATAATTGCTGTTTTCCTGAAGCATGCCTATCTTGGCTTATAGGGGCTTATCTGATTCTGATTGTTTTCTCTGTCCCTCCTGGTAGTTCCTTGAGGTACAACTGTTTCCTATCATGTACTTTGGTATCTCACTTGCCCTGATACTTTAGAACATTTCCTTTGGTGTTCACACATTGGGGCAGGTCTTCTGCTCATCTCTCCAACACTCTGTTGTCATCTTTTTTCTAGAGAGGAGACGAGTGCCTGGCAGCTCTGCAGATATATAATCTCAGGACAGTTAGTAAGTAGTTGGAAGTGTCTTCTCTTTTTGACTCCATGACTGCCTCTCAGTCCATGCCTTCACCACCATGAAGTTATTTACATGTGCTCAGACATAGTTTCCATACTCTTCTATTCCCCTACCTCTTGATTCATCCTGTTCATTCTTGTCAGATGGATTTTAAAACACAGTTCTTCACATAGTCCTCCTATTTAAGATCTTTAGTGAGTCAACTTCATTTAAAGTTTTAATCTTTCTTTTCTTCTCCCTCTGCTAAGCAATATATACCCTCATCTAATCATCAAGAGTCTATCATTTCCTAGTTTTTCTCTTCTCATCTTTTTTTGTGCATCTGCATTTACCTGCCTTGAGCATCTTCCAAACCATCTAAACTTCTTTGAAACCTACTTCTTTTTCAATTGATAAAATATAGGATTCAAAGAAGTGTGACTACTCCAAACTATTTACCTTCCATTCAGTTATGAAACATGGCCATGTGTAAAGTTATAAAAATAGCAACTTAGACTGCAAATACTAAGTGAATGTCTTTGATAAAGTAAAAGTTTTGATTTTGAGATTCTGAGAGGTAAAATAAGGTAGCATGAAGAACACAAGGATTAGTCTTGGGTATATTTCAACTCTGGGCCTGACTTCTTTATGCCATTGAATATATTACCTAACTCTTAAAACCTTATGCATTGATAAAATTTAGATGGATATTGTAAAACTAGTATCATGAATTAAAAGTTTACATAAATTAAAGCTATTAATATATTTAATTTACTTGACTTTTTCAATGTTAAACATAGTGACTGTTAAATAATTGGCATTTAATAAACCTTAATGCAATCAACTGACTACATTCTCATTTAACTCTAGCCATTGTACCTACAGATATTAGATAATAAATCATCTGGATTTAACTAGGTTAAATGTGCAGAACTTATTACTACAAAATCATTTAAACTTATGTTTTTCATCAATAAACTTGTCTCAGTTATAAACATGTATATTTCAGTTGAGTTTACTTTTACACAGCTTGGATGGTTGAAATGCCTTTTGACAACCAAATGAAGACACCTGCAGAAACGGTGGCCTGAATACAATAAAAACAGGTGTCAACTGACATTGCCCCATTTGTTAGGAAATGGAAAGACTTGGAAAAAAAACATATTAAGTGAAGTAAACCAGGCCTAAATAAATATATGTCCCATGGTTTCCCTTATTTGCAATAACTAGTATATGTCTGAGACAAACAAAAACTATCAGATACGTTGATGTTGACACCAAAGAAATTTTTAGAGATAAAAAAAACAAAGAGAGAAAGGGCCTTTCATTTTAGGGAGGTTAGTAGAGGAGACAGCATGACTAGGTCTTTATTTTGAACACTTATTTGTAATTCAGGGGATTGGAATAAGCTACAATTTCATATACAAAACAGAGCATCTTTTAAAAAATAAAACTAGCTAGATGAGGTTTCCCAGTAAAAATTCAAGCTTGATTCTTCCCTTCCTTTAATAAAGGGGAGATTATCATTGTTATGACAAAGTAGTCTAAAACTACCATTCCCTCCCTCATGTTGTATGATGTACCAAAATAAATTTATGGGGAACACTGGTTAACTGTGATGCTTGCTCCTTCATTGCCAGATTCCTTTGATATTTCAAGAGTGGTGATGACCCTTCTAGGTACTCTCCATCAAGTTCTTTGTTTCCAAAGGTGCTTAATGAGATCAACAAAGCAGAAGTATCATATTCAAAAGTTGATGGTAAGAAGAAATTTGTATGAACTGGGAACAGATCCAAGTCATTTTACAAACAAGGTAGATTTACTCATTTCCTCATGCTCACAATCATAGAGAGTGATGACATTTGATCTATTTTATCAAATGAAATGATACAAAGTAACAGGATTTCTGTATAAAAAAATAGGACCCATTGTGTGCAAAGAAATTAATACCTAATGGAATTTCAAAATTGGTAGATCCTCTACTCCTCTGCATAAAGTTCCACCAAGTCTTCAAGACGCAACAGTGAAGGTCAAAGCAAATGTATTGGGCTATTATTGGGTACCTGGTAAACAGACATGCCTTAACTATGACAAAGTGCATACGATAGTCATTAATGTGACCTTTCTGAACAACTACATAGACTATATATTCCAGTTTGAGCCCATGGGTGGCACAATCATATCTGAGACTGAGAAGCTTGTCATCAATGTAAAACCCCTCCTCATCTTCCACCAACATCAAAGGGGTGACCCTGGAACTATTTGTGTAGTTCTCTGATGTCTTCACGAGGAGGAGGATGGGCTTAAAGAGGGAAGCCAAAAAGATGATCATTTGTGTCCCTTCTCTGGTATTTCAGTGTTTCTGAAGAATGTGAACACTGAGAAATTTAACTTCACCAATGTCATCAACAAATGCCTCTAGCTTCAACAAATACTTACACTTCTTGGTTATAGGTCATCATGATAATTTTGAAATCATAGAGTGACTCATCATCATAATCCATGCCACCCAGACCATAAATTCCCTTTCAGAAATTGTCACTTGTAACCTCTCGAGTTGCAACATATCCAATGCTTTTAGCTATAAATCTGACCTGTCATCACATTTGGTAGCTGTTTTCAGATGTCATCAAGAAGTATGGTGATCCACAAGAAAATGTGGTATATATACACAATGGAATTCCATGCCTCCATCAGAAAGAAAGATGACATTGCCCCATTTGTTAGGAAATGGAAAGACTTGGAAAAAAAACATTAAGTGAAGTAAACCAGGCCTAAATAAAATATATGTCCCATGGTTTCCCTTATTTCCAATAACTAGTATATGTCTGAGACAAACAAAAACTATCAGATACGTTGATGTTAAGCTAAATGAACCCCAAGATAAGGATTCAAATTTTTTTCTTTCTTGCGATTGTTTGTAACATACTTATAAGATGATTCCTTTGTTGCTTTTTATATACCTTCCCCAGGGTATGATCCCTGCTTTCACTGTTTGATGTTGATATAATTGGTAGAGGGGAAAGGAAAAAACAAACTGTTTAAATAAGGTTACAAGTGTACCCATTACTACAATGAGATATACAAGATGTTACGTTGAAAAATAAACTTTACAATGTTGGTGGGGTGGGGTGTGGGGTGAGGGGTGGTACAGGTTGTGCGGGTGGATGGGTAGAGAGGGGAAGGGATGGTATGGGAAAACAAAGGAGGAGGCAATAATGCTGGATAAGAAATTGTAACCCCTCTGTATGATATTTTCACAATAATAATGATAATAAAAGTATGGTGATCCAAACATCCAGAGCTCCCCTAAAGGAATACTGAAAACCCAATTGTCTATTTTTTTAACAATGATATCCACTCTCCAACTTGGATCTGAGAACCCATATCACCCTTAATAATTAACCATTTGTCAAGTTCATTTCTTGCTGCAAAATTAATTTAACTGAAAAACCAATATCTACCAGGATGGTAGATATTTTGATTCACATGGCCTCCAATGAGTAACCTTGTGACCCTAGCCCACTCAAATAAAAGTGTTCAGATTTGGGGAATTTTCCTTGGAAGGGGAGACCTTAAATTGGCACAGATGATCTCCTCTACTGTTTCCAGATCAGGTCCTTGAAGAAAAGGAGGAACTTTGGGAACTTTACCTTATATATGGTCAACAAATTTCACTATATCCAGAAACTGCTACTGAAACTTAGAAAAAAGCCAACTAAAAAGAACGTAAATTGGACTAGGAATCACAAAAAGTTCAGATTTGCGTTAACTATTTACTGGTCATTGGACTTCACATTTGTAACTCCTCTTAGCTTCTTAAATACTGTTCCCCATTACATTTTTTGCCCAACTGTAGGAAAAAGACAATTTTATTCTCAAACTTAACTCTTTTGGACATCTGTGGGAATTTTTCTCAAAAATATGTAATTCAGTCATCTGATACACATTGGTAAATCATCAAGTCCAACCACTTAAGGGATGAAACTTAGAAGGTTGTCCACCTTCAGATGTCAGTCATCATGCCTTCATTGTTAGAACATTTTCTAGAATGGTTCACTATCCTCAGAAAAAGTTTACTCCTACATTAAGGATTATAATAGGACATCAAGCAGGAATTCGGATATTCCATATTTTCTCCAGATGTGCCACTTTTCTGCCAACCAAGGGTTTAACAACTTAGAAACTCATTGAAATTTGGGATTTTATTTTAAATTTTATTTTAATCTTTTAGTAGTACAAAGGAGTTGCCCTTTCAACAATGCTATTTGTGAATATAATGCAAAGTCCAGAATAAAAAAAAATAAACTGTATTTAAGAGTGCTAAAATGAAATAGCCAGCATACTCAGTTAAGGGGTAAAGTACAATAAAAACTGAACACAGGAAATTGACCATACTTAGGTAAGCTGTAGAGTTGGAAACTGACCATATTCAAAGAAAAAATAAAATAGAATCAAAATAATACTGCTGCTCAAAACACTACTAAGGTCTCTGTTTAACTCCTTCCCTAGAGATTTCTTTTAGTCCTTGAAATACACTCTGAGAGCATGTAATAGATCATTTATTTCAAAATAAAATGCCCTATTTTTGGAGTACTATCCCAAAATTTTTATTTTGCATGTAATAATCTATTGTCCTGGATAACAAAAATTTTATTGGGCAAGGATTATTTAAAACTTTCCAACAGAAAGCAGTATAATGAAGCTTATCGAATTTCTTAGAAAAGTAGTAACTTTTACTTGAAGAGCTCTCTAAAATAGAGCCATATAAATTCGAACCAGTGATAAAAAAAAAATGATGGAAAATGATAAAAAGTGAAGGAGGCTCGAAATAATGGGCCAAGTAGCAATTTGATGTAAAAACAGAACAAAACCAAACAAAAACCCTGGTAAACCAGCTATCAGTAGCTCATATTTGTAATCCTTCCTATACCGGATTTACAGCATGGCAGTTTGAAGCCAATCTGAGCAGAAAAGTCTATGAGATTCCATCTCCAAAATAACTAGAAAACGTCGAACAGGTTCTTTCTGGAGGCTGAATGAAAATTGTTAGCTTATTTTTTCCAGCTTCTAGTGACTATTAAAATTTCTTTCTTTGTGGTATATTCTATCACTAAAGCATATTACCATAACTGCTTTCATCACATCACCTGCTTTTATTACATCACCCCCTCTTGAATGAAATATACCTTTGCTTTGGTGAATGGAAACTCTTTTGTAAAAATACTCCCAACACACCTTTTCCCTCATTTATCTTATTTTTACGTTATGTACTAAATTTGTTTGCATTTAACCCAGCAGTTTATGTGTACAATGCATCTTAATCTGTGTCATCACTTCAACATCATCAACACCTTTGGCTCACTCCTTCCTTTACAGTTCTCAATTCTGTGGTATATACAATTAATACTTGCCTGTATTCTATCCCTTCCCTCTCCATTCTTTTACTCCTCCACTTGATTACAATTGCCCCTCTTAAAAGAATACATTTCCAGGCACTTATTTTGTTGGACTTTGACTTTTTAAAAAACTTCAGAGTTTTTTTTAAAGAATTATTTTATTTGCAGTCTCTATCATAGAGTCTAATCAACTTCAGTTAATTCATTTGTAACCCATGTCTCACCCGCGGCGTATGCTCCAGAAAATTATAGGCAAATTGTAGCTACTACAAATGAAGGAAATATTGAAACTATATTTCTCTGTGTTTAGTTTGAGGACAGTCATGATTGTATACATGAGGGATCTATTTGAATGATCCACCAGATGCCCTTCAGTAGATGAATAGATCAAGAAAATGTGGTACATATACACAATGGAATTCTATGCCTCCATCAGAAAGAATGACATTGCCCCATTTCTTAGGCAATGGAAAAACTTAAAAAATTATATTAAGTGAAGTAAGCCAGGCCCAAAGAAACACAGTCTCAAGATTCTTAATTAAATCTTCTCTGTCTTTACCACAAACATGCACAGCTACTAAGGATTAGAATGTAACTATTTCTTGGGAGACCATTGTTTAACCTACCATAATGATCCAGCAAAAATTAACTGTTTTGTGCATTCCTAAAGATAGCTAGCCTTGGAAAACTGTGGGTTATTTTTCAAATGTAAAATAAAGTGCTTTGCGTTGTCAGAAATTTCCAAAAGTAGAGAGACTTCCTTAGATCTGTGAGAAGATAGCAAACTGGATTGTTTATTCCAGTCCTGGGGCATGAACTCAAGACCTGGGCACTGACCCAGAGTTTTCTCAAGGCTAGTCCTCTACCACTTGAGAATAGCTCCACTTTCAGCCTTTTTTGGTTTAGTGAAAATAACAGTCTGACACACATTCCTAACCAGACTGGCTTCAAACTATGAAACCATGAAACCATGATTCTCAGATCTCAGTTTAAATGTTATTTCCAATAGAATTAGTTTTGATTAAAAAGAAAATCACCTTACAGGAGAGTTCCGGGAAGATGGCAGAGGACAAGCTGGAGTCTAAACAAGCTCTCGCTTAGAAAGCAGTTTTAGAGTTCCAGTGAACAGTCCTAAGCCAGAGAATCACACCAAGTATGCCATCACAGGACAGAGAGTCAGGCCAGAGAGGGAAAATTCAGGCAAGGAGACAGATCTGAGCTCTTGCCAGCAGCTGCCACGGCGGCAGCAGCGATGGCGGTGGAGACCACAGGCGCCATACCTGAATCACAGAGAGTCTGAGACAAAGGAGCCAGATGCATGGGCGAGCGGATTCTACTCAACAGCAGCAATAACCGACAAAGAGCGGACATCTTCATCGTGCAGTTTGCAGACCAGAGACGAACCAGGAACCAAGACTCGGCATGAGTAGAAGCCTGACGTCCTCACTCCTTGTCAGGGAGCAGAGGAGGGAAGGCCACCCCTCCACCCCCAGTACCGGAGATATCCATCTTGGATACCGACAAAGTTTGGCGGAGCTGCTAGCTCCAACTCAAGCCTTGGAATAAAATGAGTCATTTAGCAGGTCACAACAACTTAACGGCGGCGTGACCTGCCAGACTCAGCTCCACCCAGGGAAAAGTCACCCAGCTTGGGCGCCAGCCCTAGGAGTAGCTTTCTTCACTGGGTAATAAGAGCCAGAGGCTGGGCCTCCCTTTAGCAGCATCGACAATCAATTGAAACTCAGAAACCTTGAGAATGGCTCCAGCCTGGGCTCTGTGAGTTTTTCACAAACTAGCCCCTGGGAAAATCTACTGTTTGTCGAAAGGCCTCAACTCTACCCAGAACCTAGCCTCATCACTGCATCTCCCTCTTTTGTGATACTCAAAGCAGATCTAGCCTGGGAGGAGGATCATAAAATCCTAGGTAAAGCAGAGCATTTTTCTGCCTGTTCGAACAAACTGACTTGAGAAACCAACCAAGCCATAGGACCACAAGC
This sequence comes from Dipodomys spectabilis, assembly GCF_019054845.1. Taxonomy (NCBI): domain Eukaryota; kingdom Metazoa; phylum Chordata; class Mammalia; order Rodentia; family Heteromyidae; genus Dipodomys; species Dipodomys spectabilis. The sequence goes on from NW_024871103.1 coordinate 491,906, forward strand.
AGATCAGAGACTCCAATAAGACTCTGGTTACTGACACAAGTGAGATACAGGATTTTTCCCATCCCTCCCAAAAAAATGAAAGAACTTTTCTTCTTCTTCTTCTTCTTCTTCTTCTTCTTCTTCTTCTTCTTCTTCTTCTTCTTCTTCTTCTTCTTCTTCTTCTTCTTCTTCTTCTTCTTCTTCTTCTTCTTCTTCTTCTTCTTCTTCTTCTTCTTCTTCTTCTTCTTCTTCTTCTTCTTCTTCTTCTTCTTCTTCTTCTTCTTCTTCTTCTTCTTCTTCTTCTTCTTCTTCTTCTTCTTCTTCTTCTTCTTCTTCTTCTTCTTTCTTCTTCTTCTTCTTCTTCTTCTTCTTCGGTACCTTATATATATAAAAAAATTTTCTTTTCTAAAACTTTTTTTAATCTTTAATTTTTGCCTTTTTTGAAAAAAATTGTTTTCCCAGTAACTTAATTTTCCTCTTATAATTTTTATTTTAGGGATACGAGGGTGTGCATTTTTCTTTCTTTTTTTTTTCTTTCTCTTTTTTTCTTCAATTATTTTTTGTTTTTTGTTTAGCTCTACTGAAGTTCTGATCTTTTTTTCTTCCTTTCTTATCCTTTTCACCATTCCCTCTCTTTCGTTCTTCTTTAAGCAACTTAATTCTTGTCCTGCACATCCTCAGATAAACCTGTAGTTGTCTCTTAGACCCTGTCCCACATTGTGTACACACTTAATCCACAAATTTATTACTCAATTCAAAACTTCTGAGACTTAAATTCTTTAATAGCAGTACTAACTCTTTATACCTATATAATATTTCAAGCATATTTATTTTTAAGTTATTCACATCTCCTTTATATCCCTCCCTGTCTCTCAATATATTCACGTTCTTCTCTAGATTGTTTTCGATTCTGCAGAATATTATTAATTTTTACTTTTCTATTTTTCTGGTCTCTTTTCTTTTCCCTTTCCCTTTCATCTTTTTTTCTCTCGCTCTACTTTCATCCTACCCAACCTATTTCCTGCTTTGAGAGTAGGACTTAGTTAACTCTACCTGTGCCTACCCACATCAATCTATTCCTATTTTTTACCCACATCTCTAACTAAATCTAATAATTTTTGGTTTCCAAATTCTACTTTGTGGTTCGTAGCCCCTTACTATATAGTTGTTTGATGTTGAATAGATGTATCTGTTTAACTACATCGTATCTGTAGACTATTGACTGCAAATTCAGACTTTGGTTGATGGTTACATTAGGATAGTGTTCTAGCACAAAACTGGTGCTATTTTCATCTCAAATGGGCAGAGGAAGCCGTGAAAACACAAGATAAATGGTAAGTCCGGGTATCTCAATTCCAAATCTTGATAATCAGGGGACAGAACAGATAATGAATAATCCAGAGGAGAGTTCCCAAATAGCTATACAAACACTGCTGGCTAACATGTTAAATGAAAAGATTGAAAACATAAAAAGGACTCTGTAGAGCGTGATAGGGAGAGAGAGGAGGCAATCCAAAAGTTTATTCAGGAATATCATAAGCGTGAGGAAGCTACTCAAAAACTGATAAAGGATTTGTGTGAGCAGCTTGAGAATAATCAAAGAGAAAGGCAGGAATGGCGTGAGCAGGCTGAGAACACTCAAAGAGAACTACAGGAATCCCACGAATGGGAGGAAGCTAATCAAAGAGGAATACAGGAATTGAGAGAGCAGGAAGCGAATACATAAAGATCATTAAAGGCATTCATGGAATCCATTAACAAAGAGCTGAAGGAAGTCAGGGAGACCATAAAGGGAATGCTGAATGGCATCCAACAGAAGGAATGGGAGTCCAAGGAAACCATAACCAATCAACTAAGTGATTTGAGAATAAACACTGAACACCAAAAAAAAGGAAGTAAAGAAATCCATACACGATCTAAAACAAAGCTTCAACAAAGAATTTGAAGCCATCAAAGCTGACCAAATAGAAGGGAAAGAGTTAAAAAAACAAAGTAGAAACTCTTGACAGCAGGTTAGACCCTGCAGAAGTTCGAATCTCAGGGATTGAAGTCAGCCAAGATATTATAGAGAACGAACGTACAACCATCCAAGACAAGTCCAAGAAATATGATAGATCTATCCAACACTTGGAAGACACCATCAGAAGGCCTAATCTAAGGGTAATGGGGGTAGAGGAGCACCGAGAAACAGAAGTTAATGGTCTAGGAAATTTGTTTAACAGGATCCTAGCAGATAACTTCCCAAACCTGCAAAAAGATAGGCCTATTCATATACAAGAAGCTTTTAGATCCCCAAATAGACCAGAGCAGAATAGGACATCCCACCGTCACATTCTAATCCACACAGGATCAACTCAGACCAAGGAAAAGATCCTTAAAGTTGTAAAGGAGAAAAGATTAATTAGCTATAAAGGGAAAACAATAAGAATCACCTCAGATTTCTCAGCAGAGACAATCAGAGCAAGAAGAGCCTGAAATGATGTATGCCATGCCCTAAAAAACAAACAACTATCAACCAAGAATACTCTACCCAGCTAAACTCTCCTTCATAACTGAAGGCCAAATAAAAGTCTTCCATAGCAAAGAAAAATTGAAACAAAACATCTCCACCAAACCAGCCCTACAAAAGATTCTTAAAGATGTCCTACACATAGAAAACCAACAAGACCACAATAAAAGCCAAGAAACTGCACCCAAACTGAGAATCCAAGAACCATAGGAAGAACCCAGTTTTCGCAGCCCCCAAGAAGGTGGATAACATGCTAAGAACTCCCAAATACCTCTAAGTCCTATGTCTTAATGTTAACGGACTTAACATTAAAAAACAATATCCTTCTATCTGCTGCCTTCAGGAGTCACATCTTGCCCGTAAAAAAAAAAAAAACAACACATTTTCAATGTTAAAATCTGGAAAAAAATCTACCAAGCAAACGGCCCCCATAAACAGGCGGCAGTTGCAATCCTAATATCAGATAAAATAGACTTCAAATTAAAATTCGTGAGAAGAGATAAAAAAAAAAGGTCGCTACATACTAATTAAGGGATCTCTCCTTCAGGAGGATATTATAATTCTAAATATCCGTTCGGCAAACAATGGAGCACACAAATTTATCCAAGAAACATTACTTTCCCTCAAATCCCATATAGATCCAAAGACATTAATTGATCAACTCGGCAAAAACTCAACAGAGAAACCGCAGATCAAAACATCTGCATAGATCAACTAGACTTAACAGACATCTACCTAACATTTGACCCAGCATCATCAGAATACACGTTTTTCTCAGCAGCCCATGGAACGTTTTCTAAAATAGACCACATTTTAGGCCACAGAGCAAATTTTTCTAAATTCAGAAACATTGAAGTTATACCTTGCATTCTCTCTGACCACAAGGGAATAAAATTAGAACTCAACTCCAAAAGCCACCAAAGAAAGTCCGATAACATATGGAGGCTGAACAACACAATGCTGAATCACGAGTGGGTCATGGAAGAGATTAGAAAGGAAATTCAAATGTTCATGCTATTCAACAAAAATGAACACAAAAATTACCAGCTCCTCTGGGACACAGCAAAGGCAGTACTCAGAGACAAGTTTATAGCTCTGAGCTCCTATATCAACAAATTGGAGAGATCTGAAACCAACAATTTAATGACAAATCTAAACCGCCTTGAAAAAGAGCAGCAAGATAAACCCCAATCCATTTGATGGAAAGAAATAATTAAAATTATATCAGAATTAAATGAATTAGAATCCAAAAAAACTATAGAAACAATCAACAAAACAAAGAGTTGGTTCTTCGAAAAAATTAACAAAATTGACAGACTCTTAGCAAATCTTATCAGAAAAAGAAGACAATAGACACAAATAAATAAACTCAGAGATGAGAATGGAAACATCACCATGGAAACAACCAAGATTCAGAACATTATAAGGGAATACTTCTCAAACTTTATGCTAATAAGTTTGACACCATGACAGAAATGGATCGTTTCCTAACAAATATTGACATGCCAAAACTAAACCAAGATGAGTTAAACCATCTTAACAGGCCCATATCAAGCATGGAAATAGAAACAGCAATAAGAGACCTCCCAGCTAAGAAAAGTCCAGGACCAGATGGTTTTACAGCGGAATTTTACAAGGCCTTCAAAGTCGAGCTTCCACCAATACTCCTCCAACACTTCAATGAAATTGAAAGAGAAAGTTCACTACCGAACACATTCTATGAAGCCATCATCACACTCATCCCAAAACCAGTCAGGACTCATCAAACAAAGAGAACTATAGACCCATTTCTTTGATGACCATTGATGCAAAACTTCTCAACAAAATTTCAGCCAAACTCCTTCAATAATTCATCCAAAATTTCATACACCACGATCAAACAGGATTCATTTCAGGGATGCAAAGCTGGTCCAATATATGCAAATCAATTAATATTATTCATCACATCAACAGGAACAAGGATAAGAACCACATCGTTATCTCAATAGACGCAGAAAAAGCTTTCAACAAGATCCAACACCCCTTTATGATGAAGGTTTTGGAAAAATTAGGAATCCATGGAACATTCCTCAATACAATGAATGCTGTATATGACAAACCTACAGCCAGCATTATACCTAATTGTGAAAAACCAAAGCTATTTCCTCTTAACTTAGGAACAAGGCAAGGATGTCCACTCTCTCCACTTCTCTTCAATCTAGTATTAGAATGCCTAGCTACAGCAATAAGACAAGATGCAGACATAAAGGGGATCCAAATAGGGAAATGAGAAATAAAATTCTTCCTCTTTGCAGAGGACATGATCTTTTATTTAAAGAATCCCATAGACTCCACTCCCAAATTACTCAAGCTGATTCAACACTTTGGCGAAATAGCAGGGTATAAAATTAACCCCCCAAAATCAATGGCTTTTCTGTATGCCAACAATGAGAAAAGTGTGGCTGAAATTAGGAAAGCAACTCCATTTGTAATAGCCCCACAAAAAATAAAATACCTAGGAATTAACTTAACAAAAGAAGTGAAGGACCTCTATGATGAAAACTTTAAAAGCTTGAAAAAGGAAATCAAAACAGAACCTAGAAAGTGGTAAAAACTCCCTTGCTTCTGGATTGAAAAGATTAACATCGTGAAAATGACAATACTTCCCAATGCTATCTACAAATTCAATGCGCTACCTATCGAAATTCCAACCTAATTCTTCAAGGAAAAGAAGAGGCAATGAAAAATTCATATGGAACTACAAAAGACCCCGAATAGCAAAAAACGCTCCTAAACGGAAAGAACCCTGCTGGAGGAATATCAATACCAAATTTCAAACTCTACTATAAAGCCATAGTAATCAATACAGCTTGGTATTGGCACAAGAACAGACCTCAGGACCAATGGAACAGAATTGAAAACCCAGAAATGAACCTACAGACCTATAGCCATCTAATCTTCGATAACGGAGCTAAAACAATAGAATGGAACAAAGACAGCCTCTTCAGTAAATGGTGCTGGCAAAATTGGTTAACAACTTGTGGAAAATTAAGCTAGATCCTTATATATCACCCTGCACCAGAATCAACTCCAAATGGATCAAAGACCTCGAAGTCAAAGCAGACACTCTGAAGATTTTACAGGATGGAATAAGAGAAACCCTAGGTCTCCTTGTCTCACGCCCAAATTTTCTGAATAAAGACCCGGAAACACAACAAATCAAAGAAAGATTGGACAAATGGGATTGCATGAAGTTGCAGAGGTTCTGCATGGCAAAGGACATAGCTAGCAAGATCAATAGAAAGCCTACGGATTGGGAGAAGATCTTCACTAGCCATACAACAGACAAGGGTCTCATATCTAAAATATACTTGGAACTCAAAAAATTAAATCCCCCAACACCAAATCATCAATAAATAAGTGGGCTAAAGACTTAAAGTGAAACTTCTCTGAAGAAGAAAGAAGGATGGCCAATAGACACATGAAGAATTGCTCAACCTCCCTAGCCATAAAATAAATGCAAATCAAAACAACATTGCGATACCACCTAACTCCAGTTAGAATGGCAAAAATCAAGAACTCTAACAACAACAGATGCTGGAGGGGATGTGGACAGAAGGGAACCTTACTTCATTGTTGGTTGGAGTGTAAACTTGTTCAACCACTTTGGAAAGCAGTATGGAGGTTCCTCAAAAGACTTCACATAGAGCTCCCCTATGACCCAGTAATCCCACTTTTGGGCATTTACCCAAATGTTTACAAACAAGACTACACTAAAGCTACCAGCACAACTATGTTTATTGCAGCATTATTTACCATAGCTAATATCTTGAACCAACCCAGATGCTCCTCAGTAGATGAATGGATCAAGAAAATGTGGTATATATACACAATGGAATTCTATGCCTCCATCAAAAAGAATGACATTGACCCATTTGGTACGAAATGGAAAAACTTGGGAAAAATTATATTAAGTGAAGTAAGCCAAGCCCAAAGAAACATAGGTCCATGGTTTCCCTTATTTGCAATATCTATTTTATATATGAGTCAAGCGGAAAAGGTCAGATACTGTGATGTTAGGAAAATGAACCCTTAGATATGTATTTTAATATTTTTTTTCTTTCATGAATTTGTTTCTAATGCATATATAAGATTATTTCTTTGTTGCTTTGTATGTCCCTCCCCCACAGTATAACCCATGCTTTCACTATATTTGATGCCAGTATAACTTGTGGAGGAGATGGGGAAAAACAAGTCGTTTAAGGATACAGATGGACCTGTTGTAACAATGAGAAGTACAAGTTGTCATGTCAAAAATGAGCTTTACAACGTTGGTGTGGGGGGGAGGATGGGTGGGGGTTGGGGGGAGGCTGGGAAGGGATGTGAAGGGTAAACAAAGGAGGAGGCTGTATGCATTATCCTGCCCATGTAATTGTAATCCTTCTGTACAATATGTACATAAAAAAATAAAATAAAAATAAAATGATAACAAATCACCTTATAGTTCAATTGTCATGCACCATATCTTTCAAAGTTTATTGATGTAAACTCTATCAAAATTTAAAATTTATTTGTTATTACTAGGGAATGAACTACTGGTGTAGCTGATTTCCATGATACTCGCTCCAAACACAAGACAATTGTAAGGTAAGAAATTCAATAATTAACAATAGTTAAAGGCCAATAAAAAGTCTGAATATCCTTATAAATGCACTATTAATATTCAACCTAAGAAAAACTTGAAAATTTCTAAAGTGTGTGTTATGAAACTATGCAAGGATGAAAAATATGCCTGAACAATGCTCCAAAGGAACACATTAAACCAAAAGATAGTACTATAAGCCTATTAAAATGGCCCAATTCCAAAGCATTCAGTACAACAAATGGTGAAGGCCATGAATAGAAACTTACTCATTGCCAGTGAGAATGCAATTATATAAGTATGCTGGGAGTAAGGGGAATGCAATTATATAAGTATGCTGGGAGTAAGGGTCATGATGACAAGGGTATATGGTGAAAATGTTTAGCTTTGTCAGAAATCATGTTCTTCACTGTTTACACAGAAATGCTAAAAATTCCTCTAAAACAAAATTAGAATGTGGGCGTTCTCAACAAGTTAATCCATAGTAGTCTAAACATGGAAAGAACCAAGATGCCCTTCAGTAACTAACTGAATGGATAAGCTGTGACCCATCAAGTGTAGTAATCTGTGATAAAATATAAATGAGTATCTAGCAATAGCCATGAAGGAAAGTTAAGCAATCACTAGTTAAAAGAAAACAATTGGAATATTACATATGTATGTACTATTTCTTAAATGTATGTACCCTTTCCAACTACATGGCATAAAAAGGCAAAACCATGAAGACAGTAGAAAAGTCAGTAGTTACCAAGGGCCAAGGGACAGAGTGGAGAAATGAGAAGGCAGATAAAGAGAAATAGATTGATGCTGTCATGGTAGATTCATGGTGATGTTCATTCCATGAATGTGAATAAATTTATACCAAGAGTAAATCCTGATGGAACCTGTGGGGGATACCAGTTGATAATGATGTGTCATTTGGAACAATGTACCACTCAGAAGATACTGATAGTGTGGGAGGCCATGGATATTTACGGAGAGGTTATATAGGGAATCTCTGTATCTTCTACTCAATATTTTTTGCCATGAAGTATGAAACCAAAAAAAACTTATTTATAAAAAAATACAACTGCTCACACACAAACATTTGCATGCTTTAGTTCAAAATATGGTAATATGAAAGAATAAGTTTACAGCCACAACTCATTTTTTAAAGCTAGTTTATCTCCAATTGTATGAATGTTTTATTACTGTTATTATAAATGCCCTTTAATATAGGCCTTCTTGTTTATTATCATGGATAGTTCTGAAGTGAAATGAAAAGCAACAGCACCTTGACAAGCTTACAGACTTTAAAATTATTCGAATGGGTGAATGAAATGAGTGCTGCAAAGCTTTATCGACATTGGTAGGTTGCTTTACTCTAAAATGATATTAATAAGCCACTTCAAAAGCTACACCAAGTATATCATGTAAATTTCTGTCAGTTTTTGCAAGTGGACAACTTTTGGACCTTAGGCATAAATAAAATACATTGCCCTGCAAAACTTGAGCCAATGCTTTTACTAGCAACTTCACAGATTCCTAAAACTGCCTTCTAAGAGTTAGTAATCCTTAAGTGAGTGAGTGTGTGTGTGTGTGTGTGTGTGTGTGTGTGTGTGTGTGTGTGTTCGGACACACGTGACTGGATGCATGTGGGTGCGTGCACCTGCACGTGTGTGTTATTTCAAACTGTAAAAGTGCTTTTTATGAAAGTAGTAAGGGAACTTTTATTATGTGTTAGGTACTTCAACATCTCACTTAATCTTAAGAGTTCAGAATTGTCACCTACTTATCTTCAATTTAAACATCAGCAAATTTGATATGGATTCACATAACATTGAGCACTATGTGCGAGACACTGTTTCAATTATTTTCTTGTATATTGACATTTAATTTCTAATTTTACCAGTATTGGAAAGATGGGTATGTCCCATTACTCCATTTTGCAGATGAGAAAACTGAAGATCAAACAGATCATTGAAAGTAAGAGAAACTGATTGGAGACACATGACATCTGTTTGGATTCTGTGACTTTAACCAAAAAAGCAGTTCAACGTAAAGAATAGCAAGTGGATACCCAGTATGGAATGTAATCATCCCAGGTGCTTTTCAATGGACAAATGAATCAAGAAAATGTGGTATATATATACAATGAAACCTGTAAGTAAACACGGAATGATAGGCAAGTGGCAGATTCAAGGGAATACTTAAGGACTCAAAATGCCTTAGAAAGGTAAAGTGATAGCCTAACAAAATAAACACCAAGAAACATAACTGCAAGAGGTAGGTGGGGCCAAGGAGAGACCAGTAAACAAATGAAGAGTAGAAGGGGAGAATGAAATTGACTTCCATGTACATTTCAAACAACTAAGATAAGGAAGAACAACTAAGTAAATGTCAGGAGGGATGAGTGAGAATGCAGAAGAACAATGATCAAGATGAGTTGTATTCATAAATTGCTTGGTTAAATGGCAACTCATATGTTCAACTGGAGATGATAAAAAATAAATTACAGAGTTCAAGGATCACAATGAGTTGGAAATAAACAACCTACCACTTCTGTTCAGCAGATATTTTGCTACACCTATATTTTTGATCCTTGAACTCTGTCATCGTTTTAGTCATTTTCTCATTTTAGTGAAAATTTGTATGTTACTGTTATTTCCCAACTGTCAGAGTATTAGGATAAAATCAGGGAGTATTAGGATAAAATCAGGGAGTAACAATAATATATAGGGAATTAGGATAAACTGTTTCATCTAAGTTGAAATGACACATTATTTTTAGCTCCACCAAACAAGTATTTAATTCTGATTTGGATATTTACATTAAGCACTTTTAAGATAACCTCTTGTCTCCTTGCACCATAATCCCCAGGGAAAGTTTGAAAATGTTTTCTTTGTTTCTCTGTTAAAGAGACAAATAACAAAGGAAAATGTGACATTACCATAGAAGTCTGAGTAAATATTTTAATGTAAGTTGTGAGAGAATTTGAGTTATTATACAATAAAATACGTAAGACCTCACCATGAGGAGATCCGAAGATAGCACTGGTGACCAAGATGGCATCAGGAAAGTAGGGAAATGCCACAGCTCTCTCCAACTAAAACAAGAGTTCAAGTTCCAACTCTTAATTTCCCCAAGAGACTGACAAAAACAAAAAGACAAACACCCAGAGAAAAACAGGAGGCAGAAAAAAAGAAAGAGAATGTAAAGGAAGGATTTCAGAACTGAGAAGCACAAAGACTTCTCCCCCAGTCTTTACTGGCTGCATGGCAACACACAAAGCTGTGGCCAGCCCAGCCCGGCGAGGGCTGCCAGAGTCCCCAGAGACACAGGGGGCTGTCTGAAAAATCACCCTCGCAGAAGATGCCTGAGGTACCAGTGTTGGACCTGCTGATTGCAACGAACAGAGAAACTTCTGAGCTGGGAGCCTGCACAAAGATACTACTCCCACCCCTCACTCTCCGAACAAAGGGGCTCAATCCCAACAAAGCCACTCGGCCACACAGAAGTAATCCCAGAAATACACAGGTCACCCACAGTAGGCCAGATCAGAATACCTGGAAGGTATTGAAACTGATCCGGAGAGCACAAACAGAGACAAAACCCAACGCTCAGAACCTGCATGGAGACACCTCCCTCACCTCTCAGCCAGAGGCCTATCCCAGGGAACCGACCCAAACAGCATCAACAGAGGCAGAAACAGAGGAGAAACACGCAGAGCCACCACCACCCAGCCAAGCCCACAAACATCTCAACTGAACTCTGATTGCAGCGGCAACCAGATACCTACAGCAAACAGAAACAACAACTATCTCCAGGGTGAGTACCCCAGAGGGGACAATGTATCCCTCAAGGGAGAATACAGAAGGTGAGAACCCCTAGACCTTGACCCAGACCCATACCCCAACACCTGGACTACAGGACCCACTAAAACTGGGAACTGTTCAAGAGCTATATCAGCCTGAGAAGCACATCCAGCCAACCAGGCTATATCAAGAGTGCCCATGGAATACTTTAAGTTATTTAGAAGGAGAGATTGGAGGAAGATGGTAGAAGAGAAGCTGGAGGCTAAAAAAGCTCTCACATAGAAAGCAGTTTTAGTGTTCAAGTGAAGAGTCCTAGGCTAAAGAATCACACCAAATGTGCCATCACAGTACAGAGAGTTTGGCCAGAGAGGTAAAATCCAGGCAAGGAGGCAGATCTGAGCACATACCAGTAGCCCTAGCTGTGACAGAAGTGGCGGCTGCCTCAGCTGCCATGCCTACAGACAGTCTCCGGGACAAAGGCACCAGACACAGCAGGCGAGCAGATTCCACTCAACACCAGCAAGAACTGACAAGGATCAAATATCTTTATCCTGCTGATCACAGATGAAAGATGGCCCAGGAATCAAGATTCTTGTGAGTAGAATCCTGACATCCTCAATCCTTCTCAGAGTGCAGAGGAGGGAAGGACTCCACTCCCCCACCACCGGAGATCTCCATCTTTGATACTGACAAAGGCCCAGCTGAGCAGCTAGCTCCAATTCAGGCCTTGGAAGAAAACAAAAGAGTCATTTACCAGGTCACAGGAACCTGACCTGCCCTGCCAGGCTCAGCTCCACCAAGGGGAAAGTCATCCCACCCAGGCAGAGGAAGCTCTCCCAGCCACCAAGAGTGACTTTCTTACTTGGTAAACAGAGCCAGAGACTGCCCCTCCCTAGAGCAGCTTAGACAAATAATTAAAATTCACTAACTATAAACCCTGAGAATGACTCCAGGCTGGGTTCTGTGAGTATCTCAGGAGCTAGTCTCCCAGGGAAAAGCTACTGTTTCCTGAAAGACCTCAACCCTACCCAGAACCTAGACTCATCACAGCATCTCCAAAATAGAGGAAACTGCCATCTCCCTCTTTTGTGATACTCAAAGCAGATCTCCCTACTACTGAACTAGCCTGGAGGGAGCATCACATAATCCAAGGTAATGCAGAACATTTTTTTGCCTATTCGAACAAACTGACTTAAACCAATCAAGCAACAGGAATACCAAACACCACAAACAGACCAGAGACTACAGTAAGAGACTGATTGTGGACACAGGAGACATACAGGATCTTCCCAACCTCACCCCTCCGAAAATAATCAAACAATTCTTTTTTGTACCATTTTTAAAATTTTTCTATTAAAAATTGTTTTCTATTAATCATTTTTTCTCTCATACTTTTTATTTTTGGTGTATATGTTTGTGTGCTTTTTAAAAAATCTCTTCATATCTTTTGGTCCTTTTTAAAAATTCTTTTCATTTTTTTCTCTTTATTTTTTACATAGCTTAATTGCATTCTGCTCATCCCCAGATATGCAGTCGTCGTTGATTTTTAGAACTTATCCCCCCTTGTGTACATCTTCAATCTAGAAATTTATTACCCATTTCACAACCTCTTTGGCTTAACTTCTTAATATCAGTATTGTCTCTTTATACCTATATAATTTTCCAACTATTAATTTTAAGAATTATTACTTTTCAGTTTTTCATATTGCCTTTCTATCTCCCTTCCTCTCATCCTACCCTTTTCTTATCTCAATATCATTTCTTTAAACTTACATCATTTTAAGTGTTTCACTTTTTAAATTTTGGTTTTCCAGTTTTTTTTCTTTTTTTTCCAAACCTCTCTCCTATCATTCTGTACAATCAATTTCCCTCTCTGAGATTAGGACTTGGTTAAATTCACTCTTTTTACCTCTCCATAGCCCTCTAATCCTATTTTTCCACACATTTCTCCCTAAACTTAATAATTTCTAATTTGCCATATTCTTCTTTGCTATTCTTAGCCCATTAATCCTTAGCTGTTAGATGTTAGATAGATTGTATCTGTTGAACTGGATTGGATCTGCAGCCATTTTGACTGTGCAACTATAGGACTCTGGTTGATGCTTACCTTGACATAGTGTTCTAGCACAAACCTTGTGTTACTTTAATAACAAATGGGCAGGACAAGCCAGAAAAACACAAGAAAAATGGCAAGCCTAGGTAGCTCAACGCCCACTCGTGATAATCAGGTGACAGAACAGTTAATGAATAACCTAGAGGAGAGTTGCCAAAAAGGTCTACAAACATGACTGGTAAACATGGTGAATGAAAAGATTGAAAACCTGCAAAGGACTCAGTGTGAGCATGATAGGGAGCAAGAGGAGTGAAACCAAAGATTAATACAGGAAACTCATGAGCATGAGGAAGCTACACAAAGATTAATACAGGAATTGAGCGAGCAGGTTTGCACAGCAAAAGACAAAGAAATTGTGTAAGCACGCTGAGAACAAACATAGAGAAAGACAGGATTGGGTGAGTAGGCTGAGAACATTCAAAGAGAAACACAGGAATTGTGTGAGCAGGCTGAGAACAGTCAAAGACAACTAGAGAATTGCATGAATATGAGGAAGCTAACCAATGGGTAACACAGGAATGGCGAGAGCAGGATGAGAATAGACAATGATGAATAGAGACATTCATGGAATCCATAAACAGACAGCTGAAAGAATTCAGGGAGACAACACAGAGAATGTTGAATAGAGCCTGACAGAAGGAATGGGAGTACAAGGAAATCATAACTAATCAACTAAGTGATTTGAGAATAAACACGGAACACCAAATTAAGGAAGTAAAGAAGTTCATACAAGATCTAAAACAAAGCTCCAACAAAGAATTTGAAGCCATCAGAGCCGACCAATTAGAAGGAAAAGAAATTTAAAAAAGTAGAAAGTCTTAAGAGTAATTTAGACAATGCAGAAAATCGAATATGGGGGATTGAAAACAGCCTAGATATTATAGAGAAAGAACATGCAATTATCCAAGACAAATCCAAGAAATATTATAGAACTATTCAACATTTGGAAGACACCATCAGAAAGCCTAATCTGAGGACAATGGGTGTAGAGGAGCACCTAGAGACAGCAGTTGATGGTCTAGGAAATTTGTTTAACAGGATCCTAGCAGAGAATTTCCCAAACATGCAAAAAGATAGGCCTATTCAGATACAAGAAGCTTTTAGAACCCCAAATAGACCAGACCAGAACAGGACATTCCACCATCACATTATAATCTACACAGGTTCAATTCAGACCAAGGAAAAGATCCTTAAAGCTGTCAAGGAGAAAAGATCAATCACCTATGAAGGGAAATCAATTAAAATCACCTCAGGTTACTCAGCAGACACAATTAAAGCCAGACGAGCCTGGAATGATGTATGCCATGCCCTAAAGACAACTATCAACCAAGAATACTGCACCCAGCTAAACTCTCCTTCATAATCGAAGGTCAAATAAAAACCTTCCATAGCAAAGAAAAATTGAAACAATACATCTCCACCAAACCAGCCCTATATAAGTTACTTAAAGATGTCCTATGCATAGAAAACCAACAAGACTCACAATAAAGGCTAAGAAAATGCACCGAAACTGAGGATCCAAGAACCATAGGAAGAACCCAGTTGTTGGAGCCCCCAAGGTGCATAACATCTCAGGAACTCCAAAATACCTCTAAGTCCTAACTCTCAACATGAACGGACTTAATTCTCCAATTAAGTGACATAGACTGTCTAGTTGAATTAAAAAGCAAGATCCTTCTATCTGCTGCCATCAGGAGTCACACCGTGCCCATATAAACAAACACGTTTTGGTGAAAGTGAACGGCTAGAACAAGATCTACCAAGCAAATTCCCCCGCCCCCCATAAACAGGCAGGAGTTGCAATCCTAATATCAGATAAAATAGACTTCAAATTAAAAGTAGTGAGAAGATATAAAGAAGGTCATTACATACTAATTAAGGTATCTCTCATACAGGACAATACTAAAAATGTAAATATCTATTTGCCAAACAACGGAGCAACCAAATTTATCCAAGAAATACTACATTCCCTCAGAGCTCACCTTGATACAAAGACATTAATTCTTGGTTACTTTAACACACCATTCTCCCTACTAGATAGATCAACTCGGCAAAAACTCAACAGAGAAACCACACATCTAAATAACTGCATAGATCAACTAGATTTAACAGATATGTACCGTACATTTCACCCAGGAGCATCAGAATACACGTTTAATTCAGCAGCATATAGAACATTTTCTAAAATAGACCACACTTTAGGTGACAAAGCAAATTTGTCCAAATTCAGAAACATTGAAGTTATACCTTGCATTCAAAAGCCACCAAAGAAAGTCCAGTAACACATGGAGGCTGAACAACACACTGCTGAATCACCAGTGGGTCATGGAAGAGATTAGAAAAGAACTTCAAATGTTTGTGATATTCAACAAAATTGAAAACACAAATTAACAGCTCCTCTGGGACAGAGCAAATGCAGTACTCAGAGGCAAGTTTATAGCTCTGAGTTCCTACATCAAAAAATTGAAGAGATCTGAAACCAACAATTTAATCAGACATCTGAACCTCCTTGAAAAAGAGCAGCAAGAAAAACACCAATTCATTCATCTATCTTTCACTATATTTGATGTCAGTATAACTTGTGGAGGACATGGGGAAAAACCAGTTGTTTAAGGATACAGGTGGACCTGTTGCAACAATGAGAAGTACAAGTTGTCATGTCCAAAACGAGCTTTACAATATAGGTGCGGGGGGGGGGGTAGGGAGGGAGGGAGAAGAGGGGGAAGGAGGAAGGAGAAGGATTGGGATTGGGGGGGAGGGGGGAGGCTGGGAAGGGAGGTGAAGGGTACACAGAGGAGGAGGCTGCAATGTTTGGTAAGAAATGTACGCATTATCCTGCCCATGTAATTGTAACCCCTCTGTACAGTATGTTCACAAATAAAATAAAATTAAATTTAAAAAAAAGAAAAACTCCAATTTAGTAGATGGAAAGATGTAATTAAAATTAAATCAGAAGTAAGCAAATTAGAATCCAAAAAAACCCATAGAATGGATTAACAAAACAAAGAGTTGGTTCTTCGAAAAAATTAACAAAATTGAGACACCCTTAGCAAATCTTATCAGAAAAAGAAGAGAACAAACCCAAATAAACAAACTCAGAGATGAGAATGGAAACATCATCACAGAAACAACCAAGATTCAGAATATTATAAGGGAATACTTCTCAAACATTTATGCTAATAAGTTTGAGAACTTCGCAGAAATGGACCTTTCCTAGCATATATCAACATGCTGAAACTAATCCAACATGAGTTAAACCATGTTTACAGGCCCATATCAATCATTGAAATAGAAACCGCAATAAGATACCTCCTCTCTAAGAAAAGCCCAGAACGGATGGGTTTACAGCGGAATTCTTAAAGGCCTTCAAAGAAGAGCTCACACCAATAATCATCCAACTCTTCAATGAAGTGGAAAGAGAAAGTTTACTACAAAACTCATTCTATGAATCAACCATAATCCTCATCACAAAACCAGGCAGGAACTCATCAAAGAAAGAGAATTATACACCCATTTCTTTGATGAACATTGATGCAAAATTTCTCAACAAAATTTTTGGCCAATCGACTTCAACAATTCATCCAAAAAATCATAAACAACGATCAAATTGGTTCCATTTCATGTTTGTAAAGCTGATTCAATATACATAAATCAATTATTATAATTCATCACCTCAACAAGAGCAAAGATAAGAACCACGTGGTTATCTCAATAGATGCAGAAAAAGCATTTGAGAAGATCCAACACCCATTTATGATGAAGATTCTGGAAAAATTAGGAATCCAGGGAACACTCCTTAATACAATAAAGGCTGTATATGACAAACCTACAGGCAGCCTTATACTTAATGTTGTAAAACTAATGTCTTTTCTTCCTCATTCAGGAACGAGATAAGGATATCCAGTCTCTCCACTTCTCTTCAATTTAGTAGTAGAATGCCTAGCTACAGGAATAAGAAAATATGCAAATATAAAAGGGGTCCAAATAGGGAAAGATGAAGTATAACTCTCCCTCTTTGCAGGTGACATGATCTTGAATTTAGAGAATCCCACGGACCTAATCCCAAATTACTCAAGCTGATTCAAAACTTTGGCAAAGTAGCAGGGTATGAAATGAACCCTCAAAAAACAATGGCTTTTCTCTATGCCAACAATGAGAAAAACGTGGCTGAAATCAGGAAAGCAACTCCATTCTTAATAGCCCCACAAAGAATAAAATACCTAGGGATTCACTTAACAAAAGAAGTGAAGGACCTCTATGATGAAAATTTAAAAACCGGATAAAGGAATCAAAACAGTTCTAAATCTAAGATTGCAGCATCCATATTCCAGAACATGCCTACAGAACTAGGTATAAACTACATCGACTGTTTTTCCTTCAGTGACCTAGCTGTAAGAAAGCCCCCATTTGGTCACAGGTGTGGATTGTAGGAAAAAAGACAATTCAGTATAAAGAAAATCAAAGGATCTGGGACACTTACAGAAATTCTGGACATCACTTCCACTTGAGGAGTTGCTGTGCAGGCCCAATATTGGATCTTAAGCAAAATTTGGGATTACAAAAATTAAAACCCAAAGTCTAGTAACCTCTAAAAGGCCTGGTTAATTCCTTAGTCCTCACACCTGATACTGTGATCTAGTGGGAAAACCAGAGGGAAGATTTCCAGCTATTGCAGACATCTTCCTTGGTGAATTATGAGCTTTCAACTCAGTCAGGTGGGTCCAGCAGACTTGGCTCAGGTCAATAAAACTGAGTGTAGAAGTTTGAATCTCCATACAGTGAATGGAATTTTGGCCTCGTACTACGCAGTTTGGGCGACCTTGGGTAGCTGTGGACAAGAAGTCTCTTTTTAATAGCCTGTCATTTGTGCATGGAAACATAATAACTAGCATCAGTGGTCACCCCAAAGAGGAACAAGAGAGCCACACTAGAGGGACGGAGGTCAAGCTCATACCGTCATTTTATGCTGCTTGAATTGACATGTTCTGCATGTATTTAGTAATTGACGAGTAAAAATTAATATTACATATAGAATTTTAATTCCTCTTTGTTTCTGTCTTTATTAGATTATTTTTCGAAGGGAGAAATTTTGAGCATCCTAGATCAGAAGATCCACTGCATTGGGGAAAGATCGGGGAGTCAATAAAGCCCACTATTAACCAGTTATGAGACCAACAGTAAGTCCTTGCACTTTCTGGCCTCAGTTAATCTATTTTCTATATATCTTCCTGCTGTCCTCTGGAAGTTCTATGGAGCCAACCTCATGTGCCAGACCAATGTGTGGCTAAAATTACAAAGCTGTTCTTCTGTGTGCCAAAGATTAGGTGGGGTTGTGGTGGGGCCAGGACAGGCTAGGCTGCGGTGGACAGTACTTTGATAGCAAAACCAGTAAGTCCATCCAGATCAGGCCAGTGAAGCACAAGACATCATCTTGTCTCCAATTTGTTGTACAAACTCCTCTAAGTCCCTCCTCCAAGGTGCTGGCTGTAGGATCTGGTGTCTGAGAGGCTTCCATTGAACTTCTCTAGAGTTCATGGTCCACTTTACATAACGAAGACTGCTGTCAAATATGTATGTATGTGTGTGTATATGTGTGTGTATGTAGCATGTTATACTTAACACTATGTCATAATGTTCTTACGGGAAATATTTGCTTAACCCATGTGAAAAAAACTACCTAGTGCCAAAGTACACAAAAAGTTCCAGCTGCTATTAGTACCAGTAATGGTTTATTATTAGCACTAGCAGAAGTATAAATTGGAACACATAGAAGGACCCATCTGGTCTACAAGGTAAGAATTCAGGAATCATATCCTCCTCTGCTGCATCTGTTGAAAAGACAAATCTTTTCAAGAGACTTGGGGAAGAAGGGGTTAACTCTACCTGTGAGGCTCAAAAGAAGCCCCATGCTGGCATATGAGTACTATCATGCACACACACACACACACACATACACACACACACACACACTGGTAGGTCCATCAGTATATCAGTATTCTCAGGCATCTTCCATGAGCTGTGAAATCTATACAGCAAAGTCTAGAACGGTGTGGGAAACAGGAGCAGAGCAGCTTGTCAACACTTCACCAGCTGTCTGACTTGTCTTCCACTGCCCAGTAGTAGATTTATGTTATCTCAGATGCTCTCTGAGCTTGAGGGACAGTGAAGGAATTAGAGAATCTACAAAGGTAATTTGAGCAGTCCAGCATCATGAAAATACTTCATTTAAATGCTAGTTTATTAGTAAGCGATGAGCACGCTTGGCCAGTACTGACATATATCATGTATTCTCCCTATTTTGTTTAAATAAATATCAGTATTTATGAACTCTCATTTCTCCTTGCCCCTTCTGGTATATTCCTGTAGTGTCTAATGCCTCACGTTAAAGCTTCACTCCCCCCTATCTCTGGTGAACTTTGGTGAGTATTACCAAGTAATTTTTTTATGTAATGCAACCAAGATAAAGATGATGAAGAAAATAGTGTTACCTCCAAGCTAGTACGGATATCTCTTCTGATAAAGGAAGATGATGGTCTTTCCACCATCATGCAAAAGATTCTGCCTCTGGAGACAGGGGATTGTATTTCCTCTGACTTCCGAGTTTCCTCTGGCCTCCTAGTAAAGGAATTCCTTTCTAGGAAAAAAAGCATGCCATCAAATTGCAGAAGGCCAGCACATCCACATTGTTCCTGCTTAAAAACAGTTTTAAAAAAACAGTTCTCCTAGCCATAGACTGATGATTCACACCCATAACCCTAACCATTCAGGAGTATGAGAGCAGAGGATCTCAGTTCAAAGCTCGCTGGGGCAAGAAGAGTTCATGAAACTTTTATCTCATTCACCACACAAAGCCTTTAAGAGAGTGGTGGGCCAAGCAGTATAGTGCTACCCTTGAACAAAAGAGCTCAAGGACAGTGCCCAGGCCTGGAATTAAAGCCTCATATTGGCATGCAAACACACACACACACACACACACACACACACACACAAAGCTAGAAGTGGGACTGTGGCTCAATAGTATAAATTTAGTCTTTTTTCTGCATTTTTTAATTGTAAAAATGCTGTACGGACGGGTTACAGTTACATGAGCAAGGTAATGAATATATTTCCTATGGAGCATTGTTGCCTCCTCCTTTGTATTCCCCCTACCATTCCTTCCCTCCCACCTCAATTATCCCCCACCCACCCCGCCAAAGTTGTGAAGTTCGTTTTCAACTTAGTGTTTTGTACACCTCATTGTTACAATGGGTCGACCTGTACCCAAAAAATACAAACTTAAGTCATATGTGAAAAATTTCTCTGTGGGAAAATGTCAAGGCCCAGCATGCAAGCCCAAATATCAGTACATATTAAAAAACACTACTTTTAATAAGCTTTCCAGACATAACTGGTTCTCTTATTTTTTATGGTACGGAGGTTTGAACTCAGGGCCTCATATTTTCTAGATACCCAGTCTACGATTGAGCAACAGCTGTGAAATTTTTGCACTGTTTGTGAGAGAGGGTCCATATCTTGCTCAGGTGTGCAACTGCATTTCAGTCCTCCTATTTTCCTCTCCCATCAGTGCTGGGATGAGAGGTGTGCACCACTATGCACAGCTTCTTCTGTTCAGATAAGGTCTCACAGAATTCTGATTGGGTTAGGCTGAAAACACAATTTTCACTCTCTCAGCCTCCCGAAAAACTAAGCCTATACGTGCATATCACTATCCTTAGCTTATTGAAGCCCTAGATTTAATCACCAATACAAAAATTGAAAATGAAAATAAATTTAAATGGAAAGGCAGTATGGTAAGAGCAGGGAAAAGGGATGAATCAATGATCCTGGGAAGCTCCTCAAGTCCAATCAGGAAGCTTTATGTACTGACATTGGGAATAAAATGAAACTGTGTAACAAGACAGGCTTGCCTGATTTTCCTTAGCAACAAGACAGCCTTGCCTGTCTTTCTGCATTTATGCCAGAGCCAAAGGGCTCAGTAGACAATGACTAAGGAAGAAGTTAGAGCTCTTTTTGTAAGATGAAAAAGAACAAGCCTTGGACACGTCTGGAAACCAACAAAGCATCTGGAGCCTTAGACTCTTAGGCCTTTCAGAAACTACTATTCTAAAGAAACCAAATGTTCAGAGAGAAAGCTCTGAGGTGTGTAGATTCCATTATTCAACACCCAGACTTCCCAATGACACAATTCTTCCTGCCAACAATAGTCCTTCAGAGTGAGTCTCAGGGGTAAACACACTGTCCTCTGCTACCCACCAGACATTAGCCCACATCATGAGAGCATCAGGAGGTGCTCAGCCCTGTAGCAACCCAAGGAAGACGCTCAGAGGACCACACCTAATCTCGTGATGTACTCAGGCCTCCTAAAATCCAACAGCTGCCAGAAGGTGTCCTCAACCCTTCAAAAAGTTCAAGCTGTGATGCCCAGCTCTACAGCCCAAACTCCGGACCCAGTTTTAGCCCTGTTGAGTGACATGCAAGACAAGTAGGGCTCTCTGATAAATTTCTTAAAATCATCAGGCTCCGTGCCAGCATCCAGTTTCTTGTCCTCTGGTGACAAAGCCTTGTGGTGATTCAAGACAGAAGCAGCCATGACCTCAACTCCATCTGCCATGGGCAGTTCAGCAAGCGTTTTTCTTTTGCTCCCTTAGGGGTTGGCTTTAATTTTTGGATAATCTCACCATCACTGTCTCCTAATATCACTGCCCTTAAGGGCGACCCCCCCATCCAACCAAAAAGTCAAACAATCTAGAGGTGTTTTCTTTGGACAAACTAGCCTATCCATGATCTCATTTCCAGGGCATCACCTTCCCTCAGAAGCCTTGGTAAGGGCATCTTCTCCCTTCGGCAGCAGGCCTCTAATTCCTCCCAAACCTGCTGACCACAGCAGCCTCTAGCATGCTGGACACTCCATGTCCAAGTTGAGAGAGCTGCTTTCCCCAAGTTCTTTGGCTGAGGAGATGCTAGGCAGATTCTTGTACCTTCAGGTGGCCCATATTGAGGACTCTGCAAAGCCGTCCAGCAAGATTTCACCTACCAGCCTGCCCAGTGTGCAATCCTGGTGTTTGCTTGGTCTCTGGCTTCCCTAGATCTGTCGTGTTAGTAAACCCACAGATCCCCCTGCCAGTACCACCACTGAATTGCCCACCAAGAGCACCGAGTGCTCCTGGTCTGCCTACTTTGGTCTTTGGGATTTTGCCCATCACCAGAATGGGGCCCTCTGGTGCAAACAGTTATAGGGGGATATTTCTGTGTAGCAAGCAAGTCTAGCTTTTCGTTTGGAAGCCAGCAGACTACTAGTGTAGGCTCATCACCTCTCCCCTGACAACCTGGACAGCACTGCCCCTCCCACCTCCATTGCCCACCCTGTGTTTAGGGGCCCCCTGAGCTCAGCTTCTGCTCCCTGAACCTGCCCATGTATTCTGGAAAGAGCCCAGAGGAGCCTTTGGTATCTGTTGTGCCCCAGAAGTCGGGCCACAGTGAGGCTTCTGTTGCCCACAGCCTTGCTCCTATCACAATCACCAACAGATCAGTGTTCCCAGGATCCAACGCAAACCTCTGACTTGGGTCAAAAAAGAGGCTGTGCTTGTGCCGCTCATAGTTACCGGTCAGCAGTCCTTGCACAGGGGAATCTGCTAAGGCCACCCCAGTAGCTGCAGGGACTCTGACATCAAGACAAGGGCAGGTACAACCATGCAGGCTGACTTTGTAGTAGCTCCTCTTCCATGTGCATGGCCTTTGAAGCAGAACATGGCAATGCAAAAGATCACAACACACACTAGGAGAACCTGATAAACAATAGTCCTGTGCTAAGAGACCTGACAGAGGTAAGAAAGAAAGAGAGAGACAGAGACACAGAGAGAGAGACAGAGAGAGAAAGGAGCTAGCTCTGCATTGTACCTGTTTCATTATCACTGCTGAGAAATGCATATTTTCACCAAGAAATAAAGTGGAAAACTTCTAACTCTAACTCTGCTGGAGTAGCTGGGATCAATCTAGACTTCTACCATAAACAATCACAAAAGTGGAAACTATGTGAAAAACAAACATATGTATGTAAATGTAGGCATATAAATGTGTAGCCATACATATGTATATTCACATATACAATGTGAATATGTAATATATGTATAATATATAATGTATATATGTATAATGTACAGGGAGGAAAAAAGAAATACATAGTATTTGAAGGAGTAATGACCAAACCTTCCCAGTTTTGATTGAAAGCATGAACTCTTCTATGCAGGCACCTAGCAGCTCAAAACAGTCAATTAGCATAATTACACAGGTCCACACTAAGACACATTCTAAACAGTCAAATACAGAAAACCTCCCAAAGTACAGAGGCACAAATCACACACAAGTGATCTTCAAAGAAACTAGATTAACTATTAGACAGCAAAGGCAACAAATTTAAAGTGCTAAAGGACATACGTAAAATCAAGCTTTCTAACCTTTCTACTTCCTCCAATGTGAGAGATGAGCTAAGTACCTACCTATGGCTTAGGCCTATAAGTCTAATTACTTGGGAAGGTGAATTGTGAGGATTGTGGCTCAAAGCCAGTTTGGACCTCTAGGAGCAAGTTGTAGGATAGCTGTCCTTGAGAAGGACGGAGGCCTTTGTGCCGTATTTTTGCTGGAATAAGGCACAGTACAAGTTGGCCATCAAGAATGGATGCTATAAGTTAGTGTCTCCTCAGAAGCAATTTATAAGATGCAGTAGTCCTCTAGAAGGTCAGAGCACTTTGACTACTGTCCTAGTGGTTTCAGAAATGCCATGATAATGACCATGGCAAACTCAAAACCACCTGGAGTCCTTAGCAACAGTCTTTGAGGCCTAAGAGCTAGAGTGTCAATGCTGGCAGGCATTGTTACCTCACTGTCCCAGATTCTGATTGGTCCATTTCCTCCATGATGTCACTATGCCTGGTTGTGATTGTCCATTGTGAGAGGTTATACAGGGTATATAGGAAGCCTCTGTGTTCCAACTTATGTCAGTTAACAGGGCTTGGAGCTCTTGCTTGGTGACCCACTGGACTGACTCAAAGGTAAATTGATGATTATTTTGGTCACAGGGATGGTTTGTCGTTTGGATTTTGGTATTTCTTTTTACTTTTTCTGGGTTTTCCATTATTTTATTTAGATAATTTCAGGCAGACTTACTAGCTGCCACCGTACCAGCTCCTTGAAGGAGATATCAAACAATACCAGATGAAAGAGCTCATTGACCATGGTACCTATGGACAAGTGCATCTGGCCAATCTGCACCTCACAGATATGGCGATGGCAGTACTGAGGTTTTGATTCAGAGGCTGGTGCTGGGCAAGCAAGTGCGCTACTCCTTGACCCTTGCCTCCAGTCCTTACTCTTCATTTTACTTTAGATGAGCTCTTATTGTATTATTTTGCTTGAGTTATCATCAGACTGTGATTGTAATGTATTTTCCTGCTGGAAAGCTGGCACCTACCTTAGATGGTTCAAACCTTTTTTGTCTTTTTATATTTTTTGTTAATATTTTTCTTATTGTTATAAAGATGGAGCACAGAGGGAGTACATTTATATGTCATTTTAACATTCAAAACTTTATTTAAAAGAGTGAACATGCATAAAATCACTTAAATTTATCTCTAGAAAAAATGACGATCAGAATAAATGTTTTTGGAGGCTGGGTCAGTGGCATTTGGTGTTGTTCTCGCTTCAGCTCTAGACAATGCTACATAGTTCCAAGACCGCATGGCCTAAAAAAAAAAAGGAAAAGTAAAAAATGATCCTTTAGGGCACAGCTGTGGAAGATTTGAAATACTCTTGTACATTTTATTGACCATTTGTACACTTCTGTGCTGATGGAAAGTGATATAGCATTATGGAAGAATTTGAAACCATAACATAGCTACCATAACATAACATTACCACTTGACCCAGGAATTCCATTGCTCATTGCATACCCAAAATAACTGAAAACAAAAGCTAGTAGTTTATATGCCAATTATAACATCAACAATGTTCACTATAGTCAAGAGTTGGAAACACCTGGAGTGTTTATCAGATGATTAGGTTTATGAAATGTGAGGTATGCATAAATGGATTATGACTTATCCACAAAAAGGCTTCAATTAATATATGCCTGTCACAGATGGACACAAAAAATAATCTATTATTTATTTGAAATATATTGACTAAACCATTTCATAAGAGAAAATGGAAGATTAAAAATTTCTGGGGCAGGTCATTGGGGTGATCATTGCTCAATGATTGTATGGATTCCATCAGTATCAAAAAGAAAGTTCACAAATAGAAATCATTGTTACAAATCAGTGCGGATATAATTAATGTCACTGAATTTTATACCTTCATAGCAAACATGAGGCCCTGCGTTCAACCCCCAGCACATCCAAATAAAAGCTAAATCTTCATCTGTTACCTATCTAATGTGGTAGGTGCTGTTCTACTGATTTGACTGTATTCCTCAAAGGAACTCTGGTATTTATTCATGCTTTTACACATAATCAATTATTTGAATATTGACATTAAGTTTTAAAGGAAACCTTTAGTAAAATGAGGGCAGTGCCTACAGTTCTAAATCAAGACACTAAAGTAGGAAGATCTCTAGGGATACTGTCAAGGCTGTATAGAGAGGTTATGTCTAAATCCCCATGCTAGCTGCTGAAACTGGAGGGATAATTGTTTGTAAGCAATTACAAGTGAGATATAAGTGAGAGTTAAGTTTCTGATCACATTAGATTTTAGTCACATCATCTTGGATTTAATATTTACATGAAATTTTAAAAATTTCCTTTTCCCCTTACTCTCAGTATGTCATATTGAAACTTTGTACAATGTTCTTGTTTTCTACATTTCAAAAGAAACATAGTTTTCCTTTGTATCTTATTAAACATGACTTTTTTTTCTGTATTACAATTAAATTATATATTTTTGAAAGTTTTTATGTTTCTTTTTCTGCATGTGGGAAATGGCCACTGTCTCAACTACTCAGTTGAGACAGAGCTGCTCAGTTCTTCCAATTGATCCATAGCTCAACTTCCAGCTTCTTTCTTTTTGAAGTCTCATGAAAAGCCCAGCACAACTAAGGAGGCTGAAATCTGAGGATCTTTGTTTGAAGTCAGTCTGAGCAGCAAAGTCCGAGATTCTTATTTCCAATTAATCACCAAAATTTGGAGGTTGTAGAACTCTGGCCTTGAGTGAAACAGGGCAAGTTCAAGCCCTTGCACAGGTAATTACACACACAAGTCTCATGGACTTTCTTGCTTGGACTGGCTTTGAACTGCAGCCCTTAGAATTCAGCCTGCTGGGTAGCTATTATTTATGGACATGAGAAAACAGCCTGTGACTTATTTTAATAATATTTTTAATCAGCTCTTTCTTGTCTTCAACTTCAATGCTTTTTTATTTTGCTCAGTAGACCTGATCTCTGGGCCATATTGCTGTTTCTTAGCTATTTTTATGATGGGTAGGAGTGAACTCTGGGCATGGGTGCTGTCTTTGTGCTTTTCAGATTAAGGCGAATGGCCACAGTGCCACTTCAGGTTTTCTGGTGGTTAATTGGACATAAGGGTCTCATGAACTTTCCTGCCCAAGCTGGCTTTGAACCATGATCTTCATATCTCAGCCTCCTGAGTAGCTAGGATTGCAGGCAATAGCCACCAGTGCCCTTCGGTTTCCTAGCTTTTTTGACTCAAGTAAGTTTTACAACTTCAACCACAGCACCATTTCTAGCGTTTGCCTGGCTTATTAGACTTAAGATTCTAATGTAGGGGTTGGGAAGGTGGCTCAGTGATAGAGCGCTTGCCTTGCATGCCTTAGGCCCTGGGTTCGATTCCTCAGTATCAAATAAGCAAGAAGAAAAAAGCCGGAAGTGGTGCTGTGGCTCAAGTGGTAGAGCGCTAGCCTTGAGCTGAAGAGCTGAGAGGCAACGCCCAGGCCCAGATTTCAGGCCCCACGACTGGACCAACAAAAAAAAAAAAAAAAAAAAAAAAGATTAAAAAGATTCTACTGTACTTTTCTGGGTAGTCTGGCTTCCAACCATGATCCTCAGATTTCAGCTTTCTGAGGTGCTCCAATTATACACATGAACCACAAACCCATTGCTCATTTAAAAACATTAATATGTTCCTTTTCCAAGTTTTCTTTTTAAAATTTTCCTTGTTTCTTATGTTTGCATACGTGCAATTCCTGGGGCTACAAATCAGGGCCTGGTTACAATGCCAGAGCTTTTTCTTCAAGACTAGTGGCTTACTACATGAGCTAAAGTATACCTTGTGGCTATAATTATTTTGTCCTGGTGCTTGAATGAAGGCCCTGGGTGCTATCCTAGAAAGTGATTGCCAAGTTTGCCACTTGAGTCACAGCTCAACTCCAGGATTTATTTTTTGGAAATTCTTGGTAGTTAATAGGACTTAACTGTTTTATGCAAAGCCCAGCATGAATCAGTTGGCTGAAATCTGAGGATCATGGTTCAAAGCCAACCAGGGCAGGAAAGCTGATGAGGTTTTTAGGTCCAATTAATCACTGAAAACCTGGAAGTGGAGGAATTTTATCCTTAAACAAAACAGCACAACTTTAAGCCACAGGATGGCACATTGATGCCTCATGGACTTCCTTGTATGGGTTAGCTTTGAACCAGGGTCCTCAGATTTCAGCCTCTCTTCATCCACTCTGCGTTGTAAATTTTATTGGTCTTGTGGCTTGACCTCTGACTCTTGGGATTAAATTTTAGCTTTTATACTCAAGGCTGGTGCTTTACCACCTCAGCCACAGTTGAAGGCTTTGTGGTGTGTAGCTGGAGATGAGTCTCAAGCATGTTCCTGCCCAGGCTGCCTTGACACTGCAATTCTCAGATGTCAGCCTCTTGTGTAGTAAAGATTGAACACATGACCAGCGACATTTGGGTCATTTTTAAAACTTTAATATAGGCTTGCTTAAACCTTTTCTTATTTCTTACCTTTTGCTTGTCCTGGGAGTAGAAACTGAAGCTCAGATGCTGTCTCAGGGCATATATGGGACTAACCATAAAATGTGTCTTTTAGGGGGAGGTTAATTGAAGAGAAGAGAATCATGTAGAGCTAGACCAGATTCAGGAGGCTGAAAATTGAGGTAAGTCCGTGATATTCTTTTCTCCAATTAACAACTAAAAAAACTGACAGTAGAAGATCATTGATCAAAACTTCAAATTCAAGCACCAGGAGTGGCACACACACACACACACACACACACACACACACACACACACACACACACACACACACACACAGAATTCTTATGAACTTGTATACTTATGCTAAGCTTTAAACAGTATCCTTAAATTTCTGCCTGAGTACCTAGAATTACAGATGTGAGCCACCAATTATTGGCTCATTGAAACCTCTGTTATTGGCTCTTTCTTCTCTTCTTCTATCCTGATTTCCACTTATCTCATTACTGTTGGTCCTGGTCTCGAACTCATGCAAGGCCTGGCCTGATTCAGGAGGCTGAAATCTGGCCATCATGGTTTGAAAGTGGCCTGAGCAGAAATGTCCACGAAACTCTTACCTTCAGTCAACAAAAACCTATCCCCAGTGTGGCCACCACACACAAAACAGTCTCCTGGAATTTCTTGATTAGGTTTTCCTTTACACTGGATCACATAATTTAGCCTCCTGCATTTCTAGAGTTACAGACATGAGATAATAGTCCTAAGTTCTCTACTTCCAACCATTTAGTTTTCTTATTGTGATCCTGAGGTTGGATCTCAAAAACAGGGCACTGTTTCATAGGTTTTTCACTCAAGGATGGTGCTTTCCAACTACAGACACATCTTAATTTCTGACTTTTTGCTAGTTAGTTGGAGACTTATGCACTTCCCTGCCCAGGCTGGCTATGAAAAACAACCTTCAGATTTCAGCCTTGTGAGTCAATAGGATTACACATATTGACCAAAAACTCATGCATGGCTCATTTTGAAACTTTAATTGGACTTTCTCACACCTTTTTTTTTTTTAATTCTTTTTCATAGTCTTCGGGCTTGAACTCAGGGCTTCAGCACTGTCCCTGTTACAACTAAAGGTGAGAACTCTACTACTTCAGCCACAGTGCCACTTCCAGCCTTTCATATTTATGAGGTACTGAGGAATTCAAACATGCTAGGAAAGCACTCTATCACTAAGCCACATTCCTAGCCATTCTTACGCCTTTTAATTTTAATTTTTATTTCCATTTGTATGCTGGTCTTGGGTCTACAAATTAACGCAGGTAGACGCGGAGGATTTAATTCAAGACTAGCACACTAAGACATGAGCCACAGTACAACGTGTGGTTATTTTTTGTTTTGTTTTAAGTAGCTACTTAGAGTTGAGTCCATGAAGTCTCCTACCTGAGCTGGCTTTCAACTATGATCCTCAGATTTGAGTCTCCTGAGTAGCTACTATCACAGCTGTGTGCCACCATTGCTTGGCTCATTTTGAACTCTGAAATTGGCTTTCTTCTCCAACCCTTTTCTACATTTATTTATTTTATTCTTTGTGTGTGTGTTGGTACTGAGCTTAATATCAAGGTCTGGATGCTGTCCCAGAAATTATTTTCTTATTTCTGCCATTGGAGATACAGCTCAATCACCATATTTTATTTTTCTTCTTTTTGGTGGTTAATTGGAGATAAGAGTCTCATGTAAAGTGTAGCAAGACTCAGGATGCTGAAATCAGAGGATTGCAGATTGAAGCCACCCTGGGCAGGAAAGTCCATGAGACACTTTTCACCAACTAACTACCAAGAAACTGGGAGTGGTAGAACTCCTACAAAAATTCAAACCCTATGTTGGCACACACACAGAAAAAAAGTTCGGTGGACTTTCCTGTTTGGTCTAGTCTTTAAATGGTATCTTCAGACTTCAGCCTCCTGAATAGCTAAAAATATAAGATTGAACCACCAGCCCCAGACTTATTTTTAAATCTCAAATAGTCATTTCTTCTCTTCTTTCAGCTTTCTTTTTGGTCGACTTTGAGCTGAATTATGGATGTGTTTCCCAGGTTTTTCACTAAATTTCAGTACTTTTCAACTACTATCACACCTTCATTTACAGTGTTTTCTGGGTAGTAGGAGATAATTTCAATAACTTTCCTGCCCAGGCTGGCTTTGAGTTGTGATTCTCATATTCCAACTACGTGAGTTGCTAGGAATATATAAATAAACCAAAAATGCCTAGTGCTATTTGAAACAATAACTTTCTCTTTCTCCATCTTTCACCATTTGTACTCCTTTTTTATTTCTTTTTGCAAGTGTCTGTGTTGGGGTCTCAGCACCAGGGCCTGTGTGCTGTCCCAGAGCTTTCTGTTTAAGACTAGTACTTTACCA
The DNA here is from genome assembly GCF_019054845.1 of Dipodomys spectabilis. Lineage (NCBI taxonomy): Eukaryota > Metazoa > Chordata > Mammalia > Rodentia > Heteromyidae > Dipodomys > Dipodomys spectabilis. Next base: position 522,265 of record NW_024871103.1, read on the forward strand.
CATGTGCCAAAGCACAGCTAGTGGAATATTTTAGTGACAAATGAAACAGGAGTCTCATGGATTCTCCTACTTGGGCTGGCCTTCAACCATGATCCTCAGATTTCATCCCCTTGAGTAGCCGATAGCATATCTGTGAGCTACCAATGCTTGATTTATTTAAACCTCTGTCATTGTCTCTTCCTTCTGTACGTCTAACCTCCTTTTCTTTAATTCTTCTGTGATTTCCTGGGGTTTGAAGTCAGGGCTTTCTTGCTATCCCAGAAGGTGATTGCCCAGTTCTGCCACATGAGCCACAACTCAATTCCCAGGTTTTCTTTTCTGTTTGATAATTATTTGGAGATGAGTCTGAGGCAAAACATAGCATGAATCAAGCCAGCCTGGGCAGGAAAATCCATGAGACTAAGACCTCCATTTAACCACTAAAAAGCTGGGAGTGGTAGAGCTCTATTCTTGAACAAACCAGCACAAGTTCAAAGATGGCACACACAAGGTTCAGGATGGCATGCAGATGCACACACGCACAAACAGAAAGTCAAATTGATTTTCTTGCTTGTGTTAGCTTTGAATTGTAGTACTAAGATTTCAGTCTCTTTTCTTATACTCTCCTTTGTATTGATTGTTTTTTCACTCCTGTAATTTTTTTTAATTGTGAAAATACTGTACAGAGGGGTTACAATTACATGAGCAAGATAATGAGTACATTTCTTATCAAGCATTGTAGCCTCCTCTTTTGTTGCCCTTTCCCATCCCATCCTCCCCTCATCCCCCACCCAACCCTCCTAGCCCCACCCACCAAAGTTGTAAAGTTCGTTTTCCACATAACGATTTGTACGTCTCATTGTTGCTATCGGTCCACCTCTATCCCTATTTAAACGATATGTTTTTTCCGTACACATCCACAAATTATAAGAACATCAAATACAGCGAAAGCAGGGGTTATACTGTGGGGGAGGGACATAGAAAGCAACAAAGAGATAATCTTATAAATGTGTTAGTAACAATCGCATGAAAGAAAAAAAAACATTTGAATACATGTCTTAGGGTTCATTTCTCTAACATCAACTTATCTGACCATTTCTGCTTTACTCAGACATACACTAGCTATTGCAAATAAGTGAAACCATGGGACCTATGTTTCTTTGGGCCTGACTAACTTCACTTAATATAATTTTTTCCAAGGCTTTCCATTTTCTAACAAATGGGGCAATGTCATTCTTTCTGGTGGGGGCATAGAATTCCATTGTGTATATATACCACATTTCAAAGATATATTCATCTACTGAGGGGCATCTGGGTTGGAAAGATCAACATCAAGAAAATGGCAATACTTCCCAAGGCAATCTACAAATTTAATGCGTTACCTATCAATATTCCAACCTCATTTTTCAAGGAGATAGAAGAGACAACCCAAAAATTCATATGGAACAATAAAAGACCACGAATAACAAAAACGATCTTCAACAGAAAGAACACTGCTGGAGGAATATCAATACCAAATTTCAAACTCTAATACAAAGCCATAGGAATCAAAACAGCTTGGTACTGGCACAAGAACAGACCTCAGGACCAATGGAATAAAATTGAAAACCCAGAAATGAACCTACAGACCTATAGCCATCTATTCTTCGATAAGGGAGCTAAAAAAAATAGAATGGAAGAAAGACAGCCTCTTCAGTAAATGGTGCTGGCAAAATTGTTTAACTACTTGTAGAAAACTAAAGCTAGATCCTTATTTATCACCCTGCACCAGAATCAACTCCAAATGGATCAAAGACCTCGGAGTTAAAGCAGACACTCTGAAAACTTTACAAGATGGAATAGGATAAACCATAGGTCTCAGACCGAATTTTTCTTAATTGATTGCTTTTATTTGCAATTTTTAGTGGTCCTGCAGCTTGAACTCTTGCTCTGGGGACTGTTTCCTGGTTTTTTCACTAAAGGCTGATGCATTTCCACTCCAGCCACAGCTCAAGGCTATGTTCTAGGTAGCTGAAATAAGAGTCTCAAGCATGTTCCTGCCCAGGCTGATTTGATACCACAAACCTCAGATGTCAGTCTCTTGTGTAGTGAAGATTTTACACAGGCCAACAAACCTTGTGTCATTTTAAAACTACCTTCTTTTGTTTACTTTATATTTTTTGCATGTGTGTGCTGTTCCTGGGTCTACTCATTTTGACTCATATTCTCCCCCAGGAGTTTTTATTCGACTATCCTCTATTACATGACACACACCATAACATTTTGGCGTTTTTTGGGGGGGATTGATTAATTACAGACAAGATTTTCATGGGCTCTTCTTCGTGGGCTGGCCATGAACCATCATCCTCAGATTTCAGCCTCTTGAAAAGCTAGTATGTATGAGCCACCAATGCTTGATTAATTTAATGCTCTGTCACTTGCTTTTCCTTGGTTAAATCTATTCTTCTTTACTTTATTTCTTCTGTGTGCTTTCTGGAGCTTGAACTCAGGATTTGGGGACAGTCCTAGAAAATATTTCCCCAGTTCTGCCACTTAAGCCATAGCTCAACACCCAGTTGAGTCAGGTGGCTGAAAACAGAGGACCAGGTTCCAAAGCCAGCCTGGAAAGGAAAGTCCATGACATTCTTATCTCCATTTCACCACCCAAAAGCTAGGAATGTGAGGGCACTAAGAAAAGGATGGTACACAAACACATACATCAAACATACAAACACACACACATCCATGCACCCATACACACACACACACACAAAGTGTCCTGGACTTTGCTTCTTGGTCTGGCCTTGAAAATTGATCCTCAGGTTTCTGTCTCCTGAGTAGGACTACAGCCATGATCAACAACACCAGGCTTATGTTTAAATTTACAATTGGCCTTTCTTCTCTCCTCCTACACTTTTTTAGCACTAGGAATTGACCTCTGGGTCAACCTTTTGTTTTTTAGCTTTTGCACCAAATACAGTGCTTTACAACTACAATCATATCTACACTGGGTAGTTGGGGTAAGAGTTTCATGTACTTTTCTGACCAATCTAGTTGTAAACCTTGAATAACTAGGAATACACATATGAACCAAAACCCATGCTCATTTTGAAACTTTAGTTTTCTCTTTTCCCATATTTTTAGTTTGTGCTTTTTTGTTTTTTTGAAACATGTGTCTAGGAATTCAACTTAGGGCTTAGGTGATGTTCTAAGCTTTCTGGTTAAGATTAACACTCAACTACATGAGCCAAAGTACAGCTTGTAGCTTATTTTTGGTGGAAATTTGAAATATGAGTCTCATGGTCTCTCCTGCCTGAGCTGGCCATGAACCAAGATCCTTAGATTTCAACTTGATGAGTACCTTGTATGTGTGAGCAACCAATGTTTGATTCATTTCAACTGCTCTCACTGACTCCTTTTGTACTTCTATCCTCCTTTTATTTCTTTCTTTGTCCTGGGGCTTGAACTCAGGGCCTCAGTGTGGTCCCAGAAATGTTTTCCCAGTTCTACCAGTTGAACCACAGCTCAACTCTAGGTTTATTTCACCCCTGTTTTCGTGGTTACTTAGAAATGAATATCATGCAGAACCAGACCAAACTGATGAGGCTGAAATCTGAGGATCAAAGTTTGTACCAGTCTGGGCAGGAAAGTCCATGATATCTTCCAATTATAACAACTAAAAGTTGAGATTAATAGAGCCTTGACCAAATCAGTACAAGTTCAAGCAACAGGACTGACACACAACATACATACATACATACATATAGACACAAACAAACACACACACACAGACACATACACACACACAAATTTTATAGACTTTTCTACTTGGCCTGGCCTTTAAACAGCAACCTCAGATATTAGCCTCCTTGTAACTAGAATTACAATTTTGAGACACCAATGATTATCTGATTGGCTCACTGAAGCTTCGGTTATCGGTTGTTTCTTCTCTTCTACCCTTCTTTACATTTATTTGATTCTTTTTGTGTGTGCTGGTCCTGTAGCTAGAACTCATATAAGGCTTGTCTGATTCAGGAAGCTGAAATCTGAACATCATGGTTCAAAGCCAGCCTGAGCAGGAAAGTCTAAGATCCTTACCAACAGTTAACTGCCCAAAATCTGGGAGTAGTACAGTTCTAGACCCAGGATGGTCACAACCAACTGTCCTCTGGACATTCCTGCTAGGGTTGGTTTTTACACTAGATCCCCATATTTCTGCCTCCTGAGATTCTAGAATTATAGTCATGAGTCACCAGCCCCAGGTTCTCTTCTTACAACCATTGTTTGTGATCCTTAGGCTGGATCTCTGAGCCAGGACACAGCTTTCTCATTCGAAGCATGTGCTTTACAACTCCTATAACAGCTTCACTTCTGTTTTCTTGTTTGTTTTGCTGGTGATTTGATGATAAGAGACCATAGCCTTCAAATGCCATCTATCTTAGTATTTAGGATTACACACAAAACCCAAAAACTTATGACTCATTTTCAATATTTAATGGGATTTTCTTACAATTTTTTTATTTCTATTTTTAATTTCCATATATATGCTGGCCTTAGGGCTATAAATAAGAGCCTAGGTATTGTCCCAGAATATATATATATATATATATATATATATATATATATTAGAGTTTTAAAATTATGACAGGTTTTTCTGGGAAGGTGGCTCAATGGTAAGAGCGCTTGCCTTGCATTCCTGAGGCCCTGGGTTCGATTCCTCAGCACCACATAAGCAAAAAGAAAAATAAGCCGAAAGTGGTGCTGTGGCTCAGGTGGTAGAGCGCTAGCCTTGAGCTCAAGAGCTGAGGGACAGTGCCCAGGCCCAGAGTTCAGGCCCCACGACTGGACACCCCCAAAAAATTATGACAGGTAAATTTTAATTTGTTCAAACTTTTTAACAACTTAGCCTATTATGAAAATTTAAAATTTCTTGGGAAAATAGGCTTTCATGCAAAGTAATCAATGGAGACTTAGCTGAGAGGGAGCAAAGTGGGTGAAGATGGCTCATTTTCATACTAAACAAACAAACCTCAGAACCCTTGTTATAAGTCCTATAGGTTCCCTTGAGAATTGTCCTTACCCAGGAAATCTACTCACTGTGTGAAACAAGGTTGTAGTGGAATTTAAATTCAATGTTCTTAAAAAAAATCAAAATTTGTGTATTGACTTTAATTACCAAACAATAATTCTCTGAAAAAGATAATTTGGGTAAAAATATTTAGGGAAAAAGAGCACTCAAAAATGTTTGTAATACGTTCTACAATGTCTTTGCATGTGAAGCACTGAACTACAGAAAAATACCTGATTGGATATTTGAAACCAATGATTTCACATTTCTTAGTAGCTCAAAAATACAATATCCTTATTAACATGAGATAGTGAAAACTTCTCTTATGACATAAGCCAAAATGTTTTGGGATCAGAAAAGAATTGAGCAAAGTGAAAAGGCCAGAAAACGCGTTCTTAGAAGCCCTAGCTAAGCATATTGGCTTCAGCAGTGGAAGGAGGCCAAACTTTTTGATATATTGTCTTAATATTTTTGCTACCTAAAGTGATTTTACAGAGCCTATTTAGCTCACTACAATTTAGAATGGATTGAATGAAGACATGAAAATAAATTCCACATCCAAATAAAAGAGTTTTAAAAGAGAAACCGTGAAGATGTAGCAGTGGGGAAGGACTTATAGTCCTTCACCTTCACTAGACTTGAATCCAAGAATCTGTGATTAGTTGGAAATCACGCAAGAGCTAAGAGAAGGACAGAGACATAAGACATAGGAGCATTGTCCTTTTGTAACAGACACTGTCATCCAAGGTATGGATCATTTAACTCTATTCTTTACCATACATCCTTCTGAAGAAATGCAAGACCAAGAGAAAGATAATCTATTGAAATAATTTTTGAAAGAATAACTTCACTGATCCTGATATGGTATCTAAAGAGAGTCTTAAGAGAGAAGATAAAAGTGAAGTATTCTTCGGTTTCCTCTAAGCATCTTGTTAGCAAAGTATATCTTTGTGGTTAGAAGTGATTGAACCAAAAAGTGGTGGAGTACCCATTTCTTTCTAAATTTTATTTTATTTGTGAACATACTGTACAGAGGGGTTACAATTACATGGGCAAGATAATGCATACATTTCTTACCAAGCATTGCAGCCTCCTCCGTTGTTTACCCTTCACCTCCCTTCCCAGCCTCCCCCCTCCCTCCCACCCAATCCTTCCCCCCTCTCCCCACCCAATCCTTCCCCCCCTCCCCCCGCCACCGACATTGTAAAGCACGTTTTTAACATGACAATTTGTACTTCTCATTGTTGCAACAGGTCCACCTGAATCCTTAAACTACTTGTTTTTCCCCATCTCCTCCACAAGTTATACTGACATCAAATATAGTGAAAGCGGGGGTTATACTGTGGGGGAGGGACATACAAAGCAACAAAGAAATAATCTTATAAATGCGTTAGAAACACATGCATGAAAGAAAAAAAAACATTAAAATACCTATCTAAGGATTCATTTTCCTAACATCACATTATCTGACTTTTTCCGCTTGACTCATACATATATTAGATATTGCAAATAAGGGAAACCATGGGACCTATGTTTCTTTTTGCCTGGCTTACTTCACTTAATATAATTTTTTCCAAGTTTTTCCATTTCCTAACAAATGGGGCAATGTCATTCTTTCTGATGGAGGCATAGAATTCCATTGTGTATATATACCACATTTTCTTGATCCATTCATCTACTGAAGGGCATCTGGGTTGGTTCCATATCTTAGCTATGGTAAATAATGCTGCAATAAACATAGTTGTGCTGGTAGCTTTAGTGTGGTCTTGTTTGTAAACATTTGGGTAAATGCCCAAAAGTGGGATTGCTGGGTCATAGGGGAGCTCTATGTGAAGTCTTTTGAGGAACCTCCATACTACTTTCCAAACTGGTTGAACAAGTTTACGTTCCCACCAACAGTGCAGTAAGGTTCCCTTCTGTCCACATCCCCTCCAGCATCTGTTGTTGTTAGAGTTCTTGATTTTTGCCATTCTAACTGGAGTGAGGTGGTATCTCAATGTTGCTTTGATTTGCATTTCTTTTATGGGTAGGGAGGTTGAGCATTTCTTCATGTGTCTATTGGCCATCCTTCTTTCTTCTTCAGAGAAGTTTCTCTTCAAGTCTTTAGCCCACTTATTTATTGGGCAGTGGTTTCTTTGAGGATTTGTTGTTCGGGATTTAATTTTTTGAGTTCCAAGTATACTTTAGATATGAGACCATTATAAATTGTTTGGCTAGTGAATATCTTCTCCCAATCCGTGGGCTTTCTAGTGATCTGGCTAGCTATGTCCTTGGCCAGGCAGAAGCTCTGCAATTGCATGCAATCCCATTTGTCCAACCTTTTTTTGATTTTTTTTTTTTGTGTTTCTGGGTCTCTATTAAGAAAATTTCAGCCTGTGCCAAGGACACCTATGGTTTCTCCTATTCCATCCTGTAATATTTTCAGAGTGTCTGCTTTGACTCCGAGGTCTTTAATCCATTTGGAGTTGATTCAATTGCAGGGCGATAAATAAGGATCTAGCTTTACTTTTCTACAAGTAGTTAATGAATTTTGCCAGCAGCATTTACTGAAGAGTCTGTCTTTCTTCCATTCTATTTTTTAGCTCCCTTATCGAAAATTAGATGGCTATGGGACTGTAGGTTCATTTCTGTGTTTTCAATTCTATTCCGTTTGTCATCTTTTATGTTTTACTTCATCTTTCCCTATTTGGATTCCCTTTAAATTTGCATCTTGTCTTATTGTCCCAGCTGGCATTCTAATACTAAGTAGTTGAAGCGGAGTGGAGAGACCAGACATCCTTACCTCTTTCCTGAATTAATAAGAAATGGCTTTAACTTTTCAACATTAAGTATAATGCTGGATGTAGGTTAATCAATTCTTAGCAGAAAGAAGAGCACTGGAGCAATATCAGTTCCAAATTTCAAACTATACTAAAAAGCCACAATAATAAGAAGAGCTTGGTACTGGCACAAGAACAGTTTTGAGGACCAATGGAATAGGACTGAAGACTCAAAAATAAACACACTGACATATTGCCACCTAATCTTTGACGAGGGAGCTAAAAAAATAGAATGGAAGAAAAACAGCGTTTTCAGTAAATGGTGCTGGTAAAATTGGTTATACACCTGTAGAAAACTAAAGCTAGATCCATATATATATTTATATATCATATATATCACGAAGGGTGACATATATATATATACATATATATATATATATGTATATATATATATATATATATATATATATATATATATATCTTAATAGAGAACCAGAAACAAAACAAATCAAAGAGAGGTTGGACAAATGGGATTGCATGAAACAGCAGAGCTTCTGCAAGGAAAAGTTCATAGACAGCAAGATCAATAAAAAGCCCACTTACTGGGAGAAGTTCTTCATGAGTCAGAAAACAGACAAAGTCTTATATATAAAATATACTTAGGACTCAAAATCATAAATACCCCAACAACACATCCTCAAAGGAACAACTGTCTAATATCTAAGTTGGCTGAAGACTTAAAGAGAGACTTCTTTGAAGACGAAATAAAAAGTGTCCATTAGACACATGAAGCAAAATATATATATATATATATATTTGTAATTTGGAGAGTGGAAGGGATATAGCAGAATGCTTAAATGGGGATTCAGGTTGACCATTGTGACAATGAGATGTACAGGACACTGTGCAGAAAATGAATTTACAATCTCAGGCAGGGGTCGAGGAGGGAGGATTTGGAGATGTAGGGAAGGAAAGGATGGTAGGAGAAGAACAAAGGAGGAGGTAACAATGCTGTATACGAAATGTACTCATTACCTAGTCCTGTAACTCTGAACCCTCTGTACAGTATTTTTACAATAAAAATATATAAAAAAAAAATCTCTGCCTGCTGTAGATTTCCAGTGCTGCCCTAAGAATTGCATTTTCTGCCTATTCTGGCTGTGGTTAGGTCCACCTGCCCAATGGATCAGCAGTCTTCAAGGCATCTTGGTCTTCCAGTGGGACTTGGATTATCCAGTGGTGGTTGGAACCAGGCCAAGAACAGGAAAAAAAACCACTTCCAGGACATGGCTTCCTCATTGCCCAGGCAACTAGGATTGCAAGCAGAATTTCTCTGAATTTGACTCCAGAAAACTATCAGTGAACCAAAAGGCAAGTCCACCAAACACCTCACTCCTCCCCCCCCCCATTTCCTCCTTTCTCCCTCCCTGGGAAAGTGTAAAACAATTTTGCAGGTTTTGACACACACACAAAATGCCCACCATCTCCCCTGGTAAACTTGGTTTCAAGTCACTAAGTCATGTCAACGGATAATGCTGCATTCATTATTCTGGACAACATCTTCAGGTTGTTTGATGCTTTAATTTGTTGTTGTTGTTGTTGATGTTGTTGGTAGGGGTGCCTGAACTCTGGGTCTGGGTGCTGTCCCTGAGCTGTTCAGCTCAAGGCTAGCGCACTACCACTTTAGCCACAGTGCCACTTCCAGTTTTTTCTGCTTATGTGGTGCTGAAGAACTGAACCTAGGACCTCATGCATGCAAGACAAGCACTCTACTACTGAGTCCTAATGATTTAATTCTTTAAAATTTCTTTTTGTCAGTCATGGGCCTTGAACTCAGGGCTTGGGTATTAACATATCCCAGAGTTCTTTAGCTCAAGGGGAGCCCACTCCCAATTGAGTTACAGTGCCACTTCCTGTTTGGAGATAACTGACTCACAGACTTTCATGCCAGGATTTGCTTTGAACAGATGAATTTTTAAATTATATTTCTCCTAGGTGTTTATTGGAACATTACAGTTTTTCTGGAATTTAATGTTTTCTGTAAACGTTTGTCTTCAAGTAATCCAAAAGCATTAAATATTACATTTCGAAGCTATCCTTTAGCACATCCATTTTGAAATTATTATCTCAAGATGAAATTCTAATTCTTTGTAGTAACAACCCATTAAAGTCCAAATGGGAAATATGCTAATTTCAGCAGCCTTGGCTCTCCTTCCTCTTTTTTTCTCTCCAGTATCTTTTCTTGATTTGGAACAAGTGTCATGGACTGTCCAACCAATCAAAAGGAAGATTATTCCATTAATTTAATAGAAATGGAATCCAGCCTACCTGCATCTCAAGGGAAATTTGAGTATAATGTTAATCTAATAGTGGATTTTCAGTCATTTTGATAATTTTTTGTTTAACCACTCATTAAAGCGGTTCCAAAAGGCAAGATTCAAAAATCATGTTCTGCTTTCTAAGAATGTTAAAAAAGCTAGTAATTCAACAAAGATTACATGGTGAAGAATTTCTCTTTTATCGTAGCCCTTACCACTGATTCCTTCCCTTCAAACTTGTAGATTTGTTCAGTTTTCTTGTTCCAGCATTCATTTTGGTATTTGCTTCAGTAATATCCTTGTAGTATTTGACAATGAAATTCCATTTATTGTTAGAGAGCTCAATTCATATTGCCAAAGGCAGACTCATGAGCAGTTCATAAAGCATAAACTATTGAGAATCATTAACATGGTCATATGAAAATATTCCATAAATTAATATAAGTACCACATAAATGTGCATCTTAATATACTTTTAAAAATGCAAAGTAGTTACATATATATGTCATAAAATAATTCAGATCACTGGTAGAAGAGATTAAGCTAAAATTTTTATTTATATCATCCCCAATATTTTGTCAAATTTTCTTTTCTCATTAACATTCACCTTAGGGCCTGCTTTTCCTAGCAACAAGTTATAAGTTGATATCCTTGGATTTTAGTCCCCTCTGAGTAACGTCTTTTCTTTCCACCACTAGTTAGTCCCTCATGTTAAATACCTGAGGAATAAAGTCCCATTGTGCCTGCAAGAAAAGTACCCAAGTCGACTGTCTGTGCCTACTCTTGCTTTGCTTTGTTTGTGAATGTGGTAGCAGAGACAGGGGTGTCAGAGATCAGGTGGCTGGAACCATGGTGTTAAGAATTATGGGTAGCAAAATGAGTAGCAGAGAATAGGATACCAGGGAAAGGATAATTGTGACTGTAATTGCTGAATTGTATTGGCAGTAAATTGGGTAGCAGCAACAGCTTTGCAGGGGTTGGGGTAGCTAATACATGTATCCAGAACAATTTAACAGTGTCAAGGAAGCACAGACAAAATGAAAGATAAAAGTTGTGAAGCATTGTGGGAATTCTTTGTCTACCCATTCTAAAAACATAGAGGAGGGTTATTTTAAACTAAAACTACAAAAGAAAATTTAAGGTCTTGGTGCTAACAAATCTGTCCAGGTGTTATTACATTAAATAGAGAATTCAAAATGGTTTTTCTTCATGAATACAGAGATCAAAGGTATTATAATTCTTATTTCAAAATGCAAAATAAAAGCGAAAATTAGTCAGGAGGTAAAATTCATATTGAATATTAATATTTAAGCAGAAAAGAAGATCCTAGATGGCAGACTAAAGACAAAGCAATATTAGAGCATTATATGTTCAATAATAATTAAGAAACTTTAATTGAAAAATTGAGCTAGAATGTTCACATCAGGAAAAGGCAAGCAATCAGAGTCTACCACCAACAAAGAAACATCATAATGTATATCTCAGAAAAAGGAACCAAGTTCCTTATCCTTGATGTCAATGATACACATAACCCCCCTTACAAACACACACACACACACACACACACACACACACAGACACGAATTATGCAACAGCTCAAGCTACTCACATCCATTCAACATGAGTCAAAGGTCTTCTTGTAATACTTGAAACTTTAAATTTTGAAGTCTTACTCTGAAAACATTACAGGAAGGAATAGGAGAAACCCTAGGTCTCCTTGGCACAGGCCGAAATTTTCTTAAAAGAGACCCAGAAATACAAAAAATCAAAGACAAATGGGACAAGTGGGATTTCATGAAATTGCAGAGCTTCTGCATGGCAAAGGACATAGCTAGCCAGATCACTATAAAGCCCTTGGATTGGGAGAAGATCTGCACTAGCCATACAACGGATAAGGGTCTCATATCTAAAATATACCTGGAACTCAAAAAATTAAATCCCTCAACAACAAATCTTCAGACAAACAACTGCCCATTAAATAAGTGGGCTAAAGACTTAAAGAGAAACTTCACTGAAGGGGAAAGAAGGATGGCAAATAAACACATGAAGTAATACTCAACCTCTCTAGCCATAAAAGAATTGCAAATAAAAACAACATTGAGGTACCACCTTACCCAATTAGAATGGCTTTAATCAAATACTCTAATAACAACAGATGCCAGAGGGGATGTGGACAGAAGGAAACCTTACTGCATTGTTGGTGGGAGTGTAAACTTGTTCAACCACTTTGGAAAGCAGTATGGAGGTTCATCAAAAGACTCCACATAGAGCTCCCCTATGACCCAGCAATCCCACTTTTGGGCATTTACCCACATGATCACAAACAAGATCATAGTAAAGCTATCAGCACACCTATGCTTATTGTAGAATTATTTACCATAGCTATGATATGGAACCAACCCAGATGCCCCTCAGTAGATGAATGGATCAAGAAAATGTGGTATATATACACAATGGAATTCTATGCCTCCATCAGAAAGAATGACATTGCATCATTTGTTAGGAAATGGAAAGACTTGGAAAAATTATATTAAGTGAAGTAAGCCAGACCCAAAGAAACATAGGTCCCATGGCTTCCCTTATTTGCAATAACTAGTATATGTCTGAGGCAAGCAAAAAAGTTCAGATAAATGGTGCTAGGGAAATGAACCCCAAGATATGTATTCAATTTTTTTATTTTATGCAGTTATTTCTAACATATTTTTAAGATGATATCTATATTGCTTTTTATGTCTCTCTGCCTGCTTTCACTGTATTTGATGTTGGTACAATTTGGGTAGGGGAAGGGCATAAACAAATCGTTTAACTAGGGGTACAGGTGGACACATTGCAACAATGAGATATTCAAGTCATTATGTCGAAAAATGCACTTTACAACTTTGGTGGAGGGAGGAGGGGTTTGGCCATCTACTTTCCAGCTGATCTATAGGTATAGAAGCAAAATGTAATACAAAGCAATACAAACCAGTTCTTACTATAAATAATTTTTCTCTGAACATCTTAAAAATCAATTCTGACAACATGCAATAAAAAAATCCCCAAGTTAAAACATTCTTCTAGACAAATTGAAGAAATACTGAGAACAAGTACTTTAATAATAATTTCAGAGAGCTTGAACTCAGGGCCTGGGTTCTGTCTCTGACATTTATTACTAAAGACTAGTGCTGCCACTTTGAACCACAGTGCCACAGTAAAGTCTCACCAATTTTCCTCTCCATACTGGCTTTGAACTATGATATAGATGTTTCAGCTCTCTGCGTAGCTAGGATTATAGGCATGAGCCCTTGCACCTGTCTAGAATAATTGCTTACCTGGGACAGAGGCCAGTTAGTATTAAATGTCATTCATGTTTAACTTTGTAAAATAAAGTTAACTGAAATGCCTTCCACTAGAAATAAGGAATTAAATGTGTAGATGTGTTACAAAGTTCTTACCAAAAGATACATATTTTCCTTGCTTTGTTTTTCTTCCAAAATTGTTTGCTTTCCCGAATCATACCTTATCTTTCCTTGCTGATTTCTTTAGTTTATTTCATACATGCCCACAGCTCCTTCAACTATCATTTCTTATGTGAAGACTTTGCAAATATCTATTTTCAGTCCAAACTCCTTGTATGCACCTCTCATCCATATATTCAACTGACATAAAAACTAGTGAAACAGTAGTCATCTCTTACCATTACTGGATATTAAAGTGTAAGTAAAATTTAAGAAAATAAAGAATAACATAAATAAATATAACATGATTTTAATAGTAATGCTAAACATAAATAAAACGTTGATTATTTTCTGGAGCAATTTAATAAAAACCTCAAGGAAAAGAAATCAACTTTTTTGAGTGCTGATATTATGGTTTAAACTTAGGACCTTACCTTGTCACTTAGGCTTTTTCCCTCAAAGTCTGTGCTCTGTATTTGAATGACAGCTCCCCTTCCAACTTTATTTGGGGGATTATATAGAGGTAAGAATCGCATGTAATAAAAAACATTTGGGTCCCTATCTTGGGGTTCATTTCACATAACATCCTCTTATATGGTACCATGTACAAGTTACTCCAAGTAAGATTAACCATGGGACCTGTGGTTATTTGAGCCTGGCTTAATCACTTAATATAATTGTTTCTGCGTCTTTCCCTTTCCTAGCAAATTGGGAGATGCCATTTTCTCTGATTGGAGGCATAGAATTCCAGTGTGTGTGTGTGTTTGTGTGTGTGTGTGTGTGTGTGTGTGTGTGTGTGTGTGTGTGTGTGTGTGTGTTGTGTGTGTGTGTATCACATTTTCTTGATCCATTCATCTACTGAGGGGCATCTGGGTTGGTTCCATATCTTAGCTATGGTAAATAATGCTGCAATAAACATAGTTGTACCGGTAGCTTAGTATGGTCTTGTTTGTGATCATTTGGGTAAATGCCCAAAAATGGGGACTGCTGGATCATAGGGTGGCTCTAAGTGAGGTCTTAGAAAACTTTATATCAAGTGAAGTAAGCCAAAACCAAAGAAACATTGGTCCTATGGTTTTCCTTATTTGCAATAACTATTATATGTCTGGGACAAGCATAAAATTTCAAAAGCTATGTCCATATGACCAGATAAGATGCTGTTAAGCGAAATGAACCCCAAGATAGGATTTATAATCTACCAAGTGTTTTTTTTCTTTTTATGTTCCTCCCCCATGGTTTAATCTTTGTTTTCACTGTATTTAGTGTCAGTGCCCTGCATCTTGTATACACCCTTCTCTAGCTTGGGGAGGGGAAGGGAGAAAACAAAATAGATAAATAGTGATACAAGCTGACGCATTGTAACAATGAGATGCACAAGACACTATGTTGAAAAAGTATCTTTACAATATGGGTGGGGAAGAGGGGTAGGGAGTAGAGGGGAGTGTATTTGTGGAGGTGGGAGGGAAGGGGAGGGGAAAAACAAAGGAGGAGGTAACAATGCTTGATAGAAAATGTACTCATTAACTTGCCCATGTAACTATAACCCCTCTACACAGCATTTTTACAATGAAAACCTCTTTTAAAAAATAGAAGGTGTGCTGGGAATCGGTGGCTCACGCCTGTAATCCTAGCTACTCAGGATGCTGAGATCTGAGGATCACGGTTCAAAGACAGTCCAAGAAAAAAAGTCTGTGAGACTCTTATCTCCAATTAAACCACTATAAAACCGATGCTAGTGCTGTGGCTCAAGCGGTAGAGCACTCCCCTTGAGCTGAAGAGTGCAGGGACAATGCTCGAGCCCAGAGTTCAAGCCCCGCGACCGACACACACACACACACACACACACACACACACACACACACAAAACAAAAGGTGTCATGTACACCATGTATAGTAGCCCCATCTGTAATCTCAGCTGATTGGGAAGCAGAAATGACAAGGATCTTTGTCTCAGGCCAGGCCAAAGAAATAACTTCCAAGACAGCCATCTCAACAAATGAGCTGGCCATAGTAGTTCACATCTGTAATCCTAGCTAATTGTGTGGGAGACATAAGAAGCAATCTAAGATCATTCAGTCAATCTAAGATCAGACCCGGGCAAAAAGTTCAAGACCTCAAGTAAATAAAATGGACCAGAAGTATGGCAAAAGTAATTGAACTGCTTGTTGCTATACAACTAAAGTCCTATCTAGCAAGCAGAGAACACCTGAATAGAACCCTAGTAATACTCCTCTCTTCCACCAAAAAGCCTAAATAACTTTGCCCTATTTGAACATCTAATTTCAAGGCCACTGACAGATCAGAGATGGTGATACTATCTTAAAAATTGGGTATTCAAAAGAGACAAAGTTCTTTAGGTTTTGAAAAAGTTGAAAAGGTAGGAAAATCCATGCGATGTTTGTTAGCTCTGTAATTCTAGAAAACATAAAATGTACTCAAGTATTTAATATATATCCATATGTGTGCATATATTCATGTTTGTATATATATATGTGTGTGTGTATATATATAATCATATATATATATATATATATATATATATACATACATATATATGTATGGTTCATCTCTTTTCTGTGTAGCAAATGGTTCAAATGAATCTGTACAATCACTCCTCAAAGGCATGAATAGACAAAGAGAATGAGCAGAGAACTCATACTCAGGAATCTATGGTTAGCCCATAACCTGAAAATCTTTTACAGCAGTTTGCATGTGTCAGTTACTGCAGTACAGGGACAATACAATGGCAATGAGATACCAGGCAGATGAAATGAGAAATGAGAGGTACAAATGGTACAATATTCTTCTGATGGGTAAGTAGAATTTCCAGTGTGTGCGTGTGTGTGTGTGTGTGTGTGTGTGTGTGTGTGTGTGTGTGTATGAGTGTGTGGGGGGGGTGTATTACATTTACTTGGTTCATTTCTCTCCTGAGGAGTATTTGGACTGATTCTGTAAGCATGGTTGTGCTGAAAACGTTACTATATCCTGGTTTGCATTCTTTCGGGTAAATGCCCAGGAGTAGAATTGCTGGATCATATGGAAGTGGGTAGTCAATAGAGGAGTGAAGTGGGAAAAGGTAGAAGATTGAATAGGAGAAAAGGGGGAAAATGCAGAGAGGAATCCAGTAAATATCCTACAAAATTAAGAAGAGTGAAGGAAGAGCTGTATAGGGGAGGGATGGATGAGAATGTTGAAAGGGTTGACATTGATCAAGGTATAACGCATAAACTGCTTCATTTAATGATAACTGCTTTGCTACTTAAAATAATAATAAAAAAAACATGTACCTAAAATGTTATGCAATTAGAAGCAAAGCATGAGAATCTGCTCAGATAATCTGTAGGGTCAATAAATCTTTTTGATTAGGATAAGTTTTAGAACAACACTAATGATACATATCATTTGAAGAAAATTTAATGATTTCCAGCTATTTAAAATAATCACTTTTGAAGATATAGCTCAAGTGGCAGAGTGCTACTTAGTGAGCAAAGCTGTCAGATAATGAATTCAAGTCTCAATCTCGAACACAAGTAAAAACAATAAGTATAATTTGGGCACTTTTCTTGGCATTAGTAGCTCATGCATTAATCCTACCTTATATCAGAAGGCAGAGATCTGGGGATCTCAGTTCAATGTCAGCTTAGATTGAAATGTCTGTGAGACTCTCATCTCCAATTCACTGTCAAAGAAAGCTGCAAGTGGAATCATGAGTTAAGTGGTAGAATGCTAGCCTACAGCAAAAAGCTCAGGGGCAGAAGCCAAGCCTTGAGTTCAAGCTTTAGAATAGTCCATATATATACACAAAGAAAGTAAGTCACTCAATTTCTCAACCTTCCATTTCCCTAATCCTAACTCTAATCTTGGACAGAACCCTAAGAATAATCTTGATGATAATAGTAACCCAATCCTAAAATTAATGGAAAACACTCGAGTTTAGACACATTCTAACAGATACTCATTGTCCTTGAAATGATTTGCAGTTTGTTCCAAATCCTACAGATTCCCTGACTTGGTCTCTGAAATCGTTCCCTATTATGAATCATTAACCTCAAGTCTTCATATCATGAAAACTATCACAGTTTCCACTGATCTTAACGTTTACTGAACTCCTATATCTCCAAAAAGAAGTTGAAGGTTTATTTAAAATATACTTCAATACCTAACACTAACTATATATAAATCTTACTAGAAACCTGACTCTAAATTTAACCCAATTCAACCTTAAAGAGGAAACTTAGTAAAACTCTGTAGTTATTGTTAAATCTCAAACTTATTTTACTTGAAAATATTAGCAGAAAACTCAGTTTTACCGTAAAGCTTACCCTTCCCTAAGCCTAAGTCTAACCTGAACTAGAACAGTAACCCTAACCCTAGAACTAATAGCCTTTGGATTCTAAAAGCCAGACAAATACATTAGTTTTTGTTCATCTTAACTTTGATTCAACTCATCTTTCTAAAAATAGTTTGTAGTTTTACTCAGTATCTTGCCATATTTTAACCCGAACCCTAACTGGAATATTGAGGCTAACCCTCGCAAATCATATCCTAATCTTAATATTATTATCAGTTTCTTATTTCACATTCATCCTAATTATAGCTAGATTTGTTATTCGAAGATTTACTTTCAGTTTGGCCCTAAACTTTCCATTTCCCTAAGGCTAACTCTAACTCCAGCTGGAACTGAAACCAAACTTTCACTCTAATGATGGTCCAATTCTAATGTTTAACACAAAAACTCTAGTTTTTAATCATTCTAATGGATACTCTAGTTTGCACTCTGGAAATGCGTTTCAATTTGTCCTAATTCCCACAAATTTTCTGACTCTACCTCTGAAGTTATCTTGTTCCCTAACATGAAGTATTATTTGTCCTCAAATTCTCTTATCAGGAAAAATACTGTAGTTTCCAATGATCCTACGTTTTTCTGAACCCCTGTACCCTAAAACAATTTCAGATTTACTTACCATCTAATCCATTACCTGACTAACTCTCAAGTTTAACCTGGCTGGAAAACTCTCATTAATATTACAAGAATGATCACTGAGAAATAAATATAATGATAATGCTCTAGTTACTATTCAATCTCTCATATTTGTTCCTACTTGTTAGTGAAAACTGAATACTTTTTTGGTCAGTCATGGGGCTTGAACTCTGGGCTTGGGCACTATCCCTCAGCTCTTCAGCTCAAGGTGAGCCCTCTACTGCTTGAGCCACAGCTCCACTTCCAGGTTTTTTGGGTGTTTAATTGGAGATAAAGAGTTCGCATGCACTATGCTACCAAGGGTGGCATCCAACTGCAGTCCTCAGATCTCAGTATCCTGAGAGGATAGGATGACAGGCATTGAAAAATATGTTTTGCTGGGTGCCAGTTGCTCATGGCTGTCATCCTAAGTACTCAGGAGTTGAGATCTGAGGATCACGGCTCAAAGCCAGACTGGGCAGGAAGTACCCTGAGACTCTTATCTCCAACAAACAACCAGAAACCTGAACGGGGTGCTGTGGCTCACGTAGTAGAGTGCTTGCCTTGAGCTGAAGAGCTCAGGGGCAGCACCCAGGCCCAGCGTTCAAGCCCACAATTGAAAAAAAGAAAGTAAAACATCTTCCTGCAAAGATGTAGAGGTGTGTGTGGGAGGGTGTAGTGATTGAGAGACCAGGTGCTGGCCTCACTTTACAGACATTTCTAAGAACTCAGCAAGTTTGCACCAGTTTGAAGCCACAGTAGAATGGATGGGGCCTTACGAAGAACTCAAGTGGTCGAAGCCTATGGCAGGCAGGGAGTGGGCAAATGGGTGAATGGGTGGGATTGTTGTGTCTGTATTCTCCCTAATGAAGGATGGATTTGGATGCTGGGTGTCAAAGTCTGAAGTAAAGAGTTGCAAGAAGTTTGTGGCCTGATGAATTTGGTTTCCTCTGGGTATATGAAGATGGATGAATCTGGCGCCTGCTGTGGCTCACAACTGTCATACTAGCTACTCATAAAGCTAAGATGTAAAGACCACGATTCAAAGCCAGCTTGGGCAGGAACGTCTGTGGGTCTTGATATACAATGAGCCACCAGAAAACAGGAAACGGCACTATGGCTCAAATTGTAGAGTGCTCATCTTCAGCTGAAGAGCTGAAGGACAGCTCCCTGACCCAGAGTTCAAACCCCATGACCAACAATAAACAAAGAGGTTGGCTGAGTTTTCCACATTGCAGTGTGTACGGTAGGAAATTCCATGCTGGGTTATGAGCATTCCAGATATGAGAGGCTCAATGCTGTGTCTACAGTTAGTCGGAGTATGATAGTGCCATCTTCTCAGGGGTTGGATGTGATCCTAATAGAGGGAGTTCATGGTATTGTTCTCAGGAACTGCTAAGGGCTTGGAATATCCGTGTGTGTGTGTGTGTGTGTGTGTGTGTGTGTGTGTGTGTGTGTGTGTAATTTTCCTTCGTCTCTTTCTGTCCCCTTCCTGGTTGCTGGTCTGCCTCTTTCTGACCTCAGATGATGCCCCTCCTTCACACCGACCTTGCTGTTAGCCCCCTATCAGGGTCTACAACGAGTCCTAAATTGCCACAGGCCTGTGTTCCAACTTTTCTCTGGGGCACAAGTCTCGCTGTCCCAATATTTGGCCACCTCCAGGGGATTCTGGGTCAGTGATGCCAGCTGGCTTAGGGTTTCCTCTGCCTGAGAGGGAGGGCCTCAGTCATGTGATGTCCTTTCCTTTTCCTCAGCTGGGCCTCTGACTGCACATCCCTCTCATCAGGCTTGCAGTGGAGTGGGGAATCAGGGATTGCTGGTGGCTCTGGCCAACTCGAGATTGACAGCTGACTGAAGGCTGCCCAAGCAAGGAGGATCTAGGGCTACATGGGAAGTGAGGCCAAGGTGGCTTGGAAGTATAGGTCAGTGTCTAGGAAATGTAAATGTACTTTATCACAGGACAGTCTATCTTCCGGCCCCAACTGGGCCTCTCAGGTCCTTCTAAAAAATTGCAGATGCTCAGAATACAGAGGCACAAACTTTAGATTCCAGGGCCAGGGAACTGGGGGATGAGAGACTGGTATGGCCAATACCTCATTGTTTTGGGGTATTAGTGTTGACCTGGCTATACACCCCCTTATGTACTTTCACTTCTTAACCCAGTGTTGGCCACGCACTGGCCACTTGTGGCAGTACTGTGGAAGTGGCAGGAGTGGATGTGAGGTCTAGGATGACCAAAATCAGGATTTATGACCTTGGGGGGTGGCAAAGGATGACTTTTAAAAAAATCTTAGAGCTGGGATTCAGAGCCTAGGCAATGTCCCCAAGCTTCTTTTGCTCAAAGCTAACATTCTACCACTTGAAACAGAGCTCAACTTTCATCTTTTTTTAGTAGTTTAGTGGAGATAAGAATCTCATAGATTTTCCTACCTGTTCTGGCTTCATGCTGCCATCCTAAGATCTCAGCCTATTGAGTAGCTAGGATTGCTGGGATAAGCCACTGGCACCTATTAAGGATATTAGTGTGTGTTTGTGTGTGTGTGTGTGTGTGTGTGTGTGTGTGTGTGTGTGTGTGTGTTTACCGGGACTTGAACTCAGAGCCTAGGTGCTATCCTTTACCTTGTTTTCACAAGGTTGGTGCTGTACCACTTGAAATACAGTAGCTCTGCTTCCCAGCTTTTTGGTGATTCATAAAAGCTGCCCAAGCCAGCTTTTAATTTTGATTGATCCTCAGGTCTCAGGCTTGAATACCTAGGATGACAGGCATGAGCCACAGGCGCCCAGCTGATAATGGCCTTTCACCACAGTGTACTGGGATCTCCTGAAAACTTTATTTTTTTCTGTGCCAGTACCGGGGCTTGAACTCAGGGTCTGGGCTCTGGTCTCTTAACTTTTTCCCTCAAGGCTGGTACTCTTCCACTTGAGCCACAGCTTGATTTCTGGATTTTGGTAGTTCATTGGATAGAAGAGTGTCACTAATTTTCCTCCACTGAACTTGCTTTGACCAAACATCTCTGATCTCAGACTTCTGAATAGCTACGATTTACAGGGGTTTAGCCACTGGAGGCATTGGGTAGAAGCTTCTCTTGAGCAAGAGTTCTTCCCTTCATTTGCCTTGACTTCTCCATGCAAAGGGGGCCTGAAGGTCAAGAGCTGTGTAAAATAGGCTTCCAGCCACAGAAATTGGCTGGGGTCTTTGGTAAAATGTCAAGCTAATCTTCCCCTGAGCCCCATTCTGGGACGCCACCCTCTGCCCTACCTGTAACTCAAGTACAAACCTTGACCCTGCCTTCAGTGTTCTGCCAGACTTGTCTGAGGCCATAGAACCTTCATTCCACCCACACCACCTGCTCTACACCACCCCTCAGGACCTTTGCACATGCTCTGCACCTTCTTCCCTAGGCCCTCTGTCCTGTTCCACATCTTAGAACTCCTGTGGAATTTTGGCACTGGTCATATCACCTCCTGGAGCGAATCTTTCCTTCCTTTCTCTCACTTTTTTAAATACTGAGTTGCTAGAGATCGAACTAGTGCAGGCTGACTGTCAAATGCTGTATCTTGGTGTGTGTGTGTGTGTGTGTGTGTGTGTGTGTGTGTGTGTGTGTGTGTGTGTGTGTGTGTGCCAGTCCTGGGGTTAGAATTCATGGCCTTGATGTTATCCCTGAGTTTTTATGCTCAAGGATAGCATTCTACTACTTGTACCACAGCTCTGGTTTTTTTGGTGCTTAATTGGAGAAAAGAGACTCATATAGTCTTTCCTGCCTGCACTAGGCTTGCAGTTATAATCATCAGATCTCAACTTCCTGAGTGCTATTATTACAGGGGTGAGCCACCACCACCTGCCCTCTACCTCTTACCTACCTTGGCTCTCCTCTGAGTTCCAGAAGTGTATGTCTTACCAAGCTCACATTTTTTTTGCCAGTGTTGGCTTGATCTCAGGGTCTAGGCATGTTCCTGAGCTGCTTTTGCTCAAGGCTACATTCTATCACTGAAGCCATAGTGACACTTTTGGCTGTTTCTGTTTATGTGATACTGAGGAATCCAACCCAGGGCTTCATGCTTGCTTGGTAAGCACTCTACCACTTAGCCACATTCACAGCCCAATGCTTACTTGTAACAGGAACTATGAGGGTGGGATTTATTGGCATACTCTTTTCAGCACAGAAATCGATGGGCATTTCAAATCTTTGCCAGGATTTGGGACCAGAGTGGGACTCGGCAATGAGGAATGATGAATGAGTGATAGCCACCAGGCCCCAGAGATCTAGGCTCAAGTCCTACAGAGGTATAGGGAACATGGAGCCAGAACCTTCCACAATACCTACAGCCTAGGAACAGTGGTCTCCCTGGAGGCAGTTGCTGGCTGCTAGATGTCCCAATGGGACACCTCAGCCAGAACATAATGAACCTGTTGAATATACTAGCCAAGGCAAGCCTTCTGGGCTTCAGTTATTAAATGGCAGAGAAGGATGCTTTGTTCAAGCTACTGGCTTAGTACTCTCTGAGGGCTTGTCCCAGCATTCACATGTTGGGGGTCTGGTCATAGGCAACCTGCTGAATGCATATCATCCATACATCATCCATACATACACAGAGACACGGAGTTACTGCCTTCTTTTTTTCTTTGGCAGGTCTCAGGTTGAAATATGAGCCTAGGCCCTATCCTTAATCTCCTCTTTCTCAAGAGTAGCACTCTGCCCTTAAGCCACAGCCCCAACACATGGGGATATTTTCCTGTGATCTCTTAGAAATAAGAGTTTTGCAGACTTTCCTGCCCTGGCTGAATTCAAATTGGCATTCTCTACATCTCAGGCTCCTGAGGAGCTAGGATTACAAACAGGAGCCACTGACACCTGGCTTTCTTTGCTTCTTCTTGTTCTTTTTTTAATCATGACAATCTGAAATCTTCAGTGTCATTCCAATTGTTTGCATTCGAAGTAAACTTCCCAGGCCTGGAGTTTGAGCCCCAGAACTGCCACACAGAAATGGAGGGAGCTCCTGACAAACTCATTCCTATTTATGTGAAGGAAAGTGGAATGTTATAAAAGTAATTAAATTTGCAGTAAATTCATGATTCTATTTTAGAAAGCCACACATAAATCATTGGATTTATATCTTCTATTCTAGCACCATGTTATGATTTCCCTAATGGAAGGATATTGACTAATTTTTAATTAATGCTTTCATAAGTATTCAACCATGATACTTCATTAAACGGAGACATAATTTAATAACTAATTATTGGTAACTATATATCATTAAATGGAGACATAACTTAATAACTAATTATTGGTAACTATATATATAAAATTTAATAATATCCTCATATTCTCTCTCTCTACATATATATATATATATATATATATATATATATATACAGCATGCAACAATCTACACACACACACACACACACACACACATATATATATATATATATATCTATTGGGAACTACTGTGGCTTGATAACAGGTAACAGGTCCTTAGAACTTCCTTGCATCTCAGTTTGCCAGAGGTTGGTGTGCTAAGACTTTGACTCCATTTATGTATTGGACATTGTAGGCCGTGAGTTGAAATCCCAGCATTGCCAAAAATTTATTCATGTAGTAAAAAGATACTTTTGACACATTTTTTTCCTAAAAAAAAGTCCTGGGTCTCAGTATGATGTATAATTCATATGCAAATATATCATGTATGATAGGATGTAATAAATGAAATGTTATATGTGTAATAATAATAAATGAATAAAGGTAATAAACATCATATTCACTAAATTCATGTGTGTATTTTTTCCAGTGCTGGAGCTTCAATTCAGGCCCTGGGAACTGGTTTGAATTTCTTGTCTTCAAGGACGGTGAGCTTCTCCTTCACCCACAGTGACACAGAGATACCCAGATGCCGAGTTCAAATCCCAGGCCTGCCAGAAAAATGGTGCAAATTCCAAGCCATGGCCTTATTTTATTTTATTATTTTTTTGCCAAGCACGGGGCTTGAACTCAGTTCTTGGCATCTCTGCCACAGCTGGCCCTGGGATTCTAGGACCCAAGTTCAAATATTGGGGTTGGCAAGAGATAAAATAAATAGGAAAAGGATAAAATGGAGAAATTCAAGAAGGTGGTTTTACTTTTTTTCCCTTTGCATTGTGACCATCCTGCATGTAAATGACAAAGCCCTGAAAGTGTACATGACATTGCATGCTGATGTTTGGCTGGCTATTAGGGACGCCAAAACCAAAACCATAACTTAGGCCTGGAGGTTGCATCCCAGGGCTGCCACTAAATATTGGCAGAGAGTCCAAGAAACCCATTTGCATGAACATCAATTCGAATTGAATTTTATAAAAGTAACAAATTAGTAGTTAGTGTATGAGTATACCATAAAATTATACACAACAATTTTATTACATTGATTAATTTTCAATTAATACTTTACTATGTATTCAACCATGATACTTAAAAGTGGAAGGAATAATTTGAATGTCAATAATGGATAGTAATATAATATATGTAATTTCATAATATACAGACACATTTCTCTTGTCTTATACATACATATATGTGTATATATATATATATATATATATACATATACATATATGCCAATCTACACATTTATCTGTTCATACACTTGTCACTCCTGGGGCTCACCGGTATAATGATAGCTAGTACATACAAAGCCCTGGATTCGATTCCTCACTATCACAAGCACATAAAAATCCAGAAGTTGTGCTCTCGCTCAAGCAGTTGAGCATTAGCTTTGAGCATAAAAGCCTAGGGACTGTTTCTAGACTCTTATTCAAGGTCCAGGATGGGCATGAAAAAATGTTGAATGTTGTGACTGCAACTCTATAAGGATAGGACTTCAAATACCTCATCACAGAGCCAGCCGGGAGTCTGGTGCTGACAGCTGCCATCTAACCTGACTTACTCAGAGGTATACGACTGCAACTCAGCCCCACAGAACCAGATGCTGCTGGCTTGCTCACCCCTGTCATCCAAGCTACTCGGGGGCTGAGATCTGACACTGGTGTATTTAAAACCCAGTCCTGGCGGGATGTCTGTGAAACTCTGAGCTGTGGATGAAAGTGATAGATCTCTAGCCTTGAGCAAAAGATCTTAGGACAGTACCCCCAACATTTCAGTGCAATCCCTGTGGCTGACTCGCCCCAAAAAATGCTCCTCTGAATCATTAGATCTGAACTTTGTGCAATTTGTGATGTGTTTCTGAAAGAATGGTGATACTGATGAAAGCACCCTAATACTAATGACAGCTTGTGGGATGCATCTATGTGATGAGTCCTTCCTGGAATGCTGGAGCCCTCACGGGGTGCTGTGTGCTGAGTCCTGTACAGGATGCTATGTGCTGAGTCCTTCACAGGGTGCAGTGTGCTGAGTCTTGCATTGGGTTCTGGGTGATGAGTCTTTCACAGGATGCTGTGTGCTGAGTCCTGTAAAGAGGGTTATTTGGAGCCGGGCACCAGTGGCTCACGCCTCTAATCCTAACTACTCTGGAGGCTGAGATTTGAGGATAGTGGTTCAAAGCCAGCCCTGGCAGGAAAGTCGCTGAAACTCTGATCTCCAATAAAACACCAAAACACCAGACAACTGGAAGTGTCGCTGTAGGTCAAGTTTAGAGCACTAGCCTTGAGCTGAAGAGCTGAAGGACTGTATTCAGGCCCAGATTTCAAGCCCTATGACCGACAAAAAAAAGTGTTATGTATTTTGTCCTTCAAAGGGTGCATGCTTTCATCTTGTCCTTGTAAGAACTCCAACTGACATGACTATGCAGAAAAGAATATTGAGGCTCAGATCTGCCCCCATGGCAGGGACAAAATCATGTATTATTGAAGACTAGTGAGTTGTCTACAGGAGACAATTGTTTTGTCTTGTTTTTTCTAAGTCATGAACCTTGAACTCAGGGCTTAGGCACTGACCCATACCTCTTGGGCTCATGGCTAGCACTCACCACACAGAGCCAAGGACCCCCTTGCAACAGAGTGTCACAGCTTAGGGTTCTATAACCGAGGTCTGTCATCCTGCCTTCTCAAGAAGCTGAGGTCTGGGTTCCAAACTATCCCTGACACAAAAGATACCATGAGACTATTATATCCTATTCACCACTAAGAAACCTGAAGTGGAAGCTAGGTGCTTGTGGCTCATGCCGATCATCCTAGCTACTCAGGAGGATGAGATCTGAAGATCATGGTTCAAAGTTTTAGCTTGGGCAGGAAAGTCCTTGAGACACTTAGCTCCAATGAACCACCAGAAAACCGGAAGTGGCTCTGTGGCTCAAGTGGTAGAGCACAAGATTTGAGCTGAAGAGCTCAGGGACAACTTCCATGCTCAGATTTCAACTCCTACAATGACAACAACAACAACAAAAAGACAGAAACAAACTAACAAACTTGAAGTAGAGGGCTGGGAATGTGCCTTAGGGGTAGAGTGCTTTGCATATATGAAACCCTGGGCTTGATTTCTCAGAACCACATCACTAGGAAAAAGCCTGAAGGGGCTCTGTGGTTCAAGTGGGAGAGGGTAACCATTGTACAAGAGAAACTAGGTTCAGTGCTCATGTCTTGAGTTCAAACTCCAGGACTAGTGTATGCACACACACATGCATGTATACACACACAGAGAGAGAAAGCAGAAGTGAAGCTGTGACAAATTGGTAAAGCACCAGACTTCAGATCTGAACTCATGGTCAGCACCCAGGCCCTATGTTTAACCTCAAAACCTAGCCACCCAAGGCCCAACTAGGAGAGGTCAAAGGTCTCAAAACCTGATGAGCTTCATCAGTCCTAGATGACAGGAAGCTTTGTGATATCCAACATGTGCTTGGATTTCCCAAGGTTCTGGAAACCTAGGAGAAACATTATAGGCCCATCATTGCCGACTATGAAACGTTTCATTATGTTCAGTGCCCTAGTTGTCTGCCTGAAGGACTCCTGAATTATATTGAGCACTGTATCTGTACACTGGAATATAGTCTTATAAAGGCAGGATAAGAGCACAGAAGTTGGCCTGCAATGGGAGGTGGCAAAAATGAAGGTCTCCTCTTAAAACAGAGCACTGGGAAGAGAGATAGCTAAGGGTAAAAACAGGCCTTTTTCTCCTGACCTTCAGAGCCCGCCCACACATCTTCAGTAATTGGCCCAGATGGAGTTATTTGGTACACAGCTGTACAGGAGTGAGGTCTTTTGTGTTCCTGTCCAGACAATGAGGGAGACTTCTTCCAGCAGGCCTGGAATGAAGAGAACCCCTCAGGCTACATTGGGAGCAGTGAGGGGAGCCCTGGAACATGCAATATCATAGGGGAAGGGATGTGAAGGGTAAACAAAGGAGGAGGCTGCAATGCTTGGTAAGAAATGTACGCATTATCCTGCCCATGTAATTGTAACCCCTCTGTACAGTATGTTCACAAATAAAATAAAATAAAATTTAACAAAAAGCAGTCTCTGTGTTATGAACTCATTGTATTGAATACAATTTTCCTTGCTTGGTGCCACTCATCATACCTACTCAGGAGTTTCACCTAGAGGAATACATCCATACATACACAAAGAAATTGAGGTACAGTTTTTTTTTGAGGGGGCAGTCCTGGGGTTGAACTATGAGCCTAGGCCTGGTCCAAGAGTTCCTTTTGCCCAAGGGTACTGCATTAAGCTTGAGTCACAGCCCCACTTCTGGGTTTTTCTGTGATCTCTTAGAAACAACATTGCCAAGGACTTTCTTACACTGGCTGGTTTCACACTCAAATTCTCTACATCTCAGCCTCCTGAGGAGCTGGGATTACAGTCAGCAGGCACTTTCACCTTCTTTTTTTTTTTTTTCTTTGTTTTATAATCTGGACTTACTTCTTAATAAGGTCATTCCTATGGTTGAGACTTATAAGTAAACTACCCAATATTCTTTATACCTGTTTTCTCTGAGAGTATTTTCCCTCTTCATCTTACCCTCTGGTCACAGGTTTGAAGCCAAAAGTGAGAAATGAGTGTTACAGGATTTAGGAGCAAATGTCAACAGGACATGCCAGTTCTGTCACTTAGCATTGAGCTGCAGTGAATTTACTGTCTCGGGATATGAGGACCGAAAGCTGGAGCGATCCTTATACTATCTGTATTGCTCCTTTTGCCTATAAAATGATCTAATAATTATGATTGTTTTGTATCTCCAACCTTAAGTATCTAGGACACACTAGAAGCATGTTCCTGTTTCCGTTTTTCTCTAGTACCTCTCGAGATTTAGACTAAAGTTTTGGGTGGAGCAGCTCCTAGATGAATCCCTGAGGAAATACACTTGAAGCCTCCTCAGAAGATCTCCATTCAAAGCCAGCCCTAGCAGGAAAGGTTTATTGTCTCCAATAAACCACCAGAAAACCAGAAGTGGAGCAGTGGCCTAGAGGGTAGAGCTCCAGCTTTGAGAGAGAAAGCCAAGCAGGCCATACAGGCCAGACCAGGCAGGAAAGCCTGGGAGATGCTTATTTCCATTGAAGAACCAGATGGCTGGAAGTGGAGCTGTGCCAGTGGTAGAACCTCTGCCTTGTGAAAAACAGCTGAGGAATGCATCACTTCCTCAGTTTAAGCCATAGGATGGCCACAAAAGAAAATTCAAAAAGAGAAGGCCAAGTTTATGTATTAGTGTCCTACTTACTTACGTGTGTATATTAAGTCCCTAAGTGCAAAGAGGCTGTATGCAAAACTTCTGCTTTTATTTACAGGTTTATGTTTTAGATATGCTCATTGTACATACTGCATCATTCTCTTCATTTCAGCCCCATTGATTTTCTCTTCCAGGATTCTAGGCCTATTTCCTTATATGATGCACACTGAAGCTCTCAGCAGCCTTTATTTACATTTTATTATGAGGCCAATGCAGGAGCAGTCACAAATCAGGCAGGGGAAAAGAAGATCAGAGTTCATAGAAATAAGCAGTATTCAGAAAATTATAATTGGGGACGCAAAATGGTAGCATATATATGTAAAAACTACCATTAAGAAAATAGATGAGGCGGCTGGGAATGTGGATTAGTGGGAGAGTGCTTGCCTAGCATTCAAGAGGCCCTGGGTTCGACTCCTCAGTAACACATACACAGAAAAATCCAGAATTGGTGCTGTGGCTCAAGTAGCAGAGTGCTAGAGACAATGTCCAGGCCTTGAGTTCAGCGCAAGAAATGTCAAAGAGATAACTAAGTAGTTAGTTAGTTAGTTAGGTAGGTAGGTAGGTAGGTAGGCAGGTAGATAGGTTGGTACATAGATAGATACATAGAAAGAAAGAAAGGAGGAAAGAAAGATAGAAAGAAAGAAAGAAAGAAAGAAAGGAAGAAAGAAAGAAAGAAAGAAAGAAAGAAAGAAAGAAAGAAAGAAAGAAAGAAAGAAAGAAAGAAAGAAAGAAAGAAAGAAAGAAAGAAAGAGAGAAAGAAAGAAAGAAAGAGAGAGAGAAAGAAAGAGAGACAGAGAGAGAGAGAAAGAGAGAGAGAAAGAGAGAAAGAGAGAAGAGAGAGAAAGAAAGAAAGAAAGAAAGAAAGAAAGAAAGAAAGAAAGAAAGAAAGAAAGAAAGAAAGAAAGAAAGAAAGAAAAGAAAGAAAGAAAGAAAGAAAGACAGGTCAATAGATGATAGATAGATAGATAGATAGATAGATAGATAGATAGATAGATAGATAGATAGATAGATAGATAGATAGATAGATAGATAGATAGATAGATAGATAGATAGATAGAAAAATGATAGATGAATCTGGTCTTGGACTTCAGGAGGAAAGAAGGGAACAATTCCCAGTCATGAAGCTTCTGCAGTGTGCCAGGACACCAGCATCACCTTCACACAACCACAAAGCAGGAAAAATATCTCTTGACCGCTTCTCAGGCAGCCGAATGCTGCAGAGCCAAGAGGGCAGAGCCAGGTTCTAACTCAGCTGCTTGGGGACAAAAGAGAAATGACCCTGCCTCACCTTGGACTGGGGATTGGCATTAATGATGTGGAGATTAAGGAAGGAGAAAAGACTGGCAGAGGTAGAAGAAGGGCCTTCAAATCTGATAGATGGAGAGTAAAAAACCCATTCCCTAAGACCAGAGAGCAGGGCTTTTCTACTCTGTTCCTCCCCTCTCCCTCACTAAACTGGCTCTCTATTGGTAACCTAAAGATAGCCTGAAGCTCTCTTCACCTGAGTGAGGAAGGTTAGTCATTGTTTGAGGAAGCTGAGAAAAGCCTGATCCTGGTGTAACTGTAACAAACATTTCAGGTTTCCCCCATTGCTGGCTGTCCCTGGAATGAATGAAGTGGTTTTGCAGCTCACTTCCCTGTTGAGTGTGTATATTCTACCTCCTTGTTCTCTTCACCTAGCCTGGCTTTTGAAATTGTTTTCTGTCCTTCAAATACAGTGTTATACTGGAGTTCTTCCTGCTGACTGTGCCAGGGCTTGGATCCTGAGAACTTCATTTGAACCCAGGATGGGGCAATGGGTCAAGAACACTAAGAACATTTAGAGTAACTTCTCATCACCAAGGGAAAAACAAGAAGCTCTTCAACATCTGACCTTTCAGATGTGGAAGTCAGAGTGTCATAGACTTTTCTGCCCTGGCTGGCTTCAGTGTGATCCTGAGACCTCAGCCTCCTGAGCTAGGGTGATGGGCAAGAGCTACTGGTGCTCTGCTAGGTTCAGATGAGTAATGACATTGACAGTACAAGTCAACTGCTTATCACAAAAGGGTTTGGGGAGCATATTAAGCCTTTCAACATTGGACCTTTCAGAACCCTGTGGACACAAGGTTACAATGCTAGAGTCAGTGAGGCTGGGCATGTCGATCTGCTACACTTAAGCCTGGAGGTCTGACTCCAATTCTGCTGTATATTAGTGTTGATTTTCCAGAGAATATTCTCATAATTAGCAAATAGGAAAAGTACTTTGATTAACCCTCAATTTTTTCCAGTTGTGTGTCTTGTATCAAACCTGGGCACTGTCTCTGAGCAATTCAGTCAAGTCTAACTCTCTACCACTTGAGCCACAGCTCCACATGGGATTTTTTAGTGGTTCCTTGGAGATAAGAATCTAACAGGCTTTTCTTGCCTAGGCTGTCTTTGAACTGTGGTCTTCAAATCTCAGCCTCATGAGAAGGTAGTTTTCCAGGTGTGAGCCACTAGCATCTGGCCTATTGTTTTTGACAGTCCTGGGGATTGTTTTTCTCAATGCTAGCACTCTACCACTTGAGCCACTCCACTGCATCTGGCATTTTCTGAATATGTGGCATTGAGGATTCAAACCCTGGTATTCATGCATGTTGAGTGAGCTCTTTAGCACTAAGCCACATTTCTAGCCTCCCCCTTACAATTTTATCCCACAAGTTTCCTGTCCTCAAGAAAAGCTTTCTCAGTATAAATCATCTAAAAACACCCCTATAGTAAGGTGTCCAAAGATAAATAAGACAAACTCATTCTTGGGAGAGACTCTAAACGTGAGAAGACTGTGACAAATGCCTCCATTTAATTATGTATCATGTTTCAACACAAAAAGTTTTAATGATAAATGATTCAATGTCCTAAATTATTGTGCATAATTTTATAATACATGTGCAAAATGTAAATGGGAATAATGTAAATAAAATAAACAAAAAATTAATCAAATAAAAAATAAAATAAATACAAAATCAATAATGAAAATCGTAACATGTAATAAACATACATATGTACGTAAATATCATATATTACACATGTATAGAAATATCTTTTCCATAACAGGGCCTTCATTCAGACCATGGGAACTCTAGCCTGAATTTCTTTTCCTCAAGGACAGTAAATTTTTCCTTTACTCATGGTACAAAAGAGTTACCTGGACGGTGAGATCAAATCCCAACAATGGTAGAAATACTGGCCCCAGTTCCAAGACAGTAACTTAATCTTTTAATGGAAGCAGTTATGTTTATTCAGTTCCATACTGAACATTAAATAAAAAGCAGTGTAGAATTTTGTACATCTATTCAGACATCCTCCCCTTACCCCCAAAGTGTTTCTCGAAATATTACATGGTTTCTTTTTTGTATGTTTTTTATTGTAAAAATGTTGTACAGAATGGTCACAGTTACATGAACAACGTCATGAGTATATTTCCTATTGAGCATTGTTACCTTCTCCTTTGTTTTCCCCCTACCATCCCTTACCTCCCATCTCCACAACTACTCCCCCTACCAAACTCAGTGACTTAATTTTTTAGTTTTGGCTTGGCACGGTGTTTGAACTCAAATAGTAGCAAATCTGCACTTTCCCTCACATTGCTACAAGTTCCTGAGTTCAAATCCCAGTCTAGGAAACAAAACTGGCAGAAATTCCAAACCAGAGAGCTCTATTTTTTTTAATATAGTTGAATAATCATTTTTTTTATTTTTTCTTTTTTGTGGCTTTTTTAGGGCTTGAACTCTGGTCGTGGCAACTCTGCCTCAGCTTTGATCACCCTAGCCTAGGTGGAGCCTCAGTACTCATACACAATCCTGGAATCCTAGGCCCAGAGGGCTTGCAGAAAGAAAAAAAAAGTAGGATAGCACAAAAAGTGGCAAGCTGCAGAGGGATGGGTGTTTAATTTTTTTTTAATCTTTGCACGGTGACCATCCTGGGTCTGAATGCCATGGGTACAAATTACACCTGAACTGCCATTCCTGACAGCTGGCGGGTTAGCAGGGAAGCCATAGGCCAACCTGTCAACATAGGCCCTGGGTTCAAATCCAGGTCCTGACAACTACCAATGGCAGGAGATCACAAGACACTCATTCCTATGCATAGGAATATCAATTGAAAGAGAAGTTTGTGCATTGGTCAAGCCTAAAATTGGATGCAGTAATCCTAGGACACTGATTGATCTTAATTTCATGCTTTATTAAGCATGAAAAGAATAGCATTCCTTTAATTGTGTTATAATAAATACCTAAGAGTTGGGAAGAATGTAGTATATGTCATTCAATCATAGATAGGAGGCAATGGTGCTTTTTACCAATATATATTTATTTGTATTCTACTGCCTGCCTATCCTTGTATCGCTGTTTTGGCCAATCCTGGGTCACGATCTCAGCACCTAGGAACCACCTCACAGCTTCATTGGCTAGAGGCTGTTGTGCTCACACTCACCCATTCATGAATTGGACCTGCTAGGCCCTGAGTTCAGATCCCAGCACTGCCAAAAATTTAATCTTGGAGTAAGAAGCCAAATACGACACCTGTTTTTCTTTTCTGGGAGAGTTCTGCATGTCAGGCATGATGGAGAACACATCTACAAATCTAGATGGTATATGTAAATGGTAGGATGTAAACAATGTAATACATAGTTAGGATGCATCAGTGTCAGTAAAATAAACGGTAAATAAATGAAAAAAATATAATGTATAACCACACCAAACATAATATAGACTGAACATCTGTATGGAAGTTCAATCCTATCTTTAAAATGTATATAAGGAGTACGTTTTCCAGGTCTGGGGCTTGAATTCAGGCCTAGGGAATAGGCCTGACTTACTGGTCTTCAAGCAGGGTGAACTTCCCCTTCCCTGACAGTGCAATAGAGTTACCCAGACCCCGGGTTCAAATTCCAGGACTTGCAGACAAAATATGGCACACATTCCAAGCCAGGGAGCTTCATTAGCATTTTTAATATTTTTTAAGTTCACTTCACCTTTATTTGATACATATTGATTTTATAATATGAGAGTTTTTCAAAAAAGGGGTCTAAACTTTTACATTTCAGCATAACACATTGGTGTTTCTATTTTGACCATCTGCCCTGAAGAGTGAGAATGAAAATCAGGACATTTCTCCCTAGAAGATCGGGACAGTTGAATTTATTTCTATTTAGAGTTTTTTCTACAATTATAAACTCTCTGCATTTGTGTCGTATGAGTTTTCCTCAGTGCCTACCACGAAATACACTAGGGGAGTCCTCATAGCACAAAAGGTAGGATTTCTGAATAAAACCTCACTTCTGTGAGGACAGTAGGTACTTCTAAGCATTTTGGGAATAAACTGGATTGTAAAATGAAAAACGAAAACAATGGGACTGTGATGTATCTCAGTAGTGGAGTACTTTCCTAAAGAGCATAAGACCATGGCAGAAAAGTTTCCTAAAGCTCAGAATGTTAGAATTTTATGATCTGCATGAACAAATATTTTTGGGGGGTCCTGGGGCTTGAACTCAGGGTTTATCCCTGTGCTCTTCAGCTCAAGGCAAGCGATCTACTGCTTGAGTCACAGTGCCACTTCGGTTTTCTAGTGGTTTATTGGAGATAAGAGTCTCACAGACTTATCTGCCTGGGCTGACTTTGAACGGCCAAACTCAGATCACAGCCTCCTGAGTAGCTAGGATTATAGGCATGAGTCACTGTTGCCAGGCACATGAAAAAACTTCTTAAAGATGGATTCTGAGAAAAGAAACTTGGAAAACACTTTTAGTATAAATAATTTATAGTGCCATGATTAAGGCACTAATTCAGAAGTATTTATTCATTGGCTAGTTTCTTAGTTTATTTAAATATATATATGCATTATTAAAATATATATGTATATAAATATTATTAAAAACATAGCTTTGAAGTGTACCTAAGAGCATATGTGCTCATGTAAAGTTATACAAATGAAAAAGCTTCATTTTTCTTTTCAGTTTGGTTGGTATCATAAATTAGGTGGGATTTGTGTATTGTTTTTTTCTCTGTTCCCCCAACCCCCTCTGCTCACATTTGAACTCAGCTTGCTCTTCCTTGGCTTCATTGTTCATAGCTGATTTTCTACCACTTCAGCTATACCTGTAGCCTGGCATTTTGCCAGTTAATTGGAGATGATGTCTCTCAGGCTTTTCTGCCTTCATTGGCTTTGAAATTTCATCCTCCAGTTCTCAGCCTCCTGAGTAGCTAGGATTAAATATGTGAGCCACTGGGGTGCCTAGGGATAATTTAGACTTTGGTTAGTGTATTCTTTGTGTTTTTCTTGGCAAGGGATCATCTACTATAAAATTTCTGTGAATGACCTGGGTCTGAAGTAAGATATATAATACATATGCAAATCTGTATAATTTTCATAAGATGTAATAAATTTAATACGTGTTATAAGTGTATTAATAGTTAATAAATATAATGAATTAATAATACAAAAAATAAACACACTCAAAGCAATATGCAGTAAACATAAATATGTAGATATTAATCATTTCAAATGTGGATGAATATTAATTAACAGGGTGGGGATTGCATTCAGGCCTAGGGAACAGGCCTGAATTGCTTGTATTCAAAGAAGGTGAGTTTCTCCATCCCCCAGAGTGTATTAGATTTTCCCAGACTCCAAGTGCAAATCCCAGGCCGGGCAGAAAAAAACGAGCATGAAATCCAAGCCAGAGAGCACTATTAGTATTTTTAAATTTTTAAAATTCATTTTATTTTATTTTCTATTTATGTATTTATTTATTTATTTATTTATTTATTTATTTATGTATTTATTATTTATTTGCCAAGCACGGGATTTGATCTTAGGTCGTGGCAACTCTGCCTTAGCTTCCATCAGCTTAGGCTGGGTTTGTGCAGCCTTTGGACCCACAGCCCATCCTGGGAGCCTAGGCCTCATGGCTGACAGGAAAAAAATGAAAATGGCAAGGAAAAATAGCCACGAATTGCAAACAGTTAGAGGTTTCTCTGTTTTCCTTCCATGCATGGTGACCATCCCGGGTCCAAATGACACGACCTCAACCTGTAGGTCACCTGGCATTTCTGTCAGTGGGCTGTCAGCGAAGCCATAGGCCAATCTGCACACCTAGGCCCTGAGTTTGAATCCCGGTCTTGCCACTTACAAAGGGCTGGAGAGCGTAAGAACTATTGCCTGTCCATAGGAACACCAGAGGAATGTGATCAATGTTATGGTTGGATGAGTAGTTTGTCAATTAGTCTAGCAAAAACTAAATCCAGTATTCACAAGATGTGGATTGATTTTAATTTATAGTTTATTATGCATTAAAAGAATACATTGTGTATCAGTTTGTGTGTGTGTGTGTGTGTGTGTGTGTGTGTGTGTGTGTGTGTGTGTGTTTTGTCAGTAGTGGGGACTGAACTCGGGCCTTGGTGTTATCCCTCAGCTTTTCAGCTCAGGGTTAGGGCGGTACCATGTGAGACACAGTGCCATTCCCAGCTTTTTCTGATCATGTGTTGCTGAGGAATCGAAACCGGGACTCATGCATGCAGGATAACACTCTCCCAATGAGCCACCTTCCCATCCCCTAAAAGAATACTATTGATTAAATGGAGTCCTCACTAAATACCTGAGAATCGCTAGGAAGGTAGTATATGTCATTGAATAACAGATAGACATCACTGGCAATATCTAAATATATATTTGTATACCACTGTCTGCGTAGAAAGGTATTGCTATTTTGGCCAAACCTGTGTCTCCATCCTAGGTCCTGGGATCCACCTGGCACCTGAATGTGCTAGAGGCTGCTGTGCTGACACTCACCCATTTGTGAATGGGGCCTCTAGGCCCTCAGTTCAGTTCCCAGCATTGCTAAAAATGTCTTCCTGGAGTCAGATTGCAAGTATGATACCTGTTTTCCTTTTCTGTGCAAGTGTTGGGTGTCAGGTATGAAATTTATAATATGTCTGCAAAGCTACCTGCTATGGAATAGATTTGAATGAATGTAATAAATGTAATAGGTGCACTCATAGTCCATAAAATAAATTGTAAACAAATAAATATATAATAAAATACAATTAATCATTCCAACAAACAAGATATAGACTGAATGTATGGATGTAAGTATAAATGATAAAATGTAAACGGTTATAAATGTTATGTTCTCCAGGGCTGGGGCTTGAGTTCAGGCCTAGGGAACAGGCCTGAATTGCTTGCATTCAAGGGAGGAGATCTTCCTTTCCTCCGCCTCCCACAAGTGCATCAGAGTTACCTAGATCCCAAGGTGACATCCCTGGCATGGCAGACAATAAAATGGCACGAAATCCAAGACAGGGAGCTTCAATTGTGTTGTTAATTAATTAATTAATTTTTGCCAAGCACAGGGTTTGAACTCAGGTTGTGGCAACTCCTCCTCATTTTCCATCACCCTAGGCTGGGATAGTGCAGCCTCTGGACCCACAGCCCATCCTGTGGTCCTAGACCTCAGGGGCTCACAGGAAAAGAAAATGAAAACTACACCGAAAAAAAGCCACAAACCGAGGATGGTCAGCAGTTTCTGTTTTCCTTCCTTGCACGTTGACCATCCTGGATGTGAATGGCATGGCTGCAACCTGTAGGGCATCTGGCATTTCTGAAGGCTGGCTCTATCAGTGAAGCCATAGGCCAACGTGGACACTAGGCCCTGAGTTCGAATCCCGGTCATGCCACTTACAAGGGGCTGAAGAGCCTAAGAAAATATTCTTGTCCATAGGAACACCAGAAGAATGTGGTTAATGTCATGGTTGGATGAGTAGTCCGTCAATCAGTCTTGCTTAAAATTAGACCCAATAATCACTGGACAGGGATTGACTTTAATTCATAGTATATTATGTATTAAAAGAATACTATTGATTAAATGGAGTTCTCACTAAATACATGAGAATCGGTAGGAAGGTAGTATATGTCATTGAAAACTAGATAGACACCTCTGGCAGTGCCTAAATATCTAAATTTATATTTGGGCTGGAAAAGTGGCTCCGTTGTAGAGCTCTTACATTGCATGCCTGAGGCCCTGGGTTCGATTCTTCAGCACTACATAAGCAAAAAGAAAAAAAGCCGGAAGTGGTGATGTGGCTCAAGTGATAGAGTGCTAGCCTTGAGCTGAGGGACAGCACCCAGGCCCAAAGTTCAGGCCCCACGACCAGACACTAAAATAAATACATAAATTTTATTTATTTATATATCTCCATCATCATAGAAAGTTACTGCTATTTTGGCCAAACCTGGGGCTTGATCCCAGGTCCTGAGATCCACTTGGCAGCTGAATGGGCTAGAGGCTGCGGTGCTGACACTCACCCATTCATGAATTCGGCCTTTCAGGCATTCACATCAGGTCCCATCATTGCCAAAAATTTCTTCCTGGTGTAATATTTCAAGGGTGACACCTGTTTTCCTTTTCTATGCAAGTTCATAATAAGTCTGCAAAGCTACACGCTATGGAATAGATGGGAATAAATGTAATAAATGTTATAGGTGCACTCACGGTCCATAAAATAAATGCTAAATAAATAAATAAATGATAAAATATAATGTATCACTCCAAAAAACATGATATAGACTGAATATATTGATGTAAGTAGAAATCATATATTTAACATGTCTATAAATGTTATGAGATGCTTGAATTCAGGCCTAGGGAAGAGTTTAGTTCATGCATGATTCTCATAGGAAATGATAGGCAAGATGTATGGCACAACAATTATTTTTAATTAAGAGTTCATGAAGTGTGACAATAAGAATCACATTCAGGAAATGGAGGCATTGGGAAAGATCCAAGAATCGGTACTTGAATGGTAGATAGGATTTGAACACAGCTCGCTACATCTCCTACTCTATCCAAATAGGTAATTAGCATACTAGCTTCAGCTTATGAATGGATGAATATTGTGCCCCATCCCCACCCTGGGGCTCGATCTCAGGTCTGGGTATGTCTTAGCTCCTTAGTGGCTCACAAGCTGATGGGCTCATGTGGACCCATTTGGCTGTTGGGCTTCCTAGACCCCAAGTTCAAATCCCAGCACTACCAAAAGGTTTATCTTAATGTGAGAAGCCAATTCTTGCACCTGTTTTCCTGTACTGTGCAAGTGCTGGGTCTCAGCAAGAATCAAGAAACATTGGCAACTCTACACCCATGAGAATAGGTTGTCATCCATGTCAGCACAGTTTTATATGTCATTCTATGCTCAATAAAATACACAATACATCCTTGAAAAAGACTCAAAATAAAACGAATAACTACACTGAATGCAAGATGCATACCACACCTGTACGTAAATAGAGATCCTATGTTAAAAAGAGCTGGGCTTCTTATTTTGTCCAGTGCTGTGACTTCAGATCAGGCCCCGGACTAGGCCTGACATTCTAGTCTTCAAGGATGGTGAACCTCCCCTTCCCCGACAGTGCAACAGAGATACTCATACCTGAGTTCAAATCCCAGCACTGACAAAAGATTCATCCTGATGTCAGAAGCCAGTCATTGCACCTGTTTTCCTCTCCTGTGAAAGTCCTGGGTCTCAGCTAGGCTGGAGAATGAATGCATAGGCAACCCTGTAACCATGGGAAAAGTGTGTCATCCATGTCAGCACAGTTATAGCTGTCACCATACTCAGTAAAATACACAATACCTCCATGAATTAGACACAAATTAAGGAGAAGTGCACCGAATGCAAAATGATGACCGCACATGTATGTCAATATAGATCCTGTGTTTAAATTATGAATTTAGGACTATCCTGGCCCTCCCTGGGGTTCGATGTCAGGTCCTGGGAAAGGTCTAGCTCCTTAGTTGCTCACAGGCTGGTATCCTCACCTAGAACTTTTCGCCAATTGGCCCTGCTGGGCTCTGAGTTAAAATCCCAATACTGCCAATAGATGAACTCTCATGTGAGAAACACATTGATCCACCTGTTTTCCTATGAAAGTCCAGGTTCTCAGGGAGGATGGAGAATGCTATACAGGCAACTCCATAGCCATGGGAATAGGTTATCATCCGTTTCTGCACAGTTATATCTGTCATCATGCTCAATAAAACACAAAATGCATACACGACTAAGACACACAATAAAAAGTGTAACTATACTGAATTCATGAGGCATTCCACACATGTATGTAAATAGAGATCCTATATGTAAAATAGGTGGGTATATTATTTTTGCCAATACTGGGGCTTCAATTCAGGCCCTGTGACTTAGCCTGATATTGTAGTCTTCAAGGATGGTGAGCTTCCCTTTCCTCCACAGTGCTATAGATTTACCCAGACCTGAGTTGGAAACATAGCAGTGGTAGAAAAATGGTGCAAGTTCTGAGCCAGGGTGTTTATTATTATTATTATTATTATTACTATTACTATTATTATTTGCCAAGGAAGGGATTTGAACTCAGTTCGTGGTAACTCTGCCTCAGCTTCAATCACCTCAGGTGACAGGCTGCCATGGGCCCATAGCCAATCCTGGGATTCTAGGCTTTGAAGTCTTGCAGGAAAACACACATACACACACACACACACACACACACACACACACACACACACACACACACACAAACACACAGAGAGAAAAAAAAGCCGCGGGATGGATTTTTTACATTTTTTCCCCTTTCTATGGTGACCATCCTGGGTCTGAATGACATGTCTGCAAAGGGTACTTCACCGTGCATTGGCGAAGGCTAGTGGGCTATAGGGGAAGCCATAGTCCCATGCAGCAATGTAGGCCCTGAGTTTAACTGCTGGTCCTGACACCTACCAATCGGGGGATTTCCCAAGAGACTTATTCCTATGCATCGGAATACCGATGGAATGTTAACAAACTATGATTGAGAAGTTTCTGCATGCATAGGTCTAGTCTAAAATCAGACACATTGATCTT
Source organism: Dipodomys spectabilis (assembly GCF_019054845.1). Lineage (NCBI taxonomy): Eukaryota > Metazoa > Chordata > Mammalia > Rodentia > Heteromyidae > Dipodomys > Dipodomys spectabilis. The sequence goes on from NW_024871103.1 coordinate 563,305, forward strand.
ATTGAATAGTTTATTAAGCATGAAAAGAATCCTATTCCTTCAATGGCGCATAATAACTACCTAAGAGATGGTAGGAACGTAGTTGATGTCATTGAATCCTAGGTAGATGTCTCTGGCACTCTATACAAATATATATTTATTGGTATACTACCACCTGCCTATCCATGTATGGCTATTTTGTCCACCCCTGTGGCTTGATGTCAGAGTCTGGGAACTGCCTGGCAGTTTCCTGGGCTAGAGGTTGTGGTTTTGACACACCCATTCATGAATTGTTTCTGCTAGGCCCTGAGTTCAGATTCCAGCACTGCCAACAATTAGATTGTGGATTAAGAAGCCAAGCGTGACACCTGTTTTCCTTTGTTCTGAGCGTTCTGGATGTCAGGCATGATTGAGAACACTTCTACAAATCTAGATACTATGTGATAAGATGTCATCAAAATAATAAATGGAATGCGTGTTATCACAGTCAATAAAATAAATGGTTAATGAATAAAACAGAAATACAATAAATAACCACAACAAACAGGATATGTACTGAACATCTATAAGTAAGTATGAGTCTTATCATTACAATATACATAAATAGTATGTTTCCCAGAGCTGGGGCTTGAATTCAAGCCTAGGGAGCAAGCCTGACTTTCGTGACTTCAAGCACGGTGAGCTTCTCCTTTGTCCACAGTGCTGCAAAGTTACCCAGACCCTGAGTTCAAATCCAAAGCCTGGCAGAAAAAACGGCACCAATTGCAAGCCAGGGAGATTATTTATCTATCTATCTATCTATTTATTTATTTATTTTGTGTGAAGCAAGATCTTGAACTCAGGTCATGGCAACTCTGCCTCATCTTCCATCACTCTAGTCTGGGGTGCAGCCACTGGCACCACAGGCAATCCTGGGATCCTGGACCTCCAGGCCTTGTGGAAGGGAAAAATGCACACAGAAGAAGTGGTGAGATGAAGTTTTAACATTTTGCACCATGACCATTTGGGTCTGAATGACACGGCTCCAAAGGGTACTTCTTGTATTGCTGAAGGCTGGCAGGGTACTGGGGAAGATATAGTCCTGCACGGCAATATAAGCCTAGAGTCGAATCTAAGTCATGTCACTTCCAGATGGCGGGAGATCCTAAGAGACCCATTCCCATTTATAGGAATAATGATTGAATGTTGTAAGTGTCACAGTTGAATGAGTTGCTCATGAGTGATACTCATATAAAATTAGACATTATGATTTCAGTAGGCTGACTAATTTTATTTAATATGAAGCATTAAAAGACTACTATTTCTGGAAGTGGCTCTGTGGCTCAAGTGATAGAGTGCTCGCTTTGAGCTGAATAGTGCAGGGACAGCGCCAAGCCCAGAGTTTATGTTTTTGAAAAGACTACTATTTCTTACAGGGACACATTAATTTCAGAACACTGATTTACTTAATAGTTTATTAAGGATGAAAACAATAACATTAATTATATGGAGACATAATAAATACCCAAGAATTGTTATGAATGTAGACTATATAACTGAATAATGGATAGACATCTCTGGTACACTATAAAGACATATATTTATTAGCATACTACCATCTGCATGTCAATCTGTTCTTATTTTGTCAACTCCTGGGGCTCAATCTCAGGTCCTGGGAAATGCCCGTCAGCTCAGTTTGCCCCAGTATGGCATGCTGACACTCAATCATTCATGAATTTGGCCCTGTAGGCCATGAGTTCAAATGCCAGCACTCCCAAACAAGAAATCATGGAGTAAGAAGCAGATGGTGACACATGTTTTCCTTTTCTGTGAAAGTCCTGTGTGTCAGGTATGAAGTGAAATACATATGCAGACCTATATCCTATGTAATCAATATTCTATGTGCCATAATAGTCAATAAAATAAATGGTCACTACATGAACAAAACAAAAAATAAAATGAATAACTACATTAAATGCAATATGGAGTCAATATATGTATGTAAATATAAATCATATATTTAAAATGTACACAAATAGGATGTATTCTAGGGGTGGGGATCAATTTCAGGCCTAAGGAACAGACTTGAATTTCTTGACTTCAAAAAAGCAAGCCTCCCCTTGCTACACAGTGCAACAGATTTACCCAGACCATGAGTTCCAATCTCAGTCCTGGCAGAAAAAATGGCATCTCTATGCTATGTGATGCCCAATTCTTAGGTATTTCATTATTTCTCCATTTAATGAATGTAATTTTTTAAATGCTTCATAAAGTATTGATTAAAATCAATCAGTGTCCTAGAATATAATTGTCTATAATTTTATTCTAGAAACCACAATTCTTAGACTGTAGGAGTTGTTGAAGGTTGTGGCTCTATACCCTATATCCCTCATTAAGATGTGAGCCTAGGTCTCTGGGGCCTGGTGGCCATCACTCATTCATCATTCTTCATTGCTGAGTCTCAGGCTGGTCCCAAATCCTGGGAAAGATAGGAAATAGCCAGCAATTTCTGTGCCAAAAGGGGTAATCCAATAAATCCCACCATCATAACTCCCATTAGAAGTAAGCCTTGGGCTTCAAATGTGGCTTACTGGTAGAGTGCTTACTTAGCACACATGAAGCCCTGAGTTCGATTCATTCCTACCACAGAAACAGAAAAAGCCAAAAGTGACACTGTGGCTTAAGCAATAAAAGTGCTAACCTTGAGCAAAAAAAGGTCAGGAACATGCCCAGACCCTGAGTTCAAGCCCTAAGATTGGCAAAATAAAACAACAACAACAACAACAGCAACAAAAAAACGTGAGCACAGTGAGACATATTCTTCTGGGACATAGAGGAGGGCCGAGGTTATGGGTAATAGGTAGAGGGCAGATGCTGTTTGCTCACTCCTGTAACCTTAGCTACTCAGGAGGCTGAGATCTGAGGATCCCAAATGCAAGCAGGAAAGTCTATATGAGATTCTTTTCTCCAATTAAACACCCACAAAGCCAGAAGTAGAGCTGTGGTTGAAGTAGTAGAGTGCTAGTCTTGAGCACAAAAGATCAGGGATAGCATCCAGGCCCTGAATTCAAACCCAGGAGTGGCACAGGCACACACACACACACACACACACACACACACACACACACACACACACACACACACACACACACACACACAGGACATAATGCACCCGTTGTACACACCAGTTGCACACACCAGCCCAGGCAAACCTTCGTGGCTTCAGTTCTTAAATTGCACTGAAGATGCTTATTCAAGCTGCCTGCTCAGACTTAGTGCTTTCTGAGGGCTTGTTCCAGCTTGCCCAGTTTGGGGGGCTGGGCATGGCCAACCTGCTCAATGCCCATCATCCTGGCCCTGGCCCTGAGACTTTTGCTCAAGGGTAGTGCTCTGCAACTTGAGCCACAGGGCCACTCAGGGTTTTTCTGTTGTTATTTTATTTTGATTTCCTGTGATCTCTTAAGAAATATGAGTGTCGAGGTCTTTCCTACCCAGGCTGAATTCAACTTGGCATCTCAGCCTCCTGAGGAGCTAGGATTACAGGCAAGAGCCACTGACAGTTGGCTTCCTTTTCTTCTTGTTTTTCTTTTTTTTCGTGACAATCTGAAATCTTCAAGGTGTCATTCCAATGGTTTATTAGAAGTAAACTTCCCAGGCATGGAATTCGAATGCTAGGACTACCACCCACAAATGGAGGGAGATCCTAACAAACTCATTCCTATTCAAGTGAATGCTAATGGAATGTTATGAAAGTAATAATTAAATTTGCAGTTAATTCATGATTCTACTTTAGAATGCCACACAAAAATTATTGAATTTATATCTTCCATTCTAGCACCATGGTATGATTAAGGATATTGACTGATTTTTATTAATGATTTTATAAGTATTAGATGATGATACTGAAGTGCCCCCATCGCAGGACCCCCACCAAAAAGACGACCGAGAGTCGGACCTTCCAAAATACAAAAGCAAGGCTTTATTCAGTCAGGTTGCAGCTCAGGATTCGTCCTACACACCGACACAGTGGAGCTTAGGAGGAAGCCCCAAGCTGAAATTTCATAGGGTTTATAAAGGCAAAAACTACAAAGTTACAGTAACCAGATGTGTTAACAGGACATCCTAGGGTGATAAGGGGTGATAGGGGGTGATCAGACCATTTGGGCTAGGGCATTAAAGGGCAGGGGGTTATTACACCATTTGGGCTAGGGCAATAAAGGACAGGGGGTTATCAGACCATTTGGGCTAGGGCAATAAAGGGCTGGGGATTATCATACCATTTTGGCTAGGGCAATAAAGGGCAGTGGGTTATCTGTGAAGCAAGGGAAGTTTGTGACCACAGATAACTCTGTCCTTGGGATTTATGTGAGCTCTGGTTAACTTCAACATGGACAAGTCAGTTCCTGGAATTTATGTTTGCTCTGGGTCACTCATAATTTAACATAAAGGACAGAATGGCTGCTGCCTCAAAATGGAGTTACTTCAACTCTTCAATACTTCATTAAATGGAAGCATAATTTAATAACTAATAATTTGTAATAATATATAATTTAATAATATCCTCACATTCCCTCTGTCTATATATATATATATATATATATATATATATATATATATATATGTATATATATTTGGCGTTACTGTGGCTTGATCACAGGTCCTCAGAACTTCCTGGCAGCTCAGTTTTCGGGAGGCTGGTGTGCTAAATCTGTGACCCCATTTATGGATTGGGCATTTTAGGCCGTGCGTTGAAATCCCAGCATGGCCAATAATGTATTCATGGAGTAAGAAGCCAATTTTGACACATTTTTTTCCTTCTCTGTGAAAGTTCTGGGTCTCAGTATATGTGATATAATGTAATAAAATAAATGATTTATGTGCAATAATACTAAACAAATAAGGGTAATAAATGTCATACGGAGTAAACCCATGTATGCAAATAGATCTCATATATGAGTATCATTTTTTCCAGTACTGGGGCTTCAATTCAGGCTCTTGGAACTTTTCTGAACTTGTCTTCAAGGAAGGCAATCTTCCCCTTCACCCACAGTGCCACAGAGTTACCCAGACTCTGAGTTTAAATGCCAGGCCTGCCAGTATAATGGTGCAAATACCAAGTCAAGGCCATATTATTATTGTTATTGCTGTTGTTGTTATCATTGTTATTATTATTTGGTTTTAGGCCAAGTACCGAGCTTGAACTCAGGTCTTGATATCTCTGCCAAAGCCAATCCTGGGATCCTAGGTCCCGAGTTCAAATCTCAAGGCTGGCAAAAAAAATAAAAAGGAAAAAAATAAAACTGAGAAGTTCAATGAGGTGATTACACTTTTTTTCCTTTGTATTGTACCATCCTGGGTCTAAATAACAATGCCCAGACAATGTACATGACCTTACATTGCTGATGTTTGGCAGGCTATTAGGGAAGCCAAGCCGAAATCGGCAACTTAGGCCTGGAGCTTGAATCCCGGGACTCCCACTAATGAATGGCTGTCGGGAGATTCTAAGAAACGCTTTCCAATAGACATCTGTACAAATAGAATGTTGTAAAAGTAACAATTACATTACTAGTTAGTGTACAATTATATTAGAAAATTATAAACAACAGGTATACTACATTGACTAATTTTCAATTAATAATTTATTATGTAGTCAATCATGATACTTAAAAAAGGAAGGAATAATTTAATTGGCAATATTTGATAGAAATATCATATATGCAATTTCATAATTTACAGACATCTCTTATTAAATATATCTACATCTATCTATCTATCTACCTATCTATCTATCTATCTATCTATCTATCTATCTATCTATCTATCTATCTATCTATCTATCTATCTATCTATCTATCTATCTGTTTGTCTGTCTACCAATCTACACATTTATCTGTTTATACACTTGTGACTACTGGGGCTCCGTGGTAGAGTGCTCGCCAAGTAAGTACGAAGCTATGGGTTCAATTCCTCACTACCATTTGAATAGAAAAATCCAGAAGTTTTGCTGTAGCTCAAACACTCGAGCACTAGCTTTGAGCATAAAGGCTTAGGGACTGTGTCTAGACTCTTACTCAAGAGCCAGGACTGGCACCAAAACAAAAAATAAAAAAGGAAAAGATAGAATGTTCTGACTGCAACTATATATGGATAGTGCTGCAAATACCTCATCACAGAGCAAGCTGGGAATCTAGTGCTGACATTTGCCATCTAACCTGAATTAGACAGAGGTAAACCGCTGCAACCCAGTTCCATCAACTAGATGCTGCTGGCTTGCTCACCCTGTCATCCAAGATACTAGGGGGCTGAGATCTGACACTGGTTGGTTTAAAACCTAGGCTTGGCAGGAAGTCTGTGAAACTCTGAGCTGTGGCTTAAAGTCGCAGAGTTCTAGCCTGATCAAAAGACGTTAGGACAGTACCCCCAACATTTCAGTGCAATCCCCGTGGCTGACTCCCCTCCGAAAAACAACTCACCCCTCCAAAATCTAAATTTGGACTGTTTGTGGTGTGTTTCTGAAAGAATGATGATACTGATGAAAGCATCCTAATTCTAATGATATTATTTGGGCTACAGCTATGTGATGAGTATTTCATGAGTTGTTGTGTGCTGAGTACTTCTGGGAGTGCATTTTTTCATCTGGTTCTTGTAAGAGCTCCACAAGTAAGATGATTGTGCAGATGAGAAACTTGTGGCACCATTTCATGGCCAAAATTATGTATGTACCTAACTCTAGTGAGTTGTCTCCTGCAGACAATTGTTCTGTATTATATTTCTTGATCATGAACCTTGAACTCAGGGCCTAGCCACTGACGTTTACCTGTGGGGATCATGGGTAGCGCCCTACCACAAGGAGGCAAGGACCCGCTTGCAACAGAGTGTTACAGTCTAGGCGTGCAGTAGCTAAGGTCTGTCATCCTGTCTACTCAGGAAGCTGAGATCTGACGGTCTGGGTTCAAAACTATCCCAGACACAAAAGGTCCCATGAGACTTTTATCTCCTATTCACTACTTAGGAACTTGAAGTGGAAGCTAGTTGCTGCTGACTTGTGCCTGTCATCCTAGGTACTCCGGATGCTGAGAGCTGAGGATCACGGTCCAAAGCCAGCCTGGGCAGGAAATTCCTTGAGACGCTTCTCTCCAGTGACCCACCAAAAACCTCAAGGGGTGCTGTTGCTCAAGTAGTAGAGTGATTGACTTTAGCTAAAGAGCTCAAGGACAGCACCCAGGCCTAGACTTAAATTCCTACAACTTCCAACAAAAGAAAGAAAGAAACCTGAAGTAGAGTGCTGGGAATGTGTCTTAGGAGTAGAGTGCTTTGCATGTATGAATCCCTGGGTTTGATTCCTTAGTACTACACTAGAAAAAAGCCTGAAGTGGCTGGGTGCCTCAAGTGGTAGTGTGCTATCCTTGTACAGGAGAAACTCAGGTACAGTGTTCAGGTCCTGAGTTGAAGCTCCAGGACAAGTGTATGAACACACATACATGCACACACACACACACACACACACACACACACACAGAGAGATAACAGAAGTGAAGCTGTGACAAGAAATGATAAAGCACTGAGCTTCTGCTCTGAGCTCATGGTCAGTATCCAGGTCCTGTGTTCAACCCTGAAACACAGCCACCCAGGGCCCAACTAGGAGAGGTCAAAGTTTCAAAACATGATGAGTTTCACCAGCCCAAGATGACATGAAGCATAGTAATATTACACATGTACTTTGATTTAGCAAGCTTCTGGAAACCCAGGGAAGCATCATTGTCAATAATGAATCATTTTATTAGATTCAGCTCCTTAGTTGTCTGCCAAAAGGACCCTTGAATTAATTGTATCAGGTTATTTCAGCACTGAAACATAGTCTAACAAATACAGGATAAGTGCAGGGAACTTGGCCTGCCACGGGAGGTGGCACAATTGAAGTCTTCCTGTCACAACAGAGCTCTCGGCAGAGAGATAGCTTGAGATACAAAGAGGCCTTTTTCTCCTGGCCACCAGAGCCCACCCACACTCCTCACTAATTGGCCTAGAAAGAGTATTTTGTCACTCAGCTCTACAGGATTGTGGCCTTTTGTCTGCCTGTTCCAATAATGAGGAAGTCTTCTTCCAGCAGTCCCCGATGTGGAGAAAACCTCAGGCTACAATGGGAACAGTGAGAGGAGGCCCGGAAGATGCACTGTCTTGAAAACTTTCTCTGTGCTATGAAATCATTTTATTCAAAACAAATTTCCTAGCTGGATGTCTTTCATTATAGGGATTCTGGACCTTCACCAATAGAAATACATGCATACATACATGGGGAGACATGTTGTTACTGGCTTTTTTTTTAATTGCCAAGTTTGGGAGTTTTACTATGAGCCTAGGCACTGTCCCTGAGTTCTTGTGCTTAAAGTTAATGCTCTGCCCTTGAGCTATAGTCCCATTCATGGGGATTTTTTATTCCTGTAATAGCTCAGAAATAAGAGTGTGGTGGATTTTCCTGTCCTGGCTAAATTCAAACTGGCATTCTCTACCTCTCAGCCTCCTGAAGAGCTAGGATTACAGGTAGGATCCACTGACACTTGGCTTTCTTTCCTTCTCATTCTGTTCTTTCATCCTGACAATCTGAAATCTTCACAGTGTAATTCCAATCGTTTGCATTTCAAAGTAAAATACCCAGGCCTGGAGTTAAAGTGAAAGTACTGCCACCTATAAATGGAGGGAGATCTTGAGAAAATCATTCCTATCCATGGGAATGCCTAATAAAATGTTATAAAAGTAACAATTAAATTTGCAATTAGTTAATATTATTCATCACATCAACAGGAGCAAGAATAAGAACCACATGGTTATCTCAATAGACGCAGAAAAAGCATTCGACAAGATCCAACACCCCTTTATGATGAAGGTTTTGGAAAAATTAGGAATCCATGGAACATTCCTCAACACAATAAAGGCTGTATATGACAAACCTACAGCCAGCATTATACTCAATGGTGAAAAACTAAAGCCATTTCCTCTTAACTCAGGAACAAGACAAGGATGCCCACTCTCTCCACTTCTCTTCAATCTAGTATTAGAATGCCTAGCTACAGCAATAAGACAAGATGCAGACATAAAGGGGATCCAAATAGGGAAAGAAGAAATAAAACTCTCCCTCTTTGCAGATGACATGATCTTGTATTTAAAGAATCCCATAGACTCCACTCCCAAATTACTCAAGCTGATTCAAAACTTTGGCAAAGTAGCAGGTTATAAAATTAACCTCCAAAAATCAATGGCTTTTCTGTATGCCAACAATGAGAAAAGTGTGGCTGAAATTAGGAAAGCAACTCCATTTGTAATAGCCCCACAAAAAATAAAATACCTAGGAATTAACTTAACCAAAGAAGGGAAGGACCTCTATGATGAAAACTTTAAAATCTTGAAAAAGGAAATCAACACAGAACTTAAAAAATGGCAAAACCTCCCATGCTCCTGGATTGGAAAGATTAACATCGTGAAAATGGCAATACAACCCAAGGCTATCTACAAATTCAACGCAATACCTATCAAAATTCCACCCTCATTCTTCAAGGAAATAGAAGAGGCAATCCAAAAATTCATATGGAACAATAAAAGACCCCGAATAGCAAAAATGCTCCTCAACGGAAAGAACACTGCTGGAGGAATATCAATACCAAATTTCAAACTCTACTATAAAGCCATAGTAATCAAAACAGCTTGGTATTGGCATAAGAACAGACCTCAGGACCAATGGAATAGAATTGAAAACCCAGAAATGAACCTAGAGACCTATAGCCATCTAATCTTCGATAAGGGAGCTAAAACAATAGAATGGAAGACAGACAGCCTCTTTAGTAAATGGTGCTGGCAAAACTGGTTAACTACATGTAGAAAACTAAAGCTAGATCCTTATATATCACCCTGCACCAGAATCAATTCCAAATGGATCAAAGACCTTGAACTCAAAACAGACACTCTGAAAACATTACAGGATGGAATAGGAGAAACCCTGGGTCTCCTTGGTTCAGGCCGAAATTTTCTGAATAGAGACCCGGAAACACAACAAATTAAAGAAAGGCTGGACAAATGGGATTGTATAAGGTTGCAGAGCTTCTGCAGGGCAAATGACATAGCTAGCAAGATCAATAGAAAGCCCACGGATTGGGAGAAGATCTTTACTAGCCATACAACGGACAAGGGTCTCATATCTAAAATATACTTGGAACTCAAAAAATTAAACCACCCAACAACAAATCCTCAAAGAAACAACTGCCCAATAAGTAAGTGGGCGAAAGACTTAAAGAGAAGCTTCTCTGAAGAAGAAAGAAGGATGGCCAATAGACACATGAAGAAATGTTCAACATCCCTAGCCATAAAAGAAATGCAAATCAAAACAACATTGAGATATCACCTCACTCCAGTTAGAACGGCAAAAATCAAGAACTCTAACAACAACAGATGCTGGAGGGGATGTGGACAGAAAGGAACCTTACTTCATTGTTGGTGGGAATGTAACCTTGTTCAACCACTTTGGAAAGCAGTATGGAGGTTCCTCAAAAGACTCCACATAGAGCTCCCCAATGACCCAGCAATCCCACTTTTGGGCATTTACCCAAATGATCACAAACAAGGCCACACTAAAGCTACCAGCACAACTATGTTTATTGCAGCATTATTTACCATAGCTAAGACATGGAACCAACCCAGATGCCCCTCAGTAGATGAATGGATCAAGAAGATGTGGTATATATACACAATGGAATTCTATGCCTCCATCAGAAAGAATGACATTTCCCCATTTGTTAGGAAATGGAAAGGATTGGAAAAAATTATATCAAGTGAAGTAAGCCAGGCCCAAAGAAACATAGGTCCCATGGTTTCCCTTATTTGCAATATCTAGTATAGGTATGAGTCAAGCGGAAAAAGTCAGATAATGTGATGTTAGGAAAACGAAACCTCAAATATGTATTTTAATGTTTTTGTTTCTTTCATGCATGTGTTTCTAACGCATTTATAAGATTATTTCTTTGTTGCTTTGTATGTCCCTCCTCCACAGTGTAACCCCCGCTTTCACTATATTTGATGTCAGTATAACATGTGGAGGAGATGGGGACAAACAAGTCGTTTAAGGATTCAGGTGGACCTGTTGCAACAATGAGAAGTACAAAATGTCATGTCAAAACCAGCTTTACAATGTCGGTGGGGGGGGGGTGTGGGGGGGTATGATTGGGTGGGAGGGAGGGGGGAGTCTGGGAAGGGAGGTGAAGGGTAAACAAAGGAGGAGGCTGCAATGCTTGGCAAGAAGTGTATGCATTATCCTGCCCATGTAATTGTAACCCCTCTGTACAGTATGTTCTCAAATAAAATAAAATTAAATTAAAAAAAAAAGCGCTGCTATAAATTTGCAATTAGTTAATAACTCTCTTATATAATGCCACACAAAAAGTATTGGATAATGTCTTCCATTCTAGCAACATGGTATGATTCTCCCAATTATGGAATACTGACTACTTTTACATTAATGCTTTAATAAGTATTCAACCATGATACTTCATTAAAAGGAGGCATAATTTAATAACTAATAATTCATAATACATATAATTCAATATTCTCACATTCTCTCTCATATACATAGCAAACTACACGTCTATCTATCTATCTATCTATCTATCTATCTATCTATCTATCTATCTATCTATCTATCTATCTATCTATCTATCTATCTATCTATCTATCTATCTGCCACTACTATTGCTTGATCACAGGTCTTCAGAACTGGCTGGCAGTTCAGTTTGCCAAAGGCTTTTGTTTTCCAACTGACCCATTCATGATTTGTGCATTGTGGGCTGTGAGTTCAAATCCCAGCATGGCCAAAAGTTTATATGTGGAGTCAGAACCCAATTTTGACCCATTTTTGTCCTTCTCTGTGAAAGTTGTGGGTCTCAGGATGATGTATAATCCATATGCAAATAAATCCATGTGATAAGATGCAATAAATGAAATAAATGTGATATATGTAATAATTCTAAATAAAATAAATAAAAAATAAATAAGTGTAATAAATGTCATAGGGAGTAAACACATGCATGTAAATTGATCTCATGTATGAATATTATTTTTTCCAGTGCTGGGGCTTGAATTCAGGCCCTGGAAACTGGTCTGAAATTCTTGTCTTCAACGATGGTGAGTTTCCCCTCCCCTACAGTGCCAAAGAGTTAATCAGACCCTGAGTTGAAATCCCAGGCCTGCCAGAAAAATGGTGCAAATTCCAAGCCAGTGTCTTAATTTTTTGACCAGGGACATGCACTATCTTGAAAGCACTCTCTGTGCTATGATATCATTCTATTCAAAGCAAATTTCTTAGCTGGGTGCTATTTTTCCTAATAACTATGGATGTTCACTGATAGAAATACATGCATATATACACAGACACATGGAATTACTGGCTCTTTCTTTTTAGTGCAGATCCTGAGGATTGAACTATGAGCCTAGAAATTGACTCTGAGCTCCATTTACACAAAGCAATACTTTATTGTGCCTTAATCCATGATACTTCATTAAATGGAGGAATAATTTAATACCTAATAATTATTAGTAATATGTTAAATGTCATTTAATAATATACAGACATCTCACATTCTATAATATATTTATATTTAAATGTACAGTGGAATACACATATACATCTCTCTCTCTCTCTCTCTCTCTCTCTCTATATATATATATATATATATACATATATATATACACATGTATTTGCAGCAATTTATACATCTATCTATTTATATATTGACCACTCCTGGGGCTAGAACTCAGGTCTTGGGAACTGCCTGGCATTGAATTTGTTTGAGGCTGCTGTGCTTAAACTGACCCCTTGTTGAATTAGGCATTTCAGGCCCTGAGTTCAAATCCCAGCAGTGCCAAAGTCAATAGGTGGAGTAAGAAGCCAATGTTGACCTGATTTCCTTTCTGTGTTAATATTGTGTCCTAGGTACAATATGTAATATCTATGCAACTACATATATTTGATATATATTATACATGTATATAAATAATATTTTTGCCAGTTCTAGGGCTGGAATTCACACACTGGGTAATGCTCTGGAATTTTTTTTTCTTCTAGGAGGTTAGCTTTCACATCACCCAGAGCACAATAGAGTTACCCAGTCCCTGAGTTCAAATTACAAGTATGGCAGATAAAATGGCCCAAATTCCTATCCAGGACCTTAACTTTTTTGGAGTGGCAAACTCCAAAAAAGTAGCTTGAACTCTGGTCACCACAACTCTTCCTCAGCCTTGATTATCCTAGGCTGGGGTGCAGCTTTTACACCCACAGATGATCCAGAGATCCTAGGACCCGTGTTCAACTCCCAGCTCTGACAAAAAAATAAACCAACCAAGATGGAGGAGGAAAAACCAGGAAGTTTTAGACAACAGTTTTACCTTTGTTTCTTTTGCACTGTGATCATCGTGGATCTCAATGACTCAGCTTGAAAATTGTACATGACCTTGCATGGCTGAAGGTTGGCGTGCTGTCAGTGAAGCCTCAGCCCAACCCAGAAACCAAGGCCCTGAGTTTGATCTTTGTAATGTACCAATTGAACTACTAATTAGCTAGTCATTGTAGTATAAGATTGTACGCAATAAATATAGGTCATTGATTAATTTAATATTTTATTGTCTCCCACTGTGATTAATTAATGGAGGCATAATTTTAGACCAAATAATTCATAATAATAGAGTATATAAAAATAAGATATAGACATCACTATACAGTAGAATCTATATAAATGTCTATCTGTCTCTCTCTATAACTTTATTTATAGATACATATACATATGTAAATACACACCCTGCAGTATACATATCTATCTGTTTATATATTGGCCACTCCTAGGGCTTTATCTCAGGTCCTCAAATTTGCCTGACAACTTCACTTGCCTCAGACTGGTGTGCTAACATTGACACATTCATGAAGTGGGCCTTCTAGGCCCAGAGTTCAAATCACAGAACTGCCAAGAACTTAATCATGGTAGAAGAAGCCAATTGTCCCGCTTGTTTTCCTTATCAGTGAAAGTCCTGGGTCTCAGGAATGATGTATAATACATAGTCAAATCTGTGTTCTATTTAATAGGATGTAAATAATGTTATACATATAATCATACTCTCTAAAATATATAATAAATAAATAAAAAACAAAATAAAATGAATACCTACACTAAATGCAATATGTCATAAACATGCATATGTAAATATAAATCATGTTTTTAAAATGTATACGAATATTATTTTTGCCAGTGCTAGGGCTTGAATTCAGACCCTGGGAACAGACCTGTCTTTCTTGTCTTCCAGCATTGTGAGTTTTCCCATCCCCTACAGTACTGCAGATTTACCCAGACCCTAAGTTCAAATCCCAGGCTCGGCAGAAAAAATGGCTCGAATACGCCAAGTAGCCTCATAATTATTTAAGTATTTTTAATGTATCTATGTATGTATGCATGTATGTATTTTTATTTTGTCAAGCTCAATGGCAGCTCTGCCTCAGCTTTGATCACTCTAGGCTGGGTTGTAGCCACTGGACCCAGAGCCGAACCTAGGTTCCTGGGCCTCAAAGGCTGACAGGAAAAATAAATAAATAAAACGACACAGAAAAAAATCCAGTAACTTTCAGATGTCTGCCGGTTTTACATTTGTTCTCTTTTCAAGGTGACCATCCTGGGTCTAAAAGACAGGGCTGAAAAGTGTTGGTAACCTGCCATTGCTGAAGGTTGTTGGGCTTTCAGGGAAGCCATGGGCTAACACCACAACATAGGCCCTGTGTTCGAAGCTGGGTCCTGACCCCTACCAATGGAGGGAGATCCTAAGAGTCTTGTTCCTATTCATAGGAATACCGATGGAAGATTATGAATGTCAAGGTTTAATTGGTTGTTCCTGAATGATACTAGTATAAAATTAGAGAGTGATTTTAGGAGTCCGAAGGATTTTAATGAATATTTTTTGGCACATTAAAAGAATACTATTAATTATGTGGACACAATAGTTTCGGGACAGTGGTCGATTTAATTAATAATTCGTTAAGGATGAAAACAGTAATATTAATTACATGGAGGCATAATAAATACCCAAGACTTAATAGGAATGTAGCCTATATAACTGAATAATGTATAGACATCTCTGGCACTCTATAAAGATCTGTATTTATTTGTGTACTACCATCTGCATGTCAATCTGTTCTTGTTTTGTCAACCCCTGGGGCTCAATCTCAGGTGCTGGGAACTGCTTGCCGGTTCAATATGCCCCAGGCTGGCATGCTGACACTCACCCATTCATGAATTGGGCCTTGTAGGCTGTGAGTTCAGATGCCAGTACTCACAAAAATTGAATCGTGCAGTAAGACACAGGGTGACACATGTTTTCTTTTTCTGTAGAAGTCCTGGGTGTCAGGTGTGAAGTTTCATGCATAGGCAATTCTATATCTTATTTAATAAATGTAGTAAATATTCCATGTGTTGTAGCAGTCAATAAAATAAATGGTAAATGAATAAAAAATGAATAACTTCATTAAGCACAATTTGGAGTCAACATACAGGGCTCTATCTCAGGGCCTGGGAACTGCCTGGCAGCTGAATTGACTAGTGGCTGCTGTGCTGGTATTAACCCATTCATGAACTGAGCCTTCTTTGCCTGAGTTTAGATCCCAGCACTGCCAAAATGTAATTTTTGAGTGAGAAGCTGAGCATGACACGTTTTCCTTTTCTGTGAATGTGCTCTGTGTCAGGTAGGATGTATAATTTGGATGCAAATCTATATTCTATGTAATAGGATGTAATAAAGGTAAAAAACATCATAGGTTGAAGAATTGCCACTACAGTAAATAATAAACAGATTGAATTAGTAGTGAATCATTCTAGGATAAAATTAGATGCAATAAGTGTAGGATGTGCACTAAGTTTAATTGATATTTTATTAAGCATTAACAGAATAAAATTACATGGAGACATAATTAAATAACTAATAATTGGTAGTAACACATGATGCATAATTTAATAATCTATAGACATTGGTCTCATTCTATGAAATATCTAATTATATATATGGATATATGTACATATATGATAAACAATAATGGGATATTGAGTAATTATTAATTAATGCTTTATTAATTGTTAACTGGGACACATCATTAAATGGAGACATAATTTAATACCTAATAATTGGTAGTAATATTATCTATAGTTTAATAATATGCAGAAATCTCATTTTGTATATATAATATTTATATACAGCAATCTCTATCTATTTGTACCTCATTCACTCCTGGGGCTCAGTGGTTGAGTGCTCCCCTAATAAGCACGAAGCTCTGGGTTCGATTCCTCAGTGCCACAAAACAGAAAACCCAGAAGTTCTGCTCTTTCAATCAATTGAGTGCTAGCCTTGAGCACAAACGTTTAGGGACAGTGTCTAAGCTCTTACTCATGCCCTGGTCTGATAACAAAAAAAGGTAGAATGGTCTAACTGCAATTATAGAAGGACAGAACTTCAAATACCTCATTACAGATCAAGCTAGGAGACTGGTGCTGACAGCAGCCACCTAACCTGACTTAACCACATGTAAACCGCTGAACCCAGCTCCACGGGTTACCCATATCATCCTGGCTTATGCCCATCATCCTGGCTGCTCAGGAGCTTTAAAACCCCGTCTTTGCAGGAAGTCTGAGAGACACCTCAAAATGTGGCTCCAAGAGGTAGAGCTCTAGCCTTGAGCAAATGTTACTGGAACAGTACCCCATGCTTTGAGTTCAAGCCCCATGGCTAACAACCCCTCCCCCCAAAAAACACCCCACTAAACCATTGGATGTGAACTTGTATGGTTTGTAAAATTTTCCTCAAAGAATGGTGATACTGATGAAAGCACCCTAATTCTAATGACAGCTTGTGGAATGGAGCTATGTGCTGAGTCCTCCATAGGGTGCTCTATTCTGAGTCCCGCACAGGGTGTTATGTGCTGAGTCTTTCATAGGATGCAGTGTGCTGAGTCCTGCATTGGGTGCTGGGTGCTGAGACTTTAACAGGATGTTGTGTGCTGAGTGGTGCAACGAGTGCCATGTGCTATGTCCTTAACCGGGTGCATTCTTACATCTTGTCTATGTAAGAGCTCCACAACTTAGATGATTATACAGACAAGAATACTGAGGCTCAGATAGGTCCCCATGTCAGGGATAAAATTATGTGTTACCGAAGATTAGTGAGTTGTCTACAGCAGACAATGGTTTTGTTTTGTTTTTTCTCGGTCATGAACCTGAACTCAGGGCTTAAGCGCTGACCCTTACGTCTTGGGCTCATGGCTAGCACTCCACCACGTGGAGCCATGGACTCCCTTGCAGCAGAGGCCACAGCCAAGGGGTCAGTAGCTGGTCTCTCATCCTGCCTTCTCATGTAGCTGAGTTCTAAAGATCTGGGTTCCAAACTATCTCAGACACAAAAGGTACCATGAGACTATTATCTCCAATTCACTACTAAGAACCTGAAGGGGAAGCTGGGTGCTTTTGGCTCATGTCTCTCATCTTAGCTACTCAGGAGGATGTGATCTGAGGATCATGGTTCAAAGCTAGCCTAGGCAGGAAAGTCCTTGAGAAACATAGCTCCAATGAACCACCAGAAAACCGGAAGAAGCTCTGTGGCTCAAGTGGTAGAGCACAAGATTTGAACTGAAGAGGTCAGGGACAGCACCCAGGCCAAGACAACCGACCAGGCCATTCAACCGACAACAACAACAATAAAAAAAGACAGAACTAAACTAACAAAGCTGAAGTAGAGGGCTGGGAATGTGCTTTAGTGGTAGAGTGCTTTCCATATATGAAATCCTGGGCTTCATTTCTCAGGAGCACATCACTAGGACAAAGCCTGAAGAGGCTCTGTGGCTCAAGTGAGAAAGGGATATCATTATACAAGAGAAACTAGGTACGGTGCTCAGGTCCTGAGGTCAAGCTTCAGGACTCATGTATGTGTGTGCACGCACACACACACTCGCGCACACACACACCGTCATGTGCTCACACACACACACACACACACACACACACATACATATACTAGATATTGCAAATAAGGGAAATCATGGTACCTATGTTTCTTTGTGCTTGGCTTACTTCACTTAATATAAATTTTTCCAAGTCTTTCCATTTCCTGACAAATGGGGCAATGTCATTCTTTCTGATGGAGACATAGAATTCCATTGTATATATATACCACATTTTCTTGATCCATTCATCTACTGAGGAGCATCTGGGTTGGTTCCATATGTTAGCTATGGTAAATAATGCTGCAATAAACATAGTTGTGCTGGTAGCTTTAGTGTGGTCTTGTTTGTGAACATTTGGGTACATGTCCAAAAGTGTGACTGCTAGGTCATAAGGGAGCTCTATGTGGAGTCTTTTGAGGAACCTCCATACAACTTTCCAAACTGGTTGAACAAGTTTACACTCCCACCAACAATGAAGTAAGGTTCCCTTCTGTCCACATCCCCTCCAGCATTTGTTGTTATTAGAGTTCTTGATTTTTGCCATTCCAACTAGAGTGAGGTGGTATCTCAATGTTGTTTTGATTTACATTTCTTTTATGGCTAGGGAGGTTGAGCATTTCTTCATGTGTCTATTGGCCATCCTTCTTTCTTCTTCAGAGAAGTTTCTCTTTAAGTAAATAGTCCACTTATTTATTAGGCAGTTGTTTCTTTGAGGATTTGTTGTTGGGGGATTTAATTTTTTGAGTTCCAAGTATATTTTAGATATGAGACCCTTGTCCATTGTATGGCTAGTGAAGATCTTCTCCCAATCCGTGGGTTTTCTATTGATCTTGCTAGCTATGTCCTTTGCCATTCAGAAGCTCTGCAACTTCATGCAATCCCATTTGTCCAACCTTTCTTTGATTTGTTATTTTTCCGGGTCTCTATTAAGAAAATTTTGGCCTGCCCCAAGGAGACCTAGGGTTTCTCCTATCCCATCCTGTAATGTTTTCAGAGTGCCTACTTTGACTCTGAGGTCTTTGATCCATTTGGAGTTGATTCTGGTGCAGGGTGATATATAAGGATCTACCTTTAGTTTTCTACAAGTAGTTAACCAATTTTTCCAGCACCATTTATTGAAGAGGCTGTCTTTCTTCCATTCTATTTTTTAGTTCCCTTATCAAATATTATATGGCTATATGTCTGTAGGTTCATTTCTGTGTTTTCAATTCTATTCCATTGGTCCTGAGGTCTGTTCTTGTGCCAGTACCAACCTGTTTTGATTACTATGGCTTTATAGTAGAGTTTGAATTTTGGTATTGATATTCTGTATGCCAACAAAGAGAAAAGAGGGGCTGAAATTAGGAAAGCAACTCCATTTGTAATAGCCCCACAAAAAATAAAATACCTATGAATTAACTTAACCAAAGAAGTGAAGGACCTCGATGATGAAAACATTAAAAACTTGAAAAAGGAAATCAAAACAGAACTTAGAAAATGGGAAAAGCTCCCATGCTCCTGTATTGGAAAGATTAACATCGTGAAAATGACAATACTTCTCAAGGCTATCTACATATTTAATGCGATACCTATCAAAATTCCAACCACATTCTTCAAGGAAATAGAAGAGGCAATCCAAAAATTCATGTGGAATAATAAAATTCCCCGAATAGCAAAAAGGCTCTTCAACGGTTGTGTGCCTTGATAAATCATGCTAATCTTTAGCTCGGGATTCTCCTCCTTGGCTCTGCTGTGTTGGAGTGTAGGATGAGACTCGAGTTGCAGCCCAATTAAATAAAACTTTAAAACAACTGTAAAATCTGACTCTTGATGGTCTTCTTTGTGGGGATCCAGCAACCTGGGTATAACATTAGTGGAGGCCTTCAGGGATCCCCCCAAAGACATCTGAGATCTCAGACTTCAAAGGTAAAACAGCGCTGTCTTTGTTAATTTGTCATGTCCTGTCGTTGTCTGTTTTACTTTCATTTTCCTTTGTGAGGATGGCTGCTCCCATGTACAAAGGGTTGTCTAAGCTGAAGCGCTTGCACAACAACCCTGGAGGAACTGGGAGACGTCCCACATCCTCTTGTGGGGAGGGGGTCTTTGGAACCCCACCGTGTGGGGTGGGAGTTGGAACCCCACTGTGTGGGGTGGGCTGGAGGCGGTTCTTGGAACACCGCCTTGTGAATTTTGGGACGGGGGTCGTTTCGGTGTTGGGCCAGAACTGACCAAGAGGGCCTCCTAACCGAGGCCTAACTTGCCCACTGTAGCTCTGCTCCTTCTGCTGTGGGGCGTGGGTGGGAACCTCGCCATGACAGGTGTCAGTGGACCAATTTGGGAAATCTCCTCTTTGTAATCTTTTTTTTGTAACTGTCAGGCCTGCATGTGTTTTGTTTGTACTGTTTATTGGTTTTTGGACTGTACAACTGACGGGACTGGAAACCATGGGCAGCACTCCGTCTAGCCACCTAGACTTACAAAAAGAAACCGAGGAAGAGGTAAAGAAGAGGTACCCCCTGGTTTTTCAGGGAGATAACTTGGAAGAAGAAATGTTTCCTCCCCCATACTCTCTTTTCCAGGTTCTTTATGCAGAATCTGAGAATGATCAAGAGGAGGAGGGAGCTATAGAATCCTCTGCACCTGCCCTTAAAGTTTCTGAGGGGCCAGTCACTCAACGATGCCATGGGATCAACCCCTCTTCTCATACAGCTGTTTTTCTCTTACGCACCATAGGTCCTGTGTATGTGGATGGTCAACAGCAACTCCAATATTGGTCATTTTCTACCAGTGACCTATACAAAAATGCCTATACACCCAAAATGCCCCCTTTTCTGAGAAACACCAGGATTTAATTAGTTTGCTTAAACTATTCACTTTATTCATCTGTCCATTGGGATGATTTTAGTCAGCTTTTACAGGTCTTTTTTACCACCGAAGAAAGAGACTGTATCCAAGAGGTGGCACGGAAACATCCCTGGCCCCACAGGAGCACCTATCATGGATCCTGCCCTGATCACTGCCTATTTTCCTGAGATCCGACCAACATGGGACTACAATATGGTTGAAGGTAGGGAGCGACTCCTCATCTATCACCAGGCTCTGTTGGCAGGTCTCAAGGCGGCAGCTTGCCAACCTACTAATATGGCCAAAGTTTTTGATGTTAGATAGGGAGGAAGTGAAAGTCCATCAACATGTCTTGAGTAGCTCATAGAAGCTTTTAGTCAATATACCCCATAATATCTTGAGACCCAGGAGTCAGCTCAGATGATTATGTTTGCCTATATAAGTCAAGCTGAACCAGACATAAAGCAAAAGTTGCAGGCTCTAGACAGACTTGGTGAAAAGTCTATTAGGGATCTATTAGCTGTGGTGGAAAAGGTTTACAATAAGAGAGAGACAGAGGAGCAAAGACAGGAAAGGAAGGACAGAGAATGTGAAATGGAGTGTAAAAAGAGCAACCAGGCCAAGGAAAAGAGTCCAGACTTGTTGGACAAGACACTATCGCATGCCGAGCATACCTGGTTCACAGAAGGCAGCAGTTTCATTTGACATGGAAAAAGGTACGCAGGTGCAGCAGTCACCATGGACACTGAGATAGTGTGGGCAGAAGCACTCCCCCAGGGAATGTCTACACGAAGAGCAGAACTAGTGGCACTAACAAAAGCCCTACAGATGGGAAAAGGGAAGAGACTAAATATTTACACGGATAGTCGGTATGCTTTTGCCACTGTGCATGTTCATGGAACCATTTACCAAGAGAGGGGGCTGTTGACAGCTGAGGGAAAGGCTATTAAAAACAAACAAGAAATTTTAAGCCTCATCCAGGCCTTATAGGAACCAGCAAATATTGCCATTATGCACTGTCCTGGCCATCAAAAGGTAACTGATTCAATAACCAAAGGAAATAACTTGGTCGATCAGGCAGCTAAGGAGGCGGCCCTCCAGCCCAGAGTGGAAGTAGACCCAGGGCCACTAGTTATGGCTCTTGAGCCTCAGTACTCCCAAGAAGATTTGCAGTGAATAAAGAAAATTTCCATGGCCTAACCCCCGAACAGAGAAAGAAATGAAGACTGATGGAAAACTAGTGAGGGAAAATTTATCTTGCCACAAAGATTGGGCAAGGGAATTCTTATGAGAATCCATTGGGTCTCACACATGGGAACCCGAAGAATGCAGCACTTGCTGACACTCAGAAGTAAAAATCAGGCAAGGAAATCAACTCATTGAGGACATTGTTAAAAATTTTAAAGCCTGTCAGCTCACCAATGCCCCCAATCAACCGGTTACAAAAGGAGCTCGCCTCCATGGAGATAGACCAGGTGTGTATCAGGAAGTAGACTTCACAGAAATTAAAACTGGAAAATTTGGATATAAATATTTGCTAGTTTTTGTAGACACTTTTTCAGGATGGGTTGAAGCCTACCCAACAAAGCATTAGACCAGGAACATCGTGGCTAAGAAGATCCTGGAAAAAATCCTACCCAGGTATGGCTTCCCATCCACCATTGGGCCTTCATCTCAAAAGTAAGTCAGGGAATAGCCGCAGCACTGGGGACAGATTGGAAATTGCACTGTGCTTATAGACCCCAGAGTTCAGGCCAGGTAGAAAGAATGAATCGGACTCTAAAAGAGACCTTAACTAAATTGGCCTTGGAGACTGGTGCAGACTGGGTATGGCTGCTTCCTTTTGACCTGTTTAGAGTAGGAAATTCACCCTATCAGCTTGGCTTTACTCCTTTTGAAATAATGTATGGACAGCCCCAAACCTAGCCTCCAGACTGAATTGCTTGCTGATTTGGATGATACTGAATTTCTGTGTAAGCTTAACTATTTAGAGCTGGTGCATAAGAGAATGTGGCCCCAGCTTAGAGCATTATATGATTCTGCTTCTATTCCTGCCCCCAATTTGTTTAAACCAGGGGACTAGGTGTTTGTTTGAAGGGACAACTTGAGATCTCTGGAACCTTGGTAGAAGGGACCTTACATGGTGCTACTGGCTACACCTACTGCCCTTAAGGTGGATGGCATTGCTGCTTGGATCCACTGCTCCCACTCCAGACTGGATGACCACTTTGTCCTGGACGACTGTGGGGAAACATGGGGAAGTCTCCAAGCATCCTACCCAACCACTCCGCATATGCCTCAAGTAAAGAAAAATGAACTGCTTGTTATTGGTATTGTTGTTTAATAGAATGGCTAAGGTCAGAGAGGGACCATAATCCATTCAAAATCAAAAGCTGTTGGAGTTTAGTTTTGGGCCAGAGCCATAAGATAGTGTCTCAGGACTATAAGTCAAAGGGGGGAAATGCAGGGTTAAAGTTTTGAGGCAGTGACCACTTGTTGCTTGTTTCTAGCAGAGCAACACATGGTGGTAATCCAAACACCTGGTTGGTTGTGTGCCTTTATAAACCCTGCAAATCTTCAGCTTGACGCTCTCCACCTAGGCTCCTGTGTCAGAGTGTGGGACAAGGCCCGAGCTGCAGCTCATTTAAGTGAAACCTTAAAACAGCTGTAAAGTCTGACTCTCGGTGGTCTTTTTGGTGGGGGTCCTGCGACTGCGGTATAACAATGTTTCCATTTTTCTCTAGTACCCCTAGAGATTTAGACTAAGGGCTTGTGTGGAGCGGTTCCTCGGTGAATTCTTGAGTAAACCACTTGAAGCCTCCTCAGGAGATTGCCATTCAAGCCAGCCGAGCTGGAGAGTCTCTGAGACTATTTTATCCAATAAACCACCAGAGAACCAGAAGGGGAGCAGTGGCCCAGAGGGTAGAGCTTCTGCTTTGAGAGAGAAAACTGAGCAGGAGATACAATCCTGACCAGGCAGGAAAGCCTGGGAATTGTTTATGTCCAGTTAACTACGAGATGGTGGTAAGTGGAGCTGTGGTGGTGGTAGTGCCTCAGCCTTGAGCAAAGCATCTCAGGAACACATCAGGCCCCGAGTTTAAGCTCCGGGATGGCCACAAAAAAATTCAAAAAGAGAAAGCCAAGTTTATGTATCAGTGTCCTACCTACTTATGTGTGTATGCACCCATAGTGCAAACAGACTATGCAATGCTTCTGCTTTTATTTACTGGTTTATTTTTCAGATATGCTAGTTGCGCATACTGCATCATTCTCTTTATTTCAGGCCCATTGCTTTTCTCTTCCAGGGTTCTAGGCCTGTGGCTTTATATGATGCACACTGAAGCTCTCAGCAGCCTTTATTTACATTTTATTATGAGGCCAATGCAGGAACAGTCACATATCAGGCAGGGGAAGAGAAGATCAGGTTTCTTAGAAGTAACCGGTATTCAGAAAATTAAACTTGAGAACATAAAATGGTAGCATACTTATGTAAAAACTACCATTAAGAAAAAAATGAAGGGGGTGGGAATATGGATTAATGAGAGAGTGCTTGCCTAGCATGCAAGAAGCCCTGGGTTCGATTCCTTGAGTTCAATCCAACAACTGGCAAAGAGATAGCTACCTAGGTAGGTAAGTAGGTATAAAGAAAGAAACAAAGAGAGAGAGAGAGAAAGACAGAAAGACAGACAGAAAGAAAGAAAGAAGGAAAGAAAGAAAGAAAGAAAAAAGAAAGAAAAAAAGAGAAAAGAAAGTTGATAGATGAAGCTGTTTTTCACATCAGAAGGAAAGAAGAGAACATTTTCTAGTCATGAGGCTTTCTGCAGTGTGCCAGGACACCAGCATCACTTTCACACAACCGCAGAGCAGGATGACTGTCTCTGTCCCACTTCTCAGGCAGCCAAGCGCCCCAGAGTCAAGAGGGCAGAGCCAGGTTCTAACTCAGCTGCTTGGAGACAGAAGAGAAATGGCCCTACCTCTCCTTGGACTGGGGATTTGCATTAATGATTTGGAGCATGAAGTAAGGAGAATGAACTGGCAGAGATAGAAGGGTCTTCAAACCGGACAGATGGAGAGTCAAAAACCCACTCCCTAAGACCAGGAAGCAGGATTTTTCTACTGTGTTGCGCCCCTCTCCCCCATTAAACTGGCTCTCTATTGGTAACCTAAAGATAGCCTGAGGCTCCTTTCACCTGAGGGAGTAAGGTTAATTAGTCATCATTTGAAGAGGCTGAGAAAAGCCTTACCCTGCTGTAACTCTAACAAATGTTTCAGGTTTCCCTCATTACTGGTTGTGCCTGGAATGAATGAAGTGGTTTTGCAGCTCACTTCCCTGTTGAGTGTGTACATTCTGCCTCTTAATCCTGCAGGTCTAGGTCTCTCCAACTAGCCTGGCTTTTGAAACTGTTTTCTGTCCTTCAAAGAATGTTACACTGTAGTTCTTCCTGCTAACAGGGCTAGGGCTTGGATCCTGAGAACTTCATTTGAAGCCAGGATGGGTCAATAATATTTCTTTCCTTCTATAGCTCAAGAACTCCAAGAACATTTAGAGTGTAAGTAACTTCTCATCACCAAGGGAAACACAGGAATCTCTTGAGCATCTGACCTTTCAGAACTGGAAGTCAGAGTGTCCTAAACTTCCCTGCCCTGGCTGTTTTCACCCTGTGATACTGAGACCTAGGCCTCCTGAGATAGTGTGATGGGCGTGAGCTATTGGTTCTCTGCTAGGTTCAGAACTATAATGACATTGACAATACAAGTCAACTGCTTATCACAAAGGACTTGGGGAGCATATTAAGCCTTTCAACAATGGGCCTTTCAGGACCCTGCAGGACACAAGTTTATAATGCTAGAGTCTGAGAGGCTGGGCTTATGTATGTGCTACACTTGAACCTTGAGGTCTGACTCCAAATCTGGTGTACAACAGCATTCATTTTCCAAAAAATATTCTCATAATTAGCAAATAGGAAAAGTACTTTGATTATCCCTCACTCTTTTTCCAGTTGTGTGTCTCAAACTGAAGCCTGGGTGCTGTCCCTGAGCCATTCAGCTCAAGGCAAACACTGTACCAATTGACCCACAGTGCCACATGGGGTTTTTTGATGGTTCATTGGAGGCAAGAGTCTAACAGGCTTTCCTTCCCTAGGCTGTCTTCAAACTGTGATCTTCAGATCTCAGCCTTCTGAGAAAGTAGGTTTCCAGAGCCACTGGAATCTGGCATATTGTTTTTGCCAGACCTGGGGCTTGAAATTAGGGCCTGGGTACTGTCTCTGAGCTTCTTTTTCTCAAGGCTAGCCCTCTACCACTTGAGCCACACCACAGCTTCTGGCTTTTTCTGAGTATGTGGCAGTGAGGATTCAAACTCTGGCAATCATGCATGCTGAGCAAGCTCTCTACCACTAAGCCACATTCCCAGCCCCAACCTTATGATTTCATCCCTCGACTTGCCTATCCACAAGAAAAGGCTTCTGAGTATAAATCATCTAAACAAATCACTATAGGAAGTTGTCCAAAGATAAATAAGACAAAGCTCATACTGGGGACAGACTCTAACCATGTGATGACTTGACAAATGCCTCGATTTAATTATGTATCATGTTTCAACACTTAATAAAGTATTAATGAAAAATGAGCATGAGTCAATGTACTAAATTATTGTGTATAATTTTATAATAGATGTACAAAACATAATTAATATTATGTGTATAATACTAAATACAATAAACAATATAATGAATAAATTAAAATTAAATACAAAATCAATAATAATAATCATAATATGAAATAAATATACATATGTACCTATATATCATATATTACACATGTATACAAATATTTTTTTCTATTGGAGGGTCTTAATTCAGGCCCTGTGAACTCTAGCTTGAAAATCTTTTCCTCAAGAACAGTGCGCTTAGCCTTCACCCATGGTGCTAAAGAGTTACTTGGACAGTGAGCTCAAATCCCAGCAATGGCAGAAATACTGGCCCCAGTTCCAAGACAATGGCTTAATATTTGTAACAGAAGCAGTTATGTTTATTCAGTTCCATAATGAACATTTAAATATATCAGTGTAGAATTTTGTACAGCTACTCAGACATCCTTCACTTACCCCCAAAGTGCTTCTTGAGCACTACATATTTTTGTATGTTTTTTACTGTAAAAATATTGTACAGAGGGGTCACAGTTATATGAGCAAAGTAATGAGTACATTTCCTATTGAGCATTGTTGCCTCGTCGTTTGTTTTCACCCTATCTTCCCTTCCCGCCAGTCTTCACAACTAACTTTCCCTGTCGAGGTCAGTGACTTAATTATTTATTTTGGCTTGGCATGGGGTTTGAACTCAAGTAGTGGCAACTCTGCGCCTTCTGTCACATTGCTACACATTCATCAAGTCTCTGAGTTCAAATCCCAGGCTAGGAAAGAACACTGGTAGAAATTCCAAACCAGGGAGCTTTATTATTTCAAGTTAGTTAGTTAGTTAGTTAGTTCATTAATTTTGCCAACAACGGGTCTTGAACTCAGGTCATGGCAACTCTGACTCAGCTTCACTCTCCCTAGAATGGGGGGCAGCCTCGGGACCCACAACCTATCCTGGGACCCTAGGCCCAGATGGCTTGCAGGATGAAAAAAAATAAAACAGAACAGCAGAAAAAGTAGGGAGCTGTAGAGGGCTCAGGGTTTTATAACTTTTTCTTTGCAAGGTGACCATCCTGGGTCTGAATGACGGGAAATCCTGAGATACTGGTTTCTGGACCAGGAAAAGTCATAGAATGCGATCAATCTTATCCTTGAATGAGTACTTCATGCATGATGTGACTAGGAAATGATGGGCAAGACTCATGGGATATCGCTTATTTGTAAAGCAGTGTAGATGAAGCGTGACAATAATCATCACAGTCATGAAATGAAGGCATCTGGAAAGATCCAAGAATCAGTAGACACATGGTAGATTGGATTCCATCACAGGTTATCGTCTCTCCTACTCTATACAAATGTGTACTTATTTGCATACTACCTTCAACTTATGAAAGGATGACTGCTGTGTGCCCTCCCCTCTTACCCCCACCTGGGGGTCCATCTCAGGTTCTGGGAACGGCCTTACTCCTTAGTGGCTCACAGACTGGTGTGCTCACATGGACCCATTCATCAATTGGGTCTGCTGGTCCCCGAATTCAGATCCCAGCAGTGCCAAAAAATTCATCCTGATGTCAAAAGCCAATTGTGGCACCTGTGTTCCTTTCCTATGCAAGTCCTGGGTCTCAGCTAGGATGGGAAATGATATATAGGCAACTCTATAGCCATGGGAATAGGTTGTCATCCATGTCAGCATAGTTATATCTATCACCATACTCAATAAAATACACAATACATCCATGAATAAGACACAATTAAAAGAATAACTACACTGAATGCAAGAAGCATACCACACCTGCAGGTAAACAGAAACCCTATGTTTAAAAAAGGTGGGCTTGTTATTTTTTCCAGTGTTGAGTCTTCAAATCAGGCTCTGGGTCAGGCCTGACATTCTAGTCTTCAAGGATTGTGAGATTCTCCTTACCCCAAAGTGCAACAGAGCTACCCATTCCCCAGTTCACATTCCAGTACTGACAAAAAATTCATTCTGTTGTCAGAAGCCAGTCTTTGCACATGTTTTCCTCTCTTGTGCAAGTCCCGGATCTCAACTAGGATAGAGAATGCAATGGCAACCCTATAACCAGGGGAACAGGTTGTCATCCATGTCAGCACAGTTATACCTGTCACCATACTCAATAAAATGCACAATACCTTCATGAATTAGACACAAAATAAGGAGAAGTGCACCAAATGCAAGATGCTGTCCTCACAGGTATGTAAATATAGATCCTATGTTTAAATTATGAATTTATGCCTATCCTGGCCCTCCCTGGGACTCGATGTCAGGTTCTGGGAATGGCCTATCTCCTTCGTTGCTCACAGGGTGGTGTCCTCACCTTGACCCTTTTGCCAATTGGGCCTTCTAGGCTCTGAGTTCAAATCCTAACAGTGTCAAAAGATGAATCCTGATGTGAGAAGCCCATCAATTCACCTGTTTTCCTGTCTTGTGAAAGTCCTGGGTCTCAGCTAGGATGGAGAATGCATAGGAAGTCCTATAATCCTATAACAATAGATTGTCATCCATGTAAACACTATTATATCTGTAACCATGCTCAGGAAAATACACAGTACTTCCATGGATAAGACAGAAAATAAGGAGAAGTACACCAAATACAAGATGCTGTCCACACATGTAAATATAGATCCTATGCTTAAATAATGAATTTATGACTATTGTGGCCCATCCTGGGGATCAATGTCAGATCCTGGGAATGGCCTAACTCCTTAGTTGCTCACAGGCTGGTGTGTTCACCGTAAACTATTCACCAATTGGTCCTGCTAAGCCCTGAGTTCAGATCCCAACACTACCAACAATTGGATCATGGAGTATGAAGCCAAGTGTGCAACTTTTTTTATTTTCTCTGAGAGTCCAGGTTGTCAGGCATGCTGGAGTACACGTCTACAAATCTAGATGCCATCTTATAGGATGTCATCAATGTAATAAATGGAATGGGTGTCATCATAGTAAAATCAACGGTAAATAAATGAATAAAACAAAAAGTACAAGGAACAATCACACCAAATGTGTATGGACTGAACATCCATAGGTAAGTACAAATCCTATCTTTGCAATGTATACAAATAGTATGTTTTCCAGGGCTGCGGCTTGAATTCAGGCCTAGAGTATAGGCCTGACTTCCTTATCTTTAAATATGGTGAGCTTCCCTTCTTCCACACTGCTGCAGATTTACCCAGACCCTGAGTTCAAATCCAAAGCCTGGCAGAATAAACAGGGTGAATTGCAAGCCAGGGAGTTAATTTCTTTTAATTTTTTTTTCCTCAGCAGGGGGCTTGAACTCAGGTCATGGCAACAGCTTCAATCACCCTATGCTGGTGTGCAGCCACTGGACCCACAGCTGATCCTGGGATCCTAGACCCCCAGGCCTTGTGTGGAAAAAAATGCACCGAAAAAATATGGCACGATGGCCTTTTTACGTTTTCTTTCATAGCCCGGTGACCCTCTTGGGTCTGAATGACACTGTTGCAAAGAGTACTTCACCTTGCAATTCTGAAGGTTGGTGGACTATTGGGGAAGCCATAGGCCCACATGGCAAGGTAGGTCCTGATTTCGAATCCCCGTCCTGGCACCAACCAAAGGCAGGAGATACTAAGAGACTAGTTCCCATCCATAGGAATAACAATGGAATGTTATCAATGTCATGGTTGAATGAGTTGATTATGAATGATGCTTGTATAAAATTAGACAGCATCATTTCAGGAGACTGATTTCATTTAATATTTATGAATCATAAAAGAATAATATTACACGAATGCAATAATTTCAGGACACTGATTAATTTACTTAATAGTTTGTTAATGATGAAAACAATAACATTAATTACATGGAGGCATAATAAATACCCAAGAATTGGTAGGAATATAGTCCATATAACTGAATAATGTATAGACATCTCTGGCACTCTATAAAGATATATATTTATGAGCATACTACTATCTGGGTGTCAATCTGTTCTTATTTTGTCAACTGATGGGACTCGATCTCAGGTCCTGGGAACTGCCTGTCAGCTCAGTTTTCCCAAGGATGGCATGCTGACACTAACCAATTCATGAATTGGGCCTTGTAGGCCATGAGTTCAGATGTCAGCACTCCCAAAAAATGAATCGTGGAGTAAGACGCAGGTGGTGACACATGTTTTCCTTTTCTGTGAAAGTTCTGTGTGTCAGGTATGAAGTGGAATACATATGCAGACCTATATCCTATGTAATCAATGTAATCACTATTCTATGTGTCATAATAGTCAATAAAATGAATAGTCAATACAGGAATAAAACAAAAAAATAAAGTGAATAACTACACTGAACGTAATATGGAGTCAAAATATGTATATAAATATAAATCATATATTTAAAATTTATAAAATAGGATGTTTTCTAGTGGTGGGCATTGATTTCATGCCTAAGGAACAGACTTGAATTTCTTGACGTCAAGGAGGCAAGCTTTACCTTCCCACACAGTGAAACAGCGTTACCCAGACCATGAGTTCAAATCCTAGTCCTGGCACCTTTACACTATGTGATGCCCATTCTTAGTTATTTCATTATGCTCCCATTTAAATGAATGTGATTGTTTAAATGCTTCATAAAGTATTAATTAAAATTGATCAGTGTACCATAATATAATTGCATATAATTTTGTCCTAGAATCATTCCAGAACTATTCAATCATGACACACATCACATTCCATTATATGGATAAAAATGAGTTTCCTAGGATCTCCTGCCATTTGGAGGTGGCAGGACCAGGATTTGAATTGTGGGCTCCAGCTCCTACTACTTTAACCTGAGGATAGGGAACTCATTGGTCTGTCCAAGAACATCAGCAAGACCCATGATTAGCCAGGCACCAGTGGCTCTCACCAGTCCTCCTTGATACTTACCAAGCTGTGATAGGAGGATCATGGTCAGTCACCCTTGGCAGGAAAGTCCTTGAAACTCCTGTCCAACTTGTGCCAACAAATCCAGAAGTAGAGGCGTGTGGCTCCAGTGGTAGTGGAGCAGCCTTGAGCAAAAGCAGCTCACGGACTGTGCCTAAATCCTGAGTTCTAGGTCCAGGACTGGCAATAAACAGCCATATACAACAATCTGTGCAGCCATCCTGCTAAAGCAGGTCACCCTCTTGTTCCCAACTGGATTGGACAGAGTTTCCTGGGAAAGGTTCTGCTATTATTTGACTCTGCCCATTCTTTCTGCATCACAGGATTCCAGCCACACCCCCATTCTTTCATGGTTCTTTCTGACCAATGGGATACAAGAATGGAAGCCACACCCCATATTCCCCCTTCCCGGACCCGCACCTCTACCATGCCCCACACTCTGGGCCAGGCCCTGCAGCAAATGTGCCCCAGGGGTGGGAGTGAGTGTTGACCTGAGGATCCCACCCCCATCCCTACTGGCCAGTGTCCCAGGAAACAGGAAGATGCAGGCTTGGATGAGGAGTGGGCACCAAAGAGCCCCTGGCCTGGAGCAGTGGGAGCCACACAGCAGCACATCTGCACCCTTCTCCCTGGTGAGAACCTGAGGCTTTAGTCAGAGGTGGGGTGCTGCATGCCCACACCTGCCTTCTGGGGTCTTTTCCTTTTTCTTGGGGGTGAGGGTGTTGGATGCAGAAGATAGACCCCACTTTCTGTGTGAGACCTTGTCTTCTGTGCTTGGTAAACTTTTTCAACTGAAGAGGGTCCCAGAAAACCCAGCAGGGAGGTAAGGATGCTGGGGTCAGAACAGAAGGTGAATATCTGGGAAGACCCCCTCCCCCACACACACATAAAATCGGCCTATCTCCCGCCCCCAACTGTCTAAAGTTCTCACAAGTTGATCACATTTCCCATGTCTACCAGCTTCTGCTGGTGCTCCGGGTCCATCTGGTCTCCAACAAACTCAGGAGATGCACATCTCTCTCTCTCTCTGTGTGTGTGTGTGTGTGTGTGTGTGTGTGTGTGTGTGTGTGTGTGTGTGTGTGAAAGAGAGAGACAGACAGACAGACAGAGACAGAGAGTCAGAGACAGAAACAGAGACAGAGGCAGGGAGAGACAAAGAGAGATAGAGAGATCAGAGAGGCAGAGAGACATACATAGAGAGACAGAGAAAGAGAGGTCATGTTTCTCTTTGTACGGCCTGACTGTACTAAGGTGAGTGATCTGTTGGCAAATTGCAGGTGCTGCAAGGAAGAGTGTTCTGTTCTGTCACCGGTCTGAATGTGTGTGTGTGTGTGTGTGTGTGTGTGTGTGTGTGTAGAATTGGGTTGTAACAAGGAGGCTGGATGCTTTTGGTAACTTCTACCTGCTATCTTTGGGGGGGTGCATGGGCTTCACAGCTGAGGTCTGGGGTCCTAGAAGGGTGAGAGGCTTGAAGGGGACTCAGCATTGTTAAATTACAAGACCAAAGGATCTCTCTTCCCTGGAGCTGTGTACTCTCTTGGGCCTGGTTGGTGGCAGTGGGAGCTTGGGAGGACCTGGGAGTGTGGCCTGAAGTGGGTGGCTTCCCAGGGGGAAAGAGAGCATGGCCAACACTTAGTAAGGATATGAGCCCTGCTAGTATGGAGTACAACAGCATAGCTCAGACTCCAGGTCTTCTCATCATGATGTCTGAAGGGTGAAGCCAACCCTACTTTAAATCTTGAGCTGTGATCTTCAGATCTCAGCCTCCTGAGTAGCTAGGATTATAGGCAAGAGCATCTGGCACTGGGCCTCTGGTTATTTTTTGTATATTAGGGTTTGACCTCAAGGCCTTAGGCTTGCCAGTCAGGTCTTCTAACATTCAAGCCAAGCTTTTATGTCTTGGGGATTTCTGAGGTGGAGACTTAATATATGCTCAGGCTGGTCTGGATCATGGTCTTCCTATCTGTGATAGGCATGCGCCACCAGGCTTTGTCCTCTGTAATTGGAATTGTAGACATGTGGTGCCATGCTCTGTCATTGGTTTAGATGGATTGTCCCAAACTCAGTCCATGGCAGCCACAGGTGAAGCGCTGGGTTGGGCCTCGACCATTGGACTTCAATCTCCTCATGTGACAATTGTTAGGAAACAAGGGATCAATACAGAGGGATCTCTGGAGCAGGGCCAGGCAAAGGGAGGGGCCTTCAGATACAGTTCTCAGCAATCCTGTGAGCATATGACAGTAAGATACCCAGAAAGAGATAAGATGGTATGTGTTATTAATGGTGCGACAGGCATGGGATTATGAAACAAAACATGGCTTTCATTATTACCCTATCCCCATGAGGAAGGGGATCCTTCACTTTATTCACTTTTGCAGCTGGGGAAACTGAGGCACAGAGTAGCCGAGTGACCTATTCATGACTCCCAGCTGAGAGGAAGCACGGCCTGACTTCTCAGCCATGCTCCCTAGGACAATGGGTGCTATTCAGTCCACTTCTTGTGGTGGGAAGTCCACTTCTTGTCAGTCGTGGGGCTTGAACTCGGCCTGGACCCTGTCCCAGAGCTCCTCAGCTCAAGGCTAGAGCTCTACCACGTGAGTCACAGCACCACTTCCGGTTTTGTAGTGGTTCTTTGGAGATAACAGTCTCACAGTCATTCCTGCCCAGGTTTGCTATGAACCGTGATCTCATATTTCATCCTCCTGTGTACTTAAGATTATAGGTATGAGCCACCTGCACCAGGATTAAGTGTAATTCTGACATTCTTTCAATCTCTCTCTCTCTCTCTCTCTCACAGGATCTTGTTGAATGGGTGCTGGAGGAGGTGGCCCAGAGTCCCCATGTGGCTGGAACCAAGGTATCCCTCTCATCCTGGAGGTATGCTGTTGGTCAGGAGATATCTTGCTCAGTCTGTTGTACCAGCTCCATGAGGTAAGCCCTGCTGTGCCTGGCTAGACCAAGAGGGTTATTCATTGTCCATCTAGCCTTACTGTACTCAGTATTGTGTTCAATGTCCTTTTCTAGCAAAAAAAAATCTGGCCAAAATTGATACATAGTTAAAGAATGAAAATGTAATGCCATCTTAAGAAAGTCATTTAGGGCTATGGGAAAGTGGCTTCATGGTATGGTGATGGCCTAGCATGCATGAAACTCTGGGTTCAATATCTCAGAACCACATAAACAGAAAAAGAAGCACTGGAAATGATGCTGTGCCTCAAGTGGTAGAGGGTTGGCCTTGAAGGAAAACAAAGCTGAGGAATAATTCTCTATCCCTGAGTTTATGCCCCAGGACTGGCAAAACAACAAAAACAAAAAAAACCAAACAGTTAGTAAATGAAAATAAAGAACCCATACTAGGAATATATAATTGCTGGTTCCATACTGATACCTGACAATAGTCCCTAATTCATGCACTTTAGCTATATTAGGATACTTTGTTGAAAAAAAGTTTTGTTCATAATGTCACGGCAATTAATGCCAGGAATGTGCTTAGATGTCAGGTGAAGATTAATTCAGGAAATTCAAAGATTCCAGGCTTTTGAGTATTCACTGCTAATCTCAATGAAACCTTTTTGGCCAGTCATGTAACCAAAATGGGAGAGGCTAATTAACAGTTGTGACAGAAGAGAAGAAATGACTCCAGATGGAAGGAATAAATGATAGTAACTAAGGTATAGCAGAAACCATTCTAGGGAACCATTTTTGGTTATTGAAGAAGTAGTTGTCAACTAGGCATATTCCTCATTGCCTTTAGCATTCTAAATCTCTTAGGCTAGTTCTTAATCTCTGTGTGATAAATATATCTCTTTTTATGCTGTTCTTGCATACCTGGTCTCCTTTGCTTTCTTTTTTTTATTATTTTTTATTGTGAAAATACAGTGCTTTCTAAAAATAGGTCTTTCTCAATTTCTCTATGAATATTTCCTGATAATAAATATACCTACACAGATGGAAGAGGCTACTAATGTAAGGATCCCATAGCTCCTGAGTCATTAATGTAACAAAATGGCAAAGGAAAACATATTTATTGCTACCTCAATTATTCTAAAAACTGCAATGTCAAATCATTTGTTTAAGATTTCCATTCTTGTATACTTAGTGTCATTAACTTCACTAAATACAAATAGGAGCCAGGTACTGGTGGCTCATGCCTGTAATCCTAGCTAGTCAAGAGGTTGAGACCTCAGGATTGTGGTTCAAAGCCAGCCTGGTCAGGGAAGACCATGAAACACTTATCTTCAATTAACCACCTGGAAGTGGTGCTGTAGCTAAAGTGGTAGAGCACTGGACTTCAGCTGAAGAGCTGAGAGACATTGCCCAGGATCAGAGCTCAAGCCCCATGACAACAGAAAAAGTGCAAAAATGACTTTAAGTTTCCCCAAAAGGAACGACAAAGTCAATAGTAATCTTCCCAAGCAGAGAAAATAATTCCAAAATGATTCAGTGCACCTACTTTTGCTGAGTTACTTAAGTTATGGATTCTTTGCTGAACATATTCTCTTCTTTTAAAATTGTCAAATATTAGCTTTATTATAAACTTAACCTAGTATTTCTCGGTTCAAAAGAGAAGTCCATAAGTTGATGTCACTTGGATTTATTACTATCTCAGTTCAAAGCCAACCCAGGCAGCAGAGTTGGTCAAACTCTTATCTGTAATTAAACACCATAAAATGCAAAAGTAGGGTATTGGCTCAGTCAGTAGAGTCAGTCAGTCAGTAGGGGGCAGGTAGGCAGGAAAGACAACTATACAGGGACAGGGTCCAACCTCTAAGTTCAAGCCCCAGAACCAGTACAAACTAAAAAAAAAACAAGCAAACAAAAGAAACCTCAGGTATTTTTTGGGACCCTCTTATAGGAGTACTGGTCTGAGAAGAGGCTCCTTTTACTGATCATACTCACTGGATCCTGCTCTTTTGAAATCCTTATTGCTATGGAAAACTCAGGACCACACTAAAGGAATTGATAACTCCTGCAACAAGAGAATCATCTCAGGAGTGAAACATCCATCCATAAGACACTTTAAAACCTCCATGCCTTTGCTCCTTTGCAGGAGACCACTTTTAAAATGAAGCTATTTCCTTTGTCCTATGTTGGCCTTCAAATGGCATATTGTTTCCTTTTGTAATACTCTCAACTAGACTAGAAGTTTATAGACAAGTTTTATATGAGTAAAGGACACACTAAAAAAAGTCAGGAACAGAGTTTCTTTCAAGCCTTGGATTCTTTTCTTGTATTGTAAAAAGGAAAACAAAACTTAACTTGAATTTTGTCATTCCTCTATGTTCAATACCTCTCCTGGGATCAGTTTACACTTTCAGTAACAGTTACTTCCACTTACTTCCAGTAACAATCTCTGGTGCTGCTCCAGATAAAATGAAAGTTTT